>NC_053493.1:172141587-172754921 GCF_905171775.1 Rana temporaria
ATGACTGCGACATTATGGAGGACACATCAAACACTTTTGACACATTTTTGGGACCATTGTCATTTTCACACCACGCTATAAAAATGCACTGATTACTGTGAAAATGTCACTGGCAGTGAAGGGGTTAACCAGGAGGGGGCGCTGTAGGGGTTAAGTGTGCCCTAAGGGAGTGTTCTTACTGTGGGGGGGAGTGGCTGTGCGTGTGACATGACTGATCCTCGTTCCCTAAGGCCCCATACACACGAGAGGATTTATCCGCGAATACGGTCCAGCGGACCGTTTCCGCGGATAAATCCTCTCGAGGATTTGTGCGGATTTCCATGCGATGGAGTGTACTCACCATTGCATTGAAATCCGCGCCGAAATCCTCTGGCGATGACGTGTCGCGCCGTCGCCGCGATTATGACGCGGCGACGTGCGCGACGCTGTCATATAAGGAATTCCACGCATGCGTCGAATCATTACGACGCATGCGGGGGATCCCTTCGGACGGATGGATCCGGTGAATCTATACAGACCAGCGGATCCATCCGTTGGGATGGATTCCAGCGGATAGATTTGTTTAGCATGTCAGCAAATATTTATCTGCTGGAATCCATCCCAGGGGATAAATATCCGCGGAAAAAGATCCGCTGGAGTGTACACACCATAGGATCTATCCGCTGAAACCCATTCGCTGGGATTTTTCAGCGGATGGATTCTATCGTGTGTATGGGGCCTAACACAGGGAACAGACGATCAGTGACAGCCACACTAGGAAGAACAGGGAAAGGTTTGTTTACACTTACCTCTCCCCGTTCTTCAGCTCTGTGACCCGATCACGGGAAACTGGCCACGATTGGGTCCGCGGGTCCCGCGGGCATGGTCACGGAGAACAGGACCAGTTAGCTTGAGCACAGCCGGGCCCTTCTGCCGACGTATAACGGCGCAAAGGAGTCCTTAAGTGGTTAAAGAAGTATCTAGTGCCTCTAAAGTTTTTCCCACTCTATTGGGCACAGCTTACCTCCATGTTAGAGAAGCTGCTCCACCTGTCTTAGAGTCTGACACACTGGGAACCAAGGCCGCTGCCATCATAAGGCGGGCCACCTTAGGACGGCAGGAGAGGGGGAGTGGCAAATCAAGGGGTCCCTCAAGAAATGCTTATGCTGCTACCGGCCCTGCTCACACATTTACCTTGCTCTGCACAACTGACAGGGCGCACATGGCACGCACAGTGACAGGCAGCACAGCCCTGGGCGCTGCTGCCTCCTACACACCTCTACCTGCTCTACCGGCAAGGGATAAGAATTGAAAAATTTAAAAAAATCCATCAAGAGAGAATGGAAGAGTCCGGTGATAGGGAAATAGGAATCCATGATGGAAGAATCGGAGGATAGGAATGGAAGGCTGGAAGAGTCCAAGAATCCAGGAATATTATTCGATGTGGATGGTAATGTAGCGCTACGTGTGAGCCCAATGGCAATGACTATATGCACCTAGTGAGGTGTGACCATATAATGTGACACAAAAGATGAAATGGCAAAAATTGCACAACAATAAAATGTGAAATACGAATAAATAAAATTAACAATATAAACACAAATGGAAAATAGTGTCCATAACAAAATATGAAACGATGAAGATGTCACGAGATGGTAAGGAACCTCCCAACAGAAATCTTCAAATTTGAGGTGGAATACATATGCGCTTACCGCTAGGGATGAGCTTCGTGTTCGAGTCGAACGTATGTTCGATCGTTCGTCTAAATACGAACAAAACGGGTAGTTCGTGCCAAATTCGAGTGACGCGCCACGGCCTATAATTCACTGCGGCATTGCACGCTGATGATTGGCCAAGCATGCACTATGACCCGCATGCTTGGCCAATCACAGCGCTGTCAGTACAGAGAGCCGTAATTGGCCAAAGCCAGGGTGGCTTTGGCCAATTATGGTTCAGGGGGTTTAGTACACGCCCCACACTATAAAAGGCCGCCTGCAGGTCGGCCTTGTGTAGTGTGTTCCGGCGCTGGTTAGAGATCAGTCAGAGAGGGGGAGTGTAATTTTTTTTAGGTAGATAGAGCAGGCAGGCAGGTTAGTTAATGTGACAGTGTGTAGAGGATATATATACATCCCAGGTGCTGTACATATATTTATACACTGTATAGCTTAGCTAGATCAGTTCTTCCTAATTTACTGGAAGGTAGTTGATTGTGCTAGCTGCAGTATTATCACGTGGTGTATTGCCTGTGTCCTCTGTAGTGTGCACCATAAAGCTACACAGGCATACTATAGACACCCAGCAGGTACAATATTTAAAGGAATTTTTCATTTTTTTTTTTATTTAAGCATCATGATGCTTAAATAAATAAAAATAAAAAAATCCTTTAAAGAACCCGGGTCTTGCCCCAGGGAACATGTATCAATGGAATGTTCTTTTAAAAAATGGTCGTTTTTGCTGGAGCAGTGTTTTTAATGATGCTGCATCATTAAAATCACTGCTCCAGAAAAAAATACAGTTTTTAAAACGTTTTTCCATTGATACATGTTCCCTGGGGCAAGACCGGGGTTCTCAAAGACGTTTTCCGCCAATAACTTGCATATGGGGCTTTAAAATTAGCACTTTTTAATTCGAACGTTCGAGTCCCATTGACGTCAATGGGGTTCTAAATGTCCGCATGAACGTTCGGTCCGTTCGAAGGTTCTGGTGCAAACCGAACGCAGGGGTGTTCGGCTCATCACTACTTACCGCAACCGTTGGACCCAAATGTTGCACGACAGTGGATTGATCGAGCTTGGGATGTCCCACAAAGATGTCACCGGAAGTCCAGAAGAAAATGGAGTCTGCCTCATAGGCAGTCAGATGTCGTCATCCCAGGAAGGGGCAGGAAGACCAGATGTTCATCGGCCACCGACTACTCCAATACTGAACATCCTAGTAAACTGTAGGTATGGCAATCATAAAGATCCTCCAAGCATCCAAACACGATCTGGTTCAGGTAAGTGAGAACCCTGGCATGGGTACTAGAAACCAACTGGAAGGTCTCAAAAAAACTTATCTTCCACAAATACATTTAAAGAGAAGAAAAAAATGGGGGCTCCAATGGTGTAGGTCATAAAGAGGTTTTAATGATAAAAACCAATATACATAATAAAATATAAAAAAGGTGATCACAATTCATGAGTATTAAAAGCAATATGGGGAGCAGAATGCATAGCCTGACGCGTTTTGATCCAAAAGGACGTCTACAGGGGCTATGAATTAATACTCATGAATTGTGATCACCTTTTTTATATTTTATTATGTATATTGGTTTTTATCATTAAAACTTTTTTATGACCTACACCATTGGAGCCCCCATTTTTTTCTTTACATGTATTTGTGGAAGATAAGTTTTTTTGAGCCCTCTCCAGCTGGTTTCTAGTACCTATGCCAGGGTTTTCACTTACCTGAACCAGATCGTGTTTGGATGCTTGGAGGATCTTTATGATTGCCATACCCACGGTTTACTAGGATGTTCAGTATTGGAGTAGTCGTGGCCGATGAACATCTGGTCTTCCTGCCTCTTCCTGGGATGACAACATCTGACTGCCTAAGAGGCAGACTCCATTTTTTTTCTGGACTTCCGGTGACATCTTTGTGGGACATACCAAGCTCAATCGATCCACTGTCGTACGACATTTGGGTCCAACGGTTGCGGTAAGCGCATATGTATTCCACCTCATATGTGAAGATTTCTGTCGGGAAGTTCCTTACCATTTCGTGACATCTTCATCGTTTCATATTTTGTTATGGACACTATAATACATTTATGTTTATATTGTTCACTTTATTGATTCGTATTTCACATTTTATTGTTGTGCAATTTTTGCCATTACATCTTTTGTGTCACATTATATGGTCACACCTCACTAGGTGCATATAGTCATTGCCATTGTGCTCACACGTAGCGCTACATTACCATTCACATTTGTCTGAATTTTGTCATATTTTTGTGTAGCTGCTTCACTCCCGTTCAGGGTTCATTCTTTGATACATTTATTTTTGTTTTTGGGTAGCGCACATATTTTTCCCTTCATATTATTCGATGGAAGAGTCTGGGGGGGTGATAGGAACTGAAGGATGGAGGGGTCAGTGCAGAGATAAGAATGGGTGGGACCTCAGATTGTTCAGGGCTGCATGGGGTGGGGGTTGGAGCCTGTGAATGGAGGCAAGATGGGTGAGGGCTATGCGGTGGCCATTGGTTTAAATGGGGAGGTGTCACCCCATTCACCGCCGTCTTCTCCTGTTCTGCTGGGGGCCCCCACTTTTTTCTTTAAGCTCTTGTACAAGCGGGGGGGGGCCCCGGACTTCTTTGCCGTCTTCTGCCGGGGGGGGGGCGGTCTTCACTGCTGTCTTGTTCTGTTCTGCCGGGGGCCCCCACTTTCTTCTTTAAGCTCTTTTACAAGCAGGGGGGGTGGACTTATTTGCCATCTTCTGCTGGGGGGGGGGTCGGACTTCTTCGCCGTCTTGTCTGTTCTCCCTCCTCCTGGGCTCCACCGTGGGAGCCCGGTCTTCTCCGCCGTCTTGTTCCCTCTTCTCTTCTAGCGATGTTGACACCACAAGCTCTCCCGCTGTAATGCCGTGTGAATGTTGCGCAACGACTTATATAGGAATGGGGCGTGGTCACTGGGTGATGCCACCCGGCGACCCCACCCCTTATTATATCACATTCCCATCATGCCCCATTCCCCCTACCAGGCCACATGCCCTTAACATGGGGAGGATGCTTTGGGGGTCTGTGACCCCTCAAAGCACCACGTCCCCATGTTGATGGGGACAAGGGCCTCATCCCCACAACCCTTGCCCGGTGGTGGTTGTGGGGGTCTGCGGGCGGGGGGCTTATCGGAATCTGAAAAACCTCTTTAACAAAGGGGACCCCCAGATCCCGACCCCCCCTGTGTGAAATGGTAATGGGGTACATTGTACCTCTACAATTTCACAAAAAAAGTCTAAAACATGTAAAAAAAAAGACAATAGCCGGTTTTTGACAATTCCTTTATTAATGTCTTCTTTCCGCACTTCTTCTCCCATCTTCTTCTTTTCTGCATTTGGGTTTCTTCCTCTATCTTGTTCTTCCTCTGCTTCTTCCTTCGGTCTTCTCGTCCGCATCTTGCACTGGCTTCTCCTTTTCTGTATTAGGGTTTCTTCCTCCATCTTGTTCTTCCTCTGCTTCTTCCTTTGGTCTTCTCGTCCACATCTTGCACCGGCTTTTTCTTCCCCGATTGGTTCTCCGGACGACCCGCTTCCATGTGATTTTCCCACCATGTGACGCTTCTGTTCTTATGACAGTTCTTTTATAACTGAGGACGCAGCGTCACCCGGTGACCCCGCCCCCCTCTGACGCACATGGACTTCACGGGGACTTCCCTATGGCGTCGGAGGGGGCGGGGTCACCGGGTGACGCCGTGTCCTCAGTTATAAAAGAACTGTCATAAGAACAGAAGCGCAACATGGTGGGAACTTCACATGGAAGTGGGTCGTCCGGAGAACCAAGCAGGGAAGAAGAAGCCATAGCAAGATGTGGACGAGAAGACCGAAGGAAGAGCAGAGGAAGAACAAGATGGAGTAAGAAACCCAAACGCAAAAAAGAAGAAGCCGGTGCAAGATGCGGACGAGAAGACCGAAGGAAGAAGCAGAGGAAGAACAAGATGGAGGAAGAAACCCAAATGCAGAAAAGAAGAAGGGTTATTCCAGATTCCGATAAGCCCCCCGCCCGCAGACCCCCACAAACACCGGGCAAGGGTTGTGGGGATGAGGCCCTTGTCCCCATCAACATGGGGACAAGGTGCTTTGGGGGGACCCCAAAGCATCCTCCTCATGATGAGGGCATGTGGCCTGGTACGGTTCAGGAGGGGGGGCGCTCTCTCGTATAAGGGGTCTGGTGTGGATTTTTGGGGTGAGCTCCACGCCATTTTTTTTATTTGGGGTGGAGTTCCCCTTAAAATCCATACCAGACCTGAAGGGCCTGGTATGGATATTTGGGGGGAACCCCACGTCATTTTTTTTATTATTTTACGCGGGGTTCCCCTTAATATCCATACCAGACCTTAAGGGCCTGTTAATTGAATTTGGGGGGACTCACACTTTTTTTTTTTTTTTAGCAATGACTGTTCTGTATTGCCGGGAGCCGATAATTTATTGTAGCCGCGAGTGACTTTAAATGACTTTTTTCCTTCATTTTGTGCAGGGACAATTCTAAGCACAGGAAACAAGCGCTAATTTACAGGCACACTATACACCCCCCCCAGGTACAAAATTAAAAGGAATATATCACTTTTATTGTCTCACTTTAAGCATTATTAAATTCACTGCTCCCGAAAAAATGGCCGTTTTTAAAACTTTTGCATTGATACATGTCCCCTGGGGCAGGACTGATGCTGCGTACACGGCATGAAAAAAAACCGACGTTTTTAAAAACGTCATTTAAAATGATCGTGTGTGGGCTTCACATCATTTTTCATCTTCTGAAAAACGAAAAAAAAAATTTGAGCATGCTGCATTTTTTAACGTAGTTTTAAAAAATTTAATTTTTCGGGTTGTAAAAAATGATCGTGTGTGGGCTAAAACGACGTTGTAAACAACGTTTTAAACCGGCGCATGCTCAGAAGCAAGTTATGAGACGGGAGCTTGAATGGAACTTCCCCTTTAGAGTGCCGTCGTACGTGTTGTACGTCACCGCGCTTTGCTCATCATTTTTTTAAAACGATGGTGTGTGGGCAACATCGTTTTTAATGATGAAGTTGGAAAAACTTCGTTTTTTTTTCATGATCAAAAAGTCATTTTTTTTCATGCCGAAAAACGACCTCAGGTCCCCAAACACTTTTTATGACAAAAACTTGCACATTAAACTTTAAAATTAACACTTTTGATTTCTCCCATAGACTTCTAAAAGGTGTTCCGCGGCTTCTACCGTTTACATATTTATTATTGCATTGCGCCTGCTTCTGCGCCAGTTCACACGCTTAATTAATGATTTATCCGGCACACCAATTGAGGCATGAACCGGCACAGCGCATTGTTTATAGTAAATCACACCCACTGTATATTAATTATTCTTGATGTCACATTGCACTTTATTGTGGTTCACACTTAAATGATGGATGATTTTTATTTTCATTTTGTTTATAAAAGGTGCTTTTCTCCTGTCTGTATATGTCCTTGGACAAGAGAAGCACACCCATACATTTTGCAGCTTCTGTTCTGTGCATGCACATTTCCGGAGCCGGCAGCAGGGTTGCCAACCTCCCATAGCATTTTTTACTGACAAATCACGGAAAAATTACTGGCAGGGCACTGAGAAATAACAAAACTCCCATTGAAACTTAAGCCGCGTACACAGGACATTTTTTTCGACATGATTCTTGTCAAGCCTGCCTTGCATACACACGATTGTGAAAAAAAAATGCTCGAGCAAAGCGTGGTGACGTACAACACGTACGACGGCACTATAAAGGGAAAATTCCATTCAGATGGCGCCACCCTTTGGGCTGCTTTTGCTGATTTTGTGTTAGTAAAAGTTTGGTGAGAGACGATTCGCACTTTTCAGTCTTTGTGCTTTTCAGTCTGTTACAGCATGACAAATGTGCTATCTCCATTACAAACGCTATTTTTACCAGAACGAGTGCTCCCTTCTCATAACTTGCTTCTGAGCATGCACGTTTTTTTCACGTCGTTAAAGCCTACACACGACCCTTTTTCACAACGAAAAATTAGAGCATGTTCTAAGTTTTTAATTGCCATCTTTCACGTCGAGAAAAATGCTCTGGAGCCTATACACGATCGTTTTTAATGACCTTTTTTAAAAAAAATGCATTTTTCATGTCATGAAAAACAGTTGTGTGTACGCGGCATAACGCAGTGAATGTTTGAACAGTACTGTATAAATACGATATGGAAACACTGACATGAAATGGAAACACTGAACTAAGGGGCCAAACCCAACCCCTAAAAAACAACCCCACACCATAATCCTCACTCCACCAAATGATTTGGACCAGTGCACAAAGCAAGGTCCATAAAAGACATGGATGAGAGAGTAACGAATTTCATTGAAAATCTTTCAGATTCATTTTGTTTATTCGTTTTCTAACGAATTCCAAATAGTCAACCGATTCAAATTCTGTGTGAAGAATAGCTGATTGTTAAGCAGCGTGCCGCCACCTCATTAACAACAGATGACTCATTAGCTGTCAGTGGGCTTCCCCACTGACAGCTGAAATGTAAACAAAACAATGCCGGCAATGGAAAATTCCCAAAAAAAATGCATGGGGTCCCCCACAATCCATATCAGGCTCTTTGGGTCTGATTTGGATTCCACCAAAATCCATACCAGACCCTTATCCGAGCATGCAGGCCAGGACAGGGGGGGCGAGGGCCCTCCCCCTCCCTTCTGTGAACCATACCAGGCCACATGTCCTTAACATGGGTGGTGCTTTAATAAGAAGGCCCCAAGATCCGAGTTCCCCCCCCCCTATGTGAATAGGGGGTGAAATGGGTAAAGAGTGAATATAGACAGTCATCGATCCAGCATTCCTCGGTCAGTGATGTCACAAGGGTGGGGCCACCAACTGACATCATCGGATAACTCCACCCCTTAGCTTTTTAAGAAATGTCAGATGGAGGAGCAGGCAGTCTAGGTGGAGAGTTCGACAAGGCTGGAGTATTTGTAAAGGGCTGTGTGGAAGAGACCCTTGTCCCTATCAACATGACCCAAAGCACCCCCCTATGTTGAGGGCATGTGGCCTGGCTTTGCTCAGGAGGGGGGGACACTCTCTCACCCTCCCTTTCCTGGCCTGTCAGGCTGCATGCACGGATAAGGGTCCAGTGTGGCTTTTGGGGGGCCGCACACCATTTTTTTTTGGCGTGGTGTTCCCCTTAGAGTCCATATTAGACTCGAATAGCCTTGTATGAATTGAAAGCCCGATGAGTCATCAGTTGTTAAGGATGTGGCGTCCAGCTTCCCGGGTCGCTGCTTAACAACCAGATATTCTTCACACAGAACTCGAATTGGTCAATCATTTTTCGAAAATAAACTAATTCCAAAACTAAACTAATTAAAAAAAAAATTGTAACATAACTACTATACTATACTAAACTACTATAATTATATCCGAAACAAAACAAAACATTTATTTTTTTCGTTCTGCACATGTCTAGAATAGAGTACTCTGCAAAAGTTTTAGAAAGGTGTGCAAAAATGCTGTAAATTAACCTCCTGGGCGGTGTTCCCGAGTCTGACTCGGGGTGAGATTTTTGGGCTAGGATCGGTAACCCCGAGTCAGACTCGGGCTCGCCTCGCTGGATGTACAGGGAGTTTTACTTACCTTGTCCCTGGATCCAGCGATGCCACCGCGCTGTGTGAGCGAGCAGGACCTCGCTCGTTTCACACAGTGCCTCCGTGTGACGCCGATCTCCGTTCCCTGCGACGTTACGACGCACGGGGACGGAGAACGGCGCCAAATTCAAAAAAGTAAACAAACGCTATACATACAGTATACTGTAATCTTATAGATTACAGTACTGTATGTAAAAAAAACACACCCCCCTTGTCCCTAGTGGTCTGTCCTGTGTCATGCATGTCATTTTATATAATAAAAACGTTTCTTTCTCCCTGCAAACTGTAGATTGTCCATAGCAACCAAAAGTGTCCCTTTATGTCAAAAATAGTTTTAGATCAGCTAAAAAACAGCGATAATAAATTATAATCACTTGCAGAATTGTGCGATAGTGATTTGTGGGGAAATTCGTCATAAAAAAAAAAATAATGACAGCAACAATTCTGCAACTGAGCAAATTTCAGTGATTTTGATTTGATTACATTATTGAATAATTTTTATTATAATTATATTATTATTTGTTATAATTATTTATAATTATTTATTATATTATAATTTATAATTTTGTTTTTAAAAAAATGTCATACCCGGGATGCCTATTAGAAGCTTGTTTGGTCAGATTTAAGTGAGTTATTTCTAAAAATGACAGACCTACAATATAAAACGCCAAATTTCCTTGCAAATAATGGTACCGCTTTCAGCATGTTTTTTCTGAAAGAATCATACCGCCAGGGATGTTAAGAATGCTGTCAGAAACAGAAGTGATATTAGTCTATTTTCACACCTGCCTAGAACTGCAGGCTGCTCAACCATGTTCTACTGCACACACATTGCCTGTAGAAACATGCAGTATATATTTTCTATGGTAATTTCCATGCAAAGCTTCTTGTTTAAGGATTTTGTCTATACATGTCCTGAGCATTGTTAACCAATAAATGTTTTAAAATGTTTTACATTTAGCTATAGCAGTTTGGGTGTAAACTGTTCACCTATAACCTTTAAGTGTATTTTCTTATAAACCAGTAAAAGTTGCATTGAAAAAATAAAAAAAAAATCTGAATTTGGCAGGCCAAAAATAGAAGGGATTTGTTTCTCACAACTAATTATTGAGGGGGTAGGGTGGGGGCAGGTTATCAATACACGCTTTGAGAGTTTCTTATTATTGCATGATTGCACTGGACTATTTTGTATTTTGCATATTTATCACATTTATATATTTATATTTATATCTATTTTTATATTGTTTATATTTTCTATCAATTAGCGCGTAGGCGCACTAGATTTTGTAAGGGTTAGGAGTTTATCCATCCTCACATATATATATATTCTTCATATATATATATATAAATATATATATATATATATATATATATTTTTTTTATTTTTTTTTTAAAAGTACATGGTACCTTTTTCGATAACACGTCCATTAGAGGTGGTGAGGAAATTATCACAATTTACAATATATATATTATTTTTGTAATTTTGTATATCACAAGGTCAGCGCGGGAGTACAATTTGTACGAACAACATTTCTTAATATAGCACAACTGCACCATCTGGTGGAGTACACTGAAACTGCAGCAGACCAAAATAGTAGTTTTTTTTAGCACGAAATATATATTTAATTTAATTTAACCCTTTTGCGCCGGTACATCTACTCACACATATCAATACTTTACACCTTTTCACCAAAAGGTAAAAAATTCTTGATCTCATATTATTGTTACTCTACAGGTGAGAATGGACGAATCCCAACTTAAGCTATTTAACCACTTAAGCCCCGGACCAATATGCTGGCTAAAGACCCAAGGGGTTTTTACAGTTCGGGACTGCGTCGCTTTAACAGACAATTGCGCGGTCGTGCGACGTGGCTCCCAAACAAAATTGGCGTCCTTTTTTCCCCACAAATAGAGCTTTCTTTTGGTGGTATTTGATCACCTCTGCGGTTTTTATTTTTTGCGCTATAAACAAAAATAGAGCGACAATTTAAAAAAAATGCAATATTTTTTACTTTTTGCTGTAATAAATATCCCCCAAAAACATATATAAAACATTTTTTTCCTCAGTTTAGGCCGGTACGTATTCTTCTACCTATTTTTGGTAAAAAAAAATCGCAATAATCGTTTATCGGTTGGTTTGCGCAAAATGTATAGCGTTTACAAAATAGGGGATAGTTTTTTTGCATTTTTATTTTTTTTTTATTTTTTTTACTAGTAATGGTGGCGATCAGCGATTTTTTTCGTGACTGCGACATTATGGCGGACACTTCGGACAATTTTGACACATTTTTGGGACCATTGTCATTTTCACAGCAAAAAATGCATTTAAATTGCATTCTTTATTGTGAAAATGACAGTTGCAGTTTGGGAGTTAAACACAGGGGGCGCTGTAACGTTTAGGGATCACTGTGTATGTGTTTACTAGTGTAGGGGGGTGTGGCTGTAGGACTGACACCATCGATCGAGTCTTCCCTATAAAAGGGATCACTCGATCGATGCGCCGCCACAGTGAAGCACGGGCTCTCCCCGTTCTTCAGCTCCGGGGAGCGATCGCGACGGAGCGGCTATAAACAAATAGCCGCGCGGTCGTCCCGGATCGCTCCCCGAGCGGACCCGACCTCCGCATGTACCGGGGGGGGGGTCCCGATCGGACCCCCCACCCACGTCTAGGCAGGCACGTACAGGTACGTTGATGTGCCTGTCCGTGCCATTCTGCCGACGTAAATGTACATGAGGAGGTCGGGAAGTGGTTAAAGACTATACATTACATTTTTGTGTACCCTATGGTTTTGCTACTCTACCCCTATCAATGTGTGTACATTTAGGCTTGCTCATATATTTTAGGTATCTTACCATAACAGGAAAATAAATATAATACAATATATCAAGCAACTGTAATAGTAAATTACATTACCCACCTCTCCTTTAATTTTATTATCTCCAAAGCACAGGTGCTGCAGATAGGCAGCTGCATTTGACTGAACAGAAGGGAACTGATGCTGCAACATTTGTATTACTTCAGGAAGTTCTGGATCTCGCCAGCCAAACTCCCTAAAAAAAAATATAAACACTATTATTTTACTATACCCAATTATGTTTAATTGTTTGCAAAACATTGTCATGAATACTGATCAACCAGTGTATGTTGTATAACAGGATATTAGGATTTTGGTTTACCTGTAAAATCATTTTCTTAGAGTACATCACAGAACACAGAAGAGTTAAAGGATAAGTTCACCTTTCACAGCATGTTACATATTACACCAATATCCAGGGTGTAACATGTAACATGTTATTTATGAAGGCACCAGGCCCCGCCCCTCCCGTTCTCACCTTGTGACAGCTAGCAGGGAATCTTCCCCTGCCTGCCCGGTCGCTTCACTCATTCACAGTACTCTGAATTAAAAACGACCAGGTCCGGCAGCCTTTGCAGCTGTCCGCTTGAGGTTTTCAACCTCTTGCTGACTGCCCCACATGCATGTACTGCTGAGTGGCAGCCCCTGTGCGCAAAATCACGTACAGGTACGTGATTCTGCACTTTCGAGTCTAGGGCGCTCACGCACGCCACCGGTGACCCGCTCCCACTGTGATTGGATACATCAGGAGGCATTTAGTGGGACGTGATGTCCACCGGGACACGCCGGTCCTTCGAGCACAGGCAGAATGTAAACAAGGCAGATTGCCGTTCTGTGACAAGGGAAGGTAGTGATCTTGCGTTTCTGCTAAGCAGAAACATGGATCTCTGTCTACCCACAGTACAAGCGCACCCCACACAGTTAGGCCTCGTAGAGACGAGGGGACATGTCCGATGAAAACGGTCCGCGGACCGTTTTCATCGGACATGTCCGCTCGGAGATTTCGGTCTGATGGTTGTACACACCATCAAACCGAAATCCCCGCGGACAGGATAAGCGGTGACGTGGCCGCGACGATGACGCGGCGACGTGCGCAACCCTGGAAGGTCAATGCTTCCACGCATGCGTCTAATCACTTCGACGCATGCGAGGCTTTCGGCCGAGCGGACATGTCCGGTGAGTCGTACAGACGACTGAACATGTCCGACGGACAGGCTTCCAGCGGACATGTTTCTTAGCATGCTAAGAAACCAGTTTCAGCAAACATGTTCGGTCGTGTGTACGAGGCCTTAGAAAGCACTCCCAAGGAACACATTTAATCCTTTAATCGCCCCTGATGTTATCCCCTTCCCAGACAGTGTCATTAGTACAGTGACGGTGCATTTTTTTAGCACTGTATTACTGTCACTGGTTTCAAAAAAGATGTCAAAAGTGTCAGTTAGTGTCCAATTTATCCACCCCAATATCACAGTTCTACTATAAGTCACTGATCACTGCCATTACTAGTAAAAAATATAAATAAATCCATAAATATATCCCCATTTGTAGACACTATAACATTTGCAGATAACAAATCAATATAAGCTTTTTGAATTTTTTTCATACCAAAAATATGTAGAATACATATTGGCCTAAATTGATAAAGAAATTAATTTTTTTTATTTTTTTATTAGATATAGTTTATAGCAGAAAGTAAAAAATTATGTTTTTTCGTTCAAAATAATCTGTCTTTTTTTGTTTATAGTGCAAAAAATAAAAACCGCAGAGGTGATCAAATACCACCAAAAGAAAACTCTATTTGTGGGGAAAAAAAGGACATACATTTTATTTGGGTACAGCGTTGCACAACCACGCAATTGTCAGTTGAACTAACGCAGTGCTGTATTGCAAAAAAAGGTCTGGTCATGAAGGGGGGTAAACCTTCCGGACCTGAAGCGATTAATGAACTACCACAGTGCAGTGAGCGCCGTGGTAGTTCATTCATTCCGACGATGTCGTCACTCCCACGCATGCGCGTGGGAGACTTCAAACCGTCAAGGGCTGCCGGCCCTTTAGCCAAGGATCCCCGCTGCGCATGCGCCGCTGCAATCAGCGGCGCATTGCGGGGGAATATCTCCTAAACCGTACAGGTTTAGGAGATATTCTTTATACCTACAGGTAAGCCTTAATATAGGCTTACCTGTAGGTAAAAGTAAAAAGAACGAGTTTACAACCACTTTAAGAGGTAAGCGAGTGCTCTAAGCCACAGTCACCCACAGTCACCTTCTGATGTAGGCATCCAAGGATGATCCAAATAAGCAAATAATCAAGGGGCAGCCTCTCAATGTGTCCCTTGTTGAGAAGTTCCACCAACCAACACTAGGATCTTTCTCATGAGGATAGACATAGTGGCCACTCGTGAAATCTGCATTATATCCTCCAAGACATCTACTGAGAAGCTCAGGGCTTTTGGAAAATCTTCCAGTAGCTGACAAATGGCAAGATCTTCTGGATGAGATTCTCATAAAGGGAGCATCTGCTTTGTTCAGGCCTTAAGGGCAATTGGCACATTCCTGCAAGTGAGGGTGCACTGGAAAGGACTTTTTGGCAGCTGCAAGGACTCAAAACAAGAAATTTTAGGTGGAAAAGATACAGGAACTGGCAACTTTAAAAATAAGGTTATACAGTCATTTATCATGCCAGTATTTTCAATTTAAAATCAAAGTGGGTGCTCAAAACCTGAAATATTTTATTTGGCATGTCTGTAATTACAATAACCCTTATTTCTTAATCATACACCACAGGACACAGAGGAGTTAATAGTCATTACTACATGGGTTATGCTGTCACCTTCAAGTGAATGGACACTGGCTAGAGAAAACTGCAGAAATCCAACCCAGCTAAGACTCAGTTTTGCTTTAGCATCTAAAGATGTCCATTTTGGGATATTCTCCTTACATCTCTGGGCTTGATTCTAATACCTCTATCTGGGCAGATGTGGGTCTCATTAGGATTGGCCACTACTGCAAAGCAGGCCAGGAGCAACTGTACCTGGACCCAGTGGTGACTAGGCTGGTGTTTTATTTTTGGGAGGGGTGGCAAACAATCCACCGGCCACCACCCCTCTGGTTGGGTCACGGACAGCGCTGGAGCCTCTACCCTATTTGCTGGCTGAGTAACGGGTGGCACCCCCCAAGATCGGTCAGTCAGTAAGCCTCATGGGCAGCAGCGGCTTCTCTCCAGACGGGTCTCGGTTCCCCAGCCTCTCCTCTCACCTACTCCTGGTGGTCAATTAGATCGGATCTCCTTTTGGCTAATCGGTTAACGAGTCTCATGACCCACTTCCCGATTGGCCGTGAGGAAAATCATTGTGAAAATAGTAAATATTAATTCGCTATTGTCACACAACTGGGTGGGATTGGGGCGCAGAGAACCCTTTTTTGAAGCCTATTAGAACCTCTAGTTCTAATAAAGTGCTAAAAACAAAACAAAACAAAAAAACACACCCCCCATTGGAATCCATAGTCCGCCGCCCTGTATGTAGATCAGGGGGCTAGATGCATGGATGGGGGGCACCCGTGCGCCCCTAATTGATGGGCCGCCCCTGCCTGGACCACGTATACAAGAGGGAATGGTCTGTAATGTCTGCTGTTCAGCACTGGATGCTCTGGAAAGCAAACACCAATGTATCGGGCATCCAGTGATCTTACTGGCAGGGTGCTCTAGAGCAGCCTTTTTCAATTAGGGTGCTCAGGTAACCTGGGGTGCCTTCAGGTTCCCAACAACCAATAACATCATCAGTTGATAAGGAGGATGTCGGTCACCTGCACAGCATCCTTGCTTGCCCCTCCTCTGATCCACTCAATCAGCATTGGGGTCAGATTAGCTGAGTGATCGAGAGAAACTGAGGAAGAAGAGAAATACCAGCCAGTACCTGTATGTAAAGGTGTATTTGCTTTGGAAGAATAAATAACCTCTAGTGTTGGGTATCCTACGTGTGTAGCTGTTGCTGCATTATGTAAAATTCTTAGAATCGTTTTTTGATATAATTTTTCTTTCAGACACCACAAATGCTATACTTGGTATGCAAAGCAAGGCTTCAATTAAAGCTGAAGATCAGGCAAATGATTTTTATTACTGTCCATCCAATCCTATGATTTACATAACTCTTCCACACAGCACAGCCCTTTCTGCCTAAACAAGACATCACAGTTCTGTTTGCAAGTGAAGACAAAGCAGCAGAATTGAATGGCTTATTGTGCTACTTCTTCTCCAGATCTAGTCTTGTGGCCAAATCCACAAAGATCGTGCCTAACGTAAATTTTTCCATTTAAGTTACACTGCCTTAAAATTTCTACCTAAGTGCCCGATCCACAAAGCACTTACCTAGAAATTTTGGGCTGTGTAACTTAAATTCCGCCGTCGCAAGGCGTTCCTCTTCAAATGGGGGCGATTCCCATTTAAATGAGGCGCGCTCCCGCGCCGGCCGTACTGCGCATGCTTGTGACGTCATTTTCCCGACGTGCATAGCGCAAAATTACGTTACGCCGAGCTTTGTGGATTGCGACGGGTCAATAAAGTTGCGTCGGAAAAAAAAAAAAAAAACGGCGGGAAAAAAAATGTCTAAAATTAAAAAAAAATCGCGTCGCTGGACAGAAAGGTCTGCTTTTACATGGTGTACTAACTTTACACCTTGTAAAAGCAGCCCTAATTTTGCGTATGCAAACTAAAAATTACGGAGAAAAAACGAAGCTGAAAAGCTTCGTGGATCTCCGTAAGTGCTAATTTGCATACCCGATGCGGCATTTCGACACGAAATGCCCCCAGCGGCGGATGCGGTACTGCATCCTAAGATCCGGCAGTGTAAGTCCCTTACACATGCCGGATCTTCTCCCTAACTATGGAAAACTGATTCTGTGGATCAGTTCCATAGTTAGGAACAGGGATACGACGGAGTAACAGCAGTTACGCCGTCGTATCGCTTTTGTGGATTTGGCCCTAAATTCAGGCATTTAGACTGCTTCCAAAAACAAACAACCTAACTGTATTGCTACATTAATGCATATATAGCTGCATTCATTTGTGTCTGTTACAGTTGTCTGGAATTCAGCTGTAGGGTCATTACATAGAACAAACAGGTCTCATTTACCTGGAACAAAGGGAGTTGTATGTACAGTTGCAGAAAGGTTTTACTATTGTAAGAGCATTTAAGAGCTGGAATAGTATCGGAATTTTTCAAGCATATTCAATTGTTTGTTTGAAAATGGCAGGGTTATTCAATAAAAGATAAAACAATATAAGGCATTTAAAAAATAAATAAAAAAAAACAGATGTATGTACAGTTGCCATAAAAAGTATGTGAACCCTTTTGGGATGATATGGCTTTCTGCACAAATTGGTCATAAAATGTGATCTGATCTTCAGTCACAACAATAGACAATCACAGTCTGCTTAAACTAATAACACACAAACAATTAAATGTTACCATGTTTTATTGAACACACCATGTAAACATTTACAGTGCAGGTGGAAAAAGTATGTGAACCATTGAATTTAATAACAGGTTGAACCTCCTTTGGCAGCAATAACTTCAACCAAACGTTTCCTGTAGTTGCAGATCAGACGTGCACAACGGTCAGGAGTAATTCTTGATCATTCCTCTTTACAGAACTGTTTCAGTTCAGCAATATTCTTGGGATGTCTGGTGTGAATCACTTTTTTGAGGTCATGCCACAGCATCTTAATCGGGTTGAGGTCAGGACTCTGACTGGGCCACTCCAGAATGCGTATTTTCTTCTGTTTAAGCCATTCTGTTGTTTACTATGCTTTGGGTCGTTGTCCTGTTGCAACACCCATCTTCTTTTGAGCTTCAGCTGGTGGACAGATGGCCTTAAGTTCACCTGCAAAATGTCTTGATAAACTTGGGAATTCATTTTTCATTTGATGATAGCAATCTGTCCAGGCCCTGATGCAGCAAAGCAGCCCCAAACCATGATGCCCCCACCACCATACTTCACAGTTGGAATGAGGTTTTGATGTTGGTGTGCTGTGCCTCTTTTTCTCCACACATATAGCTAGATTCACACATGTTGTCCTAACTTTGCGGCGGCGTAGCATAGCTTGTTTACACTACGCCGCCGTAAGTTAGCGAGGCAAGTACATGATTCTCAAAGTACTTGCCTGCTAAGATTCGGCGGCGTAGCGTAACCCGGGCGGGCTTAATGGCGCCTAATTCAAATTTAGCTGAGGGGGCATGTTTTATGTTAATGGAGCTTGACCTGACGTTTTTGACATTTTTTTGGAACGGCGCATGCGCCGTCCGCCTACATTTCCCAGTGTGCATTGCGGCATCGTACGCCGCACGGGCCTATTGATTTCGTCGTGGACGTAAATGTAAATCGATATTCACGGACGACTTACGCAAACAACGTAACATTTTCGAATTTCGACGCGGGAACGGCGGCCATACTTAACATTACTATTCCATCTATTTGATGGAATAACTTTAGGCCTGCTAATGCGTTACGTAAACGGCGTATCTGTACTGCGTCGGGCGGGCATACGTTCGTGAATAGGCGTATCTACTGATTTACATATTATATGCCGACCGCAATGGAAGCGCCACCTAGCGTTCAGCCTAAAAATTACACTTTAGGATACGAGGGTGTAAGACACTTACGCCGCTCGTATCTGAGCCTAATTTAAGCGTATCTGGTTACCAGAATACGCTTAAATTAGCACTCACGCAAATTCTGACTTAGGCTGGCGTATCTACTGATACGCCAGCCTAAGTCTTTGTGAATCTAGCTAATAGTGTTCTTTATTTCTCCCAAACAACTCAACTTTGGTTTCATCTGTCCACAGAATATTTTGCCAGTACTGCTGTGGAACATCCAGGTGCTCTTGTGCAAACTGTAAATGTGCAGCAGTGTTTTTTTTGGACAGCAGTGGCTTCCCCTGTGGTATCCTCCCATGAAACCCATTTTTGTTTGGTGTTTTACATATCGAAGATTCGCTAACAGGGGTGTTAGCATATGCCAGAGACTTTTGTAAGTCTTTAGCTGAAACTCTAGGATTCTTCTTCACCTCATTGAGCAGTCTGCGCTGTGCTCTTGCAGTCATCTTTACAGGACGGCCACTCCTAGGGAAGAGTAGCAGCAGTGCTGAACTTTCTCCATTTATAGACAATTTGTCTTACCGTGGACTGATGAACAGCAAGGCTTTTGGAGATAGTTTTATAACCCTTTCCAGCTTCATGCGAGGCAACAATTCTTAACTGTAGGTCTTCCGAGGCATCATTCACATCAGGTAATGCTTCTTGTGAAAAGCAAACCCAGAACTGGTGTGTGTTTTTTATAGGGCAGGGCAGCTGTAACCAACACCTCCAATCTCATCTCATTGATTGTACTCCAGTTGGCTGACACATCACTCCAATTAGCTCTTGAAAATGTCATTAGTCTAGGGCAGGGGTGTCAAACTGGCGGCCCTCCAGCTGTTCCGAAAATACAAGTCCCATCATGCCTCTGCCTGCCTGCCATGCTTGTAACTGTTAGCCTTGCAATGCCTCATGGGACTTGTAGTTTTGCAACATCTGGAGGGCCGCCAGTTTGACACCCCTGGTCTAGGGGTTCACACACGTTTGCCACCTGCACTGTGAATGTTTACATTGGGGGGTTCAATAAAAACATGTTAACATTTAATTATTTGTGTGTTATTAGTTTAATCAGACTGTGATTGTCTATTGTTGTGACTTAGATGAAGATGAAGATCAGATCACATTTTATGACCAATTTGTGCAGAAATCCATATCATTCCAAAAGGGTTCACATACTTTTTATGGCAACTGTATATGAGCAGTGCTCTGAATAACTAGGGTTTCTGATTATGTGATTTTTTTTTTAACATAAAAGACAAAGGCATGCACAGGGTGTGTGCCAGGTTTGCTTGGGCACACCCTAATCACTACATGCAGTGTTGAATCCCCCTACTGTCCCCTGTATTGGCCCTCGTGCAGTGCTACTGGCTTCCCTCCTCTTACCCCAGCTGCTGTGGGGGATGTTTCAGGATGGAGAGTAGGGAAAGGGGCTTGTAAAGATACCATTTACCAGCACCTTCCTTTTCTAAATGAACACACTCACTGTGTTCATGCATAACTGAAGCATAAACTGTTTACTATGCTTCACTTTGTGAGTTAACAGGAAGCCGCTAAATCACAGATTATTTACTATTCATTCACTGCCCCATGCAGCTAAGGCTGCAGAGAAACGCATGGGTGTTGGATCTTTGTGGTGCACACCCTAATGCAATAGGCTATGTACACCTGTGATGACGGGCATGAAGGACTTTTTCAGTCTAACCAATTATAAAGCTTTGCAACTACATTCTACTGTTTGTAGCCATTAAATTCTGAGGCCCTATCTCTGAGATCAATACTCCTATTGGGATATTGTGCTAAGGCTATTCATTCCTATGATGGTATTTATAAAAATAAAAATAAATAGCATCTAAAATATAATGACTGTTCAAAGCCACTTACCTTGGATCTTTTTGAATGCTATCAATGGATGGTGACCTGGCTAATGTTCCCTCTGGTGGTACTGCTGGCCCTGATTTGCTGTAGGGTGAATCAACAGATGGACAATACTGCAGCTGTCGGTATGGATCTGCGTAATTGGAGCCTGGGCCTGCAGCATAGCTGGCCCTCTGGAAGGTCCCTGTTGCATTTTGAGAGGCATGTTGGCTGCCTGTGCGCTGCAAAGGTACGGAGTCGACACCAGGGGAACATGGGGCTACGACAGGAAAGTAGGGACAAAGTAAAAAACTGAGGATCTGTTCACAGAAATGGTTAACCAGGTCTAGGCAGGAAAAAATACACACATATACAGGGAGGCATAAAAAAAGAAGCATTGTGTTATCCATTATGACAAATGGGCAAAATTACAATATGAAAAACAACTGCATGATTCATTTTTCTCTACAATATTCTTTTTTTATTGTTTGAGGAAAATAAAAACAATATTTACATTTTATGGATGCAGGCTGTAGATATGCAGATTCTGCCCATTGCATAGTGCAATTTTGTATAGGACAGGTCAATAAAAAAAATCAGAACAGAATCAGCACAGTTTGCATACACATTACACATGTTACATTTTAGGGAATGTAAATATAAAGAAATATTCACAATAGTTGGTTAAGTCTATGAGAATTTTCATTCATCATGTCATGGGATTTTTAATAGCAGTAACTTAAAATATCTAGACATCATTGGGCAAACTCAGACATCAAATTATCCTGAGTCCATGGTAATTGTGCATTTCCCCTCATAGTGCCCGATAATATCAAATACCATTTCATCATGTAAATCTATCTAATGTTACATCCAATTTGCATTTGTGTTGTCAAATAAACAGGGGTTGATTGGGCTGCTCACTTTGCAAGAGAAGTTGAAACAGATTTAGGGCCCTTTCCCACACACGGACAAACAGTCCGTTTATTACAAGTCCGTTTACGGACTTGTAATGTATCCCTATGGGATTGCATCCGCTAACGTCCGCAACCATCCGCGTCCGCAAAGATCCGCTTTTGCGGACGGAAGAAAACCCTATTTTTCACGGTCCGTATTCATCCGATTCCCCATAGGGGAGAGCGAAGGAGAGACAGGGCGGTCTCTGCACTGTGTGCGGGGACCGCCCTGTCCGCCGACAGCTCAGCAGGGATTAACGGAGGAATCCCCGCTGAGCCAAACGGGCTAACGGAGCGGATCAATTACGGATCCGCTCTGTGTGAAAGAGCCCTTAAGCTGGCCGTAGATAGATCGAAATTCAGCCGGTTTAGCAGGGACAGGCTGAATTTTTATCATTTTATAACCGTTCTCATTCATGATTAGCCAATTTACCAATCGACTTTTAATGAACAGGTTTTTTGAAAATTTTGATCAGTATATTATGACAGCAGGGGAGTTCTGACACAGGTGTCCGTTTATGAAGCAGTGAAGAGTGGTGATTACAGGGATCACCAGTGATCACAGCCCATAAACAGTTTATGAAACAGAGATAATCAGGGGGAGAAGTGTTTGAATTTGTTCTCCCGCCGATTATCTCTACACACAGTGAAGTCTCATAGACTGACACAGTAACGGCCAGTTTATGAACTGTGATCTGAGCACTTCACTGGAGATCCGAGTCAGAATTCACACTCCCCGATTCACCATCTCAGAGCTGGTGAAGCGGGGAGTGAAGAGAGGAAGGAGGAGGAAGGAGGAAGATTTTTAACTTCTTTCTACCTCGTTCTGACCCCCCAACACTGTAACCATGTCCCCCTGTAATATTTATGTATATACATATATATACATATATATATATATAATGTGTACATGTATATATATATATATATATATATATATATATAATGTGTGTGTATATACATGTATATATAGTGTATGTGTGTATACATATATATATTATGTAGGGGGACTCGTTATTTTAATTACATTGACCACGCGGTCTCTCAGTGTAATGAGCGGTGATAATTTATCACTGCTCAATAAACTGACATCTCGTTGTTTCTGTGAATTTCTGGTACTGTAATCTCATAGAGTCTCACGAGATTACAGTATCAGGGGCCGTTCTCCAGTGTTAGAAGCGTTGGAAGATCACTTCACTCCTCCGAGGGTGAAGCGATCTTCTCCGCTTGATAAACTGGCACACAGAGGAGAAAAATCTTCACTGTGATAGCGGGAGAACGAAGCAGTGAATATAATTCACTGCTTCATAAACAGACACCTATGTGGGAATGATTCTCACATCCACCACAAATGTGTGGATGGGGAACTGGTACATTTTTTTCCATCTAGCTCGCTGAATAAAAAAGTCGAGCCATGTAGTGCCAGCTTTAGTGGATAAGGTAAAGCTCTGCTTGCTGTCATCATTCAATCATGTGAAAGCAAAAACGCTGTTTTCTTATTCTCTTTACATGTTACTGGGTATTTGAAAAGTGAAATGTTCACTAAGCTCTGGGGAAAATTCCCATAGCAAATTGCAACGCCTATTCCAAAGTCTATAGCCTATTTGCTTTGAGTAAATTAACCCCACAGTATTTAAAATTATGATAAAAGAATGAAGCATATTTCTCTGCAATATTGACTATTATTGTCACACCAATTAATAAAAATATTTAATGAATGATATTAATGGATTTAAAAAAAATAATAATAGCTGAAAGTATTTCCATATGAACTAATTTATTGTTAAATTAAACTCACATGTATAATTTTTACCTATAGGTAAGCCTTTAAAAAGTGGCACATCTTAAGTATGCTGTCTGTAATGCCTACTGTATAGTTAAGCCTTTAAAAAGGGGCACATCTTGAGTATGCTGTCTGTAATGCCTACTGTATAGGTAAGCCTTTAAAAAGGCTTACCTATACATTAGGTTCAGTAAATATCTCCTAAGGAGGCGCATGTGAGGAGCCCAGAGGATGGCTGCTTGAGCCGGGAGCTCCTCATCACCCCAGTCCAGCAGTGCCTGTAAGTGAGCCAAAAACAGTCTGGAAGTCGTGCCATCGCTACACACAGCACCCCCAGACACCAGGGCACCCCCCTATATACTTGGATTAATTAAAGGGACACATTAAAGCTGTTATTTTGCTGTTTAAAAACACTTAAAAAAACGGCAGAAATCCAAGATGGCTGCTGCTGCACCTCACAAGAGCAGAGCTGAGGAGATGCCTGAGGGAAGGAATCTTTCAGAAGCAGCTCCCCTACTTTTTAACCCCCTGGTTCAAGTGAATAATCAGCAAGATATACCCCCCTCAATAAATTCTGCAGAACCCCTGGTAGGCTGTAATATGGAGGACTTTGCAATTCCCCTCATGGGACCTAACATAGGAAATCAGGCTGCTCAATTCTCTGTCAGCCCCCTGACTGCAGCCTCTGCATTCTCAGTGACTGATTTATATCAGGCACTGGCTGAACTTCTGGATAGGTGACTTTCTCAAACTGCTACCAAGATAACAGGAGAATTAAAAGCAGATTTTCAGAATTTGGGCACCAGAATTGAAGCTATAGAAAACAAGCTTGATCAAACTGTGGCAGCCACAAACCAGAACTCATATCCAAACAGTACAGGAGCAATTGGATGTGGCCCTTTCCAGGATCGACGAATTGGAGAACAGATCCAGGAGGTATAATATCCGGATCAGAGGTCTGCCTGAATCCATCACTGACATTCCAGCAGTGGTACAAAATGTGATCCAGGGTCTGATCCCCAACATTCCTCAAAACCGTCTAGAGCTTGACAGAGCCCACAGAGCCCTGGGGCCACCCAGAAAGGACGGCTTACCTCGGGACATCATCGCCAAACCTCACTTTTACGCAGTAAAGGATGAAGTCATGAGACTAGCACGTTCTGTGCCCAATGTTTTGTGTCAAGGTCATCCCGTCCAAATATACGCAGACCTTTCTCCCTCCACAATGCAGCGAAGACGGTCATTGAAACCGCTACTTCTAGTCCTGGCCCAAAAGGATATAAAATATAAATGGGCATTCCCCTTTGCGGTCAAGTTCTCAGAAAAAGGGAAGAATTACTCCTTCTCCACTTTCCCTGATGGTGAAAGATTACTTCTACGCCTTAAGCTCATATCGCAAGAACCCGCCATGGATACTTCTCATAGTATTCCAAGTACTTCCAAGAGACCGACCCCCACCAGTCCTCAACCCCTGCTCTGGACCAGGTTAAAGTCCAAGAAGGCTAGAGACGGCGGACCCATCTGACCTTGGTTGACACATTGGTCATATTCACCTTGAACTTTAGAGGATCTCGGATGGACCTAAGCCTGAGGATTAGACTTTCTCTGATCAGATTAACAATTTCTTGGACATTTGCTATTACACCGTTACTTCACTTCCTTAAAAGATCGGCCCCCCTTTTTTTATTTGCAGGGGGATGTCCCCACCTTGATTTTGGGGTCCCTCCCTCCTCGATTCCCTCAGAGGGGAGGACAGGGGGCCTTTCGGGTCGGACCTAGATCCGACCGAACTGGGTCTTGACTTACTTGATTCCTTCCAGTTACTGTTTTTGAAAATTGTTTCATGCATTTTTTCAGGGGCACCCTGGCTGGGGTGGGCCCCATGTACCTCCGCCTTTCCCTCAGACTCCAGAAGGTCTCTGGGGGCGAGGTCGCTTGTTCCCTCCTGGAGCAAGCTTGATTGTTCTACCTTGGTAGAAGTTCTCGAGGGGCGTCTCCCCCCCCCCCCCACGAGAATGTATTTTCGCTTTTTTTACCTATTCTCCTTTAGTTAGATTGGGAGACCTTCCTTTCATCTCTTTCGATTCTGTTCTTTCCTTTTCTGTTCCTTGTCTTTCCCACATGTGCCTAACCTTTCATTATTTTACAGCTTGCATTACCTACGAACAAAGGGTGTTCACCTGGCTGCCTGATGTCCATCCTGACAGCTGGCAGGTTTGGGAGAGCGGAAGACATCTAAGGGTGAGTGGAGGTGGAGACAGACACAGTGACTTTTCGGATCCCCATGGCTGATCACGTACAGAGCTCCCTCAAAATAGCCACACATAATGTTCAGGGCCTGAACTCCCCCATCAAAAGGCGAAAGATCTTTGATAGTTACAAAGCACTCGGACTTGACATCCTCATGATACAAGAGACCCACTTTCCTGGGCGGTACAGTCCCAAATTTGTCCACTCTAATTTTCCCCTTTTCTATTTGGCTAATGCTGAGAATAAAACTAAAGGGGTTGCAATCTTTCTCTCCAAATCCTGTAACTTTGAATATCTCTCTGACTTCAAAGACCCAGAGGGAAGGTTTATATTGGTTAAGGGCAAAATTGAGGGTCATCTTTACTCCCTAGTCTCATACTATTCTCCCAACAAAGGGCAAGACAAGTTTTCCTAACTAATCTTGGATACTGTAACCCCCCTTATGGAAGGCACAGTCATTTGGGGGGGGGGGGGGATTCCAATGTGGCTTTTGACCAAGGTTTGGACAAATCCAAACCTCCATCTGCCCAACTTACTAGACCCACTAGGGTCAGCCTGAAAATTGCCAAATTACTCCATGACAGGGGGATGACGGATGTCTGGCGGGAGTCTAATGCTTAAAAGAGAGACTATACCCATTACTCTCACCCGCATAATACCTATGCCAGGATTGACCATATTTTAATTCCTTCATTTGTCCTTCCGGCAGTGATCAAGGCCCAAATCAGAGACACGGTCCTGTCTGACCACTCCATGGTCATCATGTCCATACGCACTATAGCCGGTATGGCAAAGAGTAGACATTGGCGGCTAAACGAGTCCATTCTCTCCAATCCAACCACAACAACAGAAATCAATAAAGCTCTTCAAGAATATTTCACAATTAACAATGTTGAGGATATCTCCGCGGAGACCCTATGGGCAGCCCATAAAGCTTGTATTAGAGGTAAAATTATTCAGATCTCCACACAAATCAAAAGAGAACACGAAGCAGACATTGTGCGATTGGAGAGGTCATACAGGACCCTAAGGGCACAACACAAAAAGAAACCGTCTTTAGCCTTACTAGAGAATATTGACAAGCTGAGACTAGAACTTAATTTAGTTCTCACAACAAAAGCGGAGAGATCTCTCCGCTGGAGTGGCAATAAGTTTTACACCCAAAAAGAAAAGATAGGTCAGATGTTAGCGACCAAATTGTCCCCTAAAACAAGGTTTCATTCCTTGTGCAAGATACGCATAGCGGGTCAAGAACCTACGGCCAATCCAAAAAAGATTCTGGAAGCATTTCAAACATTCTATTCTAACCTGTATAGTGCTCCTCCACAGCTTCCCAGGGACTCGATCGATGATTTCCTGGACAGCCTATCCATCCCATCCTTAGACACAGAACATAGAGACAGGTTGGAAGCGCCTTTTTCGGTTGAGGAGGTGGCGACAGTAATCAAGGGCCTCCGTAAGGGTTCAGCCCCAGGCCCAGATGGTCTATCAATCCCCTATTATAAAACATTTGCAGATACCCTAGTCCCACATATGACAAACTTTTTTAATTTCAAGACTCAAGGCTCCCCCTTGGGTACATACTGCATACATTACTGCATACATTACGGTTATTCCAAAACCGGAGAAAAATCTAGAAGAAGTTTGTAATTACCGCCCCATATCCCTGATAAATATTCTTAAAAATTCTTACAAAAATTCTAGCTGTCCGCATCTCCTCTTTCATTGGTAAATATATTCACAAGGACCAAGTTGGGTTTATCCCAGGTCGACAAGGCCCAGATCAAGTGAGAAGGGCAGTAGACATTGTCTCAATCTTGCAATCCAACTGGGACAGAGGTCCGAAACAACAAGGCTTTCTCCTAGCACTTGATCTGCAGAAGGCCTTTGATTCTGTGTCCTGGCAATATCTGCTCCCCCTACTAGAGCGATGGGGCTTTGGCCCGAGATTCCTGGGGGTGATACAAGCTCTCTATTCCAACCCCAAGGCCCTAATCCGAATCCAAGGGTACTATTCTTCCCCAATAGACATAGCTAGGGGTACCAGACAGGGATGCCCTCTCTCCCCAATTATTTTTGCAATGGCAATTGAAACCCTGGCAATAGCTATCCGACAGAACCCTGACATTCTGGGTGTATCATGCGGAGATCAAACTCATAAATGTGGGCTCTTTGCCGATGATTTACTATTATTTCTAACCTCTCCCATTACTTCCTTACCAAACCTCTACAGGGTAATTTCAGAATTCTCTAAAATCTCTGGGCTTCAGGTTAATTATGCCAAATCACAAGCCTTCAATGTGTCCCTCCCACCTTCCACAGTATCCCTCCTCCAACAGTTATTCAAATTTGAATGGTGTCCCTCATCCATCAAATATCTAGGGATTTCCTTAACAGCGCGTACAGAATCCCTATACACAAACAATTATCCTCCCCTATACCGAAAACTTACAGCAGACATGAATAACTGGGCCAAATATGAACTTTCCTGGCTAGGCAAAATTAACTCTATAAATATGACCTTGCTTCCTAGAATCTTATATCTATTTCGCTCCCTTCCCATCCCCATCAGAAAAGACCAGTTGCAGTCTTTACAAAGCAAAATACTGAAATTCATCTGGGGCAAGTCAGGTTACAGAATCCCCCAAAACACCCTATATAACCATAGGAAAAGAGGGGGGCTGGGATTACCGCATCTATATAAGTACTTCTTAGCCGCCAGGCTGGCTCAATTATCAGTAGTTTACTCCAAACTTGATAAACCGGACTGGGTCCACATAGAGAAACAGGCTGTCCCCCATCTTTCCCTAGACTACTTACTTTGGTGCCCCCAAAAGAGAAGACCACCCATCTCAATCTTACGCCCTTTGGGATAGAATCCGTCACCTTCCAGCCCTGGTTTCGAAAGCGCAACCTCTAGCCAATATATTTCAAAACCCAAATTTTCCACCTGGAATGGACAATAAGGCCTTCAGTTGGTGGTTGGACAGGGGCCTGTACCGCATAGGACACTATTTCACAACCAAGGGCCCTCTTACCCTAGACCACTGTTTAACCAAGTTGGATCTCCCTGACACTGAAAAATTCAGATTCAGACAGATATCACAATTCCTACACACTCTATGGACGGAGAGACCTCTACCTCCCAGATTCACAGACTACGAGCTCTGGTGTGGGCAGGCCATGGGACAAAGGGGGGGATATCTGTCATCTACTCTTCCCTCACTCGCCCGACCGAGAAGTCTTCCTACATGATGGAATGGGAGGCCGACCTCCAACTTGAATGGGACCTGGAGACCTGGCAAGCGGCTTGCTTTGATTCATTTCAGGGTATCTTAAATACTTCCTTGATGGAAGCAAACTTAAAAGTTCTCATGAGGTGGTATATGACTCCCGCCGGACTTGCGGCCATCTACCCATCATCAGATCCCAGTTGTTTTAGAGGATGCCAACTCCTGGGTTCGATTGGTGCATGTCTGGTGGGAATGCCACCGAATTAGACCAGTCTGGAAGAAGATTTTTAACCTCATCTACACAGTCACTGAATGCTCGGTCCCCAGGTCAGCATCTGTTGCTCTCCTAAACGCTCGGATTCCAGGTATATCCAAGCCCAATCAGAAGCTGATCCGATTTATGCTCCTCGGGGCTAAAATTACCATTGCTAGGGCTTGGAAACAACCCAGGGTTTCCATTAAAGCGGTAAACCGCAAGATTTTGTGGATCATGATGCAGGAAAAGCTGGCCAGCATCCTATCTAACACAAAACAAAAATTTGAAGCTGTATGGGAACCATGGGCGTCCCACTGTGGTTTATCTCTAGATACTGGGGTACACCCTGGGCAACCTGCATCCTCCAGCTCTAGTTAGGCACCTGCTCCCTTCCCTTTATTTTTCTCTTCCCCCCACTTCTCTTTCTCTTTCCTACCTCTTATCCTTTTAAGATAGTTGTTTGACTTAAGGGTAATGTTTTATATTCGTTTTTTTATAAAAACAATTTGGCAACACTATAGGCCTAATTGAATTCGTAAGTATGAGCTAGAAGTGCACTGAAGTCAAATTCGAACCCACTATATTTCTTACGTATGCTTTTATTGGAGGGGGTGGATTGGGGGGGGGGGGCCTGGCCGGGGCACAGAATGATCCCATTAGGTGAGATATGATACACAATTAAATTATTGGGTAGCATAAATCTAAAATGACAACTAATGATAAAAAAGGTTCCAAGGCTTAGAAGACAACAAATTCTTACCCACGAGTTGCCCAAAGTTGGTGACAGACACAAGGTCCCGCCAAGATTGAACTGGTCATGCGCGTATTCCTGCAATTGGCAGGAAAAGTTTAACATTGGCCACAAAAGGACAGTCTAAGAAGGGGTTAATAAGTGAGTGAGAAGAAAAAGAGGGGAAATAAAATATGGATATAAGGCAACAATACCCAATCAAAAGAGATTGTTAAACGTTATAATAATTGTTGAGAAAATATATAGTGGCCATAGTGTTAATTAACACATAAAAGGCCATTGGCAATAGTTGCTATAGAACAAAAAAACAAAATTTATAAATTTATAACAAAAAAACACCTTTATAACTGTAGCCAATTGTTTTTTCAACAGTCATTCTGTGGAATCCATATGGTTCCTCTATTGAACTAGCACTGCAGCCTAATTACTCACTGATGTCTCTGGTTAATTAACTCTCCAAATCGCTATTTATGTGAGTAACACATGTTTTTTTGTTCTATAGCAACTATTGCCAATGGCCTTTTATGTGTTAATTAACACTATGGCCACTATATATTTTCTCAATAATTATTATAACGTTTAACAATCTCTTTTGATTGGGTATTGTTGCCTTATATCCGTATTTAATTTCCCCTCTTTTTCTTCTCACTCACTTATTAACCCCTTCTTAGACTGTCCTTTTGTGGCCAATGTTAAACTTTTCCTGCCAATTGCAGGAATACGCGCATGACCAGTTCAATCTTGGCGGGGACCTTGTGTCTGTCACCAACTGTGGGCAACTTGTGGGTAAGAATTTGTTGTCTTCTAAGCCTTGGAACCTTTGTTATCATTAGTTGTCATTTTAGATTTATGCTACCCAATAATTTAATTGTGTATCATATCTCACTGGTCAATATCTGTGTATATTTTCAGTTGTTTATTCTGATTGGATATCGCTCCCTCCCCTGAAGAAGCGGAAGTTCGCGAAACATGTAGGGTCTATGCGATTTCCTTTTCCAGTTGCATCTGTACTTCCAACTGATTGATGCTTTCTATTATCCACTGAATCAAATCAACAACTGGTTGTCCACTTTCCCCTTTTTTTAAACAAATTAAATGTATATTTTGTATACTCTGTATTTATGAATAAAGTATTTTTGTAAATTTTGTAAACAAAGAAATTGTGCTTTCCCATCACTATCATTTTGCAACCAAAACGCACCGCAAACTATCCCCTCTCTTTTCTTAATTGAAAAAACTTTATCTACCTATTTGGGATTAGGTGCCTTTTTTTTAGGTGAATCTATACATTTTGGACCACATCTATACAATAAATGTATTTTATTGGGATTTTATGTGATAGACCAACACAAAGTGGCACATAATTGTGAAGTGGAAGGAAAATGATAAATGGCTTTTATTTTTTTTACAAATAAATATATGAAGAGTGTGGCATTTATTTCTATTTAGCCCTCTTTAATCTGATACCCCTAACTAAGTTCTAGTGAACCAATTGCTTTCAGAAGTCACCTAATTAGTCCACCTGTGTGTAATTTAATCTCAGTATAAATGCAGCTGCTCTGTGAAGCCCTCAGAGGTTTGTTAGAGAACCTTAGTGAACAAACAGCATCATGAAGGTCAAGGAACACAGCAGACAGGTCATGTATAAAGCTGTGGAGCAGTATAAAGCAGGGTTAGGTTATAAAAAAATATCCCATGCTTAAAACATCTGCTTTAAACAGCACTGTTCAATCCATCATCGGAAGATAAAGGAGAAAAGGAGAGAACACAGCCACCCTAGTGTTGAACCGTTTAATAAAGAATTTAAAAAAACAAAAGTTGCACTTACAATTGTAGACTGTTATTCAGCATGGGTGTATCACACGTATGTCTCCTCTCCTGGCTTGTCCCGTGGACTGTAGCCCATGTGATGGTGATCAGGGCTAAGATGTCGATAAAGTCCTAAAGATCCCAGCACCGGCATGCCACTGAGCATCTACGAGAGCCGTAAATGCACCCGGACCAGCCGATACAAGGTATTTCCTTCCCTGGGGTCACCTGGCTGAAAGACCTTTTAGCCAGATGACCCCAGGGAGCGATAGACCTATTTTAAGATAACAATAGTCCAACAATAGAATAGAATAGTCCAACAATAGAAGCGTCTATCTTTATGCCCGGCGTAACGTATCTCAGATACGTTACGCCGCCGTAATTCAGGGCGCAAGTTCTGTATTCAGAAAGAACTTGCGCCCTTATTTACGGCGGCGTAACGTATGTGTTGCGGCGTAAGGCCACGTAATTAAAATGGGGATGTTGGGGGCGTGTTTTATTAAAATTTGGCTTGACCCTGCGTATTTTAAGTTTTTTTTTTAACGGCGCATGCACCGTTCGTGAAAACATCCCAATGCGCATGCTCGAAAATCCGCCGCAAAACGTCATTGCTTTCGACGTGAACGTAAATTACGTCCAGCCGTATTCGCGAACGACTTACGCAAACGACGTAAAAATTTCAAAACTCGGCGCGGGAACGACGGCCATACTTAACATTAGCTACGCCTCATATAGCAGGGGTAACTATACCTAAAAAAGCCTAACGTAAACAACGTAAAAAATTGCGCCGGCCGAACTTACCTTTCTGAATCGCCGTATCTACCTAATTAGCATATTCCTCGCGTAAACATACGGAAGAGCAACATAGCGGCCAGCCTGAAATTGCAGCCTAAGATACGACGGTGTAAGACACTTACACCTGTCGGATCTTAGGGATATCTATGCGTAACTGATTCTCTGAATCAGGCGCATAGATACGACCTCCGCACTCAGAGATACGACAGCGTATCAGGAGATACGCCGTTGTATCCCTTTTCTGAATCTGGCCCTTTGTGTCTTTTTTTTGATTTTGAGTGTTATTTTTTATTCCATCATCGTCTTCTGTACGGCAGTACGACAACCTTTTTTTTACGCTTGACACTATACTGAAAGTAACGCTCAGAGGATCACGATCGTTTTTTTCGGGAGCAGTGATTTTAATAATGCTTAAAATGAAACAATAAAAGTGAAATATTCCTTAAAATTTTGTACCTGGGATTGTCTATAGTATGCATGTAAAGTAGCGCATGTTTCCTGTGCTTAGAAAAGACCCTGCACAAAATTAAATTTCTAAAGGAAAAAAAGTAATTTAAAACTACTCGCGGCTATAATGAATTGCTGGGTCCCGGCAATACAGATACAAATCATTGAAAAAAAAACAGCATAGGTTCCCCCCTTAGTTCATTACCAGGCCCTTTGGGTCTGGTATGAATATTAAAGGGGAACTCCAAACAAAAAAAGTGTGGGGTCCCCCCAAATTCCATATCAGGCCCTTCAGGTCTGGAATGGATATTAAGGGTAACCATGCACCATTTAAAAAACCGCAACCTAGCAAGCCGCAGGAAAAGAGGGGGGGAGAGAGAGCACCCCCCTCCTGAAACGTACCAGGCCACATGCCCTCAACATGGGGAGGATGTCCCCATGTTGATAGGAACAAGGGCCTCATCCCCACAACCCTTGCCCGGTGGTTGTGGGGGTTATTGGAATTCCAGATCCCACCTCCCCCTATGTGAATTGGTAACGGGGTACATTGTACCCCTACCATTTCACCAAAAAAAGTGTCAAAATTTTTAAAACCACAGGAGACAGTTTGGGACAAGTCCTTTAATAAAAAGAAAAAAAAAAGGTTCCAACAATGTAATCCTGTCTCGAGTGATTCGAAAAAAATATGGGGCTAAAGGGTGTTAAAGGGGGCTTCCAGATTCTGATAAGCCCCCTGCACGCAGACCCCAGGCATGTGGCCTGGTATGGTTCAGGAGGGGAGGCGCTCTCTCATCCCCCCTTTTTTCCTGTTGTCTGCCAGGTTGCGTGCTCGGATAAGGGTCTGGTATGGATTTTTGGGGGGAACCCCATGCCTTTTTTTTTTTTTTTTTTGGTGCGGGGTTCCCCTTAAAATCCATACCAGACCTGAGGGGTCTGGTATGGATATTTGGGTGGACCCCATGCCATTTAAAAAAAATGGTGCAGGGTTCCCCTTAATATCCATACAGACCTGAAGGTCCCCAATATGGAATTTGGGGGGACCCACACGCTTTTTTTTTAAATTTTGGTTCGGGGGTTCCCCTAAATATTCATACCAGACCCAAAGGGCCTGGTAATGGACTAAGGGGGAAACCCATGCTGTTTTTTTCAATGACTTATCTGTATTGCTGGGACCCAGCAATTCATTATAGCTGCAAGTAGTTTTAAATGAATTTTTTTCCTTTAGAAATGTAATTTTGTGAAGGGACTTTTCTAAGCACGGGAAACATGCACTACTTTACAGGCATACTATAGACACCTAGTGCAATCAATCTGCTTACCGGATGAATATGAAAGACAGGCATGTAATCATATAGTGCAGAGGTTCAATGGTTGATGGCAACCCTTCTAAACTTGGTATGCAGGATTGGGTTGATCCAAAAACACCGGTACCAGAAGATCATCAGAACTCACATAAATGGATGGATTATAGTGCTGTCATCAACAGGGCATTAAACCAATATGAAGAGGAAAGCAAATAATAGTGAAGCCCGTAAGGTAAAAACACAAGGTTTATTGGTAATCTATTTACAGGTATAAAAGGACATCATAGCTCATAAAAAACTCTGCGGCTCTCAGTGTGCTTGCATCAGCCAGCCTGACATGTTTTATCCTAAATGGATATCATCAGAGGCGTGGCCAATGATGCAAGCACGCCCACTTAAATACAGGATGTTGCAGGCCATACTGCCCTGTGATAGGGCAGTATAACAAATGTTCAGCTGATTCAAATGGGAATCATCTAAAAAATGGCAGCCACGAATGCGCAGTGCGGCTGCGGCGTCTGATAAACCGGAACAATAAAAATAAATATATGCGCACGCAAGTGCCCAGGTCTGAATAAACGGAACAACGGGAAAATATATGCACATGCGCCACCAAGATTACAGCCGCGCATGCGCACTACAATAACTCCGGTCTAATAACGTACAGCCGCGCATGCGCATTGCGGGGACGCCATTAAAAAAGGAAAAGAAAAAACAAGCCAAAACCTTATGTCACTTCCGGGTGGGCAGAATTACCTCATCCTCACCCGGAAGTGACTAGAGCGCACGACCAAACGACAGGAGCGCCTCCACAGCCAATGATAATTAATAATGGGCAAAATGAGCCACCCCTAACCGGAAAAGGCATCACTGAGGCGCATTACAACGCGGCAATGCGTTCCACAGTTGTAAACAAGGAAAAAGAATGGCATAACACAAAGAACATAAAATAAATAATATAATGAAATGTATAATAAAATCACAAAGCCAACGAAGGACCCACTGTACATTATATGTCCTAAGAGTGATCAAAAAATTACATAACATGTAAGAAATGTAAACCTAGAGATACAGTAGGTGTTTGTGATATTGTGTTTTTAGCACGACAGCATCGCGCTGATTCTCGGCGACATGGTGCCGAGATCTCGCACTCACTGGAATAGTGACAGCACATCCCAGCAAGCGCGTCATAGAAGCGACGGGAGATCCGACTTGGATTCCCGCCAATTCTACACGTGTGCGGCGTTTGTTATGAATCCTGAGGGGGAAGTCCCCGCCGGATTTTAAATAAAAATCCGGCATGGGTTCCCCCCTCAGGAGCATACCGGGCCCTTAGGTCTGTTATGGGTTGTAAGGAGAGCCCCCCTACGCCGAAAAAAAACAGCGTAGGAGGTCCCCCTACAATCCATACCAGACCCGTATCCAAAACACGCTACCCGGCCGGCCAGGAAGGGAGTGGGGACGAGCGAGCGCCCCCCCCCTCCTGAGCCGTACCAGGCTGCATGCCCTCAACATGGGGGGGTTGGGTGCTCTGGGGCAGGGGGGCGCACTGCGGCCCCCCCACCTCAGAGCACCCTGTCCCCATGTTGATGAGGACAGGGCCCCTTCCCGACAACCCTGGCCGTTGGTTGTCGGGGTATGCGGGCGGGAGGCTTATCGGAATCTGGGAGCCCCCTTTAATAAGGGGGCCCCCAGATACCGGCCCCCCACCCTAAGTGAATGGATATGGGGTACATCGTACATTCTTCCGTGCTGTGACGTCATGTTCTTCACTTCTCTTCTTCTCCCGATGTTGACACGTCGCCTTTCCTCGCTGCAATGACGTGTGCGCGGCTTGCATCGGACCTATATAGGCCTCACAGTCCCATCATGCTCTGTACCTACCCATGTGATACCTACCCACGTGGGTAGGTATCACATGGGTAGGTACCAGAGCATGATGGGATTGTGAGGTCTATATAAATCCGATGCAAGCCACGCACCCGTCATTGCAGCGAGGAAAGGCGACGTGTCAACATCGGGAGAAGAAGAGAAGTGAAGAACATGACGTCACAGCACGGAAGAAGAACTCACAGCACGGAAGGAGAAGAAGACGTACAGCACGGAAGAAGGCACCAGACAGCGAGAGGAAGAACCGGGGTGCGCCGAGTCAACAGCGGAGAGCGGCGAACATAGAAGGAGACCCCCGGAGAGTTGAGAAGACCCCCCAGATAGCGGAGAAGACCCGTCGGGATAGCGGAAGAAGAAGCCCCCCCGCCGAAGACGCCGGAGGAAACCCGCCGGGGGGTGGGGGCTTTTTTAAAAGCGACCCCCCCGGCGGTGAAAGAGAACCAGACGGCGGCCCCCACCCACCCGAAGACGTCAAAGAAGAAGCTCCCCCTGGTAAACAGAGCTAATAAAGAAGACAGGGGGAGCCTCCGGAGCAGAAAAATAAATTATTTTAAAAACCCTTGTGTGGTGTGTTTATTAACTTTGACATTTTTCCTACAGGTGAATGGTTAGGGGTACGATGTACCCCATATCCATTCACTTAGGGTGGGGGGCCGGTATCTGGGGGCCCCCTTATTAAAGGGGGCTCCCAGATTCTGATAAGCCTCCCGCCCGCATACCCCGACAACCAACGGCCAGGGTTGTCGGGAAGGGGCCCTGTCCTCATCAACATGGGGACAGGGTGCTCTGAGGTGGGGGGGCCGCAGTGCGCCCCCCTGCCCCAGAGCACCCAACCCCCCCATGTTGAGGGCATGCAGCCTGGTACGGCTCAGGAGGGGGGGCGCTCGCTCGTCCCCACTCCCTTCCTGGCCGGCCGGGTAGCGTGCTTTGGATACGGGTCTGGTATGGATTGTAGGGGGACCCCCTACGCCGTTTTTTCGGCGTAGGGGGGCTCTCCTTACAACCCATAACAGACCTAAGGGCCCGGTATGCTCCTGAGGGGGGAACCCATGCCGGATTTTTATTTAAAATCCGGCGGGGACTTCCCCCTCAGGATTCATAACAAACGCCGCACACGTGTAGAATTGGCGGGAATCCAAGTCGGATCTCCCGTCGCTTCTATGACGGCTCTGTCTCCATCGCGGCAAGCCAGCTCGGCGCTGGCTCCCGCGATGGGGCTCGTAGGTGGTCAATCTCGCCGAGAAAGGGAGGGAGATTGACACAATATCGCGTTCACCTACTGTACACAGTGAAAAATAGAGCACAAAATTGAATAAAATTGGAATGAAAACAAAGAAGGGAGGATGAAAGAAGGCTCCCAAGAATTAAATAAACAAATATACATATGAGTGCTCTAAATATGACAATAAATACAATTAAAATTAAATTAAATTGGATAAAAAATAGCATAAGAATATGCAGACACTGCCCACTAGAGTCAACACAGATGAACCTGAAATGAGCTATTATTAATAAAACAATTAATATCCCAGTCGACATTCATGCCGAAAGGGGTATAGCACTTAAGGTCAGAAATCCACCGGGTTTCGAGTTTCGAGATTTCACGTTTAGACATACTCCCCCGCTAGTGTGGATTAAACCTGTCGATGGCCACAAAAATAGTTCCTTTGGGATTCTTATTATGGCACTTCAGATAATGTCGCGAAACAGTGTGTTTGGGAAAACCCTTCTTGATATTAGTGATATGTTCACTGACTCGAACATGCATAGCCATATCGTGCGGCCAACATATTGGAGCCCACATGGGCAAGTCAATAAGTATACCATATTTAAAGAGGTACAAGTAATAAAGGTGTCAATATCAAAAACCCTACCAGTAGTGTGAGACTTAAACTGGCAGATTTATTTACTCTTATGCCGCATACACACCATCACTTTATGTGATGAAAAAAAACGACATTTTCTGTGAAGTAAAAAATTACCTTTTTGAAACTTCAATTTTCAAAGACGAAGTTGCCTACACACCATCGTTTTTCTCACAACGTTCTAGCAAAGCGAGGTTACGTTCCACCACATTTTTCCATTGAAGCTCGCTTCATAACTAGCTTCTGGGCATGCGCGGGTGTAAAAACGTCTTTTTAAACAACGTTTTTTGCTACACACGGTCAATTTCTGTGAAGTAAAAAACGACGTTTTGAAAAACGACACATAAAATTGAAGCATGCTTCAATTTTTTTTGGTCGTTTTTTACAAGACATAAAACAAGGTCAATTAAAGTGCCGTTTTTAAAAACGTTGTTTTTTTTCATCACATAAAGTGATGGTGTGTACGGGGCATTATCCTTATTGATGGCACAAACCCTACAATTACTACAGGGGTAATAACTTTTCGATTTTTGAAAGAAAGATACCCTGTTAGGGGCTTCCAAAACATCGGGTGCTAATTGGAGTCTAAGAGGAGGAACTCCTCTAAAGACAATTTGTGGAACAGGACCCAAAAACTTGTCGTTTTTAAATACTCCCCAGTGTTTCATCACAATTTTTTTAATGTCAGAATGTTGTTGAGAGTAAGTGGTCACCATAGAGAAATTAAAGTTGGTTATGTTATGAACTGGTTTATCCTTAATCTCCTCAGTCTGTTTTTCCAGTCAGCGCTAGAGAATCGGAAGGGGGGGATCCCTGTGGGGGTGGCAAAACTATGCATGTGAAGTAAAACATCATGTACAATATCCACAAAAATCTGCGCAAACCGCGAACAAATAGTTATATGTAAGATTTAACAACGAGGTGTAAAGTCAGTGTGGTTTGACAACATATACCACTCAATATCTTCGAAACCAAAGTGGCACAAATGTTTATTTTTGCGGCACAAACGAATGGCGCGTTTGTTTTTCAAATTCAGCAACATGGGGTGCAAAGTGGGCGGGGCTTGCATTAAAATTATTGTTTAATATCTCAGAAACCAAACTGGCACAAACGCTCATTTTTGCAGCACAAACCAGCACAAACGCGATTTTACAAACATGGGGTGCCAACTTCACACAGCTCTTTAACTGCTTGCCCACCAGCCGCCGTCATTCTACGGCGGCAGGTCGGCTCTGCTGGGCGAGAGCACGTAGCTATACGTCACCTCGCCGAGCAGCCAATAGGGGCCCGCTCGCCCCTGACGCCGACACGCATGCCTGGCGGTCGCGATCACCGCCGGGCACCCACGATCGCTCGTTACAGAGCGAGAACCGGGAGCTGTCCTGTCAGGGGGGGAAATTACCTATCGTCTGTTCATACAATGTATGAACAGCGATTTGTCATTTCCCCATGTCAATCCCACCCCCCTTCAGTTAGAACACACCCAGGGAACATGATTAATCCCTTTCTTAACCCCTTCACTGCCAGTGGCATTTTTATAGTAATCAATGCATTTTTATAGCACTGATCGCTATAAAAATGCCAATGGTCCCAAAAATGTGTCAAAAGTGGCCGATGTGTCCGCCATAATGTCGCAGTACCGATAAAAATCGCTGATCGCCGGCATTACTAGTAAAAAAAAAATATTAAGAAAAATGCCATAAAACTATCCCCTATTTTGTAATCGTTACTACTTTTGTGCAAACCAATCAATAAACGCTTATTGCCAATTTTTTGAGTATTTCACTCCTATATTTTTGAATTACGAGACATGACCTCCAGATTTGACTGTAATAAATACATACAGAAAGATACGGCCACACTTGATGCACGCATGTTTGTACGCGTAGTTCATCATGCTAATAATTTAAAGTTGTTATTTGTGTTAGTACTAATAGACAAGATGTGTGCCACTGCTATCACAAAAAGGTTTTTAAATCACCTTGGTTTGTAGTATCTCCAGTAATACAATAGGTAACCAAAAAATACAGCGCTAATAATAATAAAACATTCCTGATACCAGAATATAAGAAATGAAATATATACACAAGGCAGGGCTCAATTTAAATTTCAAGTACTGAGCCACTAGCCAGGTCTCAAGGGCTACTCACCACTAGTTGCCCCACCCAACCCCTACCCCTAATTCTCCCGCTAATCACGCCCTCATAAATTATCTTGTAAAATGTTTAATGCAGAATTAAGTTGCAAAAATAAATATTAACAACAACTTTATCAGTTTCCCTCAGCACAGCCTCATCTGTGCCCATCAATGCAGCCTCACCTGTGCCCACCATTGCATCCTCACCATGCCCACCATTGCAGCCTTACCATCCCCACCATTGCAGCCTCACCGTCCCCACCATTGCAGCCTCACCGTGCCCACCATTGCAGCCTCACCGTGCCCACCATTGCAGCCTCACCGTCCCCACCATTGCAGACTCACCGTGCCCACCATTGCAGCCTCACTGTGCCCACCATTGCAGACTCACCGTGCCCACCATTGCGGACTCACCGTCCCCCATTGCAGATTTACTTTGCCCCCTTTGCCAATTCACTTTGCCCCCTTTACCAATTCACCGTGCCCCCATTGCCAATTCACTGTGCCCCCATTGCGGACTCCCCCATTATCCCAGGTCAGTGAGGACCCCCTGAGTGGATTTCCCGATGAATGGGACCCTTGGGTGTGTATGGTGGGGAATGATGAGGCCGCTCCAAGCCTAAGGAGATTAGACAAATCCTTCCCAGACTGAACAAAGTGCAGCTTTCTTGCAGAACTCACCCTCCACATCCCATGTATGGGGACAGACTCCAGGGGGCACTCCTCTCTATAGGTCCATGGTGTGGATAGGACTTCCAGATGGATTCCTCTCTATTTCTGTGTGTGTCGGGATCAGATGGAGGAATACCTGAGCCGGTCCTGAGTGTCAGAGACACAACCTGCTCTGCATTTGACAGTCTGACAATTAATGCTGGCTGATCCTTCTTAGAGGAGAAGATTAGAGGGAGAGGAGGGTGACACCGGGAGAGCAGGGTGACACCCTGGAGGAGACACACAGCTATACACACCGGGGGGACTACAAGTACCAGGGGGGCTGCTGATTGGTGGCTGCGATTCTTCTATTGTATCTCTAATGGAAGGCTTTACAGTGAACTGTATAAGTGAAGAGGGGAGCCGTTCTCTCAGTGATTGCCCCAAAGGTATAGAGCAAGAGGAGAGCCGTGGGATCGTACAGCGGTATAGCCCGCTGTTACCTCCGCTCTGCTCACAGCCCCGCCTCCTCCTGACCCCGTGCCTGTGATAGACAGAATGCGGGTCCAATGCTGAGATATGTTGTCTATCACAGGCGCGGGGTCAGGAGGAGGCAGGGCTGTGGGCAAGCGGAGGAAATTTCAATGCAAGTTGTAACAGCGGGCTATACCGCTCTGCTATCTCACGGCTCTCCTCTTCCTCTATGCCATCGGGGCAATCACTGCGAGGACGGCTTGCGATTAACCCCGAATGCAAGCGGTGCTCGTCCCCCCACTCCCAGGCAGCCCAGCTCCTCGCCAGACCTCATTTTCCACTCGCAAAATGTGAGTAGGCGAGTGGAAAATTTGAGGTCTGCACAAGGTGTTCATCAAAGAACTGTATAGTGATATAATAAGAGGACGCCGGTGAGGTGCTCCTTGCAGTGTGATAAAAAATAATGAACCATATATATGTAAACTTAGTGAATGAAACAAGTGATCAAAACATATGGTGAAAGTCAATGGCACTGACACCGATGACATGTGTTACACATCTGGAAATGAGTTCTTAGTGTGATCAGAAGATAAATTCCCTTGGGTGAAGCAGCGAAGAGTGGAAACCTCTGCTAAGCAGCTGTAGTAGGCATACTATATGCACTTTGCATCACCTGTGGAGCTTGTACTCATGTGAAATCCAACATCTAAGAAGAGGGTAAGAAATAGATACTCTTACCATGAGTAGCGGACACCCACGTCAGCGACAGTGTGTCTAACGCACATAAACAAAATCTCCTGGGCTTAGTCTCCAAAGAATGGTGTTGAAAAGGGAACGCAGCATGCTTCAAGAAACGTTGTCACAATCCAAAGCCGTCAATCCCAGGTGTGAAATGCAGGGTAGGGTAAACAGGATCTCAGCAGACCAGGTCAATTGCCAGTGCTGTTTTTCCACATACATTGGTAGTTTTCTTGTTTTGTTTCAGTTGTCTGACACTTTTTCTCTTTTCGAAGTGGTCGAGTCATGTCCCTCACTCTTCTGCAGGAAACACACACTACAACTAAACACACCTCCTGTGTGTATGAACCTCAACTGCTGACCATGTGGCCTAAATGAGGTGCCCTCCCAGTTTGGTCCTTCTAAAAACAGCAGTAGGGCTTCCTTTATTAAGTGATGTATTCTAGGAGATCTGTCCTTTACTTCTGAAATCTCTGTGATCTCGTCCAGGAAGGAACTGTGGTGATGTTGTTAAAGATATCAAGGGGGAGTCTTGTGACCTTGTCTGCATTTAATTTATGTGTGTTTTATCTGCATCACATGTGTTGTTAAGGAGAAATCAAAGCTGTCTATCATGATGGTATCCACAGATCCAAATGGAAATAACTTTTTTTATGTTGCATGGATGTGCTAGTCCAGTGACTTGTTGAGGATTACCACCTTATAATATTTTTTGAAATTGGGGAAAGAAGTCACCTTCTAGTTTCAGTCTGGTTAGCACTTAAATGATTAAGCATGGCTTTCTACCATGCCAGATAAAGGCAAGCATTGTTTTTTTATGCAGGCATTACCATATGGTGTCAAGTCTTGAGAGTATGCTCATCTTAATTACAGTAATGCAAATACAATTGCAAATAAATCTGCATACACAGCTAATTCATATTCAGAAGATCCAATAGTCATACTTCTTATATTGGGGTAATTTCTAATACAGTAAAACCTTGGATTGCGAGCATAATATTTTCTGGAAGCATGCTTGTAATCCAAAGCACTTGAATATCAAAGTGAATTTCCCCATAAGAAATAATGGAAACTCAGATGATTTGTTTCACAACCATTTATTCATAAGTCCTTCAGTTTATAGTCCATATAAAAAGATTATAGCAATGTAATATTACTACATGTGATAGGTTGTGTAACCATAAAATGTCCATCCACAAATGGAAGCCTATATAAGGGGATTTAGAAGCAAAATCCAGCAGGAGGTACAGAGTATAAAAGAGAAGAGATTTACCTCTAAAGCCTCATACACACAGTCAGACTTCAAACAAAAATCCACGGAAAAGTTTGTTTGAAGTCTGACTGTGTGTATGAGGCTTTAGAGGCAAACCTCTTCTCTTTTATACTTTATGGCGTTGGCCATGAACTTGGTATGCATACACACAGCAGGACACACGGTCGAATTGTTTCGAAAACCTACTCATTTTGAAGTTTGTTGTCAAAATGTCAGACCGTGTGTATATGGGCCTTAAGTGTAGCAATATGTTGCCAAATGTTGTACCTTCCTTAAATTTAACCATATTGCTACATTTAGAGGCGCCTCTCTTCCCTTTTTTTTACTCAGTTGTGACATGACGCTACTTGTATAGCAAGACATCGCTTGTATATCAAGTCAAGATTTATTAAAATGTTTTGCTTGTTTTGCAAAACACTCTCAAAGCAAGTTACTCTCAAACCAAGGTTTTACCGTATTGTGTAAGAGATCCAACAACAGAGCAAACAGCTTAGTCAGCAGCTACAAAAACTGCAGCTGCTGACTTTTAAAATAAGGACACTTACCTGCCCAGGGCGCCCGCGATGAATCGGCTCTCGGGTGCTGCCACCACCATCTTTGGTAAGGGAATCGGGAAGTGAATCCTTGCGGCTTCCTGGTTCCCTACTGCGCATATGCGAGTCATGCTGTGCGATCCGAATGGTCCCTGCTGTCTTCTGGGTCCTGTGTGTCTCCCAGAAGACAGTGGGAGATACGGGAAGTGGCGTAGATACCTGCAGATAATGCGGCTAACTATGCACAGAAGTGGGAGCAAATACCTGTATTAAACAGGTATCTGCTCCCCCCTCCCCCTTGAAAGGTGTCAAATGGGACACCGAAGGGTGGGAGGGTTCCGAAAAGCAGAAGTTCCACTTTTGGGTGGCAAATCAACAGCATTTTCTGTGTTGGCAGACAGACAAAGGGGTTGATTTACTAAAACTGGAGAGTGCAAAATCTGGTGAAGCTGTGCAATCAGCTTCTAACTTCAGCTTGTTCATAAAAACCTAATAGCGGATTGGTTTCTATGCAGAGCTGCACCAGATTTTGCACTTTCTAGTTTTAGTGAATCAACCCCTTAGCGTTTTATTTTTAAAAAGATGAGTGATGTCTCAAGAAGATGATGCTCAAGGCATTGTCCCTGGTTTCTCATCTTTCTATAAAGCTTGTCCAAATTGGGTAAATCCAGTAAGGTGGGAGTATTTAAAAGATTGAAAATCAGTCAGTACAGCAGGGACTGGCTCAGCTTTGATCAGCGTATGGCCATCCCTGCTCGACTTCTGTCAAAAGAGAATGTAGGAAAACTTTTCTTGATCAACGGTTGCAGTCACTGTTCAGTATATTCTCCCAGCAGGGATTAACTGACGGATTTCTCTGACGGAATTCCGTTCAAGCTGTCTTGCATACACACTGTCACACCAAATTCTGACCGTCCAAAACGCGGTGACGTACAACACTATGACGAGCCGAGAAAAATTAAGTTCAATGGTTCCGAGCATGCATCGACTTGATTCTGAGCATGCCTGTTTTTTTCTCCGTCGGAGTTCCATACAGACGAACGGAGTTTGCGATAGAATTTTTTTTATCGGAAAAAAAGAGAACATGTTCTCTTTCTAAGTCCGTCGGAATTTGCGATGGAAAAACTCCGATGGGGCACACACACGGTTGGAATATCTGATGAAAAAATTCTGTCTGACTTTTTCCATTGGAAATTCCGATCATGTGTACAAGGCATAAGAGCTGCTGTTATAATACAATGGCCCAAAGAGGGGATTCCTTCATCCTTCTCATTTGTGTGGATGAAGGAATTCGTTTTTTTTTCCCGTTCAGCCCGCTAGCTGAACAAAAAAAAAAAAAAAAACGTAATGGCAAGCTTTAGTAAACAACTTTTTTCATCCATATTCAAAAGGGAAATTGGACTATAACTAATGCATGAGGCGAGGTCTTGTCCTGATTGTGAACGACTGAGATATGGGTTTTCAATATTTAAAGGGTAACTCCACTTTTGTGGGAAAAGAAACTAGCAAATAAAAAATAATAGACTTCCGGTTACGGTGCCACATGTGAAGTACCTCGGAACAGCGGCTCAGAGAGAACCCACATAAAAAACCGGCCCAACAGCCCGGAGACGGCATCTGACCCTGCCCCCATCTTTGCAGCATCCCCGCTACCTTCGGGCATGGACAGGTTCATCCTTCACAGCTTCGCAACTACGGCCACAGCCACTCACCCAGTCCTTTCCCCCTGCATCCATCATAGTGGATGCAGGGGAAATGTCCTCCACGCCAACCCCCGCTGAACACATACCCCCGGCTCCCTCCATCCAAGAGGACCCATATGCAGGACTGGCTCAGGCTGTGGCAGCCCTCATTTCACCCACAATCACATCGGCAGTGGACAGGGCAATTGCAGCAGGCATCACCCAGCTCAGGAAAGAGCTAGGAGATCACGCAAAGCACCTGTCTGAAGTGGAACACTGCTTATCAGACTTGGAGGATGAAATGCAGAGCTCCTATACCTGTGAATAGCAAAATCAAATCACACAGCAGTATATCCTGGATAAGCTCCATGACCTTGAAAACTGCTCCAGATGTAATATTTAAGTCAAATGGTTCCCCAAATCTTAAAATGCAGAATCATTACATGATTTTTGTGCCCAACGCATCCCGACTGCTTTGGGTTTCACCTCACCCTGTACTGTGTGTAACGGACACAGGCATGCTGCCGAGACAGTTATAATCTTCGTGCAGGGGGACTACAAGGAACTGCATGGCTTGTCACAAGTGGATGTACCACATTGTATTCTGAGCTCAAAGGGTTAATTGGACAAGTCTCTTTCATTGCTAGAATGCTAATGTTCCCTTCGCATACCTAATGAACCCTCTTTTGTGTGCAGGTAAACAGCCCCCTGTGAGGTGTATGCTGATGGGGATTATGTGTGAGTGATAATTGTTTTAAAGGTTAATTGAATTCTATGTGCCTGGCCAGGAAATGTTAAGTGGGGTGAGGTGCCGAAGCGGCTAGAAACTGGCCAAGTGATTAATTCAAGGAGATGTCATTGTTTCAGGGGGTCTGTGTTGAAGCTCCCTACTGGGAAAAGGGGAGGGCGGAAACTGTCATTGTTCTTGTAACAGTTGTAACCAGATATAAGCAGGTGAAATATGCCAAATAAAGTCAGTCTGCTTGACCCTTCAAACGTAGCACGTCTCGTTTCTTGGAAGGGCGTTCGATGGGATATACCGGCGGTACCTGCATATCGCAGCTTGCCAGGGAAAAGGACGTCTCCAACGGCCGATACCCCTCACTACCAGTGGGTAGCCGTTACATTGGTTGGTAGCAGTGGGATGGTCCTTTTATCCAAAGAGCAAGTGCTGAATGGAGTCGCAGTACGCCAGGCTGAAAAGATCCACACTGAAAGATCTATTGGAGATTCGTGGTTAGGAGCGCCAGCAACAGACCACGGAGGGAGCTGATAGCTGACCTGCTGGAGCTGGACGAAATGGATGGATCCATGGAAGGAACGGAGCCCCTTGCACCGGTCAGCAAAGAAGATGTAATTACTGGGATTGTACAGCGGAGATTATCCTTGTATCCAGAAACGTCCGTGGAACTTATCAACCAACTGTTCCGGGAGGCAAGGGAAGAAATACAAACGAAGAGGGGACAAGAACTGGAACTGGTAAGAGCGAGACAGCCCATTACACCTGCAGTTCCTACCCCCCCACCTGCTGCTACAGGAAAGAAAATACCGTTCACTGCATTCAAAGCTTTTGTAGAAAGTGAGGAGGAAATCGATGGATATTTGGCGGACTTTGAGAGGCAGTGCTCACTACACCAGGTCCCACCAGACCAATGGGTCACTATTTTGTCGGGGAAATTGTCGGGCAAAGCCAATGAAGCCTTTCGGGCTCTCGCTCCAGAGGATATTTTACAATACCAGCAAGTTAAAAAGGCGATGCTAACCCGATACGCCGTAACTCCAGAAGCCTACCGCCGGCGCTTCCGGGAGTCCAAGAAGATGGCTGTGGACTCCCACATGGAATGGGCCAACCAGTTACAAAGGGTGGCATCCCTTTGGGTCCAAGGGTGCAAGGCCAACACCGGGGAGGAAGTATTGCAGCTGTTCCTAATGGAACATTTCTTCCAAGACCTGGCCGCAGACATACAAGACTGGGTACGAGATCGCCGGCCCGCAAACTTAAACGAGGCGGCTCGGCTAGCAGATGAGTACGCGGAAACAAGGAAAGTAAGCCAGGGTACTACACGGCTGGCTCATAAGGTAGAACCGCGTACTCCAACCGTCACCCCACGCCCAGAGTTTCGGGCTCCAGTCCCACCACGTCCTCAGGGGCCTAGCAACTACCCCCGGGATTCGCCTAGGGTGACGTGCCATCACTGCAGCGACACGGGACATATTGCTCGTTATTGCCCTTTGAGAGCTACAAATAACAATTGGAGACGCACAGAACCTAACACAGAGGTCACTCCATCACGTCCCTCTGCGGCCCACTGCCTGGAGACCGAGGGGGGCCCTGAGGAATGTCTGGGAATTTGGTATGAGGCAGACCCAATACAAGCGGCCTCTCCGGATAACCGTCAGCATCACCGTCAGGAGGTACGAGTGAATGGACAAGTAGCACAAGGCTTAAGAGATTCCGGGACTACTATCACTCTGATTCAAAAACATCTGGTAAAGCCAGAGAACGTGTCCACTCGCACAGTTGCCGTCCGGGTCGCAGGGGGTGCTGTATTTCACGTACCCACCACCCGGGTGCACTTAGACTGGGGAGCCGGGTCAGGAAAGACCACAGTTGGTATCATGGACAACCTACCTGCCGAGGTGGTGCTGGGCAACGACATTGGCCCTCTGACTTCGGCTTATTTACCTACACCTGCTGCTGCTTGTCCCGTGACCACCCGAGTTGCTGGAATCAACCCGCTTGCTGCTGAGAACCGGGTAAGACTACCTTCCCCGACATGTACTGTAGATCCGGCACAATATCACAGTCTAAAATGGGAATGTGACAAGTTGGCCAGTGAGAAATCAGAGATGCAACGACACTATGTCACGTATTATGAGATGTCCCGTGGCTTGAACATTGAAATGCACAAACAGGCGGAAATTGTCAAAAGATTAAATGGGATTTGCATCCAGGTGGTGCCGTATCTGTCCCAAGAGCATCAGCAACAGGTTTTGGGAGCCATTGAGAGAGCAAAGCAAGTGACTGTTCCAGAACTGAATTCTATTCTTCACCGTCACCATCAGCTACCGACCTGGTAAGCCAATGGGAAGGCTGACGGACTGTCCAGGCAAACGGAACTTTTACCCTAACAGCAGACCGGACATCCCCAAGTTGATCCGAAAAGGATCAATCCAGGTCTGCCGGAGTGTTCCACAAAGGGGGAGTAGTGTAACGGACACAGGCATGCTGCCGAGACAGTTATAATCTTCGTGCAGGGGGACTACAAGGAACTGCATGGCTTGTCACAAGTGGATGTACCACATTGTATTCTGAGCTCAAAGGGTTAATTGGACAAGTCTCTTTCATTGCTAGAATGCTAATGTTCCCTTCGCATACCTAATGAACCCTCTTTTGTGTGCAGGTAAACAGCCCCCTGTGAGGTGTATGCTGATGGGGATTATGGTTAATTGAATTCTATGTGCCTGGCCAGGAAATGTTAAGTGGGGTGAGGTGCCGAAGCGGCTAGAAACTGGCCAAGTGATTAATTCAAGGAGATGTCATTGTTTCAGGGGGTCTGTGTTGAAGCTCCCTACTGGGAAAAGGGGAGGGCGGAAACTGTCATTGTTCTTGTAACAGTTGTAACCAGATATAAGCAGGTGAAATATGCCAAATAAAGTCAGTCTGCTTGACCCTTCAAACGTAGCACGTCTCGTTTCTTGGAAGGGCGTTCGATGGGGTATACCGGCGGTACCTGCATATCGCAGCTTGCCAGGGAAAAGGACGTCTCCAACGGCCGATACCCCTCACTACCAGTGGGTAGCCGTTACACTGTGGAAGAAGCACACAGTCTGGAAGCCCCCTCAAAATGACAGACGCTCCCTACGCCCTGTGATAGTCAGCTATATTAATTACACCAACAGGGTCAATATCCTGAAATGCTTTTGTAAAACTCCAAATCTCTTCAACCTAATGGCCACAAACTACTTCTCTTTGTGGACTATTCACAAGAAGTCTCACAAAGACAGGAAGCTTTCCAACCAATCTGCGCGGCACTTTACCAAAAAGGAGTCAAATTCACACTCGCAAATCCACCGATCCTTCGCTTCACAGATTCATCAGGATATCCAAAATCCTTCTTGCATCCAGAAGAAGCTTCTCACTACCTGAAAAATCTATCCCCATATTCCTATGAATACTTCTAACACACCAGCTCTCTTCCGCCTGGATTGCAAAGAACAGCGCAGTCCAAGGAAGGACCCTCCGTCTCTCTAATGCCTCAGGTTATTACAAACCTTGCTGAATTTGGCATGTCCGACTGCGAACTATACTCTCAGATCTATCTTCATAATTCCCCACGCTCTGATTTCCTATGCGATCCCCCACAGTACTAGTTGTTTTTCTTAACGTTCTTAGGTTATTTCTATTGACAGCGCACAGCCTTATCAAGGGACGATCATCCAGCCCAGGCTAGCAGCGAAACGAGTTTCTTGTCAACCATTATCTCACCCCACCGCTAGTCCCTGATGGGTGGCTCGAATTGCAGCAATGGGCGTAGAACATCATTCCCCGGTAACGCTGTTCATTGGTGTGTGTATATGTGGAAAACAGTGAAGTCCAGGCGTCATACCTTATGTTTCCTTTTGTTGTCATCCACATATTCCTCCCTAAACCCTCTTCTCCAAGACACAAACTCCCCCTGATAGACCACGCACTTCCAGGTTATCCCCTAGTGGTGAGACACATACATCTTTCCACCTCTCTACTAAGATATCTAACCCTGCTGCACTCCTCTCAAAAATGCATACCGGTCTTTGACATCTAAAATGTCTCAAAGCTGATGTTGCGATACTCCAGGAGATACACTTGACAACGGCAGACTTCACCCTCATGCGCAAACTCTGGGTAGGCCAGATCTTTGGATCACCAGCTGGTAAAGGGAAAGATGGCGTCCTCCTTATCCACAAAAGACTCCCCCTTGTGAGGTCCTCTCCACGCAAACAGATGACAAGGGATGAATCCTCATAGCTAAACTAAAAACCTCTACAAGGGAATGGGCTATATCTAATGTCTATGCCCCCAATTCACCTCCCAAACAATTCTTCCAACATCTGACATCTCTCCCGGCACCCTACATAAATCACAGAGTCACCACTCCCCTACCTGGCCCATGATCCAACACTCCAAATGATCATTGGAGACACTTGGGCTGACTACACAGCTATCAACTCAGCACACATAGACAAACCAAACTTACTATGGGATGCTGGGAAAGCCGTGCTAAGGGGTAAAAAAATCCTAAGCCTCAGCCTACAAAAAAAGGGTCACCAGAGAATACTGTGAGGCGAGCAATGCCTTGCGTGTAGCCCAGTCACAACTATCACAACATAACTCTCCTGAGAGTAGGAAGTCCTGGCATGACGCCAAAAGCCGCTTCGATTTGTGGGCAGAGACACAGGAAAAAATCCACTGGTCTCTTCTAGACTTGAAATACCACAATTATGGCAATAAAGCAGGAAAACGTATGGCCCGTTTATGCAAAGGCCCTCACACTCAACTCACCTAGCAGCCCTGAAAGACACATCAGGTAACCTCGTCACATCCCCCAAGGACATCAATACTGTCCTAGAGAGGTTCTAAGCAAACCTCTACGGACCTGACCCCATTGACGAGAATACAGTGAAAGACTTCTTAGATAAAATCTCGCTCCCCCACACACCCCCTGTATGGACTCTGACAGGAATGGTCATACACTGTTAGGCCCCGTACACACGACCAAACATGTATGCTGAAACTGGTCCGCGGTTGTTCGGTCGTGTGTAGGCGCGAGCGGGCCGAATTCCAGCAAACATTTGCCCGCCGGGCCTTTTCCCAGCAGACAAATATTCCTGGACGTGTTTTAAAACCGTCCGCTGGAATCCTGCCTGCTCGGACATGTACGGTCGTCAGTACAGACCTACCGTACATGTCCGAGCGCCCGCCGTCCCTCGCATGCGTCGAATGACTTTGACGCATGCGTGGAAGCCTTTAAATGGCAGGCCTGCCCACGTCGCTGCGTCATCGACGCGTCATCATCGCGGTGATGACGCGGACACGCCCCGCGTAATGTTTACGCGCGGACTTCTGTACGATGGTTAGTACAACCATCGTACAGAAGCCCTCTGGCAGGCATGTACGGTGAAAACGGTCCGACGGACCGGTTTCACCGTACATGTTTGCTCGTTAGTACCCGGCCTTAGAGCTCCGCTCTGTGTGAGAACAGCTACAGAATAACCGGAACCCGCCGGTCCCAGTCACACAAACACACCGGACACCTCATGGAATACAGAGGTACAGTTTTGGGCAAAACTATGGTGCTGGGAGGCACCGCCCCAAAAATAAAAACCCCTCCATTAAGGAACCCAAAGCGCGGGCCACAGCTAAAATGGAGCCGTAGACTTCCTCCTCAAAAGCCTTAGCGCTCTCACAGAAACACCAACCTATACATACAGACTCCCATGGCGAGTCTGACTCAGAAACAAATGACATACAGTGTATTTCACAAGATTCTCCAGCTTTATTAAGGCAGTTTGAAAAATGCTTAACAGAGCTCTGAGGCAAACCTCAGAACATATCACAAAGAGCCTCACAAAAGAGATAAGGGAGCTGGGTAGCCGCACAGAAGCACTGGAAACCAGAATGGATGAGATTGAAAATTCAGCACAGTACTACATGGCTGAACGGGAAAATCTTAAGGAAGAAATTTAACGTTACAATCTAAACTGGAAGATTTTGAGAATAGGGCCAGACGTTCAATATTCGCATCAGAGGTATACCAGAGTCAGACCTACAAGATACCATTACTGCCTTATTTCAGGATACTTTGTTTGATTAACTTCCTCTTATCGTTTACCACTTGCGGATTATAAACCTAACGTGCACCAACCGGCCCCACTCTCACAAAAGAAGTTGCCTGGATTCCCCTCCAAAATACAGATAAGACGCCATGGACTAATTAGTATATGAAGACACTTTGAAACATTACTATATTGAAATAAGTACCACCCATCTACTTTCCACCTTTTCACCTAACCTTTACTTTGAAACCTAGATGATGTCTCATTTGATTCCCTAAACTTATAGCACAATATTGAAACACCTAATCCAAATACCAGTATGATAGAGAGTATACTTGTATATTTAGGTGTACATATACAATTATACCTTTAGGTATGAATGTGAATATATATGTAAGCATACGTATGAACGTGAATGTTTTGTATATATGTTTGTCTAAATTTATGTTTTTATATACTTATCTTACTTACTTTATACTCCCCTCCCCCCCCCCCTTTTTTTTACCAAAATAATAAGACAAAGTGAAAGGTCTTATTTTATTTTATTCTATTTTTATTTTTTTTATTTATAAAAATTATCACCCAAGGTTGGTAGCCGGTCTTCTTGAAATACAAACTTATTAATGAGATTTAATAAGAAATGTACATTCTGTTCTGGTCTAATTTAACCTAATTTCTATCTGATAAGTACCATAACTGATATTTTTTTTATATTTTTTCATGTACCCCAGGATTAATAATCTAATACCAAGCGGGTTTTAATTTTGTTGACCAAAATTACCAAGACAAAATGAAAGGTCTTATTTAATTTAATTCTATTTTTATTTATAAAAGTTATCACCCAAGGTTGATAGCCGGTCTTCTCATAATACAAAGTTATTATTGAGATTCAATAAGAAATTTACATTCTGTTCTGGTCTAATTTAACCTAATTTCTATCTGATGGTTACCATAACTAATTTTTTGATGTACCCCAGGATTAATAATCTAATACCAAGCGGGTTTTACTTGTATTAGATTTACTTATTCTGCATTTTTTTTCTTCAATAATATTATTAGGGCTTTTTTTTCCTCACACAGATGTTCAGTGTGCCCCAATTTTCCCTCCTCGTTTGCCCATCCATAATATGTGGGCAAACGACGCAGGCTGCACTCTCCCTGATAATGGTCCATTCCCCCCCCATAACGGGAAAACATTACTCTTCAATATATGTTATTTTGCATTTTTTCCAACTTTATCCTTTTTATTTTCAGTTCTCTCCGCTTCTCTATACTTCTGACAGTACTGGTCCCTCCTCTTTCTCTTTCCTCTTACGGGTCCACACGAGTCGATTTATCCAGTCAAACATTACCAGACACTGGTGAGTGCTACCTTTTAGATCATATAGCATGGCCCCCTAAACATTCTTTCCCTGAATGTTCAGGTATTCAACATACCACAGAAAATAACCAAAGCATTTTGTTCCTTTCAAGCTAAGGCCCACATAATATGCCTACAGGAACTCACTTTGCAGTGAATTCTACTCCAAAGTATATGAGCCCTTTCTATCCACAAGTCTTTACAGCCTTGTCCAGCGCCAAAAGGAGAGCCTTTCACAGATCTACCCTGTTCCTAATCCAGTCAGAAATTAAAGACCCTGAGGGGCGATATCTAATACTCACTGGTCATATCATGGATAATGCAGTAACGATAGTATCATACTAGGCCCCCAACAACCAACCAACTTCATTTCGATCACACTTATTACAAGTGGTAAATGCTCATAAAATGGGCACAGTCATCATACGTGGTGACTCCAACCAAGTCCTCCTCCCATTTCTCGACAAGTTGCCCTATATTCTGATCAAAAGAGAATGTAATATTCTTGCACGTAAATTAGAAACCAATTTTAATAATGCCTTTACCTCTTTCCAAAGCAATCCTACCCCTACATCAAAAGCACAATTGGAAAAAAAAAACTGATTGGAATATGATTTATTTCTAACAGAATCAGCAGATCAAAACACACGTTTTACATGAAATCAACAAAACCTAATACCCTCCTGGCACAAACACTGAAATCCATTGACAGACAATCCAACCCAATACGACTTAAACTATCAAACACTTACACGAGTAACCCTCTTAAAATTGTTAAAAAATTCTGTAAATATTTAACATCATTGTATTCAGAATCAAAAGAATTTAATCATACCAATGCTGATAACTCTAAAATGAATCGTATTAAACTAACACACACACAAAAAATCTTGCTTGAAGAACACATAACAGCGGAAGTCTTGAAAACCATTAAAGAACTGAAAATAAACAAGAGGCATAGCCCAGATGGTTTCTCAGCCCTATACTACAGTACATTTTCTGAAACTCTTTCTCCTATATTAGTGGACACATTCAATACCCTAATAGATGGCTATTCCTTTAGATGCAAATCATTACTATCAATTATTTGCATGCTCCCCAAACCCCAATCAGATAACACATCCTGCATGAACTTCCGTCCCATCTCCCTCTTAAATCAGGACATTAAAATCTTAGCAAAAATGATAGCTACCCACCTCAACAAGATAATTGGCAAAATTATACACAACGACCAAGTTGGATTTATGCCAAAGAGGCAAGCAAGCGATAATGTACGTCAAGCTACCCTTTTGGCATATATAGCCAAAAAAAAGACGCATTCCTACATGCTTTGTGTCTTTAGACATTGGAAAAGCCTTTGATTCAGTAACCTGGCCATACTTACACTACACTCTCCAGAAATGGGTATTCGGTCCCTACTTTACTAGTTGGATATAAGCTCTCTATAACAAACCCCAAGCTTATGTAAAATACGCAGGCTATAAATCTGAATATTTTAATATAGAGAGAGGCACACGTCAGGGCTGCCCACTTTCCCCCTTACTATTTGCCCTTTTAATAGAACCCTTAGCCCAATACCTTAGACTGTGTAGCGGGGTCATCCAGTGAGAGTCTAATGACAGGCCTGAATTCCTGCTGGAACTTTATTCACGCTTGTAAATATGTAAGATACCTTTAAGAAGTTATGCATTGTGGGACTGCAAGTAGCGGGAGATATGGACTCCATTGACTCTTAGGAGAAACAGACTACACTTCCCACAATGCCCTGCGTTATCGGAACATGTGACACCTCCGCACAGACTTATGGGGGAGGTTACTTAAGGAAAGGGAAGGGCTGATCTCACTCTCTCGGGACCTGCATCTTCTCCTCTGCGGAGCTGTGGAAGACAGCACAACCGTACTGCTAGGCCTAAAGCCTGGGCCCAAATCCTCCGAGAGACCAGCCATCCACAAGGAAGCAAGACTACTGTATCCAGTAACAACGCACCCTTTTGAGAAGAACTCAGGCGGATCGGGCCTGTCGGGTGAGAGAGCACATGCTCAACCTCCAATTCTCCCTTTTTTACAGTCAACCTAGTGCCACCCTACAAGCCGGAGACACGTGTTTGGCCTCTAGCTGAAACTTAGAGGCCCGCTAACTTGATAGTTGTTATACAGAAGTGACTGACGCTAACAAGTGATCAGTTCACCAACATTGCTATTCAGGATACTTTGTTTGATTAACTTCCTCTTATCGTTTACCACTTGCGGATTATAAATCTAACGTGCACCAACCGGCCCCAACGTGGACTTTAGTCTCGAGACGTTCTTTAGCTGTTCTGCAGGACTGCCCGCTAGAGGGAGCTCGCGAGCATAGACTGCCTACATTAGTTTAACTGAATGGTACCATTCTTAGCTTAGATCTTTTCATTATTATTATTTACTGATTCCCGCAAGGGCCCTTGCAGAATCATATTGTGTCATTGCATAACAGTTGTCTACTTGTGGTTTAAACCCAGGTTTGCTTTCTCTAGTCTACATAAAGTAAACTCATTCTCTTTGGTTTAAATATATTGACGTGTGAAGTGTATTTTTCTCGTCTGGAGGGACCACCCATAAAAGCAGGTAATACTGTTGTTACATTGTCATTGTGTGTTGCATGCCTGCTATTGTGACCCCAGCCAAGCAGAGGTCACAATACACCCACCAGACTTCTGATGTGTCAAGGGAGGCTTCAAGCCAGTTAAATAGGGGTGAGCCAAGTGAAGAGAGTAGATCCCAAATCAATCAGCGGCTCCTGAGGGGGTAGCGCTAACTAGATCCAACTATCACTGGAATAGAACAAGGTGGTATCCAACATAAAATTTGCTTATTCGCAGACAATATCTTATTATTCTTATCATGCCCCCCAAGTCTCAGGCCCAAATCCAATACCCATTCTTAACAAATTTGCTACCATATCAGGATTAGAGATAAACCCCAAAAAATGTATTGCATTAAACATATTGCTTTCAACAATAGAATTAACATCAGCTAAAATAGCACTACCCTTCATATGGGCCGTAGAGTCAATCACGTTTTTAGGGATTCACCTTAAAGCCTCTTTATCAGACCTATACTCCGCTAACTACCCTAACATTCTAAAATACATCACAAAGCTAATGGATAACTGGTCCCACTTTCCTATTTCTTGGATGGGGAAAATAAATGCCGTTAAAATGACAATACTACCCAAACTGCTATACCTATTTAGAGTATTACCGATAATAGTCCCAGCCCACTACTTACGTATCATCCAGAAAAGAACATATAAATTTATATGGGGATCTTAAAAACCGCGCATACCTCTCAAAACACTATACCTACCTAAAAACTTATGAGGTCTAGGAGTACCTAATTTTGACACTTACTATAGAGCAGCTCACATAGATAGTTTAGCCAAATATCATGCCACTCAGGAAATACCTTTATGGGTATCGATAGAGGCTTGCGAATGTCACCCTTTATCGATTTCCAATATATTATGGCTTCATTCCAAAAACCACCTTGGCCTAAGTAATCCTATAACAAAACATTACCTATCCATCTGGGATAGATATAAATTTAAACACAATTTGCAATCTCCACACAACCCTCTCCTCTCCTTCCTCAAAAACCCAACCTTTTACCGGGATTGGATATATCCTTTATCTTTTAAAGCATGGTCTTCCTTGGATTTACTGAAATTTCACAATTTTGTTAACTCAATATCCTTTATCCCCCTCCCATCTCTCTGCGAAACATATGGTATCCCACAATCGGAAATGTTCTGACGATACTTACAAATTAAAAATTTCTTTACACCTAATACCACTTCAGACACGCCTCTGAACCAGTTTTGAATCTGCTTGCAAAAATGGCCCACACGCTAGAGGACTCCCTTTATTCTCAATTACTAATAAATGCTGAAACAGATAAACCTACCTACATGCAGAAATGGGAGGAGGACTTTGAATATTCCCTAAATGAGACAGAATGGTTAAAAATTTGGTCCACAATTAAATCTTCTTCCCCTATTGTAATAGCTATGGAAACCAACTAGATGGTAGTACCAGCCAAAATTGCTAAATTTACCCCTGACTATCCTGGTCATTGTTTCCGCAGCTGCACAGAAGAAGGTACATACAAACACATTTGGTGGTCCTGTCCGACAGTACAAACATTTTGGAAAGAAATATATACATATGCCTCCAAAATGTTTAACGTAATCCTAATACGACATTACTTAATCTCAAACCAGATAGTCTGACTCATGCCCAATTTAAACTTTTTATATTTTTGCTCACAGCAGCAAAACAAACTGTGGCGAGAGCTTGGAAAACTCCCTCTTTGGCATTGGCCGAGACAAAACAAAGAATGAACAATGTTATGATACACGCCAAAATGGCGGCTATTGAACAAAACCAAATTCCTAAATTCTGTAAACTATGGCAACCTTGGATAGAACATTTCATACTGACAGCATTTAATGACTCTGTTTTAATGTCATGGTAGATGATATGAAGTTATACTGATCATACAGGTCTGACTGTAACTTCTGGATCAACCCGGTGGACCCCCTCCCCATTACTTCTTCTTTACTCTTCACTTTTATTTTCTACTCTGTCTCTCCTTACACCTTATGATTTTGAAGTTCCATAGGTTACAAATATAGTATCAGTTTTGAAAGGCAATCCATTAACCCAAGTTTGTTTAGGAAATCTTTATTCAGTTACTCATAGCTATTAGAATCATTTACTCTTTGGATATCTACATCTCCCTAGGTTGAACACATAATTGTTAATTAATTGCTTTAACTTTTCACACTTCCTTATATCCTAATCAACACTATATTTGTAACCATATATGAATATTATATAATAATAATTCTGAATTGTATAATGTACAGTACTTAATTTAATGTATTTAATAAAATATGTTTGACAAGGAAAATCTTGCTCCCTACCATCGATGACGCCCACCTTGCTCAACTCAATGCCTGGATTTCAATAGATGAAATCACAGATGCAATCAAATCCCTACCTATCGGTAAAGCCCCAAGCCCCGACGGTTACACATCAGAATTTTACAAACTCTCTACAGGCACTATATCCCCCACACTAGCTTCAGTTTTCCAAAAAATACTTGATGGAAACCCCTAACTTCCCTCAGGATTCCAAGTGCACATTAAACGGATACCAAAAGAGGGAAAGATCCCATGGAACCTGGCTCCTACTGCCCAATATCCCTGCTAAACATTGACACAAAACTCATATCTAAAATAATGGTGGACAGACTGGCTTCAATTATGCCAGCCCTCATCCACACTTCGCAAGCGGGCTTTACCTAAGGACTATCTGCCAGTCCTTAGGTAAAGGACTGGCAGATAGTCCTTTATCTGCCAGTCCTCGCAGATAAGGAAGGTCCTCGCAGTTTTAGAACACACAAAAGCCAACCCGGACAAGGATAGTACCATTGTCACCCTTGATGCTGAAAAGGCCTTTGACAATGTAAATGGTGACAATGGTCCTCACATAATTTGGTTTCCCAAGCCCTTTTCTCCATCTCATCACCGCCATGTATCTCACCCCCTCTGCAAACATCATTGTAGCAGGCCTTATCTCCAAAACCATTCATCTACATAAAGGCACGTGTCAAGGGTGCCTCCTTTCGACCACTACTATTCAAGAGCTACGGATTGCTCTATTTGCAGACTACATACTAATATTTACGTCAAGTCCACAAGTAGAGATGCTCCATATCCACAAAATCTTCACGTGATTTAGGACATGTTCAGGCCTAAGAATTAACTTCACCAAAAGCAAAATACTACCCCTATTTCATACCCGCCCCCCTCCGTGGGCGACTGGCTCTATCTTTCCTGTAGCCAAAAACCATATTACCTACTTGGGAATTAAAATTGGTAAAACACCATCCTCCCTTTATCAACTCAACTATTCACCCGTCCTCGCCAAAATCATAGCTGAAATTGAAAACTGGGTAAATCTCCCGCTTCCTGAAACTCCTTTACCCCCTACAGACCATCCCTTTAATTCAAAAACACAAAGATTTACAAAGACACCAGAAAGCCATTAATTTTTTTATGGCAGGGTCGTTGCCCTTGGATTTTTACTCACAAGCTATGCCATTCTAAACATGGGCCAATCTGCCAAAAATTAGACTTTACAATCTGCCCTGTCTCCTGAGAGGGAGTTTAGACTGGCTGACACAAACCCTGAGGTACTCTAACTTTGAGTTAGAATCTCAGATGGTGAGTCCCTATGGTCTGCCAGCCCTGCTACATTGTGGGATCAGATCTCTTCCACCATCACTAAGACAAAATCTTCTAATAAGAGCCAGGAAGAAAATCTCCCCTTCTGTCACGCCATCTACCTAATCCCAAGCACCCTCTTTTCCCACAAGCGCAGCAACTTGCGGCCTTTGCTATATGGACTTCACTAATTTTGCACATTTGACATCTTCTCAGACGAACCCCTCCCCTTCCCCCAGTTAGCCCAGAGGTATAACCTACCCTCACATCACCTAATCCATACCCAACAAGCAATCAGCTTTGTGTGCAAACTATGCCTATCCAGAGATTTGCGCTTCAAGACCTCTCTTATAGACTCTCATAAATCATTGAACTCCTTAATCACGAAACTGGTGCACTCTACTGCAGCAACATTATGGAACAAAGACTTGCTCTGCTCTGAGGGAAAACACGGTATCCTAGTCGGATACAACACTACCTGCTCTTTTATAACGAACAAATTTTGGCGTGAGCAGCAATACAGGATTATGCATAGGGCATATATCCCCCACTTAAGGCAAGCTCAATATCCTGACTATCAATACTGTCCTTTATAGCCCTACTGTCCCTTATAGGTTACATAGACTCTGGTCATGCCCCCCCTCTCACATTTTTGGGACCAACTTGAGTTATTTGCTGCCACGTTTACTGGACTCCAACCTCGTAAGGATATATACTTTCTACTTTTCGTCTCTCCCAGCCAACTGAGAACGCAAACCAAAAAGTTTGTGGCCCCTTGCACATGGGTGTCACAAGTTCCTGAGTAAACATCAGTAAATTGTGATGCTCATGTGCAAGGAGCCTTATTTTCTATAATATGCAATTGCAATATAGCTACCTGGAGGCATTCTGTACACAGATGGTATACAGAAAGGTAGGAATCTTTAACAAAATGTGTTAAAATCCCTTCAATGTGCATAGATCACTCAGAGGGGAATGTTTTTTTCTTAACAAAAGTGGAGTTACTCTTTAATATTAAACATATTTTTGCAATAGGGTAAATGATCTTGATAATAGGGGCTTATCAATATGTAAGCCTAATTCCAAACTTTTTTTATTTTTTTATTATATATGTATTTTCAGAAACGTGCTATTTACATTCATGTCAGAAGCAGTATTATGTAGGCAAATATTTTGAACTATCTGTAAAAGACTGAATAGTTAAACTCCTAAACCAGTCACTCTCTGGTCATTTATGTTGTCCTCTGTTCCATTATACAAAACTTTCTCAAGTATTTATGACTTTCAATGCAATAGGGGACTATTTAACTTCATTTGAAGTAGTAAACAGTTCAGGTTTGTTAGAAAAGGAAGGTTGAGCATTCATCAGGGATTGTCTTATTAAATATAACCACACCTACCTGGGATTCATAAGCCCCAAAGAAAATGTATTCTATTTCACTAACTTGCAAAACAGTGAAAAACCCTGAGCTTTCTCACAATTAACTAATTGTATCTATACAAATGAACCAATCTTTATCATACTATCAGTGACCTGACAAGGTCTGCGGATGTTTGGAAATCCTGAATGCAATACAAAGACCAATCCTTTGAAGCCACTAATGTTTCTTAAGCCTCGTACACACAGTCGGACTTCAAACAAACTTTTCCGTGGATTTTTGTCCGAAGGGAGTTGGCACACCTATAGCATACACACGGCAGGACTTTTCTGCAAACTCTCCCAAAACTTTACCAACATCACTTGGTATTTCTGCTCTTTACCGCCACCCTTTGGTCAACTTCTGCTATTGTTAGTTGATTTTAACATTGGTTCTGGGCATGCGTGTTTGTACTTCGGACAAATGTCCAATAGATTTCTGTACACACGGTCGGACTTTGCACCATCACACTTTTGTTGCCGAAAAGTTTGTCCGTTTGCAGAGCGAACTTTTGTCCGATGGAAACCAAAGTTTGTCCGATGGATTTTTTGGAAAACTTGCTCATTTTGAAGTTTGTTGGCAAAAAGTCTGACCGTGTGTACGAGACTATAGACTCACCACAGCCCATACCTTAACTACTTGCCGTCGCCGCACCGTCATTTTACGTCCACAAGGTGGCTCTCCTAGGCGAGACCACGTAAATGGACGTCCTACCCTTTAGCCGCCACTAGGGGCGCACGCGCACCGCCGGAGGCGCGCACGCGCGCCCCCCGCTCGCCCCCGACTCCCGTGCGTGTGCCCGGCGGGCGCGATCGCCGCCGGGCACACGCGATCGCTCGGTACAGAGCGGGGAACGGGAGCTGTGTGTGTAAACACACAGCTCTCGTTCCTGTCAGCAGGGGAAATGCTGATTTTCTGTTCATACAATGTATGAACAGAAAATCAGTGTTTCCCCAAGTGAGGCCACCCCCCCCCCCACAGTAAGAACACACCCAGGCATACTTAACCCCTTCCCCGCCCCCTAGTGTTAACCCCTTCACTGCCAGTGGCATTTTTATAGTAATCTAATGCATTTTTATAGCACTGATCGCTATAAAAATGCCAATGGTCCCAAAAATGTGTCAAAAATGTCCGAAGTGTCTGCCATAATGTCGCAATACCGAAAAAAAAATCGCCGATCGCCGCCATTACTAGTAAAAAAAATATTAATAAAAATGCCATAAAAATACCCCCTATTTTGTAAACGCTATAACTTTTGCGCAAACCAATCAATAAACGCTTATTGCGATTTTTTTTACGAAAAATATGTAGAAGAATACGTATCGGCCTAAACTGAGGAAAAAAAATGTTTTTTTATATATTTTTGGGGGATATTTATTACAGCAAAAAGTAAAAAATATTCATTTTTTTCAAAATTGTCGTTCTATTTTTGTTTATAGCGCAAAAAAAAAAAAACGCAGAGGTGATCAAATACCACCAAAAGAAAGCTCTATTTGTGGGAAAAAAAGGACGCCAATTTTGTTTGGGAGCCACGTCGCACGACCGCGCAATTGTCTGTTAAAGCGACGCAGTCCCGAATCGCAAAAAGTACTCTGGTCTTTGGGCAGCAATATGGTCCGGGGGGTAAGTGGTTAAAATTACTTAAACCAGCAAAAGCTAAAAGGTTTTTTTTTTGTTTTTGACCAACCAGAGCATCTTCCCTCCCCCCACCTCAAACCTCCAAGAACAGTAAAAACAAAAAATGAACAAAATAAATGTAGCTTTGTTTTGTAAACCATTTTTCACTGTTTTGCAATGATCCATCTATGTAGAATATAGAATTTAATGTGTTTTTTTTTTTTTTTTTAATATATTACAACATTGAAATGTCTTGTCAACAAATGTCTGTGAATTAGCCTATTACAATTATGTTCAACATATGTTACTGGCATAAAAACTAAAAATCATAAATTACTAGATGTAAAATACTGCTTACCTGTATTGTTGCAATATGAACCAGTGTGTGCTGGTAGTAATGGATCTCCCTGGCTTTGGCTGAGGCTCCTTATAGGTGGCTTCTGGTAAACCCGGTCTTCATAAATGGGTTCTATATGATGTTCAGGGGATTGTAAAGCCCTTAGTTCTGGGCCCAGGTGGCTGTGCTGACTAGTATAAGATGTTCGAGATCCTGCTGAGATAAAAAGAAAATGGAAACATTTTTGATGCAGAAATAAGTAAATATAAACCTACAAAGTTTACTGCTGTCCACTGCTGTCAAGGGGGTTGCTTAAGAGAAATATGCTACAATTAGAATGCATGCTCCAGTTTTCAGCCAGATAGAAACAGGCTTTTTGCGCTTAACACTGAAGTCCCGTACACACGATCGAATAGTCCGACAACAATTGTCCGGACGTGTTTTGTCGGATAAACTGACCGTCTGTATGCTCCTTCGGACAATTGTTGTCGGAATTTCCGACAACAAATATTGGCTGTGCATGCTTTCAAATTGTCCAACAACAAATGTGTTCTGTCGGATTATCCGATCGTGTGTACACAAATCTGTCGGACTAAAATCCAAAGTACAAACACGCATGCTCCGAACCAATGCTAAACATCAGACAACAATAGCAGAAGTTGCCCAAAGGGTGGCGGTAAAGAGCTGAAAAACCATGTGGTTTGGTGTATGTTGGCTGAAAATGTTCTGCCGTCTCTATGCATAACAAGTTCACGGACACGGATTTGTCCGATGGAAGTCCGATCGTGTGTAAGAGGTTTTAGAATTTCTGATTTCTATTTGTCCAGATTTTGCTGGTTCAGTGCGGTTTGCACCCTGATGAAGGGAACCCTGAAAACTATTCGTTTTTAACAGATGCTGCAAACAATATGACATCTCTGGACCACTTATATGCCTGCAGCTTCATCCCTTATACCTTTTGCACACGTTATTCAAAGAAGTCAAACCATGGCTGTGCACATGGAGCAGCCTGCTGATCAAATACTGCATTAGCCCATATACCCATTTGGGGACACAAGAAACTAACACCCCATAAAATGTCACCCTCTACATGTGTACATGCATTGATTACTCAAAAATACTGAATGTGGTATCTAAATTTTCTACTTTAAAGTTTTTATGCCTGTGTGCATAAGCCCTTAAAGCAGTATTAACCACTTTCCCCCCAGCCTATAACAGAATGACGGCCAGGCGGTGGTTCAGTTATCCATGACGTCTTTATGGATAATAGTCGGTGCACACCCAAGGGGGCGCACAGCACGTGTCAGTGCCCACAAATGGTGCAAGTCAGTGCCCATCACTAATGCCTGCCAGTGCCTTCTTATCAGTGATGCCCATCAGTGCCATCTATCAGTGTCACTTATCAGTGCCCACCTATTCGTGTCCATTCGTTCCCAGTGCCACCTATCAGTGCCACCCACAAGTACCCATCAGTGCAGCCTTTCAGTGCCCATCAGTGCCACCTATAAGTGCCCATCAGAAGGCGAAAAACCTCCGGCAGAGCATGATCCAATTTCCTACAGAAGGTAGCAAAGGTACAGGTATGTGATGTCACGCTGAAGGGCTGCCCTTCCACAGTATATGTGCGTGGGGCGGTTCGGAAGCTATAGATATACAAAAGCGGCAGTCTTTTATTATTATAATATATATATATATATATATATATATATATATATATATATATTAAATTAAAAGACTGCTGTTTTGTTATTATTCACTTCAGCCCTGGAAGGTTTTACCACCTTTAATGGCCAGGCCATCTTGCATTAATCTTTCCTTTTTAATGCTCATAGCAGAACATTTATACATTTAAACAAACTTAAAACTTTTTCACATGGAATGATGGAAGAAAACTACATTTCCCATCAGTCCCAGCGTCCGTATAACTCCCACCCCTCTGGTGGCCTGAACCTATAACTAGGACTGTCCTTCTGTGTATCCTCCTCTTTCTTTCTGCTCATGGCAGAGATAAGTATTCTTTCATTACTCTAAATTTTGTTATTGTCATATATAACTGTTAGTGTTTAGACCTGTTATCACTAGCAGCATTGTGGATAGTGAGCACTATCTGCAGTGCACCTTATTTCATTTATTTATTTATTTATTTCATTGTATTTCTTTTACTGTATTTATTTATTTTTATTTTATATATATTTTATTTCAATATGCTTTAATTGGTTCATCAGCGGGACATTACCTCTGTTTCTGCGGGGTTTTTTGTCCCTGGACACAGTTGTTTGCTGACGCCATTGTCCCCTTCGTTTCCCTCCTCCCTGTCACAGACCAGAGTTTCGCGGGCTGTCGGCGAAGGAGGGGAATGATATCGTATGCGCGCTCTTTTTCGTACTGTCCCTCAGCGCTTCAGCCAATCACAGCTCTCGCAACGAAATCTTGCGAGATCTCGGGCTACGTCGCAGCCTGTATCCACCGCTTCCTCACCGCAACGCCAGTCTGCTGCTGGGCGGTGAGGGGAGCGGTATTCACAGGCAGGATTATTCTTTGCTATCAGCATACTATATATATACATTCATATTTTCATATTTTCGGTCTCTGAGCGGAGCACTCGATTTTAGAGTGGTCTGCTGTAATTACTCCCTAATATTTCATAGTTTTACAGTATTTTTATTGTCTCTATACTCTGTCAGTAGTTGAAATATTTAACCCCTTTGCTGCCAAGGTTAACATTACTTGTTTAACATGGCAGAAGAAGCTAATATGCCTATAAATGCCTCAACATGTTTAACCCCTGAAAGCCCGCAGCTTTTAACTGCTGCACAAATACAAGGGCTCATTAGTAGCTCCATCCAAGCAGCTCTAGCTTCTCACTCCAACCCTCCTATTACCCATCCTGAGGTAGTAAAAAAGGGCAAAGCCCTTTACAAGCGCAAACATTTGACCGCTTGTCCTGACTCCCCGGCAGGGGAAGTAGAATTTATGCTTGACGCAGGACCCCCCACGGCCTGCCGCCCCAGCCACCCGGAGGGTGAACGACCCTTGATGATCAAGGAGTTTTCCAAGAAAAGATTCAAATCTGTCCACCGGGCTAAACCGGATTCCTTTAATGAGGACTCAGAGGATAATGCTTCTGAAGGATCTCTGATCGTTGCATCAGATGATTATGACTCCGATATGGAGGAAACTGGGCAAGTGTTTACGGAACATGGGGCTAACTCAGATCTACCATCTGAAACGATTTTGGACTCCCTAGGCGAGCCATTTTTCAATCCAGAAGGCATTTCACACCCCAGATCTGGGGACTGGACACCCCTCCCACAGGTGTCCCAGTATGTGGAACACTGGATACGGAAAGGCTTGGACAGGGTGAATAGGAATAAACTAAGGGCAGAATGCCCAAGACCCGTTATTCCAAAGAAGGTGGCAGCCACACCTGAGATCGACCCGGTGCTGCTCAAGTACCTAACCAAATCTGGCAAACATGCTAAGAAGGGCATCGAACGCTCGTTTAAATCGATTCAGGACCGTATCCTGGATCTTTTAGGCCCCTTAACTAAGATCTTGAATCTCTCGGAGCAGGCAGCCTCCACTGAGGGTCCAGTAGATCTAAGTCAACTACGAGGGTGGGCACAACGTGCCATTTGCCTGTTAGGCTCAGCCAACACGGCCTGCGCCGTTGAACGTCGCAGGTCGATCCTAATGAGACTAGACCCACAACTCTCTCATTTGGCGGAGTCAGAACCGGGTCCCTCAGCAGAAGGTCTCCTCTTCGGAGAGGACCTAATGAAGAATATCAACAGGTTTGTAGGCCTGTTTAACAGCCTAGACAAGGCCCAGACCTCTTTGAAGAAATCAGGCTCGGGGTCCAAGGTTTTTGGTAGGGCCGGCAGAGGGAGAGGCCGATCTGCCGGTCGAAACAACTATTTCAGGGCCTACCCTAGAGCGGCCGCTCAGCCTTATTCGCCCATGCAGCAGCAGTATTCTGTACCAGTGGCACAACCAGAGCCATTTTTTCCTCCCAGAGGACGCCCAAGGAGAGGACGCGGTGGCAGAGGCTTCCCCAGATCACGTCCATCCACTGGTAAGTGTACCAAGGAATTATGTTTCCCATATACCGATAGGGGGCAGACTGAGACATTTTATCCACGTCTGGCACACGATTACAGCAGATGTTTGGATACTATCGGCAGTAGCAGGCTACCACATAGATTTCGCCTCTCATCCAATCATGTCGGTTCAACCGCACCCCATTCAATTTTCGGAACAAAATGTTCGTCTTATAGACGAGGAGATACAGGATCTGGTAGCAAAACAAGCCGTGATAGAAGTAGATCCTTTATCCCCCGGGTTTGTCAGCAGCCTATTCTTAGTAAAGAAGAAAGACGGAGGCTATCGACCAATTATAAATTTAAAAGAGTTAAACCAATACGTGACGTATCGTCACTTCAAAATGGAGGGGATTCATTTACTAAGAGACCTGCTCTCTCAGGGGGACTGGCTGGTCAAAATAGACCTGAAGGATGCATATCTGACGATTCCTATGCACCAGTCTTCCCAGAAATTCCTAAGGTTCCTATGGAGGGATCGTATGTGGCAGTTTACCTGCCTACCCTTCGGCCTTTCTTCGGCCCCATGGTGCTTCACCAAAATAATGAAGCCAGTGGTGGCTGCTCTACGATGCAGAGGAGTGCGTCTGATAATATACCTAGACGATCTCTTAATCATGGCCCACTCAAAATCACAGGCCGAACTACACAAAAATTGGGCGGTGTCGCTGTTGGAGGAAACAGGTTTCCTCATCAACCACAAGAAATCCGTACTGTTCCCAGCTCAGGAGATGGAAGTCTTAGGTTTCACGGTAGACACCAGACAAGCGGTCTTACGCTTACCTCAATCCAAACTGTCTCTGATTCGAAAAGAAATCAGGGCAGTTTTGCGCAAAGGGCAGATATCACTGAGAACCCTTGCACGCATAGTCGGACTATTGTCAGCCTCCATCCAGGCAATTTTTCCGGCTCCCCTACATTACCGGGCCTTACAACGCCTCAAAGCCTTACATCTGAGACAGGGTCTCGGTTATTCGGACAAAGTCTCCCTTTGTTCGGAATCAGAAAAGGAACTGCGATGGTGGCTCCAACATGCCATAGAATGGAATGGCAAGACTATTTTCAGTTCTCGACCGGATGTCATACTAGAATCCGATGCGAGCCGTCAGGGCTGGGGGGCTCGTTGCGGACAGGCCTCCATGGGAGGGACATGGTCCATGGACGAATCATCCCTTCACATCAATGCGCTATAACTCTTGGCGGCATTCTCCGCCGTCAGGAGTTTTCTCTCCCGGAAGTCCAAATGTTGCGTTCTCTTACGCATGGACAATGTGGCGGCGGTGCAATACATCAACCGCCTAGGGGGCACAAAATCCAAGATACTAGCGGACATCGCGTCCAAATTTTGGAATTTCTGTCTTTCCAGAGACATTGTACCAGTGGCGGAATACATTCCGGGGGTGTCCAACTATGTGGCAGATTGGAACTCCCGTTATTTGTCCGATGCCAGCGATTGGACATTGGACAGATCAGTTTTCCTATCGATACAGGAGCTCTGGGGTCCGTTCCACACAGACCTCTTCGCTTCCAGACTCAACCGACAACTGATCCACTTTTACAGTTGGAGGCCGGATCCGGAAGCAACAGAGGTGGACGCATTCCTCCAAGTGTGGCCGAAGGGGATACATTATGCGTTTCCCCCCTTCGCGTTGATAACCAGGCTTCTCCTACACATAATGAATCAGTATGCGACGGTGGCGTTGATCACTCTCTGGTGGCCGACGCAACCGTGGTTTCCGCTAGTTCTGGGTATGTCGGTCGACTACCCCAGACTTCTTCCACACTCAACTCACCTATTGACGAATCTGTCCAAGGGTCCGCATCCGTTACTGTTGGAAGGCAGACTGCCGCTTCCTGCTTGGTTGGTCTCGGGATGCCAGAGTCAAGTACAGATTTTTCTCAATCGGCTAGAGACCTCCTCGACTTGGCCTGGGCCCCAGGGACTAGATCGGCATATCGATCTGCCTGGGGATTATGGGTCCGTTGGTGTGATCAACGGCAGATTGATCCCATTCATGCCCCTGTCTCCTCGGTTGTAAATTTCCTTGCGGAATTTTACGAACTGGGAAGATCATACAGCTCCCTGAACGTATATAGATCAGCTATATCGGCATACCATTGTCCGGTAAATGCGGTACCTATAGGCAAACACCCTCTTGTGTGTCGCTTACTTCGCGGCGTTAAATACAAACGCCCACCTCGTCCACGATACCATTCTACGTGGGACGTATCCAGAGTGCTTCAATTGTTTTCCTCTTGGGAAGACAATGATCGGTTAACCCTGAAGAATCTATCCCTAAAGCTCACTACCCTATTATGTTTAGTTTCTATTAAACGAATATCCGATGTGAGAGCTTTAGATATCTCTAGGCGACAATTTTCGCCGGAAGGGGTCAGGTTCTCTGTGGTACGCAGGACAAAAACCAATCTACACTCGGTTTTTTACCCTTTCTTTCAAGCGCATCCGCGTCTCTGTGTGGTCCGTTGTCTGCAGACGTACGAGTCTCTCACTTCGACCCTACGTTCTCCGGATTCTCCCCAGTTGTTAATCTCGTTTGTGCAACCACACCGACCGGTGTCTTCAGCCACCTTAGCCAGATGGGTAAGGTCAGTAATGGAGATGGCGGGTATAGATGTATCCCTTTTTGGCGCACACTCCACCAGGGGTGCTATGGCCACTAAGGTGGTTATGTCAGGGGGCTCATTATCAGATCTGTTATTAGCGGCCGATTGGTCATCGGAGGCGATTTTTTGTCAATTTTACTTCAGGCCGGAGGATCATGTCTCCTTATCTGTCCTTACCTCCTAAGCCTGTTGGGTTCCCCTACACCATAATCTTAGGGGGATTCTGGATATTACGCATGTATGATAGAATTATGTTTGTATCTCAGGAGGTATGCATATGTATAGCTTTGAACTTGCAAGATATGAGCCTCCTGTCTGATATATAATTTGAGATTTTCCTAGTATGTGACGGAAAATATTAATTATATGAAGACAGGAGGCGAGTATCTTCCCTCCCTACCCACCCTATTACGGATGTTTTATTTTCTCTTGTCAGGATACTGAATTCCACTCCAGGTTCCTGTGGGCGCTTGACGAAGCGATTCCTGGGTCCCCCGTTGGGACGAAATCTTGGTTATGTTCTCCCGGTTGGAGTTTCTTGACGACATGATTGTCACCAGTTTCTGCCTGGACTGACGTCGACGTAGGTTTGACCGGCTGGTCGAAGAGTCATGGTGAAGTTTCTTCCTCGAGTTATCCTGTGTTGGGCATTCGCTTACAGAAAGAGGAGGATACACAGAAGGACAGTCCTAGTTATAGGTTCTGGCCACCAGAGGGGTGGGAGTTATACGGACGCTGGGACTGATGGGAAATGTAGTTTTCTTCCATCATTCCATGTGGAAAAGTTTTAAGTTTGTTTAAATGTATAAATGTTCTGCTATGAGCATTAAAAAGGAAAGATTAATGCAAGATACTCGCCTCCTGTCTTCATATAATTAATATTTTCCGTCACATACTAGGAAAATCTCGAATTGTGCGGTCGTGCGATGCTGTACCCAAATAAAATTATGTCCTTTTCCCCCAGAAATAGAGCTTTCTTTTGGTGGTATTTGATCACCTCTGCAGTTTTACTTTTTTGCGCTATATAAAAAAAAAGAGTGACAATTGTAAAAAAAAAAAAAAGGTCTACATCAATTTAGACCAATATGTATTCTGCTACATATTTTTGGTAAAAAAAAAAAAACACCAATAAGTGTATATTGATTGGTTTGCGCAAAGGTTATATATAGCGTCTACATATATTGGGGAGTGGCAAACAAGACTGCTGCTTATATTATTTACTTGTGATATTACACACGCCGCTGTGCCCTCTCCACCAGTTCAGGGTACCTCTGTTACCTCACTCCTAGTAACAGAATGGAGTCCTGCCGTGCACCTAGCTCAGACCTCATGTGTGCACTTGTTAAATTCTTCCTCCCTGTACCTTGTCCCCAGGCCATAGATCTCCATAATGCAATGTAGCGGATGGTTGCTACTAGTTACTAACATCCACCATATCACCCTGCTTCCAGACCTCCATATATCACTCTCAGAGACAAGGAACAGTCATTTTGCTTTGTTTTAATTTGGGGGATATAGCTTGGTTGGGGAAAGGGGATATGGGATGCCCATAGAACAGATCACTTTGCCCATATCTCACAACATTTTGAGATGGGAATGAGGGACACCGACTAACAAACATGTGTAGGCATAGGACACACCCCCTGCTACACACCCTTAAGAGGAGAATTAACCCAAAAAAATAAAAGGTTCATTACATCCACAAGGGCTTTTTTTTTAACCATTACTATTCCTTTATATTGACTTTTAAATGCAGCAATTTAGAAATCAGATGAAAGGTTTAGCACTGGGAAACACTTTTTGAAAGTCCATTACATATATACCGTAACTATATGGATCAGACCAAAATGAGGGACACATGAGGGGGAAAGAGGGACAGAGTGACATTGCTCCAAATCAGGGACAGTCCCTCAAAATCAGGGGCAGTTGGGAGCTATGACTTTGCCATCATATTTAAGAATAGTTGAATGGATTGAGCCTTGAAGAACTGATGGACTCACTTCCCCTGCATCAACTCCTGCATGCATGTCACTCCTCCTCTGCACCAACTTCTGCAGACTGTTACTCCCAGGACTCTCCTCCTGCACAAAGCTTTACTGTGAGCTATTAGGCCTCGTACAGACGAGCGGATATCCGATGAAAACGGTCCGCTTCCGGACCGTTTCCATCGGATATGTCCGCTGGCGGATTTTGATCTGATGGCTGTACACACCAGCAGATCAAAATCCCCGCGGAAAACATCCGCGGTGACGTGGCCGCGCCGTCGCCGCGACGATGACGCGGCGACGTGCGCGACCCTGGAAGGTAAATGCTTCCACGCATGCGTCGAATCACTTCGACGCATGCGAGGGATGGGGATCGGGCAGACTTATCCGGTGAGTCTGTACAGACGACCGGATAAGTCCAAAGGACAGGATTGCAGCGGATAGATTTCTTAGCATGCTAAGAAATTTTTATCCGCTGGAAATCCGTCGGCTGGATTTTTATCCGCTGGAAAATGTCCGCTCGGGCCTACACACGACCGGATCTGTCCGCTGGAACTGATCCGCGGATAAATCCCAGCGGACAGATCCGGTCGTGTGTACGGGGCCTTAGTCTTTCTGCCCCATCATCTTCACTTTACCCCAGGGATCACTCTGAGTGATTTCAGGTGCTTGCTGACTTGCTGAACTGCTAATAGGCCAGGGGCATGCAGTATCCCCTTCTTGTAGCCTAATTGTTTAGAAGCTTGATTTTGTTGGTGGACTACTGATTTCAGCTAGCCCGACATGCAAATCCCATGCCCGCAGGCCACATCGATTTAACATACAACCCCACAGTCTCTCCTCTGGCCTTGCACCCAACTCCCCTGGCATGCCTCTTCCAGATACCACTGTGCCTCACTCACCGACCTTCTCCTGTCCCGAGTCCATGGTGAAGAATTTAAACAGACATGCGTGCCTTTAGCTTCTCCAGCCCCTCTGTTCCAGGACACCTCTTCCATTAATGTCTAAACCGCTGGCAACAAAAGTGAGTACACCCCTAAGTGAAAATGTCCAACTTGGGCCCAAAGTGTCAATATTTTGTGTGGCCACCATTATTCTCTAGCACTACCCTAACCCTCTTGGGCATGGAGTTAACTAGAGATTCACCGGTTGCCACTGGAGTCCTCTTCAACTCCTCCATGACGATATCGCAGAGCTGGTGGATGTTAGAGACCTTGCACACCTTTACCTTCCATTTGGGGATGTCTCACAGATGTTTAGCAGGGTTTAGGTTTGGAGACATGCTTGGCCAGACCTTCACCTTTACCCTCATCTTCTTTAGCAAGGCAGTGGTCATCTTAGAGGTTTGTTTGGAGTCGTTATGTTGGAATACTGACCTGCGGCCCTGTTTCCGAAGGGGATCATGCTCTGCTTCAGTATGTCACAGTACATGTTGGCATTCATGCTTTCCTCAATGAACTGTAGCTCCCCAGTGCCGGAAGCACTCATGAAGCCCCAGACCATGACACTCCCACCACCACGACTGACTTCATCAAGACACACTTGTCTTTGTATGGAAAGTGATGGTGAAGCGCTGTGAACTAAAAATAGAAGGGGATCTCAATACCTAACAGGTAGGTAACCCTAAAGTGAAATACATAAATAAATAAATAGATACTAGGTGACTATTACAGGGAAAGAAAGGTGAATAAACAACATATAATGTGAACATAAAGTGACACGAATGTACCAGGCTGGATGAACCAGAGACACAGTGGTAAAGGTGCACGGATGTGAACCAAACAGTAGCTTACACAAACTAAAATAACTGTGTACAGAAACAATGTATAACAGAAATACGTGAAAAATGGTCTATTTAAAAAAGTGACATCCCAGAAGACAGTCCGGTGTGGCACGAATGTACCAGGCTGGATAAACCAGAGACACAGTAGTGAAGGTGCACGGATGTGAACCAAAATAACTGTGTACAAAAACAATGTATAACAAAAATGCGAAAAAAAGTCTATTTAAAATAGTGACGTCCCAGAAGACAGTCCAGTGTAAAAGTAGGCAAACTTCGGTGCGCACACCTCTTGTGGTACTAGATGCTCACCTCAGAGCCATAGCACGGATGGCTCAAAGTACCAAACAATGTCTCCCTAGGGGGTGCAGTCACACGGATTGAGGTTGAGATGAAGGGGGCTCCTCATCAAATATTCATACAAACATGGAAGCAAAAATCAATGGATAATAGCATAATCCTGTGGGAAACCTTGCAAATGATATATCACATATACATGCACTCACATTGAGGCTGTGGATAGTGGACCTATCTCCACGAACACCGCGTTCGTATCCGGAACTGGTATGCTGGAGGATCACTGACAGACAAAACAACTCTCACTTCCACCTTCTCTGTATCTTCCACCTCCTGTCCGTAGTATCAGCCAGTGCTCAGGGGGTACAAGATGGAAGAAAAGAGAGGAAGGCCCATGGTGCAGTATCTTGTGAAATTTATTAGAGTACAAGTAGCAGCAAAGTAAAAACTCACATTTAAAATAGGGGCAGAAGCAAAACACCTACGAGCGGTGAGCTCGTCTCATCGCCGTCGGTCTGTGTCGGCTCTGTAACTCCTATTCCCTTACGCGTATTCGTCACATCACATGACTTCTTCAGGGTATAACGCAGGGTGTAAGCAATGGGCTTAAATAGGCTGTAAAAAACGTCTAATAGACTGGATGTCCGTCGGCCATTTTGTTGTAGCTCAATGTAGTAAACCTATGTGTTGCTAGCGTTGGACAGGACGCCATGATACCTAGGTCTTAAACAGAAAAACAAACCAGGCAGCAATGTACACATAGGAAACGTATACATGGGCCACACACCAAAAAACAAGCCATAATAAGTGCATTGCATCTTATTGCAGACGAAAAAAACGATATACATGGGGGACAGTAATGACTGGTAAAAATACTATAATTAGACAGGTATAAAAGCATGGGTGAACGATACATGAGGCTGTGTATAAAGCAATTAGGTGGCTGCCAAATTGAAACCAACACACCTCTCACAGCGCTACAGCTTAGGAGACTGTTTGTAAAAAAGTATATAAATGGGACACAGAGAGGATACCAAATTTAAAAGCCAGGACACCTGGAGGTGGGTAGTCAGGCATGAATAAAAACACATAAAATATATATAAAAATATATTGTAAATATAAAAACAGCTATGTTCAATTGAACAATAGGTGTGGTATAAAATAAGTAGAGGAGCTCCAGAGCGGACATGTCTGACGACTGGGTATAAATACAGACAGATATATGACATATATATATATATAAAATATATATAAGACAACCATATGGTAGCAGGGTGGTGCCTAGATTAAAAAAACTAGAAGTAGACGCTGAAAAAACAGGACGAAAGTAAAAACCCACTGGTACGCAAGGGGGAGGGTAGGTCAATAGGACACTCTCAGAAATCACTAAGGAAGCAATTAAGGTCAAAATCTATATTAAGACCCTTTGGTGCAAAAGTATCCATACAGAAAATAAATTTAGATTCTAGCTGGCTTAGAGACCTCACCTTATGTCCACCTCTCCATGGCCTGACATAAGGTGCAATACCCCAGAATCTCAAATGTGAGGGGTCCCTGTTATGGACTGTGTCGAAATGTCGAGATACACTATGCTTGTCAAATCCATTCTGGATATTGACCACATGTTCTTTGATCCGTATCCTAAGCAACCTTTTGGTTCGGCCAATATATTGTAGGCCGCAGCTACACTCGAGCGCATAGACAGCGCCCTCAGTGTTGCAACCAATAAATTCATTAATTTCATATTCTGTTCCATTACTGTTGGATTTAAAGGACGATACCTTCCGATTAGGTTTTTTGGTACGGGTACAGGCGTAACATCTTTTGCACGGATAAAACCCTTTGCCTGTGAAAAAGGTAAATTGTTTCTTTGGTGGATCTACGACACTTTTGCCCAATTGGTCTCTAAGAGTTGGGGCTCTTTTATATATAAATTTAGGCCTCTCTGGTAGAATCTCTTTCAGTTTGGTATCCGCTTTCAAGATGTGCCAATGTCGATTAATAATTTTCTCGATTTTCTTATGGTGAATATTATAGTCCAATATCATAGGGACCAAATCTGGTTTATTATTTGGTTTCTCTTTTATCTCTAGGAGAGCACTTCTAGGTACTTTAATGACTTCTTCAATTTTCTCCTGGATAAAAGAGTCTTCATAGCCTTTCTGTTTGAATCTGTCGCCAATCATATTGGCTTGCAACCGGAAGTCTTCGGTATTTGTGCAGTTGCGCCTAAGTCTAAGAAGTTGACCTTTAGGGATGTTAAAAAGCCAGTTTTTGTGGTGGCAGCTCGTAATGGGAAGATAGCTATTGCGATCGACATTTTTGAAGAACGTTTTCGTAGCAAACTTATCTTTGATCCGAGAAATTTCTAGATCTAAAAAAGAGATCTGTTTCTCTTCAATTTGCCACGTAAGAGTAATGTTTTTAGAGTTGATATTTAGTTTCTCAAAAAACAAAGCAAGGCCACAACGATCTCCCTTCCAGATAATAAAAATGTCGTCTATGTACCTTTTGTACATAACTAAATCTTCATGTTGTTCCAAAAACACAGATTCCTCTTCCCATTTAGACATAAAAAGTCCCGCCACACTAGGGGCAAACTTAGCCCCCATGGCAACACCAGTTGTTTGCTGATAGTATTCGTGATTGTACCAGAAATGGCTATGTTTAAGACAGAAGTCCAGGCATTTGACAATGTATTTCCTCTGGATACAGGGCAAGTTGGAATGTCTACGAAGTCCCCATTTGGTGGCTTCGCATGCAAGAAAATGTGGGATGATCGTGTAAAGGGATGACACGTCTGCTGTAGCCATCAGAAGGGGCCCTATGTCATTTCTACTCTCAAGCAAGGAGAGCATGTCCTTGGTATCTTTGAGATATGCCCTAGTCTTCTGGACCGCTGGTTGAAGAAATCTATCGATATACTGACCCAGTCTAGCCGTGATGGACTCTATTCCATTCACGATGGGTCTCAGGGGGGGGGGTTCGTCCTATCTTTATGGACCTTGGGCAGTGCATAAATGATAGGGGTCCTACACGCCTCCGGTATCAAATACTTTGCCTCCTTTTTGTTTAGGACTTCTCGCTTAAGGCCCAGGTGCACTACCTGTTCTAGTTCTTTCCTCCATTTGAAAATTGGATTGCTGGGTAGTCGGTTATAGGTATTATGATCTTCTAGCATTTTCATCATGCCATCGTGGTACTGTTCGGTTGTCTGTAACACAATGCCACCCCCTTTGTCTGAAGGTCTAATGACAAGGTCCCTTCTTTTGGTCAGTTTTTTGATCCCTATTTTCATTGCCCTAGGTTCTTCTATTTTCTTGACCGTTAGGTTTTTAATTTCCTCTGTTACCATATTTTTAAACACATCTAAGTGTTTGTTGTCTTTAGATTTGGGGTTGAATGTAGATTTGTTTCTTAAATTACTGTGCACCACTGCATTTTCTTCTCTTGGCCGAGCATTGAAGGGCTTTTCGATCAGGTATTTCTTGATGTTTAATTTTCTGACGTATCTTTGCACGTTGACATACGTCTGGAATTTATCCAAATTCCTTACCGGCGCATACTTCAGGCCTTTATCAAGTACTACAAGTTCTTCATGGGATAGTGGTGCACCTGTAAGATTAAAAATCCCCTCTCCATCTATTCTCTTCGTTTGTTTTCTTTTTCCTGCTCTGCATCCTCTTTTCTTGTAGGACTTTTTCTCCTTGTTTCCTCCATTTTCCTTGGGGGAGGGTATACCCTCCCCCTGTCCAAAAAAGATTGATTGGGTCCATTTTCATATCGGTATTCAAATTCTCTTCTCCCATCTCTATCGACATCTCGTATGTCTCTCAGGGGGGCATAATGGTTATAGGTATAGATGGGGCTCCTCTCTCTTGGCCTCTGAGGAGGGGGACCCCACCCCCCTCTAGGGTCATAATATTGCCTAGGGCCAGGACTCCTAATATAGGATCCAGGTCCATAGTGTTGTTCACCTCTATAGTCTCTTGGATCATAGTAGCCTCTTGGGTATGCTGGGCTCCTGTCTTGTTGGTTGGGCTCATTATAAGGGCCTCTCATGTCTTTCTGTCCCTGGTTTTGCTTATTCCAATGGTTATGTGGTTTTTTATTTTTCCAGTGATTCGGTTTCTTCCAGTTCTTCTGAGGGGTACGTTCACTTTGTGAAGGTTTTCCCTTATTACTGTGTGGAGTATGACTACTAGATTGTCTTTGCACTCTTGCTCTATCTTCATTCTTGGATTGATCCTCTTTAGCTCTATTATCTCCTGTTTCTTTCTGAGTGGCATCAGGTCTTAGTCTTTCCTCGATCGGGGACAAAGCAAAATGTTCAGGCCGTTGTCGGGTCGGTTTCTCAGGGGTTGAGAAAGTGGAAATTGGATCGTTTATGTCAAGGTTATTTTGCCATTTATAGACTAAATCATTTTTGTAGTCATTAATATCCCTGGCATATTTCTTGCTTTTTCTAGTTTGTACCTCTACATCCTTTTTTGTTAGATCTTTGTTGAGTTGAGTGGTGAGTCGTTTGAATTCAGGTGAGTCTTTGTGTGTCTCCAATTGTATTTTTAATTCTGCGATGGCCTTGTCTATTTTACGTATTTTCTTCTGTTTCCTTTTAAGTAACAGATGGAGTAATTCTTTACCTTTCTCGTTAAAGAATCGAAACCATTCGTCGATCGATTCCTGATCTTTAAGACCATCATTGGGTGGTACATCCCATCTAAGGCGTCTCGGGACAATGTTAGCTTTTATATATCTGTCAAACGTGGTGATATCCCACCATAGGCTAACCTTTTTCTCCATCCCATGTCCCAATTTGCGCACAAGATGTTCGATATTACTGTCTGTTTTGGGGTCTTCATTATTGAAGACTACATCTAGATTCACCTCTCTTTGTTCTAGAAATGTAAAGATCTCCATGATTGCTGCAAGAGTGATTTTTTTATATTTACAATATATTTTTATATATATTTTATGTGTTTTTATTCATGCCTGACTACCCACCTCCAGGTGTCCTGGCTTTTAAATTTGGTATCCTCTCTGTGTCCCATTTATATACTTTTTTACAAACAGTCTCCTAAGCTGTAGCGCTGTGAGAGGTGTGTTGGTTTCAATTTGGCAGCCACCTAATTGCTTTATACACAGCCTCATGTATCGTTCACCCATGCTTTTATACCTGTCTAATTATAGTATTTTTACCAGTCATTACTGTCCCCCATGTATATAGTTTTTTTCGTCTGCAATAAGATGCAATGCACTTATTATGGCTTGTTTTTTGGTGTGTGGCCCATGTATACGTTTCCTATGTGTACATTGCTGCCTGGTTTGTTTTTCTGTTTAAGACCTAGGTATCATGGCGTCCTGTCCAACGCTAGCAACACATAGGTATACTACATTGAGCTACAACAAAATGGCCGACGGACATCCAGTCTATTAGACGTTTTTTACAGCCTATTTAAGCCCATTGCTTACACCCTGCGTTATCCCCTGAAGAAGTCATGTGATGTGACGAATACGCGTAAGGGAATAGGAGTTACAGAGCCGACACAGACCGACGGCGATGAGACGAGCTCACCGCTCGTAGGTGTTTTGCTTCTGCCCCAATTTTAAATGTGAGTTTTTACTTTGCTGCTACTTGTACTCTAATAAATTTCACAAGATACTGCACCATGGGCCTTCCTCTCTTTTCTTCCATCTTGTACCCCATGAGCACTGGCTGATACTACGGACAGGAGGTGGAAGATACAGAGAAGGTGGAAGTGAGAGTTGTTTTGTCTGTCAGTGATCCTCCAGCATACCAGTTCCGGATACGAACGCGGTGTTCGTGGAGATAGGTCCACTATCCACAGCCTCAATGTGAGTGCATGTATATGTGATATATCATTTGCAAGGTTTCCCACAGGATCATGCTATTATCCATTGATTTTTGCTTCCATGTTTGTATGAATATTTGATGAGGAGTCCCCTTCATCTCAACCTCAATCCGTGTGACTGCACCCCCTAGGGAGACATTGTTTGGTACTTTGAGCCATCCGTGCTATGGCTCTGAGGTGAGCATCTAGTACCACAAGAGGTGTGCGCACCGAAGTTTGCCTACTTTTACACTGGACTGTCTTCTGGGACGTCACTATTTTAAATAGACTTTTTTTCGCATTTTTGTTATACATTGTTTTTGTACACAGTTATTTTGGTTCACATCCGTGCACCTTCACTACTGTGTCTCTGGTTTATCCAGCCTGGTACATTCGTGCCACACCGGACTGTCTTCTGGGATGTCACTTTTTTAAATAGACCATTTTTCACGTATTTCTGTTATACATTGTTTCTGTACACAGTTATTTTAGTTTGTGTAAGCTACTGTTTGGTTCACATCCGTGCACCTTTACCACTGTGTCTCTGGTTCATCCAGCCTGGTACATTCGTGTCACTTTATGTTCACATTATATGTTGTTTATTCACCTTTCTTTCCCTGTAATAGTCACCTAGTATCTATTTATTTATTTATGTATTTCACTTTAGGGTTACCTACCTGTTAGGTATTGAGATCCCCTTCTATTTTTAGTTCACAGCGCTTCACCATCACTTTCCATATTTGAATTTTTTCTGTGTAAGGCAGACTCTAAGGTGATTGCAGCAGTGCCCCCCGGTGTCCAGTACAGATAGCGCAAGAGTACTACCATTTCCTTCATACACTTGTCTTTGTACTCCTCACCTGGTTCCTGCCACACACGCTTGACACCAACATGGTTCTAGTAATCCATGTCCTTCGTCTGCTTGTCTTCAGCAAACTGTTTGCGGGCTTTCTTGTGCATCATCTTATGAAGAGGCTTCCTTCTGGGATGACAGCTATGCAGACCAATTTGATGCAGTGTGCGGCGTATGGTCTGAGCACTGACAGCCCCCCACCCCTTCAGCCTCAATGCTGGTAGCACTCATACAACTATTTCCCAAAGACAACCTTTGGATATGACGCTGAGCATGTGCACTCAACATCTTTGGTTGACCATGGCGAGGCCTGTTCTAAGTGGAACCTGTCCTGTTAAACTGCTGGTCTTGTCCACTGTGCTGTAGCTCAGTTTCAGGATCTAATAGCCTGGACCATCTTCATGTAGAGCAACAATTCTTTTTTTCAGATCCTCAGAGAGTTCTTTACTATGAGCTGCCATGTTGAACCCATTCACACCTGAGACCTTTTAACAGTAACGAGTCACATGACACCAGGGAAGAGGAATTGTGCCCAATTTGGAAATTTTTACTTAGGGGGATTGTTGCAATGTTAAAGGGGCAGTCCGCGGGCTGGGTAAATCACACTGGCAGGCCGTAGTTTGAGGACCCCTGGTTTAGGTAGTCAAAGTGGTAATCAGAGAGCTATAGTTGGAAACACCTTTGGTCCAGAGAAGATAATTAACTGTTATGGGATTTAACCCAATCTGCATATGTCTCCCTTGCACAGATGTAAATCACAGTACTTCCTGGTCCAGAGGAAGTTATATGTATAAAAAGGTGAAACAGTCACATCCAAATGTTGCCCTTCCCTCACAGGATTTTATACACTGTGGAAAGCAGCCAATCAATGCATGCTTTCTAAGCCACATGGACTCTTCAACAATATGGCACATTGTATATTCACAGCATCACAATCATTGGACAGCAGTCCCACACAGCAGCCTTGATCCAAATGAAAGTAGAGCTCCATATGCAGTGGATAATCTTTTGTTGTTCTCCAATATCCATACACATAGAGATTGATATTAAAGGAAGTCTCTTAAATGGTATATTAATACTTCTCAATCCTGCAGCAGGTGATATCCTCTCATGTCATACATCACTTATCAGTCATTACTAGGTAGATGTGTGGAAGCCAGGGGGCATTGTATAGGGCTACCAGTTCCAGAACGCAAGTGCCAAAGCAATCATAGGAGCAGGTGGCTGGTCAAGACAACCACAGTCCTTCATTTCTGTGAGGGAAGGGCAACATTTTGATGTGACAGTTTCACCTTTTTATACATAGAACTTCCTCTGGACCAGGAATTACTGTGATTTACATCTGTGCAAGGGAGACAAAGAGACATACACATCCAGATTGGGTAAAATCCCTTATCAGTTAAGAATCTCCTCAGGGCCACATGCGTTTCCAACTATAGCTCTCCGATTACCACTTGGACTCCCTGACCAATTTATCAAAGCATTTGCTTGCATTGCATATCTTCCCACAGTGGTACTGAACAATCCTTGCTCCCAATTATTAGACATGTGCACTGCCAAAAAATTCGTTTTTTTCGTTTATGTTATTTTCATTTTTTTATTTTTTCGCAAATTGGTAAAGTCGGGAAATTCGAAAAATTTGTTTTTTCCGTTTTTGTTTCATTCGTTTTTTATATTTTTTCTCGTTTTTTTGCTTTTTTCGTAAATTCGGGAAATTTTCGGATTTCCGAAAAAGCAAAAAACGAATGAAACGAAAAAAACGAATGAAACGAAAAAAAAGTTTCGTAAATTTCGAAGTTTCGAATTTTTCGAAGTTTCGAATTTTTCGAAGTTTCGAATTTTTCGAAGTTTCGAATTTTTCGAAGTTTCGAATTTTTCGAAGTTTCGAATTTTGAATTTTTCAATTTTCGAATTTTGAATTTTTCAATTTTAGAATTTTTCCATTTTCGAATTTTCGAAATTTCGTATATTTCGAATTTTTCAGTTTTCAAATGTTTCAAATTTTCAAATTTTTCAGTTTTCGAATTTTTCAATTTTGAATTTCGAATTTTTCAGTTTTCGAATTTTCGATTTTCAAATTTTTCAATTTTCGAAATTTCGATTTTCAAATTTTTCAGTTTTCGAAATTTCGAAATACGAAAATTCGAAAATTTCAAAATTCGAAAATTAAAAAATTCGAAAATCAAAATTTCGAAAATTAAAAAATTCGAAATTCGAAAAGTTTTTTCAAATTTCGAATTTTTCAATTTTCGAATTGTTCAAATTTCGAATTTTTTCATTTTTTCATTTTTCACTTTTCCAATTTGGAATTTTTCAGATTTGGAATTTTTCAGATTTGGAATTTTTCAAATTTCGAATTATCGAAAATTGAAAAATGTTTCAATTTCAAATTTTTAAATTTCCGAATTTCGAATTTCCGAATTTCGAAAATTCGAAATGGAAAAATTCGAAAATTGAAAAATTCGAAAATTGAAAAATTCAAAAATTGAAAAAATTTTCAATTTTCGAATTTTTCAATTTTCGAATTTCGAGTTTTTCAATTTTCGAAATTTCGAATTTTAGAATTTTTCACTTTTTCGAAATCCGTAAATTAAAAAAAATTTGTTTCAATTTTCACATTTCGAATTTTTCAAATTTCGAATTTTCGTATTTCCGAAGTTCAAAAATTCGAAATTTCGAAAATTGAAAAACTCGAAAATTGAAAAATTCGAAATTTGAAAAATTCCAAATCTGAAAAATTCGAAATTTGAAAAATTCCATATCTGAAAAATTCGAAATTGGAAAAGTGAAAAATTCGAAAATGCGAAAATTAAAAAATTCCAAATTAGAAAAATTCGAAAATTGAAAAATTAGAAAATTCGAAATTTTTTCGTATTTCCGAATTTCCGAAAATCCGAAAATTGTAAATACGAAAATTCGGAAATGAAAAAAAAACGGAAATACGAAAATTCGTAAATTCGTAATTACGAATTTTCGGAAATACGAAAATTAGAATTTTCGGAAATACGAAAATTCGTAAATACGAAAATTCGTAATTAACGAATTTCCGAATTTTCGTAAAAAAACAAATTAGAAACAAAACGAATTGCACATGTCTACCAATTATCTGTGATTACTCACAGATAAAGATCCCATACATAACCATACAAGAAAGACAGATTCATTTCTTCTACAATAAGTCCTCTTTAAAGGGACATACCTACAAAATACAGATGAATGAAATTCAAAGAAATTTTTTTTTTCATGCAGATGATTACTCCCCAGTTCTTTGATGGACTTTTTTCAGTCAGCATATTGTCTCTGTCAATATATGCTTTATTTCCTTAATTTAAGCAACCTGTAATTAAGTATACATATGTACTCAGATTAATTGATAGGCTTACTAGATTCCAGAAGTCCAAATTTACATCAACAAGGAGCAGGCTGGCTGAAAATGTTTTAATGTGTTGTGTGATGTGTATTTTATATATTTTTTCAATCTTTGTACATTAATGGGAGTACTCGTGCTCACATTTGTCCTCATCCCCCTTTTCTCTGGGGATATGGCAAGATTGTGGATTATTCACCCTATTTCAGAATCCTTGATATATATTTCTTTATATATTTTTATTTTATAGAAGGGGGGGTTAAGCATCATCCACACTATTTTGAGGGATTTTTTTGGGGCTTTACTTGTGAAATAGCTCCCCCACCAAACTATAGAGACTAATGTTTTTGAACCTTGTAGGACTCTGTAGAGTGTTGTGTTAGTGTACTGCAGTACCATGCAATCTGGTGCAGGCAAACACACTGCATTTGGGGTGTCAATAGGGTTACATTGACACCTGCAGCAGAGCAACAGATCGTGTTGCCAGTGCGTTTTGAACACTGTTCGGGAAACAAGCATGGAACGTGAGTTTCCTGCACCGCGTTTTGTTGTAAACAGGCCCTAACTCTATGCTTAACGTCCTTTTAAATAGTTTGTTTGCGTCAAGCTGGTCCAAACTATTTACTAGACTAACAGGTGAATTTGCTGGCCATGCTGCATTACATGAATGTAGTTTCATCTACATACAGTATACAGCACTGTGTTCCAGCAGTGGGGCATTCCAAAACAAAATAGAGTGGGGCTGGGCACTGCTCACCCATTTACAGGAAGCTTTATATTTCTATGAATTAATACAATACTTCCTCTGATTAACTGAGGGGAAGAGGTGGGCGGATGACCTCCTGTTTTTAGAATGTATCAAGCCAGCTGCCCAACACAGATCCAGCAGGCAAGTTGAGATCACTGTAGTAGCGGTGTCTACTTCAGTCATTTCCAGCTTCCAGGGGCATTGGCAAGCTGGATTAAAGGAGAAGTGCAGCCAAACTTGTTTGGCTGTACTTCTCCTGTGGATCATAGGAGTGCAGTTTCTTTCTGTGCGGCTGAAGCCCACTGTCGGCTGACGTCACAGAGCCGATCTAGGCTCAGACAATGAAGTCGGGATCCGCCGACATGCCTGAACTGGCACACGGCTCAGCCTCTCAGCAAACCACTGAGAGCCTGAGCCGGCCTCTCCCGCCCCCTCCACAGCCCAGCACCCAAGTAAGTGAGGGGGGGTTAGGGCAGAGCAGACAGCGGTCACCAGCTCTCAGGGATTTCTCAGGGAACCCTGAGAACTGAGCAATCGGACTGATGCTCAACTATACAACTAGGTAAGTATAATTCTGCAAAAAAAAAACAACAACAAAAAAAGATTTTAACTTGTAAACAGCAAGTCTCAAAAAGAGGCTCGTGACTGAGGTGGCTAAAAAACCACTTCAGTCACGAGCCTCTTTTTGAGACTTATTGTTTAAAAGTTAAAATCTTTTTTTTTTTGCTAGAAAATTACTTAGAACCACCAAACATTATATATTTTTTTTCACACACCCTAGAAAATAAAATGATGGTCATTGCAATACTTTATGTCACACTGTATTTGTGCAGCGGTTTTACACAAGTGAATTTTTTTGGGGGGGGGGGATACACTTTTTTAAATAAAAAAATAAGACAACAGTAAGTTAGCCCTATTTTTTTCTATGTTGTGAAAGATAATGTTATGCCGAGTAAATTGATAGCCGACATGTCATGCATCAAAATTGTGCCTGCTAATGAAATGGCAACAAACTTTGGCCCTTAAAAATCTCCATTGTCGATGTTTAAAAATGTCTACAGGTTACCATTTTTGAATTACAGACGTCGTCTTGGGCTATAATTATTGCTCTCGCTCTAACGATCGTGGCGATACCTCACGAGTGTGGTTTCAACGCAGTTTTCGTATGCAGGCGCGACTTACGTAGGCGTCCGTTTCTGCGCACAAGCTCAGCGGGACGGGGTGCTTTAAAAATATATGTATATATATATATGTATACACATTTTGTTATTTATTTAACTTTTTATTTTACACTGTCCTTTTAATAAAAAAAAATTGTGACACTTTTATTCATATTACAATGAATGTAAACATCCCTTGTAAAAGAAAAAAGCATGAAAGGACCTCTTAAATATGAGTTTTGTGGTCAAAAAGACCTCACATTTACACTAAAATGCAATAAAAAAAAGTATTTTTTTTTTGCAAAAAAAACAATACATTTCCCCTTTAAGACCATTGGGCAAAAGTGATTGACATTGCTTCCGCCATTCAATGTTATGGAGCCGACCGGTGGCCATATTTCCAGGCGACCGGAGCGTAGCAGAAGAATCCATTGCAGAGACCACTTTTATCTTAAAGAAAACCGCACGCCGTTCCTGAAAATACCAGGGTTATGGTAGCTAACGTCAAAGTACCAACATACAGGAAGGTTAATTTGTGTGAAGTGGTTAATGTAACTATGTAAAAATATACCATACCTGGAATTCATCTTTAAAGTATAACAAAATGCAACAGTTTTTTTTTTTTTTACTTTGGAAAGACTGGAAAGGGATTAGAACAAATGGCAAATTTTTGTTGCAGCCTGCAAATCCCAAATTCCCAAAATCCAAAATTTTGGGTCGTCATCAGAACAGGAACAGATGGGAAATCAGTTTAGCTAGAGATTCATCACACAAGAGGATGGGTTTTATAAATGGACCACCAATTTATTTATTTATTTTAGGCTTAAATTGATACTAAAGCCTGTTATACGGCCCAGATCCTCCTGTTCTCGGGTGCATCTTCAGTGCTCCTGGCCCCTCCTGTTGAGTGCCCCCACAGCAAGCAGCTTTCTGTGGGGGCACCTGAGCCAAGCTGCAGCTCCCTGTGTCCATTCAGACACGGAGCCGCGGCCCGGCCCCTTCTATGCTCATTGGCTCACTGACTTTGATTGACAGCAGTGGGAGCCAATGGTGCCGCACTGCTGTCTAAGCCAAGTCTCTAATGCAACATCGATGAATCTAGATCAAACTCAGGTAAGTATTAGGGTGGCTGAGGGGGGCTGCCTTTACAACCACTTAAAGTAGCTTTTCATTCCTTTATATGTTTTTTGGTAAACTGTTGAAATAGGGTTTCCTTCCCTTATGTTATATGATGATTTATTTTTAATTTTTATCTACATTCCTATTGCATATGGTGTACAGCAGAGATATGCAATTAGCGGACCTCCAGCTGTTTCAAAACTACAAGTCCCATCATGCCTCTGGGTGTTGTGCTTGTGGCTGTCAGAGTATTGCTATGCCTCATGGGACTTGTAGTTCTGCAACAGCTGGATGTTGTATTCTTGATTGTGTGTAGTTAAATATTTCTTACCTTTTAGATTATTTTTAAGAGGAGGTGTCATGGCTGACTGCAAGGTTTTTTGAACAATGCTAGAGTGACCCTGTCCCAGGTTTGTCTCATTTAACATAAAATGCAAAAAGCCCAGACTCTAATGTGATCAGACTCTAAAGCCAAACTCCATGCATTTTTAAAAATTAAATGGGCCCCCAGGCATGGTATAATATAAGTTCAGGCTGTAATACTTAACTTTTATCCAGCGGTGTCTTCACACAATACTTTTTTGGCCACAAGATGTCCTCAGTTATGCGGTAAATGATGCCCAGCCCTTCCTTGTATTTTAGCTTTAGGATTTTTCCCTTGGCTGTCATTTGGAATCATGCTGGTTGGCACATAGATGTCATACTACTTTATTTTATTTTAGATTGATCTCAAGCAAGGATATATTTTTAACAAGAGTATGCCTTTTTGAAATGAGGCAACACGTATATGTAATGACAAACTGTCAAGCCAAACAAGGTACCCATTTCTTTTACAATCAACCATCTTTAAAAATGACATTCATATGCCATTATACATTTGGACAAAAAGTTATGTCTGACTTGGGTAAGACCCTGGATAAGGCAGCTTGGCACAACATCTGGCTAACCTCTTCTATGTGCTTTCAAAATATCTTTGCTCAGGAGAACGCATTTAAAGTATTCTCTCCTTGGTATATGACCCCCAATCGTACATCCTGATTCGTTCTCAATCTGTCTCTGACGTTCTTTCGAGGTTGCAGAGAGTGGGGCACTTTACTCTGTATTGGATGGACTTGCCCTAAGGCACTTCGCTTCTCAACTGTAGGTCTTGATCAGAGCTTTATTGAACATATCCCTGGTGTGTAATCCGTGGGAGGCTTTGCTATATAAGCTTTTAGTGGCTTTATCTAAGGCCCCGTACACACCATAGAATCCATCCGCTGAAAAATCCCAGCAAATGGGTTTCAGCGGACAGATCCTATGGTGTGTACACTCCAGCGGATCTGTTTCCGCGGATATTTCTCCCCTGGGATGGATTCCAGCAGATCGAATATTTGCTGACATGCCAAACAAATCCATCTGCTGGAATCCATCCCAACGGATGGATCCGCTGGTCTGTATAGACTCACCGGATCCATCCGTCCGAAGGGATCCCCCGCATGCGTCGTAATGATTCGACGCATGCGTGGAATTCCTTATATGACAGCGTCGCGCACACGTCATCGCCAGAGGATTTCGGCGCGGATTTCAATGCGATGGTGAGTACACTCCATCGCATTAAAATCTGCTGAAATCCTCGAGAGGATTTATCCGCGGAAATGGACCGTATCCGCGGATAAATCCTCCCGTGTGTATGGGGCCTCAGAATCAGCAGAAATGGATGCGCTTTGCTTTCCTGGCTGCCTGTCAAACACTGGCTTCAGGGTTCAGCATCAGAATTATCTTAACATAGAGGTAGTTAAACACGGACTCATGGAAATTATGGTGCAAAAGAAGCTCACCTCCATTTTAAATGACACACGCTCAATTTCTGAAGGTGTGGGAACCATGGATCGCATAACACCTTATGAACCTGGACTGTTCTTTGCTTCAACTTGATGGTGCATATGCCAATGTCAGCTGTGGACAGGTGATTGGATCCTGCGGGAATCCTTTCCCCCTCCCTTGCACCATTTTTCCCTACCTTTCTCCTTCACCCCCCTTTTTTCTTCTTTCTTTCTTCTTCCAAACTGCTGTATTTTCCATTTTTGGGCCTTGATAAACTGCAAACTTGCAGGCTTGCATGTGGTGCTTGGGCCATCTTCTCCCCTGGGTTGTAGGTGGCACTACTTACGTATGAGGTGCAGACCTCACAAGTTTAGTTACCTACACATCTGTGCTCTCAAGTTTGGTTGTACTTGCACTACAAGTTGCTACTACAATACCCTTTGTCGTGAGCTGCCTTTGATATAATAGGGCCTATTGGTCCACATTCTCTTCTACTTATTTTCTTATATGCTCTTTTTTGTACTGTTGTCTTACACTATATGAAACTTGCAGATAACTTAAAAATCCTTTCTGTAAAACAAGAAGTCTTTTTCTACATATGTAAAAATACTATATGCTAACATGTATGCACAGGACAAAATTGCAATTTAGTATAGATTATAGAAATCAACATTTTGAAAAAAAAATGGTCAACAAGAGTTAGTTTACTATTAGTTGGTTTTACAAAATATATATAAAAAAATTGTTAGAGATTTATTACATTTCAGTAAATTGGAACTTCATCCCCTGTGTCCACTGTTATTTTTTTCCAGTTTCTTATCTTTTATCCTCCATAAACATACTCACATGCCCAGCAAATCCAACCGTTGTTCTTCTGTAATCCGCTGCAACTGACTCCCTGATGATACGGTGCAAGATCTTTCCTCCTCCAGTGTTGGGTATGCCTCCTGGGATATGTGACTTATATATCCCAGTAGGCTTCATAAGAAGGTTTCTACATCTAGGCGAGAATGGACATAGGGGCAGGGTGGAATGTAAATGGAATACAAAAGGTAAATACCGGAAAAAAATAAGCCTTTTCGGATTGTGGAGGTAGGAAGCAAAATAATGGAAACTTTTTTTTTTAATGAAGGCCTTCATCAAATGCAATAATACAATGTTCTACATACATATATAATGTAACAAGTTATTGTAAATAGCCATAGAAAACACATACATGTAAAAATTGAGGGTATTTACTGTACCTGCTAAGCTGCCAGGTCTTTGTAATGTAGCTGTGGCATACAGATCTTGTGTATGCTTATTGTATTGATCAGAAGAAAGAACTAGACGTTTTGTAGGTGATAACGTAGCATATGTACCAATGGTTGAGCTCAACTGATGCAAAGGTGAAGAAGTTATATTAGACTGAATGGTTGGCGGAGAGGTTACACGGACTGATGAAGGAGACAGTCCAGCAGATGATACAACTATGTTGATAGGTGAACTGGTGCTATAAGATTTGGCAAGACGACTAGGAGACTGTTTTGGAGAAGAAACTCTTTGTATGGTGCTGTAACCAGTACTCTCAGAGGAAGAACCCACCCTTTGGAGTTTTGTTGGAGATCCTACTTGATGCATTGACAAAGGAGAGCTTACTCTCTGTGCCGGTAAAGTTGAACTTGAATAAAAAATTGCTGAAGAATGCTGAGAATCAGGCAAATGGAAAGCACTCCCATGGCTTGGCACAAAGTCTCTTGACTGAGAGGCAGCATGTGATTGGGAGGTTTCAGATCCAGATGAATGAGTTACTCTATTTGTACCCTGTAGTGGAAAAGGACTATTAACAAAATGGCTAAATAATATTTTGAATCAACAAACATAGGCATATTTTATTGTTAAAAAAAACAAAAAAACAAACACAATAATATATATTTTTTTATTGTGCTATTCAGGGTAAAAATGAGAAAGCAGTAAAGATAACAGCAAACTCCCTTAAACTCAAATAATTATAAAATAAGGGGTTTAGTGGTGTTATTTTATACTGACATACATTATATTTAAACTGTAGAGAAACAAATGCTTGTTGATCTGTCAATTATGACTTCTGAAGACACATTAAAAAATGCCGGCTGTAAACTTTTTTTACATAATATAAAACTAGCATTAAAAACCACCTTTAAAAATACATGTACTCTTGACTAAATATTAACCTGTACTTTTAAAGCAACAAAACAGCTGTTAACATTTTGTGTTGCGTTTGTTAAAATATGATTTTATATATAAATCAGACATAACATTACATGGGACAATATTCAGATTATTGTCAGGGTTTGGAGTAGATTTGGAAATTAGATTTCTATAAAATAACATATCAATTATTTGTTTGTTACCTGGGTTTTAAAGAGTTCTATAATGCATTTATTAGCAGGTTTTTCTATTTCTAACAACTTCACAGAATTAATATCCATGCCTGTGCTGTCCAGGTTTTTAAATGTGACAATAAAGGCTCATACACACAGTCACACAACAAACTTTCCCTTGGATTTTTGTCTTAATTGATTTGTCCGGTCACACCCATACACACGGTCAGACTTTTCTGCAAACTTTTCTAAAAATTACCCAACATCACGTGGTTTTTCTGCCCTTTACCGCCACCCTTTGGTTAACTTCTGCTATTGTTGGTTGATTTTAACATTGGTTCTGAGCATGCGTATTTGCACTTTGTCCAAAAGTTGGTTGGCTTGCTGTACACACGGTCAGACAAGGCACCATCGGACTTTTGTTGCCGAAAAGTTGGTCCGTTTGCAGACCCAACTTTTTGTCGGATGAAACCCAAAAAAGTTGGTCCGATGGAGCGTACACACGGTCACACAAATTAGAAAAGTTGACGATTTTGAAGTTGGTTGGCAAAAAGTGTGACCGTGTGTATGGGGCTTTAGAGACATAAATTGAAACCTAGGAAGTGTGGAGCACTCCAAACTACTTCTGATCTTTTAGATAAGTGATATAGGAATTAATTTACTATAGCTCCGCGGCACTAATTAGCGCTAATTGCTGCTAATTAGCGCTAAAACGGTATTCACTATAGCGTTTGAGAGAAAAAAAAGAAAATAGAATTTACTAAAGTTCCCAGTATCCAAATAGAGCCCAAATCCTTACTCTGCTAAAAAGCTGATGAATTGCACATGGAAATAATGTTTAGAGCATGATATAATTGCCTAAATGGTACTGAAATATGCGGTATATTATTTAAAGATAATCTGCTTTACAACTGTGCGAAAAAGTGATTTCTACACTGAAATATCTTTAAAAGTCTGAGAAGTGAAAAATTCCCCATTTCTGGACAACTACAGTAGGTGTTTGTGATATTGTGCTTTTAGCACGACAGCGTCGCGCTGATACTCGGCGACAGGGTGCCGAGATCTCGCCGACATCTCACACTCACTGGAATAGTGACAGCACATCCCAGCAAGCGCGTCATAGAAGCGACGGGAGATCCGACTTGGATTCCCGCCAATTCTACACGTGTGCGGCGTTTGTTATGAATCCTGAGGGGGAAGTCCCCGCCGGATTTTAAATAAAAATCCGGCATGGGTCCCCCCCTCAGGAGCATACCGGGCCCTTAGGTCTGTTATGGGTTGTAAGGAGAGCCCCCCTACGCCGAAAAAAACGGCGTAGGGGGTCCCCCTACAATCCATACCAGACCCGTATCCAAAGCACGCTACCCGGCCAGCCAGGAAGGGAGTGGGGACGAGCGAGCGCCCCCCCCCCCCTCCTGAGCCGTACCAGGCTGCATGCCCTCAACATGGGGGGGTTGGGTGCTCTGGGGCAGGGGGGCGCACTGCGGCCCCCCCCACCTCAGAGCACCCTGTCCCCATGTTGATGAGGACAGGGCCCCTTCCCGACAACCCTGGCCGTTGGTTGTCGGGGTATGCGGGCGGGAGGCTTATCGGAATCTGGGAGCCCCCTTTAATAAGGGGGCCCCCAGATACCGGCCCCCCACCCTAAGTGAATGAGTATGGGGTACATCGTACCCCTACCCATTCACCTGCAAGAAAAGTGGTAAAAACACAAATAAACCACACAGTGTATTAAAATATTTTATTTTTCTGCTCCGGAGGCCGCCCCCTGTCTTCTTTATTAGCTCTTTTACCAGGGGGGGCTTCTTCTTTGACGTCTTCGGGTGGGTGGGGGCCGCCGTCTGGTTCTCTTCCACCGCCGGGGGGGTGGGGGCTTTTTTAAAAGCCACCCCCCCCCCGGCGGGTTTCCTCCGGCGTCTTCGGCGGGGCTCTTCTTCTTCCGCTATCCCGACGGGTCTTCTCAACTCTCCGGGGTTCTCCTTCTGTCTTCGCCGCTCTCCGTTGTTGACTCGGCGCACCCCGGTTCTTCGTCTCGCTGTCCGGTGTCTTCTTCCGTGATGTACGTCTTCTCCTTCCGTGCTGTGATGAGTTCTTCTTCCGTGCTGTGACGTCATGTTCTTCACTTCTCTCCTTCTCCCGATGTTGCCACGCCGGTCCTCCTCGCTGAAATGACGGATGCGCGCCTTGCATCGAACCTATATAGGCCTCACAGTCCCATCATGCTCTGTACCTACCCATGTGATACCTACCACGTGGGTAGGTATCACATGGGTAGGTACAGAGCATGATGGGACTGTGAGGCCTATATAGGTCCGATGCAAGGCGCGCATCCGTCATTTCAGCGAGGAGGACCGGCGTGGCAACATCGGGAGAAGGAGAGAAGTGAAGAACATGACGTCACAGCACGGAAGAAGAACTCATCACAGCACGGAAGGAGAAGACGTACATCACGGAAGAAGACACCGGACAGCGAGACGAAGAACCGGGGTGTGCCGAGTCAACAACGGAGAGCGGCGAAGACAGAAGGAGAACCCCGGAGAGTTGAGAAGACCCGTCGGGATAGCGGAAGAAGAAGAGCCCCGCCGAAGACGCCGGAGGAAACCCGCCGGGGGGGTGGGGGCTTTTTTAAAAGCCACCCCCCCCCGGCGGTGGAAGAGAACCAGACGGCGGCCCCCACCCACCCGAAGACGTCAAAGAAGAAGCCCCCCCTGGTAAAAGAGCTAATAAAGAAGACAGGGGGCGGCCTCCGGAGCAGAAAAATAAAATATTTTAATACACTGTGTGGTTTATTTGTGTTTTTACCACTTTTCTTGCAGGTGAATGGGTAGGGGTACGATGTACCCCATACTCATTCACTTAGGGTGGGGGGCCGGTATCTGGGGGCCCCCTTATTAAAGGGGGCTCCCAGATTCCGATAAGCCTCCCGCCCGCATACCCCGACAACCAACGGCCAGGGTTGTCGGGAAGGGGCCCTGTCCTCATCAACATGGGGACAGGGTGCTCTGAGGTGGGGGGGCCGCAGTGCGCCCCCCTGCCCCAGAGCACCCAACCCCCCCATGTTGAGGGCATGCAGCCTGGTACGGCTCAGGAGGGGGGGGGGGGCGCTCGCTCGTCCCCACTCCCTTCCTGGCTGGCCGGGTAGCGTGCTTTGGATACGGGTCTGGTATGGATTGTAGGGGGACCCCCTACGCCGTTTTTTCCGGCGTAGGGGGGCTCTCCTTACAACCCATAACAGACCTAAGGGCCCAGTATGCTCCTGAGGGGGGACCCATGCCGGATTTTTATTTAAAATCCGGCGGGGACTTCCCCTTCAGGATTCATAACAAACGCCGCACACGTGTAGAATTGGCGGGAATCCAAGTCGGATCTCCCGTCGCTTCTATGACGGCTCTGTATCTATCGCGGCAAGCCAGCTCGGCGCTGGCTCCCGCGATGGGGCTCGTAGGTGCTCAATCTCGCTGAGAAAGAGAGCGAGATTGACACAAAATCGGGTTCACCTACTGTAGGTGCCAGCAGAACTGAGCATGCTCAGACCTGCAAATAGCTCTGATTTTAACTCAAGTGTCTTTTTTTACCAAGAGTTATAGTAAATACCAAAATGAGAGCTAATTAAAGAGCATTTTTTGGAAGTGAAAATCTGACCTTTTATCGTCCAATGCAAGTTTTATGCCGCGTACACACGATCGGTCAATCCGATGAGAACGGTCTGATGAACCATTTTCATCAGACCAAACCGATCGTGTGTGGGCCCCATCGGTTATTTATCCATCGGTTAAAAAAATAGAAACTTGTTTTAAAATTAACCGATGGATACCTAACCGATAGAAAAAAACGATCCTTTGTAGGCACGTCCATCGGTTAAAAATCCACGCATGCTCAGAATCAAGTCGACGCATGCTTGGAAGCATTGAACTTCGTTTTTTTCAGCACGTCGTTGTGTTTTACGTCACCGCGTTATGACACTATCGTTTTTTTAACTGATGGTGTGTAGGCACGACTGATCATCAGTCAACTTCATCGGTTAACTGATGGAAAAATCCATCAGACCGTTCTCATCGGATTGACCGATCGTGTGTACAGGGCATTAGCCATTGATTCTAATGGTACAATTGTAACTTTCAAAATAAAACCTTTAAATGTTGAGATAAAATGTATCCTTCTCTGAAATAAATTTTCCTTTGAAACATTGTTGCTTCAACTTAAAATATTTTGGGCCTAATCCACAAAAACCCGGCGCAACGTAACTTTTGCCATTTAAGTTACACCGCCGCAAAATCTCTACCTAAGTGCCCGATCCACAAAGCACTTACCTAGAAATTTTGAGCGGTGTAACTTAAATCCATCCGGCGCAAGGCGTTCCTAATTTAATGGGGCGAGTCCCAATTAAATTCGGTGCGCTCCAGCGCCGGACGTACTGCGCATGCTCCCGACGTCATTTTCCCGACGTGCTTTGCGCGGTTTTACGTTGCGCCGGGTTTTGAGAATCGCGACGGGCGTAAAATAAAAAAACGAGTTGCGGCGGGAAAAAAAAATAAAAATGACAGCGACGCAGGATAGAAGGGTCTACTTTTGCAAGGTGTAAACAGTTTAGGCCTTGTAAAAGCAGCCCTAATATTGCGACGGCAAACTAATACTTACGGAGAAAAAACGAAGCTTAAAAGCTTCGTGGATCTCCGTAAGTGCTAATTTGCATACCCGAAGCGGCATTTCGACGAGAAATGCCCCCAGCGGCGGCTGCGGTACTGCATCCTAAGATCCGACAGTGTAAGTCCCTTACACATGTCGGATCTTCTGCCTATCTATGTGAAACTGATTCTGTGGATCAGTTCCATAGATAGAAACAGGGATACGACGGCGTATCAGTAGATACGCCGGCGTATCCCATTTGTGGATTGCCCCCTTTGTTTTTAAGAATGCTAGAATGTGGAATGTTTTGATGTTTTGGTAAAATATATTTTTCTCTGTCACTTGTTACTCTCCATCTCACAACAAACTTTACCCAAACTCACACATGTGTGTTTTACAAAGCACAAACAATAACATTGCTGATGCAAATTTTAAATGAATCACATTTTTTTGTGCTTTTTATTATTTAGTTTTGAGCCCAAAAAATGTGTACCAACATCAGAAATCATAATGTAATTCCCCAAAATTTGAGGGTAATATCACTATTCTACACTCTCAAAAAAACCCACCAAATATCACAGAATAAATCAAGAAGAATAACTCTTGAGTAATGTAATTCCACTACCTGTTTGTCCAAAGAAATGCAGTATTTATGTGTATTGATGTGTAGGGGGTTCTCACATGCGGCATCTCCATGGCTTAGAGGTTAGAACTTCTGCTTAGCATCCCTCAGTGTCTGTGTTCGAATGCCAAACATGCTGCTTCATGTAGAGAAGTTGTCTCATCTTCCAGGTCCTATAACTGTGTCTAAATGTAGTATTTATATGTAGGAGGGTTCCACCACCATTGATAATCTTGCCAGATACACTATTTAGCCAAAAGTATTGGGATGCCTGCCTTTACACATACATGAACTTTTAATGGCAGCCCAGTCTTAGTCTGTAGGGTTAAAATTAGATATTACCCACCTTTTGCATCTAGAACAGCTTCTGGGAAGGCTGTCCACAAGGTTTAGTGCATCTATGTGAATGTTTGATCATTCTTCCAGAAGTGCATTTGTGAGGCCAGGTACTGATGTTGGACTAAAAGGCAAAAAGTGTTCTATCAGGTTGAGGTCAGGACAGTCAAGTTTCTCCACCCCAAACTCGCTCATCCATGTCTTTATGGACCTTGCTTTGTGCACTGTTCCCACAAAGTTGGGAGCATGAAATTGTCCAAAATGTCTTGGTATGCTGATGCCTTAAGAGTTCCCTTCACTTGAACCAAGAGGCCAACCCCTGAAAAACAACCCCACATCATAATCCCCTCTCCACCAAATGATTTGGACCAGTGCACAAAGCAAGGTCCATAAAGACATGGATGAGATATGACTGGCCTGGACAGAGTCCTGACCTCAACACAACAGAACACCTTGGGGATGAATTAGATCATAGACTGTAGGCCAGGCCTTCTCATCCAACATCAGTGCCTGACCTCACAAATTCACTTGGAAGAATGGTAAAACATTCCCATAGACCCACTCCTAAACCTTGTGGACAGCCTCCCCAGAAGAGTTGAAGCCGTTATAGCTGCAAAGGGTGGGCAAAATGAGTTTTGAACCTTACCGACTAATACTGGGATACCATTACAGTTCATGTGCGTTTAAAGGCAGGCATCCCAATACTCAGGCCAATATATTGTATATTGCTTGTGACACTGAGCATGGATATGGACTTAGGGCTGGTTCACACCACAGAGATGCCTGGTGGCTAAGTGGGTAGCAATTCTGTCTAGCAGCACTGGGGTTGCTGGTTCAATTCCCCAATGTGCTAATGCTTGTGTTGAAGTGTATATGTTCTCCCTATATATGTTTCTCACCACAATCCAAAGACATCCTGGCATTTTATCTGTCTCCTGGAAAAATAGTCTCCAATGTAAGAAAGTTTGTTTTGGACTTTGGATTGGAAGCTCATTGCAGCCAGGGACTGATGTTAATGTTTGTTAGCACTAATCATGCCCAGGGACTTGGACATTTAAAATTGTAGGGTTTACACTGCCCAGGTACATATGCTTAGAAAACGGTTGCTTTTTTTATGTGCATGCAAATGGGCTTGGATCTTTGGCCTGTAGTTGGAGATTTGATGCACATAGCCAAGGGCTAACAGTTGCAAATAGTATAAGGGCCCTTTCACACGGGCGGACAAACGGTCCGTTTTTTACAAGTCCGTTTAATGCTTCCCTAAGGGATTGCAGACATCCCTAAGGGATTGCAGACGTTAGCGGATTGAGCATCCGCTAACGTCCGCAAACATTCGCCTCCGCAAAGATCCGCTTTTTCAGACGGAAGAAAACCCTATTTTTCTTCCGTCTGGCGGAACGGATCGTATGAATACGGACCCCATAGGGGAGAGCGGAGGAAAGACAGGGCGGTCTCTGTACAGTGTGCGGGGACCGCCCTATCCGCCGACAGATCAGCGGGGATTTACGGATGATCGCCGCTGAGCAGACGGACACACACAGGGCGGATCAATACGGATCCGCTCCGTGTAAAAGGGCCCTTAGGTGTTCCTGCTCATTAGGTGCAATCACTTTAGACACAAAGTGACAGATTGAAAGATACTGGTGGGCGTGTGTCAGTGTGCTAATAATACAACCTCTCGTATATAAAGGCTTGCAGTAGGTGGGGTTTGTTTGGTCTGAGAAGGCCAGTTTTTTTGCTGTGATGTGTGGGGGCAGAAGGCATGATATTGTGCCTATTATTGACAAATGCCCAACTAGGGTTATTTGCTGAAATTCTTGTGCATTTTTTCAGTCAAAAGTGGGTTTATGTGGCCATGCTGTCAATGATGTGTGTGTATTGTTCCTGTCTGACCATGCAAACATGGTTTGGGAGAATCTGCTGACTTTCTACTCTTTGATGTCATTGCTTAATTCTGTACACAGAAATGCAGCTTTCAGCAGAACATGGTCACCAATGTACATATGTGTGGATTGTGGGGTGGGGATGGGTCTTATGTTTTGAATAAGTGTCTTTTAATATTATGTTGGAATGTTTTGTTAGAATGACTGTTAAGTATGTTTCTGTCAGAACATTTGGGGTTAAAAGAATATATATAAAAGCCTTTATATTATGTATATTTTTCATGCTATGCTATGAAGAATACCACAGCCATTTTTTCCTCTAAAGTTGAAATGAAGTTCACTGTCTCTAAAGACATTGGGGCAGATCCACGTACAGCGGCGCATATTTCCGCCGGGCGTAGCGTATCTAAGATACACTACGCCGCCGTAATTTACTTTTTTTTCGAATCCTCACAGAATGCAGCGTAAGGGCGCGCAATTCAAATCGATGTGATGGGGGCGTGTTTTATGTAAATACGTTGTGACCCAACGTAAACAATGTTTTTTTTGAACGGGCGCATGCGCCGTCCGTGGGGGTATCCCAGTGCGCATGAGACGTAAAAAATTCAAATTTCGATGCGGGAACGACGGCCATACTTAACATTGAGTACGCCACCATATAGCAGCTATAACTATAGGCCGGAAAAAGCCGAACGCAAACAACGTAAAAAAAATGCGCCGGCCGGACCTACGTTCGTGGATCGCCGTATCTAGCTAATTTGCATACTTGACGCGGAATTCGACGGAAACGCCACCTAGTGGCAAGCGTAAATATACACCTACGATCTGACGGCGTACTAAGACGTACGCCTGTCGGATCGATCCCTCATTCCGTCGTATCTTGTTTTGTGGATACAAAACATAGATACGACGCGGGAACTTTGAAATTACGCGGCGTATCAATAGATACGCCGGCGTAATTTCTTTGTGGATCTGGCCCATTATTTTTCTGTCTTACAATGATACTGTGTAAAGTCTGTACCATTATCCCAGACCATAAATCAAAGGTTTGAACACTTAGTAAAATAAACAAGATAAGAAAATAGTTAAAAGATCTTGGGGCAGATCCACAGAAGAATTACGCCGGCGTACCTATTGATACGCTGCGTAATTTCAAATTGCCCGCGTTGTATCTTTGTTTTGTATCTACAAAACAAGATACGACTGCATCTGGGCTCGATCCGACAGGCGTACGTCTTAGTACGGCGTCGGATCGTAGGTGCATTTTTCCGCCGGCCGCTAGGTGGCGTTTCCGTCGTATTCCGCGTCGAGTATGCAAATTAGCTAGATACGGCGATCCACGAACGTATGTCCGGCCGGCGCTTTTTTTTACGTCGTTTGCGTTCGGCTTTTTCCGGCGTATAGTTATAGCTGCTATAATGAGGCGTACTCAATGTTAAGTATGGCCGTCGTTCCCGTGTCCAATTTTGAATTTTTGACGTTATTTGCATAAATCGTTCACGAATAGGGCTTTGCGTAGAATGACGTCACCGTCGTAAGCATTGGCTTGTTCCGGTTTAATTTCGAGCATGCGCACTGGGATACCCCCACGGACGGTGCATGCGCAGTTAAAAAAAATGTCATTTACGTCACAACGTATTTACATAAAACACGCCCCCATCACAACAATTTTAATTGCGCGCCCTTACGCCACCAAAGATACACTATGCCGCCGTAACTTAAAATATTGAACTTTTAAAAACCAGTGGGAAATCAGAAATCCATCCTATTCTAACAAGAATGTTCGAAGGGCAACAATTGACCAATTGGTCACTTATTTGCAGACTTGGATACCAGAGCTAACTTCCACCATGATAAGCAATAAAATCAATAACATGAGGAATGCTTACAAGAAGCGTGTGATACAGGTCCGTGCTTCTCGGAGGTCAGGAGCAGCAGATGAAGTACAGGAGCCCAAGCCAGATAATCACCTTCCAGTCTTCTTTCCACTCTTCCCTCCACCGCTCCCTCCAGCGTTCCTTCCACTGTTCCCCCCACCCCTGCAGAGGGTGCCGCGGAGCTGGCTGAGATTGAATAACCAGATCTAAACATCTTCAGTCAGGTATAGTAGTTTACAACATATTTCTAGGCCTTAAAATTTTTTGGGGTTAACGAGATGTTTTTTGAACCAAAATGAAAGCTTGAAAACCCAAACAAAAGTCGTGGGCAGAAAATATAGTGACAGTGATGCCAACTGCCGGGGTCAGAATGTGAGTCTGTTCAATTTATCAAAAAAAAAAACCAAAAAATGCAACAGTCATGAGCTTAAAAATGTGTGTGCTTGATGAAGCCAAAAAAAAACCTATGCCCCTTTTTTAAACACAGGAAGAGATCAGCCAAGAGGAGGAAGGGGTGAGTGGCAGACAGGAGGAGACTGGGCCAAGTGACAGTCAGCAGGTGCCCAGGCCCAGTCTCCTCCTCCTCCTGCTGCCACATTCTCACCACCTGCAAGGGGCCGTGGAGGGAGCCATGGAAGGAACGCTGCAAGGAAGACCAGAAAGTGATTCCCTGGCTTCAAGATGATTTGCCAGAAAACTGAGGTTGTTGTAGTACCACAGCTTGGGGTCATGTATGACTTCTGCTGCTGCCTCTGATATCTGGGATTTGGGGAGCACATTTTGACCCAAATTAGAGGGACTCCTGATGTTATTGATTTTGTTGTTTAACATGGTGGGATGTGCCTTTGGTGTCCAAAGTCAGCATATATTTGGCTGATTGGTCAATTGTTGCCCTTCATGTTGATTTTTTTTTTATCCAGAATAAATGGTATTTTAATTTAAGTTAAATACTTGTCTAGTGTGTTTTTCTGGTGAATAGCCATCAAACATTTCCGAAATACAATGTGTAATTAACAAAGGACACAACCTCCTTGAGAGGGGGGTGAAAAAAAAAACATTGTTGTGATAACTGTTGTGATAACTTGAGAAAAAAAAATATGTGGAGTACAAAAAAATATTTTGGAGATCTGGCTTTCTAAAAAAAAAAAAAACATGAGATCACAAGCAAAAAATAAAAGAAGTCAGTATGGGAGAACTCTGTCTAAAAAAGCATCAGCAAAACAACGTGTTTATTCTACCAATAGAACAAAGAAAAAAATGCGCTGCAATAAACGAGGCACTAATTTAAAAAATGTAGAATGTGCCATCTCCAAAACGAATGCTAGTTTTACAAAAAACGAGCGCTCCCGTCCCCTAATTTAGTCTGAGCATGCATGGATTTTTAACCGATGGTTCGTGCCTACTAACTATGGAATCCATCGGTTAAAATTTAAAGCAAGTTGGCTTTGTTTTAACCCGATGGTTAAATAACCTATGGGGCCCACACACGATCGGTTTTGACCGATGAAAATGGTCCATCAGACCGTTGTCCTCTGTTTAACCTATCGTGTGTATGAGACCTAATAGGTAGCAGAGGTTCACCCAGGGCACAGACTAAGTACCATTTGTCTTTCACCTGAGCAGCCTGGAAGGAACGATGGCTAGGAACATTAGTGGCCCCAGTTTTCTTTGCTATGAGTGGGCTCCAGGTTGCAGCCTCTGAAATAGCCCCACTATGGGGTGGCAGGAACATTTAGTGCCATTTGATTAGGAACTGAAGTCGCCCTGCAACACATAGGCTTCAACCTCGAACTCTTCAGAACTGCCCACAAGAACACAAAGAGGCAGAGAAGGAAACCTGCCAGTAAAGAAATCCAGTTACTGGCTTAATACAAGAGATAAATGACACTGGGTGAATCTCTAGTGACTGTGAGCCTAACTGCTACAGAGTTGACAATATTTATTTGGTAACAGGTCAATAACTTAGAGTCCAGTTTCTTGGAGGGGCAATGTAGCTTTAGATCCCCAGGTGAAAAGTAGGACCCCTTCTCTTCTTGTCAGCCCGGAACTTAGGCAGAGGTTTAACCAGAGAAAGGCATCTCTGTAGTTACTGAAGGTTACAGGCTAGGGAGGCAAGATGGTTTTGTACACTGGAGACAGAATTCAGGGGAACCATTAAGCAGAGTAGCAGGGTGGAATCCAGAGTTGGCAAAAAGCAAAGACTGGGAAGAGACTACGTGCAGAGCACGGTTATCAAACTGAGCCAAATTGAGCAACAGGACCCAATTTTCCTGTGAAGCAGGAGAGTTCTAGGATCGGTTTCCTTCTCTCAGTTTGACGGTTCATTTGTGTTTGGTAGCGAGATGACAGGGATTAGGATTATTTAAAATTTTCTGCCAAATTTAAAGGTAAACTGGACTCCTGTTTCTGAAATGATGTTATTCAGTACCCAATTAAGTCATACAATCTCCTTGAGAAAGATGTCAGGAGTGGCAGAAGCCAAAGTGGTAGTCATTATTAGAAGGTGTGCAACAGAGTTAATGTCCCGGGAAATGTGTCTGCAACATGGAACATGATTTGGCATTGCTGGGAGATTGGTCAAAACAGTGTAAACTGAAATTCAATGTTTCTAAATGTAAAATAAAGTAAAGTACAACATTAAGGGTACAGTGTTGACTAGCACTACAGAGGAAAAATATCTGGGAGTACCCATTTCAGATGATTGCAAAAATGAGCAAACCGTGTGGCCAGGCAGTGGGAAAAGCAATAAGAATTCTAGTATGCCTCAGCAGAAGGGTCACCAGCAGAAGAAAGGAGGTCCTGATTACCCTATACTGATCTTTAGTTAGACCTCATTTAGAGTACTGTGTCCATTTCTGGAGATCTCACTTACAAAAAAGATACTGATAAGAGAGAAGGAGTCCAGAAGAGTAACACAAATTGTGAAAGATCTGAGATCCCTCAAAACATATCAGGAGTGACTTCAAGACTTTAATATGTACAGTCTAGCGTACAGTCTAAAGCAGGGATCTCAAAATTACGACCTTTCAGCTGTTACAGAACTACATGTCCCATGAGGCATTGTAAAACTCTGACGTTCACAGACAAGACTAGGCATGATGGGAATTGTAGTTCCTGAAAAACTGGAGGGCCATAATTTGGAGACCTATGGTCTCTAGAGGACAGAGGGGAAAGGGGAGACATGATTGAAACCTTTAAATACATCAAGAGGGCGAAGAAGGCTGCATTTTCAATATGAAACCAAGATCAAGAACGTGGGGATATAACTTCAAATTAGCAGGAGAAAAGTTCAACACTAATCTTAGAAAGCAGTGCCTTGCGAAAGTATTGGCCCCCCCTTGAACTTTGCGACCTTTTGCCACATTTCAGGCTTCAAACATAAAGATATAAAACTGTAATTTTTTTTGAAGAATCAACAACAAGTGGGACACAATCATGAAGTGGAACGAAATTTATTGGATATTTCAAACTTTTTTAACAAATAAAAAACTGAAAAATTGGGCGTGCAAAATTATTCAGCCCCTTTACTTTCTTTTTTCAATTAACAGTTTTTATTAGACACGAGGTAACCCCCGTGCCAGAAAAGATACGGTACAAGGATGCCATCAGAGCATCAACAGAAAAGAAAACAGTGCATAGCATATAACAGTACAGTACAAGGCAGGTATCAGGGGGAGCTCAATAACTCCACTCATAAGCAGCCAACCTAAAAACACAAGCTGCCAAAAGACAAAAGTAAGCACGTGTAGAACAAACCCCTGAGTAGCAGAGGCATAGGAGGAAACAAAAAAGAGGGAGCCAAGAAAAAAAGAAAAGGGAAAGAAAAAATAAGAGAGGTGAAGAAAGAGCAGAGGAAGGAGACTGCAAGCGCAGATAGACAGGGAGAGAGAAAGAGGGGGGGAGGGGTTAAGGGGTGGCTCGACTTATGGCTCAAGGCGGATCCTCCCGACGATGCCATTCCGCCCAAACTGCATCATGAGTGTCCAAACTATCACGTAACCTGGCAGTCATTTTTTCCATTAGTTCAATATCTTTGATCCTGGCGTAGAGGTCAGATTGAGAAGGGGGTGACAGGCGCTTCCAATGGAGGGCAACTAGGCATCTCGCAGCCGTCAATACATGCCTCAACAATTTCTTGGAGGACTTGGAGATCCGCAGGGCTGAGACTCCTAGTAAAAACAGTTTCGGGGACCAGGGAACCAGCACTCCCAGGAGGCGAGACAGCAACTGCTGGGTCTCCGTCCAAAACGGTACTATCTTGGGGCAGGTCCAGTAAATGTGGTACAAGGTTCCCCTGGCTCCCTGACAACGCCAACACCTGTCTGAACTGGATAGATAGATAGCGTGGAGGATAGCCGGCGTCATGTACCAGAAATACAATATTTTATAGGCATTCTCCTTATACAACATACAAAGAGAGCTTTTAGCCGCCAGGGACCAGATCGTCTGCCACTTTGTCTCCGAGATCTCCTCCCCGAGCTCCCTCTCCCATCGCAGCATGTATGCATGCTTACCCTGGGTGGGGAAAGAGCGAGAGTTCAACAACCGATACGTTTTAGATATCAACCCGCGTCGAACCAATCCCTCCAGTACCAGTTTTTCGAAAGGCGTTGGCGCTGAGAATTGGAGCCCAGGGGCAAATGATTGTGCATAGTGTCTTATCTGCAGATACCCATAGAACACCTGGCGGGGTAGGTCAAATTTCTTTTGCAAATCGGAAAACGATAGGAGTTTCCGTGTTATGGGGTCCACTAAATGGCCAAAATGAAAAAGATCACGCGACGACATCTGATGGGTCAAACTATCAGGCATCCTGGGGTTGAACAGGAAGGAGGTCAAAAGAGACCGCTCCGAGCTCAGGCTATATTCGTCCGGGACAGTCTGCGCCAAAGCGTCCTGAGGTGAAGCATGGGCCCCAAGAGTCGGCCCGGATCCACCTCCGCGCCTGCATTCCACAGTAAGCTATTCGGGTGTGCGGGAGCCATCCAAATTTTCTCGATTTGTGTCCATATATTATAAGAGCGCTGAGGGAACCAAGAGGCAACGGCGCGCAGCTGAGCTGCCTGATAATATTTAAGCAGGTCAGGGAACCCCAATCCCCCATCAGTGCGGGATGCTGTCAAGACCGTTCGTGGGACTCTGTGTCGCCCGTAATTCCAGACGAAGCGGACCAGATCCGCTTGGAGCTTACGTAGGTCCGCGTATGGGACTGGTATGGGCAACGTCTGGAATAAATAGAGGAGTTTGGGAAGGATGACCATCTTAACAGATGCCACCCTACCCAAAAGGGAAATGTGATGGGCCCTCCACTTCTGCAAAAGTTCTCTTATGGAGCAATAGAGGGGGGGAAGTTGGCCTTATATAAAGAGTCAAAGGACGGGGTGATCTGCACCCCCAGATATTTCAGCCCCGCTGTAGCCCAGTGGTAGGGAAAGCACTGCTTCAGATGTCGAACCTCCTCGTCGGGGATGTTAATGGGGAGAGCTACCGACTTGGCCGCATTTATCTTATAACCCGACAGGGACCTATATAGATCGAGTTCAGCGTGGAGGTTAGGCAGGGAGATTCTAAGTTGGGTCAGAATAACGTCGTCTGCGAAAAGCGCCAGCTTGAATTCCCTACCCCGCACCAAGACACCCCGGATATTCGGGTTCCTGCGAATCGATGCCGCCAGGGGCTCCACGCAAAGCGCGAACAGAAGCGGCGAAAGTGGGCATCCCTGGCGCGTTCCATTTGCTATCAGGAAAGAGGGAGAGTGGGCAAAGGGGGTCTTAACCTGAGATGTAGGATTCGTATAGAGGTGCTGTATGGCCTGCAGGAAGGGGCCGCGAAGCCCTATGTGTTTTAACGTGGCAAACAGGAAAGGCCAGCTGAGGCGATCAAATGCCTTTTCTGCATCCAGACTAAGGGCTAACGACTCCTGGCCCTCCCTGTTCACCACATCTATCAGGTCGATAATCCGTCTGGTGTTGTCCCCCGCTTGGCGGAGAGGGACAAAGCCCACCTGGTCCTTATGAACCAATGAAGGGAGCAGCACATTTAGACGCAGTGAGAGGAGCTTGGTGAAAATTTTTAAATCTGAGTTAAGTAACGCGATTGGCCTGTAGCTAGCGCACAGCGAGGGGTCCTTGTCGAGTTTGGGGATCAGAGTTAGAAATGACCGCTGCATGACCGAGGGGATAGGGGTCGTTTGAAGGAAGGCATTAAACAGCTTGCACATGCGCGGGAGGAGGATGGGGAGAAACGTCTTATAATACTCATAGGGGAGACCGTCTGGGCCAGGGGATTTATGTGCGGGCAGGGACTTAATGGCAGCCGTGAGTTCCTCCTCTGTCACAGAGGCGTTAAGGGAGAGGAGGTCAGCAGGCTGGATCTTAGGGATTCCACTGTGTTCCAAGTAGTCACGCAGACGATCAGCCAGGTCAGGGGGTGAGGGGTCATGCGGTATGTCAGGGTCGCTATATAAGGCTGTGTAAAATTCCTCAAAAGCCCGAGCTATGTCCCGAGGGTGGGTCAGAAGGCGGCCCGTGCCATCCTTAATCTGGTGAGGGGTGGTCATGTGGGAGCGTTCCGATAGCTTACGCGCCAGCAGAGAGTGAGCCTTATTTCCCTTGTCATAGTACCTTTGTTTTAGCCGGAGTAGGGCCTTCTCCACCTGGCCTAAGGCCAAGTCCCGAAAGTGTTGTGCGTAGGCATACTATCTTTTTAAGAAGGGGTATGGATGGAGAAGTTTGCAGTTGGCTCTCTAGTGTCCTCAAGTCCCTCTCTGCCTGCACTTTAGCTGCTTTCGCATCCCTTTTCATGGCCGAGGAGAGCGCCATGCAACGACCCCGAAGGACTGCCTTATGGGCCTCCCAAAGAGTGGCCAGGGAGACGTCCGGAGTATCGTTTTCGACAAAATAGTTTTGCAATGTCGCAGAGGATCCGGGAGGCGGCTGAGAGGACCCCCGGATCTTAGAGGAGCGGGTGCGCCGTGATCCACCCATTTTCGTGCGGTAGGTGTCCCCTAAACAGGCCAAAGTGCTGCGGGCTGTGAGAGAGCTAAGGGCTCACACGTCCATGCAGGGCTACGACCGGCCACGCCCCCCCAGCCCCTTTACTTTCAGTGCAGCAAACTCTCTCCAGAAGTTCAGTGAGGATCTCTGAATGATCCAATGTTGACCTAAATGACTAATGATGATAAATAGAATCCACCTGTGTGTAATCAAGTCTCTGTATAAATGCACCTGCACTGTCATAGTCTCAGAGGTCCGTTTAAAGCGCAGAGAGCATCATGAAGAACAAGGAACACACCAGGCAGGTCCGAGATACTGTTGTGGAGAAGTTTAAAGCCGGATTTGGATACAAAAAGATTTCCCAAGCTTTAAACATCCCAAGGAGCACTGTGCAAGCGATAATATTGAAATGGGAGGAGTATCAGACCACTGCAAATCTAAGAAGACCTGCCCGTCCCTCTAAACTTTCAGCTCATACAAGGAGAAGACTGATCAGAGATGCAGCCAAGAGGCCCATGATCACTCTGGATGAACTGCAGAGATCTACAGCTGAGGTGGGAGACTCTGTCCATAGGACAACAATCAGTCGTATACTGCACAAATCTGGCCTTTATGGAAAAGTGGCAAGGAGAAAGCCATTTCTTAAAGATATCCATAAAAAGTGTCGTTAAAAGTTTACCACAAGCCACCTGGGAGACATACCAAAAACATGTGGAAGAAGGTGCTCTGGTCAGATGAAACCAAAATCAAACTTTTTGGCAACAATGCAAAACGTTATGTTTGGCGTAAAAGCAACACAGCTCATCACCCTGAACACACCATCCCCACTGTCAAACATGGTGGTGGCAGCATCATGGTTTGGGCCTGCTTTTCTTCAGCAGGGACAGGGAAGATGGTTAAAATTGATGGGGAGATGGATGGAGTCAAATACAGGACCATTCTGGAAGAAAACCTGATGGAGCCTGCAAAAGACCTGAGACTGGGACGGAGATTTGTCTTCCAACAAGACAATGATCCAAAACATAAAGCAAAATCTACAATGGAATGGTTGACAAATAAACATATCCAGGTGTTAGAATGGCCAAGTCAAAGTCCAGACCTGAATCCAATCGAGAATCTGTGGAAAGAACTGAAAACTGCTGTTCACGAAACGCTCTCCATCCAACCTCACTGAGCTCGAGCTGTTTTGCTAGGAGGAATGGGCAACAATTTCAGTCTCTCGATGTGCAAAACTGATAGAGACATACCCCAAACGACTTACAGCTGTAATCGCAGGAAAAGGTGGCGCTACAAAGTATTAACTTAAGGGGGCTGAATAATTTTGCACGCCCAATTTTTCAGTTTTTTATTTGTTAAAAAAGTTTGAAATATTCAATAAATTTCGTTCCACTTCATGATTGTGTCCCACTTGTTGTTGATTCTTCCAAAAAAATTACAGTTTTATATCTTTATATCGTTATATCCTTCAGATCGTGGAATTTCCACAACGCGCCCCATCGCTAACATGGGCAGAGGGTTTAAAAGACACCCAAGGTTTTGACTGGCTGCTCTTAGCATGAGTGCAAGTGGCAAAGAACAATATGAACTCTCTGAAATCTCAAACTACATCTGGCCACCATGATATGTTCTGAGTCTTGGAGATGTTTAAGTGCCCTGCAAGTGGTAGAACATGCCAGGCACTAGAAAATATCTGTTGAAGGATTTCAGGGAAGAAAATTGTGTTTTCTTGCAGCAGAATATTACCAGAATGGTGGAGATCTAGTAGTTCTTTTGGGACCGGATAAGTCTTGGAAGTCTCCTGAATCTGGACTAGCAGGGTAGGCAGGATCATTTAAAAGTTCTTATCTGAGAGGAGGGTATTGGGTGGCATAGGTATAGCATTGTTGAAGTATATAAAAGATAGTGTTTTGGGCTTCCTAGTTTTGGTCTAAGGCCGATAGGTCACCTCAAAATCAAACCAGCAAAAAAAGAAAGCACATCTAGCCTGGTGTGGCCTGAGGTTATTGGCAGCTCTCAAGTACTTACGATTTTTGTGGTCAGTCTTGATAATGACTGGATGGACTGCTGCTTCCATCAGATAATTCAATTCTTACAGAGATACATAAATGGCCAGAAACTCCCTGTCACGATGTCAGAGTTCCTATCAGCTGAGCTACTTTTACATGGGAAGAAGGTGACCAGATATAAGAGGGCCTTAGGCCTAGAGCATTGGGACAGCTCCTACCATGTTTTAAAATACACCTACAACCAAAACTAAGGACAAGGCAGGGTCCCGGTGTTTTAAGATAGCAGCAGATGTAAACAATGACTGCAAGCCATCTGAAAACGTTGGAAACTTCAGCGTCTGAACTAATTTTTGGCCAAAAAAAAAAAAAAAAAAAAGGCCTATAAAAAACGCAACTGCCTAAAAACGACAGTAAACGAACCTGTGTACATGTACACATAAGATAACATTGAGTGAGTTCAGGGGCAGTTGAAAAAAGTGTCCAACTGCCTCTGAACGTTCGTTTAGCAGCAGCAGTGTACATGGGCCTTAAAGTGTATGTTACCCCAACATTCATATATGTCTGATGCAATGTCTCTTTGCATTGCTCCATTGTGTGAAATACCCAGTGATCCTGCCAGTCCCCCTGTTTTCTTAATTAAAACTGACCACGATAGGCATGGTAGCACATCCAATCCAGCGTGGTCAGTGTGCTTTTTTAAATTCTACAGGGAAGCTTATCCTGCCTGTACTCCAGTGCACATACTTTTGCTGACATGCCCCCCTGCATAGCTAATCACAAGGAATAACAGTGTTCAGCAGTTTCTCTGTCTCCTGCTCACACAGACCCCCTTCCCCACCCTTCCCCCCATTGCAGTCTCCATGGGATCCAGAAGACAGAACTATGCAATAAAATCCATACCTGTAATTCAGCTTTAAATGTTTTTTCAATGTAGAACTTTAGAGTAGCTATAGATGTCTGCACCAGGAAGGAGTCAAACTGAACAATCATAAATAAAGTGTGGAGGGAGAGCATCTAACTTTTTTTTTTTTTATCAAAAACATCCAAGAAAATAGTTATAGACCTGTTATCTATCTGGTAGGTAAGTTATTCCCCCGCACTTATTGACAAATGTTTTTAATTCAATTTTCTATGGAAAATATTTATTTTCTGCCATGGAGTTTTCTTTTGTATTATGGTATACAAATGACTATTCTTTCTAGAGATATCCTAGAAAATATGTTGGTCTCCTGAAGAAGTGAACATTGCTTCACAAAACGCATCGAGTGTTAGGATTTCAACCAATTATTTTTCATGTATACATGTTATAAGTACGTCTTATTCTTTGACGTATTCTATGTAATTTGATATAATTTTAATCATGTATTCAAATAAAAGTTTCTACTTTTTTTAAATATGCTGACTTTTGTTTGGTGGCAACTCTTGATAAAAATCACATGGACAATTTGATTGTATGAGAGTACAAACATTAAAACTTATTCTCACTGGAGAAGAAAATGCTTAAAATGATACTAAAGTCTCATTTTTTTTCTTTAAAATAACAAACATGTTATACTTACATGCTCTGTAAAATGGTTTTGCACAGAGCAGCCCAGATCCTCCTTTTCTTGGTCCCTCACCGATGCTCCTGGCCCCTCCCTCCTGTTAGCTTGCTATGGGGGCACCCAAGCCGCAGGTACCACGTGGGTAGGTACCGGAGCATGATGGGACTTTTTTAAATTCTACAGGGAAGCTTATCCTGCCTGTACTCCAGTGAACATAGTTTTGCTGACATGCCCCCCTGCATAGCTAATCACAAGGAATAACAGTGTTCAGCAGTTTCTCTGTCTCCTGCTCACACAGACCCCCTTCCCACCCTTCCCCCATTGCAGTCTCCATGGGATCCAGAAGACAGAACTATGCAATAAAATCCATACCTGTAATTCAGCTTTAAATGTTTTTTCAATGTAGAACTTTAGAGTAGCTATAGATGTCTGCACCAGGAAGAAGTCAAACTGAACAATCATATATAAAGTGTGGAGGGAGAGCATCTAACTTTTTTTTTTTTTTTTATCAAAAACATCCAAGAAAATAGTTATAGACCTGTTATCTATCTGGTAGGTAAGTTATTCCCCCGCACTTATTGACAAATGTTTTTAATTCAATTTTCTATGGAAAATATTTATTTTCTGCCATGGAGTTTCTTTTTGTATTATGGTATACAAATGACGTATTTTTCTAGAGATATCCTAGAAAATATGTCGGTCCTCCTGAAGAAGTGAACATTGCTTCACAAAAACACATCGAGTGTTAGGATTTCAAACCAATTATTTTTTCATGTATACATGTTATAAGTACGTCTTATTCTTTGACGTATTCTATGTAATTTGATATAATTTTAATCATGTATTCAAATAAAAGTTTCTACTTTTTTTAAATATGCTGACTTTTGTTTGGTGCAACTCTTGATAAAAATCACAATTTGATTTATGAGAGTACAAACATTAAAACTTATTCTCACTGGAGAAGAAATGCTTAAAATGATACTAAAGTCTCATTTTTTTCTTTAAAAATAACAAACGCTCAGCGTATGGCGTGCTATCTGGAGCAGAGTGGTGTCTCCAGACTCAAACCCTCGGATCTAGCCCCACTGAACGAACCAATCACAGTGGAGGAACTAGAACAGACCATTAAATCATTACCTCACACAAAGCCCCGGGACCCGACGGTTTTCCCCTATGAGTACTACAAAACATTCCTCCCCTTGCTACTACCCTCGCATGTGTAAACTGTTCAATGCATTTCTTGGGGACACATCTGTCCCCGGGGACATGCAACGCTCCTTCATCACGGTGATTCCAAAGCCGGATAAGGACCCCTCCTTATGCGCTATCTACAGGCCCATCGCCCTCCTAAATTCGGACTTAAAGATTTTCACTAAATTGCTATCCATCCGACTGAACTCGGTCCTACCCGCCCTTATACACAAGGACCAAGTGGGATTTGTCCCCCTTCGTCAAGCAGGGGACAATACTAGGAAAATAATTGACCTGGTGGAGGTGGCGAATAGGGAGGGTCAAAGGTCCTTAATTATTGGGCCTTGATGCCGAAAAGGCTTTTGACCGCTTGGGGTGGCCCTTCCTCTTCGCTACGCTCCGCCATGTGGGCTTTAGAGGGCCATTCCTGCGGGCCATCCAGCACCTTTACTCCGACCCATCCTCCCAAGTCAAGACCCCCTTTGCCTCTCACCCCGCGTTCCCGGTAACTAATGGCACTAGCAGGGGTGCCCTCTGTCCCCCCTGCTGTTCGCGCTCTGTGTGGAACCCCTGGCCGCAACCATCCGTCAAAACCCAGATATTAGAGGGATTTTAGTTAGAGACCAAGGGCCATATTCTCATAGAAGTTACGATAGAGTATCTCAGGCTACTCCATCGTATCTCCCTTTTTTGGCCCGTGTATCTATGCGACTGATTCTTAGAATCATTTTCGCATAGATACACTTAAGATCCGCCATCTGTAAGTCACTTACACTGGCGGATCTTAAATGTAATGACGCCGGCCGCCGCTAGATGGCATTTACGTGAAGGACTCATTTGCGTATGCAAATGATCCTTCTACGCCGATTCCCGAACGAGTTCGCGTTGCGTAACCGTCGCTAACGTCGTTTGCGTAAGCGGAAACTTACTCCTCATATAGCAGGAGTAAGTTTCCGCAAGTCCCACGTAGGCCATGTTACGGATGGCGTCGGGTCCACGTCGTGTTTTTTCGTCGGGTACGTCGTTTCCCGTAAGTCGTTCTTGAATACGACTTTACGTCAATGACGCACACGTCGGCGTCATTGACGTTTTCCCGCCGAGAACTGGGAGCATGCGCACTGGGCTTTTGAAGCCCGGCGCATGCGCAGTTCATTAGAATCGGGGGCGCGCTTAATTTGAATACAAGCCGCCCCCTTGGAGATCCGCCAGGCTACGCCGGGGCATTTACACTCCGCCGTCCCAACTTACGGAGCATGTGTTTGGGGAATACAACACTTGCTCCTGTAAGTTGGGACAGCGGAGTGTAAGTGCCTTAAGCGCAGCCCGCGGATTTTTAGAGAGAATATGGGCCCAAGAGTTCAAAATCTCGCTATTTGCAGACGATATCATCCTCACACGCTCACCCAACCTAGAATCTCCCTCCCGAATCTACATGTGGAGCTTGATCGCTTTGGAGCGCTCTCAGGCTACAAAATAAACGCGTCCAAATCAGAAGCGCTCCCAATTAACATCCCCGACGGGGAGGTGGCTCATCTACGATCCAATTTTTCTTATAGCTGGAAAGCCTCCTCGTTGAAGTACCTGGGAATCCACATTACCCCCTCCTACACCACCCTCTATCAGCAGAACTTCCCCCCCCCCCCCTTTTCAGCAACATTAGGGCCCTTATACAATGATAGAGAAAGCACCACATCTCCCTAATGGGGAGAATAGCAGCAGTAAAAATGCGATTCTCCCAAAATACTCTACCTGTTCCAAACCCTGCCCATGACCAGTACCCTACTACGCCCATTTGAGAAAACTCCAAACGGACTTGCTCCAGTTTACCTGAATTATAAGCGTCATAGAATCCCCCGGTCGGTGTTGCTGGCGGCGAGGTCGGAAGGGGGTTTGGCTTATCCAGACCTAGTTAAGAGTACTACCAAGCGGCCCAGCTGAAGGCAGTAGCCCTCCTGGTTCACATTACGTTCCTACAATAAATGGACGCAAATAGAGAAGCTGTGGCTAGCCCTGTACATCCAAATAACCTGTTAGGAATGCGAAGGGGGGAGGTGGCCCCCGGGCCGCATGTTAGGTCCTATGACCCAGCTCAGACGCACGTGGCGAAAATTGATACGCCAACACAAGCTAGCCTCAGACAGCTTCCCTCTTGACCTCTTTCGCCGCAAACCCCGAAATCCCGGATAGTCTCACCCACAGAATGTCCGCCCCATGGACAACGAGGAACCTTTTTCATTATGGGAACCTAGTAGACCACCCTGACCCGTAAAATAACGCACATACCGGACATACAGGCCAAGCATGACATGCCGCGCCAGGAGTTCTATGGATATCTCCAGATACGCCACTATGCACTGACGTTCGCTCCAAACTTGCAGTTCTCCCCCCCAACGGCTTTTGAAAGGCTGATATTGGCGGGGACAGCGCAGAGGGGCTTGATCTCTAATATATATAAAATATTGAACTCTCGGCCGACGGACACTGGGAGCAAACATGCATATATGCTTCGGTGGGAAAAGGCCCTAGGCGAGGAGATCTCCATGGAACACTGGCGGACGATCTGGTCCCAGGCAGCAAAAAGCTCGATCTGCACTGGAGTTGCCCACTGATCGTCCCCTTTTGGAACTCGGTCCAGCAATTATTGGACCGACTTCTAGACAGGACGATCCCCCTGACTCCGAAGGTCTACCTGCTAGGATTCCCCCCACCAAACATCCCAGTACCCTACAAGAAATTGACCAGGCATGTCCTTACAGCAGCGCGCTGTCTGGTGGCTTTGCACTGGAAGCGTTCTGCCCCCCCCGCCCCTGAGCCCTATATGCCAGAATAAAAGATGTGGAAATGATGGAGAAGATGACGGCCATAATGCTAGACAGACTGGAGGCCCACGACAAGGTCTGGGAGCTTTTGGCACCGCCGAGAGGGAGATAACCTGAATCAGGTAGTTGAGCCGCACGAATGATTTCCCTCCCCATTCCCTTCCCCTCCACTCCCCTTTTCCCCCCTCCCCCTTCTTCTTCTTTTTACTGTTACTTATCTTTCCTTCTTTTTTTTTTCTCTTCCTCTTCTTTTCAGCTCCTGTGAACCTTCTGGTGATACGAAAATGTTCACTAGTATAAACATTGCACTGAAAGGTTTGTCTAGTTCTTAGCACTTAACTAGCTCTTGTAGCTGATACTCGGTACGAAAAGTTCGCTACTACATGAGTGGACACATAACTGGTTGAGTAGACTATTAGACATTGTCCAGTTAAGTTAATGACCATCCTCTAGATATTGATATTGTTATCGATATTGATCCACATGTATACGTGTATTGAAAATGTTCTGAATAAAACTGTAATTGGAAAAAAATAACAAACATGTTATACTTACATGCTCTGTAAAATGGTTTTGCACAGAGCACCCAGATCCTCCTTTTCTTGGGTCCATCACCGATGCTCCTGGCCCCTCCCACCTGTTAGCTTGCTATAGGGCAGGTACCACGTGGGTAGGTACCGGAGCATGATGGTACTGTGACATCATAAGAAAAGGCTATATAAACGGATGCAAACCGTGCACTCCGTCATTGCAGCGAGAAGAGGCGTCGGGTCAACATCGAAGAAGCAGAAGGGGAGAAGAGAAGAAGACGTCACAGAAAAGCTGGCTGGGCCACCTGCTAGTAATTGAGCCAACACACGAAGATAGCTGGCGGCCAGCCCTGAAGGAGAAGGCACCGGAGAGCGAGCGGGAGAAGAACCGGAGAGCGGAGAAGATAGAAGACCCCCGAGAGCGGAGAAGACCCCCCGGAGAGCGGAGAAGACCCCCCCGAGAGCGTAAGAGAACCAGACGGCGGTGAAGAAGAAGCTCCCCCCCCCCCGAGAGCGGAAGAGAACCAGACGGCGGTGAAGAAGAAGCCCCCCCCTGCTAAAAGAGCTAGAGAAGACAGTGGGGGCCCCCGGAGCAAGACTAATACAATATTTAAAAACCCTGGGCCAGATTCTCAAACGAGTTTACCACGGTGTATCTCAGGAAACACCGTCGTATCTCTGTTTTTTTTGGCCCCGGGGGTATCTATGCGAGTGATTCCTAGTTTCATTTTTGCATAGATACGGCCAAGATCCGACAGGTTAAGTCACTTACACTGTCAGATCTTAGATGTAATTCGATGCTGGCCGCTAGGTGGCGTTTACGTACAGTTCTCATTTGACTATGCAAATGAGCCTGATACGCCGATTCCCGAACGATTTTGCGCCGCGTTGTCGTCGTTTACGTCGTTTTTCCGTAAGCGTGAGGTTACCCTGCTATATGAGGGGGTAACCTTACGCCAGTCCGCCGTATGCCATGTTAAGTATGGCGTCGGGTCAGCGTCGTCTTTTTCCGTCGGTTACGTTGTTTTACTACAAGTCGTCCGCGAATACGACTTTACATCAATGACGCTCACGTCGGGTGTCATTGACGTTTTTCCCCGTCGTGAGCTGAGCAGTTCAATCAGCGCGGGGGCGCGCTTAATTTGAATACAAGCCGCCCCCTTTGAATTACGTGGCCATACTTCGGGCCATTTACACTACGCCCGCCGCAAATTACGGAGCACGTGCTTGGAGAAGTACGGCACTCGCTCCAGTAAGTTGCGGTGGCGTGTGAAATGGCTTACACTACGCCAACGCCGATTCTTTGAGAATCTGGCCCCCTGTGTTTATTTACTTTTACACGTTGCCTCCAGGTGAATGGGTAGGGGTACGATGTGACCTCATATTCATTCACTTAGGTGGGGGGGGCCGGTATCTGGGGGCCACCTTATTAAAGGGGGCTTTCCAGATTCCGATAAGCCCCCCACCCGCAGACCCCGACAACCAACGGCCAGGGTTTTTGGGAAGAGGCCCTGTCCTTATCAACATGGGAACAGGGTGCTCTGGGGTGGGGGGGGGCGCAGTGCGCCCCCCCTGCCCCAGAGCACCCAACCCCCCCATGTTGAGAGCATGCGGCCTGGTACGGCTCATGAGGAGGGGGGCGCTCGCTCGTCCCCACACCCATTCCTGACCGGCCGGGCAGCGTGCTTTGGATACGGGTCTGGTATGGATTGTGGGGGACCCCCCTACGTTGTTTTTCCGGCGTGGGGGGGGTCTCCTTACAACCCATACCAGACCTAAGGGCCTGGTATGCTCCTGGGGGGGGAACCCATGCCGGATTTTTATTTAAAATTTGACGTGGAGTTCTCCCTGTCAGGATGCATACCAAACGCCGCAGCTAGAATTGGCGGGAATCCAAGTCGGATCCCCGTCTCTTCTATGACGCGCTCGCTGGAATGTGCTTTGTCTATTCCATCGAGTGCGAGATGTCGGCATTTCCTGTCCGCCGAGAATCAGCGCGATGCATCGTGCTGGAAACACATTCTCGCAACAGGTACAGTAGCTAAAAAATACAACAAATGATATCAATTTATACATATAACCTTAACGAGACCATGTGACTAAAGACCCAAGAAAAAACAATTGTGTCTAATTAGTTAACAGACCAATAGGTGAATGGGGAGTGTCTTGTAAAGCAACCCTCTAGTGAAAGAGAGAAAGTAGACAACATTACCCTTGCAAGGGTCTGTTTCATCTCATTACAGTCACTAAACATTGTCCTGGCTATTATACCGTCCAATCTGGTCCATGCAGTAATTTTTTTCAATTCAACCAGAGGGTTGAACCGCAAAAACTGACCTGAATCCCCCATCCACCTTGAACAGGATGGATTGGTGGAATCCTTCCTGCTTTGTCATTTTATTCTGACAGTGGGGAGACTTCCCCACCATATATACCGCTATAGCCTGCAGTGTTGATCAAGTGCGAAAATCTGAGAGGGTATTTGTACAGAAGTCGATCACTTCTGTCAAACCATATTGCTCATTCTTTGTTTAAAACTCAGCCGGTTTAGCAGGGATCCATGTATGGCCGGCTTAACACACTAGACAGTGTTCTGCTGTCATTTATCTCACACTTGTTGTCCTAGTTGGGGTACCTGTTTTGTAGGGCCAGACTGCTTGAACAGGTGCCCCAGTACCTCACACATGCTGCTCCAGCAGCAAACTACCTGCACAGAAACCTTGACTGAAAACAAACTACACTTATTTGTGGGTAACACCCACCTGTCTCCAATTGGATCCACTCTTGTTCTGCAACCATTTCTCATAGGGGTTGATTTACTAAAAACTAGAGAGTGCAACATTTGGTGCAGCTGGCATGGTAGCCAATCAGCTAGTTCAATTAAGGTTTGACATAAAAAAAATAAAAACTTGGAAGCTCATTGGGTTTCTATGCAGAGCTGGCACTAGATTTTGCACTCTTTTAGTAAATCAACCCCCCAGAGTCACTTTTGTCACTTACCACATTTCCACATTTCCAAAGTAACAGACAATGTTCCTGTCTATATAGATATATATATACACACACACACAATATATATATATATATATATATATAATATATATATATATACTAGCTGAATACCCGGCGTTGCCCGGTCTTCCTATCTTAGCCTTTTGGGAGGAAAATCATAGTAATATAAATATACCCATCATTTATATAAGGGTGTAGGTAAGGGGTTAAATTAACTGTCATATATTTTTATTTGGCATATAAGTAATATGTGTACCAGGTATTATTGAAATATCTCCAGGCGTACAGAAGTTATGTGGGAACATACATTTCCCATTGATTTGCATGGGACTTTAAACAAAAACCCCGACCCTCACAAATGGGGGTAGTTAAGGGATAAATTAAACTATCCTATAGGTTTAAGTGGGACAAATAAGTAACATGTGACCAAGTGTTATCGAAATATCTACAGCCGTTGGAAGTTATGAAGTAACATGTATTTTCCCATAGAGTTGAATGGGACTTTAAAGGAAAACCCCGACCATGGCAAATGGGGGTGGGTAAGGGTAGAACCACCTATCCTATGTTTTGTTGCTGACATATAAGTAACATGTGTGCCAAGTTTCATGTTAATATCTTTAGCCGTTTGGACGTGATTGCTGGAACATACATACATACATACATACACACACACACGTTGAGTTTTATATATATATATATATATATATAAATATATATATATATATATATATATATATATATATATAAAAAATCAGAACAGTTTTTGAACATTTTGCCTCTGTGTTCACTTGGTTATACTAATAAAGTGAAATAGCTGAATTGTTCTAAACATGACCCCCAGTAATAAAGTGTGATTCGTTAAACTGTTTTAGCATAAACAAACATAATTACATTTCCACTTACTTGGTTATAGCTCTGAATGGCTGATCTGGCTTGATTGCTGCGGCTCGGGAATTGCAATGTAGAAGTTTCCCCAATGCAAGGGTTTGGTTGCTATGGTAGCTTGATGAATACTGGAAAGATCCTTCAGGTTTAGAACTGAGCTGAAGTGCGCTCTGGGATAGCAGGCTGGGCCCTGAGTTAAGAAAAGCAGAACAATGAGGGGTATATTTTAAAAAAAATTGCACAGCTATTCATCCAGCGAAGCTGCTTGTACATTCGTTTGTGTGAAATAACCAGCAACTGCTGCATTCATATTCATTTAATAGGCGTTTTTTCCTTTATTTTCACCTGGTGATCTGGTCAGTAACACACTTCCTGCCTTAAGAGTTCTCCACTCCACTAGAGTAGCAGTGAGACACATTTAGACAGCAGTAGAGGGAGATGGAAATGTTAAATACACTAACAGATTTAGATAGACTTGACAAACAATTTGAAGCCAAACTCCAGCTAACACCTTTTTAAGCAGCTATAGCAACAAATTTTTTTCCCTTTTGGGATAAAGGTTTTACATAAATAAAGTGGATCCCTGTCAGTGTTAAATAAGTTGTCTTACTCCTCTAACTTGCCACCTTTGCTGGACAGTTTTGGTCTGTTAACCACTTAAGCCCCGGACCTTTATGCAGCTAAAGGCCCAGGCCAGGTTTTGCGATTCGGCACTGCGTCGCTTTAACAGACAATTGCGCGGGTCGTGCGACGTGGCTCCCAAACAAAATTTACGTCCTTTTTTTCCCACAAATAGAGCTTTCTTTGGTGGTATTTGATCACCTCTGCGGTTTTTTATTTTTTGCGCTATAAACAAAAATAGAGCGACAATTTTGAAAAAAATTCAATATTTTTTACTTTTTGCTATAATAAATAACCCCCAAAAACATATATAACATTTATTTTTTCCTCAGTTCAGGCCGATACGTATTCTTCTACCTATTTTTGCTAAAAAAAATCGCAATAAGCGTTTATCGATTGGTTTGCACAGAAGAAGAAATACCCTAACACAGGGGCTCAAACTGACGGCACCTCCAGCTGTTGCGAAACTAACAAGTCCCACGAGGCATTGCGAGGCTGACAGTTACAAGCACGACTCCCACAGGCAGAGGCATGATGGAATTGTAGTTTTGCAACAGCTGGAGGGCCGCCAGTTGGAGACCTCTTGCCCTAACAACATTCAGTCTCTAGAGAAGATACCCTAAGAACATTTGCTCAGTTACTGCATCATCAAGGGTTCTCCTAGGCAAAGATTTCAAAGCAGATTTGAGTTTCAAGATATGTTGTTGTTCAAGCTCTTTTGAAGGAGCACAAAGAAATGGACAATGTTGAGGAGCATAGACACACTGGTCAGACAAAGGAAACTTAGTTGGCACCAGATAAAAAAACACATCATGATTACTTTCCCTTCAACGTTGAAGATGTCCAAACAGTGGCTATCAGCACAGAACTGCTGAAACAAGTTGGACCCAGGTACAACCAGCTACTGTCCAGAGAAGTCTGGCCAGAAGTGGTCTTCATGAAAGAATAGCGCCAAAAAGCCATACAGTACCTCCTATGTGGAAACAAGGCTAAGCAACTCAACTATGCATGAAAACATAGGGACTTGGGTGCAGAAAAATGGCAGCAGGTGCTCATGACTGATCATTCTGAAATATTTGCTTGTAGCAGGAGGCAGTTTGTTCGTGAAGAGGGCTGGAGAGCAGAACAATAATAAGTGTCTGAAGGCAACAAAGAAGCATGTTTCCTTGCAAATTTGGGGCTGAATTTCAGCAAATTGAGTTGTAGATTTGATCAGAATCAATGGTGTCCCTAATGCTGAGAAATGCAGGCTAGACATGTGCAATTCATTTCAGTCCGAATACAAACTCAGATAACTTTTGGATATATCCGAATCTACGAATAAAATAGTTTTGTTGATATTCCTCAAAATTAGTTTTGTTTATTAATTTTCGAATGAATTACAAATTTTCAGAACGATTAGAATTCAGATCAGTATAAAATGATTCGACCAATAGAATTCTGTGTGAAAAATAGCTGGTTGTTAAGCAGCAGTCCGGGAAGCTGTCCAACCTATGACTCATCAGCTGTCAGCGGGCTGAAATGCAAACAAAATAATGCCGGTGTTCTATCAACATAGCCTCAACCCGCCCTGAAACAGCGAGGCATAATCTGACAACTACGGTCTCCCTCCGCTGTTTGCATAGTTTTCAATTGTGCCTATCTAATGGTATCTCCCGTCGAAAAATGCCTCCTATGATGTGGGCACTTTTCGACAGAGGGCACTATTCGATAGAACACCGGTAATAGAAAATTCTGGGGGAAAAAACAGTGTGGGATCCACCCCCAATTCATACCAGGCTCTTCGGGTCTGGTACGGATTCTAAGTGAAACAACATGCTAAAATAAAAAAATAAAACAGCATGGGTTCTCCCCAAAATCCATACAAGACCATTATCCGAGCATACAGCCTAGTAGGTGTTAGGACCTGGGCTTGAAGCTGACCTCTGGTGTGTCTGGTGGTGACACTGCTTGCTGAGGCCACCTGGAATGCTGCAACAGTCTCCTTGGACAGTTCTTTGGATAGTTCCTTGAATGATCTTGTCTTGCATCTTGTTTGCCTTGAACCTTGAAACCCTTTGCTCCTCCCATGAACTTTCCTATAAAAGCCATGTCCCTGCACTTCCTGGTTGCCAGAAAATTGTGCCTTCACCAGCCAATATCTTGCTCCTGTCTCTCTTGCTGCCGACCGTATCTTTGCTACCATTCGCTACCGACTACGCTTCTGCTGAATCCCATTCTGCAACTATTTGTTACTGACTTTTGGCTCGTTCCCCGACTACGCTTCTGCTTGATCCCTAACTGTTATATCTGCTTCCGGACCCCGGCTTGCTCACCTCCTGGTGGGGCAATCCTGAGGACCGCGACCTTGCACTAACACGCAGCAAAGCCCATCTCCACCATCAGGAGCTCGCACCTCAGGTGAACCTGTGTCATCAGCCAGGGTGACCTGTGTGAATATCTGCTCAGCTGCTATAGCTACTGGCCTCTGAGCCTGACTCCAGATCGTGACAGTAGGCCAGAAAAGGGGGGGGGATGAGTTGGTGCCCCCCTCCTGAGGGATACCAGGCCACATGCCCTAAACATGGGAGGGGTGATTTTGGGGCAGGGTCTCATGTTAATGGGGACAAGGGTCTCTTCCCCACAGCCATGGGCTGTGGTTGTGGGGTCTGCGGGTGAGGAAATTATTGAATCTGGAAGCCCCTCTTTTTAACAAGGGGGCCCCCAGATCCCGGCACCACCATGTGAATGAGTATGGGGTACATAGTACCTCTACCCATTCACCAAAAATGTGTAAAAAGTGAACAAAGACAGTACACAAGTTTGACAATTCCTTTCTTAAAAAATAAAAAAACAATGTCCCTCGATGTAGATCTCATGCCGCCTGCAGAACCTGAAAAAATAAAAAACCTCCGGCATCGTTGAACGCTCCCCGTGGACTGCCTGCTTCTCCATCTGACATTTTTTGAACAGCTAAGGGGCGGAGTCACCTGGTGATGTCATCAGGTGACCCTGCCCCTCTTGACGTCACCGACCGGGGCATGCTGGATTTATGACGTCACAAGGGGGCAGTTCACCAGGTGATGTCACCAGGTGGCCCCGCCCTTTACCTATTTAAGAGCTGTCACCTGGCAGAGTAGGCATTAGGCGGTTGGCCTTCGTCACGAGCGGAGATTTTTTTTTATTGGGTCTGACGATGCAATGGGCGTCATGATGGACAACAGAACTACATCGGAAAACTTTTTTTTTATTAATAAAGGACTTGTCCAAAACCATCTACTGTTTTTCTTTATTTTTGACACTTTTTTGGCGAATGAGAAGGGGTGAATGTACCCCATCCCTACTCATTCACGTAGGGGGGGGCGGAATCCTGATAAGCCCCCTGCCCGCAGACCCCCACAACCACCTCCCGGGGTTGTCTCTATCAACATGGGGACAAGGTGCTTTGGGGTGGAGCAGAGGCATGTTGAGGGTATGTGGCCTGATATGGTTTAAAAGGGGGTGCTAACTCCCCCCCCCATTCCCTGTCCTGCCAGGATGCATGCTCAGATAAGAGTCTAGTATGAATTTTGGGGGGGACTCCACTTCATTTTTTTTACATTTTGCAATGGGGTTCCCCTTAAAATCCATACCAGACCCAACGGGCCTGGTATGGACTGGGGGGAGGCCCATGTCTTTTTTCTTTATTTTATTTTCACACTCAAATTGAAACAAAAAAAATGAAAAATTCCTTTAAATATAGTGCCTGGGAGGACCCCATAGTCTGCCTGTAAAGTAGCGCATCTGTAATATGTACCCCATACTCATTCACAAGGGGGGGCAGGATCTGGGGGCCTCCTTCGAGATTCCGATAAGCCCCCCACTCGCAGATCCCCACAAACACAGCCCAGGGTTGAGGGGAAGAGACCCTTGTCCCCATTTTCTATTGCCGGCTTTGTTTTGTTTACATTTCAGCTGTCAGTGGGGAAGCCAGCTAACAGCTGATGAGTCAAAGGTTGTTAACCACTTGAAGCCCAGGCCAATTCTGACACTTCGCTCCTACATGTAAAAATCATAATTTTTTTGCAAGAAAATTACATCGAACACCCAAACACTATATTTGTTTTTTTTAGCAGAGACCCTAGAGAATACAATGGCGGTCATTGCAACTTTTTATCTCGCACGTTATTTGCGCAGCAATTTTTCAAACGCGTTTTTTGGGGGAAAATAATGCTTTAATAAAAAACAAAACAGTAAAGTTAGCCCAATTTTTTTGCATAATGTGAAAAATGAAGTTACGCTGAGTGAATAGATACCTAAAAATTGCAACGCTTTAATTTTTTTTACTGGTTACATGTTTTGAGTTACAGAGGAGGTCTAGGGCTAGAATTATTGCTTCTGCGCTAACGTTCGTGTGGTTTGAACACCGTTTTCATATGTGGGCAGGACTTACGTACACACAGGGGAGGTGGGCTTCTCATCCTGAATGTCAAATGACCTAGAGAGTGCATCAGTCTGACTGTTGCAAGAACTAGGTTTGTATGAAATAGTGAAATTAAATGAGAAAAGAAAAGACTCCGCCTGGCCTGTCTGGGATTCAGTTGTTTGGCATTCTGTAGGTACTGCAGATTTTTTTTTATGGTCAGTGAAAAATGTTATGGAATGCGGGGAACCCTCCAAAAGATGACGCTACTCCTCCAACGCCAATTTGATCGCAAAAAGTTTGTGGTCACCAATAACATAATGTTTCTCTGCCAGAGAATTTTTTAGGGAGAAAACCGCACATAGTTGACGGTTTTCCTCAAACGATTGAAGAAGCAGAGCTCCCACCCCAGTCAAGGAAGCATCCACTTCAATAAAAAAAATAAACGGATCCACAGGATCAAGTCGCCTCAACAAACGTCCAGAAACAAAGGCCTGTTTCAAATCATAAAGCGCAGAAACAGCTTCAGGAGGCCAGTCCTTGGAATCCGCACCCTTCTTGGTCAAGGTGATAATAAGCGCAGCAATGGAAGAGTAATTCCTAATAAACTGCCTGTAATAATTAGTGAACCCAAGAGGCTTGCAGGAAGTTGGCAGGAAGAGGCCAGTTGGTAATGGGCAAGACCTTTCCAGGATCCATACGAAGACCCAAACTAGAGAAAAAGATTTCCAGAAACAGGACCATAGAACATTCAAAAAAACATTTCTCCAGCTTGGCATACGGTTTATTTTCTCTAAAGCGCTGAAGTACAATCCAGACACGGCTTCTGAGAACAAGCAAATTTTCCGAAAAGATGAGAATGTCATCCAGATAGATGACAACAAATTGATAAAGCAGATCAATGCACGTTCTCAGTGTCATATCCAGTGGTTGTCTATGGGAAATAGGACGTATGGGTGCTGCCAGCATTGCTGCAGAGATTGAAGGGGCGGGGTGGGTCAGTCTGTCAGTGCTCAGACCATATGCCCCACACTGCATCAAATTTGGATGCATGGCTTTCATCCCAGAAGGAAGCCTCTTCTAAAGATGATGCCCAAGAAAGCCCACAATCTGTTTGCTGAAGACAAGCAGACTAAGGACATGGATTACTGGAACCATTTCCTGTGTTCTGATGAGACCAATATAAACCTATTTGGTTCAGATGGTGTCAAGCATGTGTAGCTGCAACCAGGTGAAGAGTACAAAGACAAGTGTGTCTTGCCTTTAGTCAAGAATGGTGGTGGGAGTGTCATGGTCTGGGGCTACATGAGTGCTGCCGGCACTGGGGAGCTACATTTCATTGAACTGTCACTACTGAAGCAGAGCATTATCCCCTCCCTTTGAAGACTGAGCAGCAGGGCAGTATTCCACCGTGATAACGACCCCAAACACACCTCCAAAACGACCATTGCCTTGCTAAAGAAGCTGGGGGTAAAGATGATGGATTGGCCAAGCATGTCTCCTGACCTAAACCTTATTGCGCATCTGTGGGGCATTTTCAAACGGAAGGTCGAGGAGTGCAAGGTCTCCAACATCCACCAGCTTCGTGATGTTGTCATGGAGGAGTGGAAGAAGACTCCTGTGGCAACCTGTGAAGCTCTGGTGAACTCCTTGCCCAAGAGGGTTAAGGCCTGGAAAATAATGGTGGCCACACAAAATTTTGACACTTTGGGCCCAATTTGGACATTTTCACTTAAGGGTGTACTTACTTTTGTTGCTAGTGGCTGTGTGTTGAGTTATTTTTAGGGGACAGTAAAATTATCCTATTGTACAAGCTGTACAGTCACTACTTTACATTGTAGCAAAGTGTGATTTCTTCAGTGTTGTCACATGAAAAGGTATAATAAAATATTTTTTAAAAATGTGAGGGATGTACTCACTTTTGTGAGATACTGTATTCAGAAAGAACATTTTCCCACCGGTCTACCTTTCTTTGGCACCCTACAGCTCCTGGTCTTTGGGGAAGGGGGGTTGGCGCTTCCCAATTTGGGTTTTTGCTACTATGCTGTACAATTAGTATTTATTCACTGTTGGCTTTTCCCTCAAACACTGTTGGCTTTTCCCTTGTTGTTTCATTGTATAAAGTGGGGGGTATACTTATGTTACTGATGCACAATGTAATGCTGCGACAGGGATTGTATTGTGTGTATGGCCTTGTTGCAAACTTTATATCGTTGCTTGATATACACTTAAGGAAGCTAACCATCTTTAGGTTCTCCCAATCAACCTTATGGTTCAATCCCATCTACCTTCACGTTTAGACTCTTCCGGACAGTTTACAATGGGCTTGGCTAAGCCCCAAGTGGTGTCTTTGGGGACATTGAGTGTCCTACGAAGACGAAGCTTTTCTTATGGTTATTGCTTTATTATGCCAAAAAGGACCGTAGTATTGCATTGGATACGCACTGTTCCTGTGCACATTGTATTAGGAAAGACAATTAACCAAAACCCTCCATTTTATAAGTTGACTTATGAGGCAGAGAGGGCGCCCAGCTAATTCACCAAGATTTGGGACCTTGGTTAGACACACAGGACTCGTTACATTTGATTTCTGAGTCGCCACCATAGTTATTACACCTTACAATGCTGATTTTGCTTGATATTACTGGTCTCTAACCCTGTATTGAATGAGAGGTCAGAGTTTCACTACAATTTGGCTGAGCTGACAAGAGATCCCCTGTGCGTCTTTGGCTCAGTTTCAGGTCCGAATTCAGGGCACAAAATTCAGGCCTGATTTGTCCTCAAAAACGGAGAACAGGGATGCACAGGTCCCCTACTGTGAGCCGCATGCGAATTAAGTGTGAACCCAGACCTAATTTGTATGCATCTCTTTAAAACTAATCTGACCATTGTAAGTAAGAACCTCTGTCAGTGTTAAATGGTTTGTCCTTATACCTGCAACTGATAAATCTGCCAAGAGAACATGTTCTTTTGAAAAACAACAGACTTACTGGCTGGATCCACCAGGTGGGAAAAAAAGAAAGCCTAAACAAGAAAACAACAACGTGGTTGTGAATTTTGTAAAATCCCCCTTTACTCTGAAAACCCTCCTAACTAAAATCTGGTGGAACTAATTGCCTTTAGAAGTCACCTAATTAGTAAATAGAGTCCACCTGTGTATAATGTAATCTCGGTATAAATACAGCTGTTGTGTGAAGCCCTCAGAGGTTTGTTAGAGAACCTTTGTGAACAAAGAGCATCATGAAGGCCAATGAACACACAAGACAGGGCAGGAATAAAGTTGTGGACAATTTTAAAGCAGGGCTAGGTTATAAAAAAATATCCCAAGCTTTGAACATCACACGGAAGACTATTCAATCCATCATCCAAAATTGGAAAGAGTATGGCACAACTGCAAACCTACCAAGACATGGCTGTTCACCTAAACTGACAGGCTGGGCAAGGAGAGTTTTAATCGGAGAAGCAGCAAAACACCCATCGTAACTCTGGAGGAGCTGCAGAGATTCACAGCTCAGGTGGAAGAATCTGTCTATAGAACAACTATTATGCCCGGTACACACGATCGGTCGATCAGATGAGAACGGTCTGAGAGATTTTTCCATCAGTTAACCGATGAAGCTGAATGATGGTCAGTCGTGCCTACACACCATCAGTTAAAAAAACCATTGTGTCAGAACGCGGTGACGTAAAACACAGCGACGTGCTGAAAAAAACGAAGTTCAATGCTTCCAAGCATGCGTCGACTTGATTCTGAGCATGCGTGGATTTTTAACCGATGGACATGCCTACAAACAATCGTTTTTTTTCTAGCAGTTAGGTATCCATCGGTTAATTTTAAAACGAGTTTCAATTTTTTAACCGATGGATAAATAACCAATGGGGCCCACACACGATCGGTTTGGTCTGATGAAAACGGTCCATCAGACCGTTCTCATCGCATTGACCGATCGTGTGCACGCGGCATTAGTCATGCACTCCACAAATCTGGCCTTTATGGAAGAGTGGTGCTGAGAAAAATTAAGTTCACTGCTTCTGAGCATGCTTCGACTTGATTCTGAGCATGCGTGGATTTTTGACCGATGGACTTCCCCACAGATAATGTTTTTTATCCATAGGAAAAAATTTAAAACAGGTTCTATTTTTTTCACCGATGGAAAAAAAACGATGGGGCCCAGACACGATCGGTTACGTCTGATGAAATGGTCCATCGGTCTGTTTTCATCAGACAAACCGATCATGTGTACAGGGCTTTAGAATCTCGCAAAAGACTTGAGCCTGGGCAGAGGTTAGTGGGACAACTACCCTAAAACAAACAGCCCATACCTACAATGAAATGGTTTAGATCAAAGCATACTCATGTATTAGAATGGCCCAGTCAAAGTCCAAAACCTAAATCCAATTGAGAATCTGTGGCAAAACTTGAAAATTGCTGTTCACAGATGCTCTCCATGTAATCTTGCACTATTTTGCAAAGAAGAATAGGCAAAAATGTCACTTTCTAGATGTGCAAAGCTGTTAGAGACATAACCAAAAAGACTTGTAGCTGTAATTGCAGCGAAAGGTGTTCTACAAAGTACTGACTCAGGGGGGGAAGAATTACAAATGAACGTTACACTTTTGAGATGTTTATTTGTAAAAAAAAAAAATTTAAACAGTTACGTTTTTGGTTGTATAATAATTTTTTCAAGGCACTGTAAGAATTGTAAGCTGCAATACAATAAATTTTGCGTTTGGGTTTAATAGCAGTTTAAACATTTATAGGTAATCACAAATGGAGATTGTTGATCCAAGAAATATCCGACTGCCTCCTGAGGGATCAGGAAGGAATTTACTTTTCCCCCCAATGGAGCGCACTGGATCATGCTTTATAGGGGTGTTTTTTTGCCTATGGATAAAATGTCTTCATTCTAATTATGTAACTGCGTACAGATCTATGGAGAATCCTGCGTAAAACAATTGATGTTTGGGGCCAACTGAACCTCCAGTGTGAAGTGAAACATTTAGCAGTGTTGTTATTATCACTGTTAAAAGGTGACAGCTTTCTCCTGGTTGTTAGGAAGTCAGCACCCGCCTGCATTCTAACAACTAGGACTCTTCCCCCGCCTGGCAGATTCAGCTGTCACCCCAGTGATTGCTGACTACAACTAAAAACACACAGCAGGGATAGTGGTAAACAAAAAAATACACAAATTTACATATCAGACCTATTGATTCGTTTAATGTTTTTAAAGGGGAACACCATGTAAAAACAAGAAAAGAAAGTGTGTCCCAAATCCATACCAAACCATTTTTGAGCATGCATTTTGGGGTGACCAAGAAATGTGGGGGGAGTGCCCTCCATCCCCAAACCATATGAAGCTATGTGCACTTAAAATAGGTGGATACCTTGTGCAGGGAGGACCTCTTGGCAAACATATTGTCCCATGTTCATGAGGACAAAGGACTCTTCCCTCAACCCTGACACAATGGACGATGGGGGTCTGTGGCAGGGGCTATTAGAACTTGGAAGGCCTATTTAAAAATAAGGGGCTCTCAGATACTGACCTGCTCAACCCCCCACCTGATTAAAAAAAAGTCAGTAGTTAATGAACACACACACACACAGTGTTTGACCAAGATCCTCTTTAATTTAAAAAAAATGACACTGTGTTAAACTTCATGGTCAACCATGTCATCTAGTGATGCAGATCTACATCAATTACAATGACAACCGCCAACTAAAGAAAAAAACCTGCCATCCGCTGACCTGCAAATACTGTCCACATTAAACCTTACCAACTATGTACGGTTTAATTTTTTTTTGCGGGGGGTGGTTCTGGTTACTACTTTATGTTAAGAGGGCTTCTAGATTCCGCTAAGGCTGCTAACAGCAGGCCTCCACAACCAGCAGGTCAGGGTTGTGGGGAAGAGGCCCTTGTCTTCATCAACATGAGGACAACGTTATTTGCTGGGGAGGGGGGTTGTCTCCCACGCTGGTTTGGATTTGGGGGGGGGGGACCCTACATGCTTTTAAATTTTTTTGCTGGGCCCTGGTATAAATATGGCCTTTTTTTAAGTCCTTTTGTTTACATTCACCTAGCAGCCAAGCATCCCCAGCTGACAGCTGAATGTGCCCCGGCGAGTCACTGGTTGCTGGGACGTGTGTGGGTTCTGGCTCCCAAACATTGAGGAATCCTGAGCAGGAAGCTGTTACATTTAGAAATGGTAGTAAAACCGCTGTTAAATGTTTCTCTTCGTACTGCTGCAGGAAGTTCATTTAGCCAAACACCCATTTGTTTCAACCATTTGAACAGGAATCTCCAACGACTGTACACATTGCTGAAGTCTCCCTCATATTTTTCTCTCTGCTAGGCGAATGTTCATAGCCTATAGTGTTAGGCTAATAAATTAAAAATGAATGTGCTGCAACCAAATAATAAACATAAGAATTTACAAAAACAAATTATTAAAGATAAATCTGCAGCTACCTCATCAATAATATACATGCAACAAGTGAATATCATGCCAGGAAATATACAAAACATCCATCATAAATAAAGTACAATCCATAAAGCATCTATAAGGTCACAATTAAACACCCAAGAATCAAATGAAAATCTTCCTGCCACCCTTATGCTAATAAAATGGAAATCGAAAAAACACTCAGGGACCAAATCCCATAGGAGAACAGCTCACAGTCATAATTGAGCCCTAAAAGCACTTTTGTATAATCCACTCTGCAGTCATCATATATAAATCTGGATCACGGACGAATACATCATGATGGAAAATCCATATGCATGGAAAAAGAGGCTAACAATAAAGAAGTATCACTTAAAAACATTTTATTAAAAACTGAAACTGGGTCTCAAAATGTTCTAAACAAAGGGCCACTTTACTGTCCTTTAGTTGGGCCGGACTGTGGCCATTGCGAGTAGAAATTGTCCTGGCATTAAACAATGCATCTTTCAAGTCCATGGGAGGAATACTGCCCATCATTGGTATCAGTGGGAGGAATATTGTCCATCATTGGTATCAGCAAAAAGAAAAAGTGCCCCATGATTGGTGTCAGTGGCAGTAATAGTGTTCTATCATTGGTGTCAGTGGGAGTAATAGTGTTCCATCATTGGTGTCAGTGGGAGTAATAGTGTTCCATCATTGGTGTCAGTGAGAGTAATAGTGTTCCATCGTTGGTGCCAGTGGAAGGAATAGTGTTCCATCAATGGTGTCAGTTGGAGGAATAGTGCCCCATCATTGGTGTTGGTGGGAGGAATAGTGCCCCATCATTGATGTAAGTGGGAGGAATAGTGTTCCATCATTGGTGTCAATATGAGAAATAGTGCCCTGTTGATGTCAGTAAGAAGAATTACAGTATGTTCCTTTATTGATGTCAGTGGGAGGAATAGTGTCTTGTATCAGTGGGAAAAAAAGTGCTTCAAGGGCCATACAATGGAGAGCAAAGGGTTGCATTTGGCCCCCCGGGCCGCAGTTTTGAGGCCACTGAACTAAAAGGTAACACTCGCATAGGCAGAAATAGTGTCAGCATATTATAAATCCCACAGAACGCTATGATCTCACACATCAGTGCCACAAATGAGGCACACCTTTGATTTTAAAACGTTCAAGTGTGATGACGACACTGTGAACCTGCCGTACACATAAGAGTTTCATCTAATTACTTCCTTGGAAGCCCCTGAGAAAGTAATTTAGATGAAACTCATACATGTCTGTTTCTTTTTTTTTATTGCAAGATGTAAACTGCTTAAAGGATTATAACTTACTTTCACTTGATGAAAAGTCTTGTGTTTCATGTATGCCAGACTCCTGCAAGGATCTAATGCCTTGAATCGACAAGTTCTAAACCCGTGGTCAGCTCATCTTCTATGTCCTTTCGGTACCATTCTGTAAGAATAGAAAAGTTAGTATCATTTTACTCGACATGCCAGAGAATGCTTACCCAAGCAATCTATAATACATTGTCATATATATACCCTGATAGAATACAATTCCAATCAAAAAACAATAGACAAATGTTTTCCCCTCAAAGAAGAATCTAAATTAGGATGGAAAGGAGAGGGCAATATCCCCAAGAAAGAGGGGGGCAGCCCCACACCTAAGGGCCCCAGGGGCCTCTCTCTTTTCCCTCTTGCCCCCATCTTGCCCCCAAGATGGTATATGTACATTTTATGTAAATATTGGCATGTTATATGAATTAATACTGTGTGTATATTATTTATTAATTATGTTTTTTTCTATATAGTTATGTTATTCACACTTAAACACCTCCTGAAGAAGCTATAAATTGTTGAAACATGTAGAAGACATTAGTGCGTTTGAATCATTAACAGTATAACAATACATGGTCATAACCCCTGTTTTATATATTAGTGAAGTGTGTAGGACCTTTAATCTTTGTAAGAATAAAGGGCCAGATCCACAAAAGGGATACGCCTGCGTATCCCTGTTCTATCTATGCGACTGATTCACAGAATCAGGTACGCATAGATATTCCTAAGATCCGGCAGGTGTAATAGTTTTACACTGTCGGATCTTAGGGATGCAGTACCTCGGGGGCCGCCGCTGGGGGCATTTCTCATCGAAATGCCGATTTCGGGTATGCAAATTAGCACTTACGGAGATCCACGAAGCGGTTCCCTTCGTGAAGTTCCTCCGTAAGTTGTTAGTTTGCAAACGCAAAATTAGGGCTGCTTTTACAAAGTGTAAAGTTATTACACCTTGTAAAAGTATACCCTTCTTTCCCTGCGACACTGTCAAATGTTTTTTTTTATTTATTTTTTCCCGCCGCTTCTCTTTTTTTTTCCCCGACGCAACTTTTTTTTACCCGGCGCGATTCACAAAACTCGGCGCAAACGTAATTTGCGCAAAGCACATCGGGAAAATCGCGTCGGGAGCATGCGCAGTAACGTCCGGCGCGGGGAGCGCGCCTAATTTAAATGAGACACGCCCCATTAGATTGGGCACGCCATGCGCCGGACAGATTTAAGTTACACAGCTCAAAAATTTCTAGTTAAGTGCTTTGTGGATCGGGCACTTTAGGTAGAAATTATGCGGCGGTGTAACTTAAATAGGAAGATTTAAGTTAAGCCCGCTGGCTGTGGATCTGGCCCAAAATGTATTGTTTTTTACATATATCTTCTTTGTCTGTGGATTTAAAACGCACCTTAAAAATCCCATCCTTGCCTACTTGGTTCTTTAATTGTTAATTTGGGATGTGGTGCAGCTACAACCTTATACTTTCAGCAACACAGTCCTTTCTCTCTTCTTCTTAAATATTAACCCTCTAGCAATTGTAAACTCTGCAGCCTATATACAGTAGGGTAATCATCTGTTGTTATCTTACCAACCTGGGCTAGTAAAAATAAGACTTGCTACCATTGTTCTTAATATAAATGAGATCATAAGGCTGGTATGTTATCCAGAAGTTATGTGTATCCCACCCTATACTCTAGTGCAGCTTTTCTTGTGCAGTCAGTTTCTCAGGTGTGCCACGGGGATTAGGGGAGAGAAGGGCTGTCAGAGTGAACCTGATCCCCTGCCGAACTGTACATTGGCACTGTGAGAAGCTCAGTCAGCCTCAAAAGTGAAAGTAAAGTGCATGGGGAGTGTGCTGTGCTCTCTGCTTCCCCCTGCAGTGCAGTACCCGGCTGAATGAGAAACTGGGAAAAAGGTACAGTACTGTGCTAGTATCTAGATTATTTTTAATAGGGCTTTAATCATGCGTCTGTGCATGTTGTGTCGCATGTGTCTATGTGTGTGTGTGTGCACGTGCTTGTTCTGCATGCATGTATGTGTTGTGCGCACATGTGTCTTGTATGTATGTATGATGTGTGTGTGCATGTGCGCGCATGTGTCTGTATGTATGGTGTGTGCGCATATGTCTGTATGTATGACTGTGTGTGCATGGGTGTGCATGTGTCTGTATGTATGAGTGTGGTGCATGTGTCTGTGTGTGTGCATGCATTTGTCTGTATAGTAGTTTTGTGTGCATGTGTCTGTCTGTATGTCTGTGTTGTGCATGTTGGTGTGTTGGTGTGTGTGTGCGCGCATTGTCTCTATAAGTTCCTTTTAATCCTGACCCCCCCCCCATTCCTGTACCATCAGAACTGCTTTTGTAGGGCTTGTTTGTGATAGCAGCCAGGACTGCTGCTCCTCTGAAAAGCAATCCATGCACAGAATCGCATTTCAGAGGCATTTGACAGACGGTAAAGAGCATTATGTTGCCTCCTCACCATCGTTTTAAGCCCGTAAATGCAGCATCACTACACTGCAACCGTGCGATGCATACAGTTGTGGTGTAGTTGCAGTGCATGCCCCATTCACCCTGGGTTACACCACCAGCTGCTGCCTCTGCAGCTAAAGGGGGAGAAGTGGGGGGTGGTAGAAACAGCTTAACCATGTGGTTTTACTGCCCCTCCAACCAGACATGAACAATCCCTTGGTTCACATCTTGTGGCTGCGTGCAGGGCAGCCCATTCATTTCAATGAGCTTCCCTACCCACAAAAATGCAGGGAAAGAAGTCCCCAACCTTTTTTCTTAATTGCACTGCACCAAAAGCACCCTACGTTTTCATATGTGTGGGGTACCAAGAATTAATGGTACCCCTAAAGAGCAGAGCATTCGTCTGTGTGCGGGAATGAGCGAGATTTTGCGTGTGTTCCGCGACACACAGTAACGTGAACCAGTCTGGACTGGGGGTGCCTCAAGACTCAAAATACTTTTTAAGGGCGCCCCGACTGTAAAAAGGTTGAGAAAAACTGTTATAGTGGACTGCAAGCTTCTTCTACTTTTTGTATCCTTCCTTTTTACACACCAATACATAGTAAGTTTTTTCACCTTCTATATCCCTAGTTTATATCTATAGATTGATAAACTCTTCCACGTTTTGTAATCAGATACTTTTTTTATTGGAAGTTGTGAAGTTTCAAATCAAGACTAAAAAAATAAATAAAACAAAAGCCAAAACAAAAAGGGAATACAGATTGATGTATAAAGTGCATGACAGTTGTCAGAAGCATTTAGAGGTGTTACAAAAAAACAGAAAATCATATCAGAGAACATTTTACACCTACCGTATATAGGGTATAATATTTTTTATTCGAAAAATAACTAAACTGTTTATTTTGTCAGGCATAGGGGAACTGCTGTAGAGTTAAAGCAGAGCAACACTGGCATCTGAGCACCATAAACCAAAGTTCTATTTGATTAGTTTATTATATTTAACCGCTTAAGGACCGCCGCACGCAGATATAACAGTTCTGCAGAATGTCACGGCTGGGTCACAGAGAGGAAGAACGTGCTTCCTAATGAGACTGACACTGATCGGTGACATCACACGCTAAGGCCACGGCCCCCCCACAGTAAGAAACACATCAGGGCACACTTAACCCCTACAGCGTCCACCTACAGGTTAACCCCTTCACTGCCAGTGTCAGTTTTTACAATAAACAGGCTTTTTTATAGCACCTGTTGCTGGATAAATGACAATGGTCCCAAAATAGTGTCAAAAGTGTCTGATGTGTCTGCCATAATATGTCAGCAGTCACGATAATAATCGCTGATCGCCGCCATTTACTAGTTAAAAATAATAGTTATTAATAAAAATGCAATACAACTATCCCCTATTGGGTTAGACGCTTATGGGCCAGATTCAGAAAGGAGTTACGACGGCGTATCTCCAGATACGCCGTCGTAACTCTGAGTGTGAGGCGTCGTACCTTGGCGCCTGATTCAAAGAATCAGATACGCCAGAATTTGTTTAAGATACGACCGGCGTAAGTCTATTATGCCGTTGTATCTTAGTTGCATATTTACGCTGGCCGCTAGGGGCGCTTCTGTAGATTTACACATAGAATATGCAAATGAGCTAGATACGCAGATACGCAGATTCAGAAACGCACGTTTACGTAAGGCTTTTGTCGGCGTAATGTTACCCCTGCTATATGAGGCGTAGCCAATGTTAAGTATGGACGTCGGAACAGCGTAGAATTTTACATGGTTTACGTTGTTTGCGTAAGTCGTATGCGAATAGGGCTGTGCGTAAGTTACGTTCACGTCGAAAGCATTGACTATTTGCAATGTGATTTTGAGCATGCGCACTGGGATACGTTCACGGACGGCGCATGCGCCGTTCATTAGGAGCGTCAATTACGTGGGGTCACGAGTGATTTACATACAACACACCCACTACCAGCCTACTTTGAATTACGCCGGCTTACGCCGGCCCATTTACACTACGCTGCCGTAACTTAGGCGCAAGTTCTTTCTGAATATGGGACCTGCCTCACTAAGTTACGGCGGCGTAGTGTATCTGAGATACGCTACGCCCGCCTAAAGATAGGCGATTCTATCTGAATCTGGCCCTATAACTTTTGTGCAAACCAATCAATAAACGCTTAAAAATATTGATAAAAATATGTAGAAGAATACGTATCGACCTAAACTGATGGAAAAAATATTTTTTTTTTTATATATTTTTTGGGGATATTTATTATAGCAAAAAGTAAAAAATATTGTTTTTTTTTCAAAATTGTCTCTCTATTTTTGTTTATAGCTCAAAAACTAAAAACTGCAAAGATGATCAAATACGACCAAAAGAAAGCTCTATTTGTGGGGGAAAAAGGACGCCAATTTTGTTTGGGAGCCACGTTGCATGACCGCGCAATTGTCAGCTAACCACTTCGTTACCGGGCCTATTTTGGCACTTCTCTCCTTCATGTAAAAATCACAATTTTTTTGCTAGAAAATTAATCAGAACCCCCAAACATTATATATATTTTTTAGCAGACACCCTAGGGAATAAAATGGCGGTCATTGCAACTTTTTTTCTCACATGATATTTGCGCAATAATTTTTCAAACGCCTTTTTTTAGGGAAAAAAACAGTTTCATGAATTAAAAAATAACAAAACAGTAAAGTTAGCCCAATTTTTTTGTATAATGTGAAAGACGATGTTACGCCGAGTAAATAGATACCTAACATGTCACGCTTTAAAATTGCGCACACTCATGGAATGGCGCCAAACTTCGGTTCTCCAAAATCTCCATAGGCAACGCTTTAATTTTTTTTACAGGTTACTATTTTTGAGTTACAGAGTAGGTCTAGTGCTAGAATTGTTGCACACGCTTTAACGCACGCGATGATACCTCACATGTGGGGTTTGAACGGTGTTTACATATGTGGGCGGGACTTGCATGTGCGTTCGCTTCTGCACGCGAGCGACCGAGACAGGGGTGTTTTAAATTTTTTTTTTTTATTATTTTTTTTTTTTTTTTTTACTTCATTTTTTTTATTTTTTACACTTTTTTTGTCATTTTTATTTTTTTGATCACTTTTTTATTCCTTATACAAGGAATGTAAAACATCCCTTGTAATAGGAATCAGTGTGCAAGTCCGCTTTATGGAGAGATGGTGGGGTCAATAAGGACCCCACATCTCTCCTACAGCTTACAAGCATGAAGTCGGTGAAAAAAATTCACCGATTACATGCCGACAGCCACGATAGCGGCTTTGTTTACTTCTGGGTACCGGGCGTGACGTCATAACGTCGCGCCCGGCCCTCCGAGGGTCATAGAGATGACTGTGGACCGTCTGGTCACCAGTCATCTCTATGGTTCAACAACTAGCGCCGGCCGATTCGCTCTCCGGGCCCCCAATGGCACGGGAGAGCCCGGAAGAAGCACCGGATGGCGGCGGGAGGGGGGGGGACGTCCCCTCCCGCTGCCTAGAAGAAACGATCGAGCGGCGGAACAGAATCGCCAGCTGAAGACAGCGATATCTGAATGATGCCTGCAGCTGCAGGCATCATTCAGATATCAACCGCTCAAGTCCAGGAGCGTCCCAGGACGTCCTACGGATCTGAAGTGGTTAAAGCGATGCAGTGCCGAATCGCAAAAAGTGGCCAGGTCTTTAAGCTGCATAATGGTCCGAGGGTTAAGTGGTTAAAGCAAACTCACTATCCATTCATGTGTCCATGCTTTATTTGCAGAGAAGCATTTTGAACACAACCCCCCCCCCCCCCTTCTGCCTAGCATTTCTGGTCATGGCCATCTTGAGTAAGGGCATATGATGCATGTAGCATTTACTTCCTGTAATCCATCTACTTCTACTGCGGGAGGGTCTGAGAAGACCCCTCCTGAGCACTACTGGAGTGTATGATATAATTTGCCTAGGCCTGGAAACCAAGAAATAACTGAAGAAATCCAAAAATAAAAAGCAATTAAAACAAGTAAATATAATGGCCCGGATTCACAAAGCACTTACGCGACGTATCTCAAGATACGCCGACGTAAGTACAAATGTTGCGCGTTGTATCTATGCACCGACCCACATACTAAGATACGCCTAAAAATAGGCTTCCTACGACCGACGTAACTTGCCTACGCCGTTGTATCGTGGGCGCATATTTACGCTGGGCGCATTTGCCGCTCCCATTGATTTTCTATGCACATATGCAAATGAGGGAGATAACGCCGATTCACGAACGTACTTGCGCCGGCGCATAATATACACGGTTTGCGTAAGTCGTACGTCCGGCGTAAAGTTATTCCCCATATATGAGGTGCAACCCATGCAACGGTAATGGACCAGGGAACACACCCGTCGTATTTTACGCCGTTTACGTAGTACGTAAATAGGGCTGGGCCGTAGGGTTACGTTCACGTCGTAGGCAGTGATCCGTCGTATCTTAGGGGAGTAGTTCCGACGTGATTGTGAGCATGCGCACTGGGATACGTCCACGGGACGGCGCATGCGCCGTTCGTTTTAAGTACTTGGATGGCACTCGGCCCATTATTTGCATGGGGTCACGCCTCATTAGCATGGCTTCACAGCCCACTTCCACCTACGACGGCTTACGCCGAGGGTACCCAGCGCAGTTTGGGAGGAAAGTGCTTTATGAATTTGGTGCTTGCCTCTCTGCGCAACGTCGGCGTATCGTATATTAGGTACGCTAAGCCGGCATAAATATGCGCCAATGTATGTGAAATCCGGGGGCAGTATATTTTCCTATCTATTTACTAATGCTAGCAGCATAGGATTAAAGATGTTGAGAAGTCAACATTGTTTGGCTTTAACTAATTACTGTATATAAAGCAACCTGTATCTCAAAAACCAACATTAACCCATATGTGACATGAGCTATTTTACTAGTGCCCCAGGGAGGATGGAGGATGAAGAAAAGTTTACCCATTTTTACTAGCCATTATTTTCATGGCTTAAAAAAGTGCTGATGTATGAATTGTTGCACTAGTGTTAAAAGTGGAACTACACTGCATCTGAGCACCACAAATGAAAATTTTTATTTAACCCGCTTATTGATCGGCTGCCGTCAAACAATGGCACAATGGCTCTCCTGCGCGAATCGCCGTAGCTGTACGGCGGCTTGGCACATGCTCAGTTGCAAGTGGCGCACGCTCGCTCCTGCTTGCATGCTGCGGGAGCATGCCCGCAGGTCAGGAGGACTCGATGTACACAGGTCAGAGCGGGGAAATGCCTATGTAAACAAGGCATTCATCGTTCTGACAGGTGACATGACAGGGATCTACTGTTCTTAATGGTCGGGAAACAGTGATCTCTGTCATAATCCAATCCCCCCCCCTCCCCCACAGTTAGAAACACCATAGGGAACACAGTTAGCCCCTTGATCGCCCCTAGTGTTAACCCCTTCCCTGTCAGTGACATTTACACAATAATCAGTGGGCTATTTTTAGCTCTGATCGCTATATAGATGTCAATGGTCCCAAAAAAGTATCAAAGTGTCCGATCTATCCACAGTACCGATAAAAAACACTGATCACTGCCATTACTAGTAAAAAAAAAAGATAATAAAAATGCCATAAATCTATTCCCTATTTTGTAGACACTATGGGCCGGATTCAGATACATCGGCGCATATTTCAGCCGGCGTAGTGCATCTCATATGCGCTACGCCGACGTAACACAGAGAGGCAAGCACAGTATTCACAAAGCACTTGCTCCCAACGTTGCGCCAGCGTAACGTAAATTCTTCGGCGTAAGCCGACCTAATTCAAAGTAGGTGGAAGGGGGCGTGATCTATTTAAATGAAGCGTGACCCCATGCAAATGATGGGCCGAACGAACGGCACATGCGCCGTCCCGTGGACGTATCCCAGTGCGCATGATCAGAATCACGTCGAATATACTCCCTAAGATACGACGGCTCAATGCCTACGACGTGAACGTAACCTACGGCCCAGCCCCCCTATTCACGTACCACTACGTAAACAACGTAAAATACGACGGTCCATACCTTAACATGGACTTACACCTGCTTTATGAGGCTTCACTTTACGCCGGAAGTACGACTTACGTTAAACCGCGTATATGAATGCGCCGGGCGTAAGTACGTTCGGTGAATCGGCGTATCTCACGTCGGAGAATTATTATTTTTGCGGCAAACCAATCAATATACGCTTATTGTTTTTTTTTTTAAACCAAAAATTATGTAAGAAGAATACATACAGTATCGCCTAAACTGATGAAGAAATTAGTTTAAAAAAAAAAAAAAATGTGGGATATTTATTATAGCAAAAAATATTTTTTTTCCCCCAAATTTTCACTTTTTTTGTTTATAGCGCAAAAAAAATCAAAACCGCAGGGGTGATCAAATACCACCAAAAGAAAGCTCTATTTGTGGGGAAAAAAAAGACATACTTTTGTTTGGGTACAGTGTCGCACGACTGCGCAATTGTCAGTTAAAGTGACACAGTGCCAAATCGCAAATAAATGCTCTGGTAATTAAGGGGTAAAACCTTCCGGAGCTAAAGTGGTTAATTCATTTTTCTTTTCAATTGATTTGTTTATACATTTTCCTAATAAGAAATATAAGTGTACAAGTACAGTGCCTTGAAAAAGTATTCATACCCTTTTCACATATTGTTACAACCAAAAACTTAAATGTATTCTATTGGGATTTTAAGTGATAGACCAACACAAAGTGGCACATAATTGTGAAGTGGAAGGGAACATTTCCAAATAAATATCTGAAAAGTGCAGCGTGCATTTGTATTCAGCCCCCATGAGTCAATTACTTTGTAGAGCCTAGGTCACACTGGGTACGATTACCTTCGATTTGAGATGCGATTTCACATGTGAAAGCGCATCTCAAATCGGCGGCATTTGCCGGCAATTGTCGGCAATGACACTGTCCTAATCGGTGCGACGCCGCAGCTGCACCGATTTCAAAAAGTAGTTCCTGTACTACTTTTGCGATTTCGGGGGCCGCGATTTACATAGACATCTGTGCAGAAACTTGCACAGATGTCTCTTAAATCGCGGGCCGAAATCGGGGACTGCCGGCGAGAGTGAAATCGTGCGAGTTCAGCTGAACTCGCACGGCTTCACTCCCGCAGCCCCGTGTGAACCAGGGCAGAACCAACTTTCGCTGCAATTACACAAGTCTTTATGGGTATGCTTCTACCAGCTTTGCACATCTAAGAGAGTGAAATTTTTGCCCATTCTTTATTGCAAAATAGGCTCAAGCTCTGACAGAGTAGATGAAGAGTGTCTGTGAACAGCAATTTTCCTGACGGCTCCATGTCAGCACAGCTGGGTGAGGCCCCGTTCCACCCCCTACGTAATCAGGACTTAATTATAAATTTTTCACTCACCTCAGCGTTCCTTTTTCTTCCTCCTAGTCAGGACTAACGGTGTCTCCCCTCCTAGCTGGTATAAACTACTGGCGGTCTCGTCGATGTGTCTGCTGAGGGACGTCGGTCCCTGCATTGTAAGATACCAAACGGTAAATTTGGTCAGGGAACCCCGCTGGCCTGATCCTCGGGGGGGCTTCATGCGGCATTAAACTACTTGGGGGAGCTGTGGTGTGCTGTGTCTCTCCTCTTAAATTGAGTTATGGTGCCTGTTAAGGGCGAGCCACGCTCATCTCTATGACTTTTATGAGGCAGCCTACTCTGATCATGTGCATAGCTGCCCAGCCAATCAGGAGAGGATGGGGGTGGAGCAAGCCTTCAGGGAGCCACATTTAAAGTGCTGCTGCTCAGTTTAACTCTGGCTGGTACGCAGGGACCGGCGCTCTGTGTGTCTAGGCTGCCCTGTGCCTGCCACACACTCCTCTCCTCAGGTATGGCTTGCGAATGGCAGGATTTATTCCTGCACATCGTCCAGCTTTAAGAGGAAGTAAAACCCTCTGTTTCCCCTTATTTTTTTAAAAGTACACCTGCAAAAGAAAGTCATAATGAGCTTATATGCACAGCATACTAGCTCATTATGTGTCACTTACCTGAGATCGAAGCCCCCGAAGTTCGCCTTGGTCCCCATCCACCGCCGCCGCCATGTCCCCTCGTCTCTATTTCCTGTTATCGCTGCTCCGGCGCTGTGATTGGCCAGAGCGGCGATGACGTCACTCCCGCAAACACGGCATTAACCCAGTTAATGCCATTCACGTGCACTTTTCTGTGAAAATATCTCCTTAACCATGTAGGTTAAGGAGATATTTCTTGCACCTACAGGTAAGCCTTAATCTAGGCTTACCTGTAGGTGCAAGTTGCAAGAGTGGGTTTACAACCACTTTATATTTCAATATGTTTATTGAAGAAACAATGTTGTAAAAGGCACAAGTGACAAAAACAGAATAACAATCGATCTCTGTCAGATATTACCCATGCAAATAGTCGTATGCATAAAACCTATAAATAAGAAACAAAGCAAGCTCAACACAAAGTGCAGTTAGTGGGAGAGCCCATTAACATAGCCATATGACATAATAAACAATAAAAAACACAATGTCCCCTTTTTTCTGTATCTTTCCCCTCCTTAGTTGTTAAATCATTCACTAAATGGTGAAAAAAATAAAAAATAAAAAAATAAAAAGAAACGTCCCTGATTCACTAGGGGCCAATTGTTAGTTGTCCCAGGAATCTACATTAACATATAGCATTAAGAATGACTCGCACAGGGAGAAAGATGCATATTATAAAGAGCAGGGGAGAAAGAGAAGAAGACAGAAAGAAAAAAAGGGGGGGTGTTGGTAAGGGTAGGGAGTGGTAGGGGAGGATAAGGAAGGGTAGGGAAGGGTAGGGATGGGGAGGGAAAAAGGAACCCCTGTGTATGCTTCTACCAACATCGTGTCAACATAGAGATAGAAATTCTGTCAAAGCATCCCATAGTTAGCAACAATAACAACAATAACCGAATCAACAGTAATTATTGTAAAAGAAAAGAGAAAAGGAAAGAAAAGAAAAGAGAAAAAGAGATATGGGTCAGCCAAAAGCACTTTAAGGTGAATGTTAGATAATGTATCCAGGATCCCACGTTATATCGAATTTCTTAGTAGAATTGCGAAGGACACAGGTGAGTCTGTCATTAACCATGATCCAATTAAGTTTATTCTTCACGTAAGCAAGTACAACCACTTGAATACATATGTAGGACATAACATGGCTTATATTTTTTCAACAGGAACCAAAATGTCTACCCCTCTAAAGATCAGCGATCGCAAAGAAGGTAGGGGGAGATACCGATGATTACATGAATCACTAAGATTTTCTAGTCTGGCAGACTAATTCTTTCTCATGCCTATCTGTGCTGCTCCAGCTCCTCAGGTCATGGTCATGACTCTTCTCGACGATCAGAGGATGGAAGCTCAGGAAGAAATAGGAGACGTTCGTCCTCACAGGAAAGATTGACGCTCTCACAGCAGAAGAGAAATCTTACGCTCTCACTCTCCTTCAAGGCATCACCGCTCTCCGTCGCATCATCACCAGGATTCACATCATGATAAGCCCAGGCCAGGAGGTTGCTGGCTTTTGGGCCCCAAAAATATATTAGCCCGGGGAAGACGGGCTTGTGCAGACTGCTTCAAGGAGGCGACAAAGGGCCATGAATCTGATAAAACGGAGCTAGTATCATTAATGAAAAAGGCGAGGATACACTGCAGTCGTTTGGCAACGCAGACGCAAGTGGTCAACTGCCCCAGTTCCTTCTAACCTCTCGCCCCCCTGTCACCTCAAAGACGGTCCAACTGCTCAGGATAACCCAGAGAACACAAGCCCAAGCACAAGCCTCAGATGCATCCTCTGCCGAAGAGGATGACCAGTATGATGGTTTGATTTTCGCCTTAGTTACACACCTTTTGTGAAAGAAATTAGGCAGACCTTGCTGTGGGAAGGACACGGCAGAAGAACCGCAGAAGAAGCAAAGTTATTTGCTAACATGAAACGAGGAGGCAGTGAACTTTCTCTTTGTGGATGAGATCCAAGACATAATCTCTGATGAGTGGAAGAGCTTAGACAAGAAAGAGATTTTCAAAAATCGGTTCGCAAAGATGTACCCTTTTCAGACGGAAAAAGTGAGGGTTCTGGAGGAGCCCCCTGTAGTGTAGTGGACTGTAGTGCGCCTCGCCAGGCATGTGGCCCTTCCCACTGGATGACGCAGTGACCTTCAAAGACATTCTAGACAGGAGGGTGGATGTAGATCTTAAAAAGATCTACACATTGGCCGGTGGAGCATGAAGACCGACGATGACTTTGGCCACCATCTCTAAGGCCATGAAGGTCTGGGTGCAAAGGACCGATGGGGCGGTGGAAAATGACCTATGCAGAGCTGAGGTCTTAGCCTTGTTAGCAAATTTGAAGCCAACAGCTTCATTTATGGCTGAAGCATCCATTGATATAATCAAAATTCTGGCAAGAATCATGCTAAATGCGGTGACTGCCAGAAGAGCCCTGTGGCTCAGGCCTTGGGTGGCTGACCCTGCGTCCAAGCAAGGTTGGTGCAAAATACCTTTCGAGGGTCACTTCCTGTTTGGGAATAAACTTGACATGGCTATCGCCAAAGCAACAGGGGGAAAATCGGGATTCATCCCACAGGATCTGATGTTGCTTCATAGGAAAAACACAACTTTCAGAAGTATGGCAAAACCTAGAGGCAGAGTCACCAGGAAGGGAGTTTCGCAGACAGTGGCCAAACTCAGCGACAAACCGCAAATCTGGAAGACCAACCCCTTCCGGGAGACAACAAGCCCGAAAGTCCTTTTGACTACACATCGGCTCACACTTGCCGGGTGGGAGCCAGGCTGTTCAGGTCCCATCAAGTGTGGGCAGAAAATATAAAGGATCTGTGAGTGATATCGACCATCAGGTATGGGCACAAGAATTCCTCAACCGACCCCGCAAAGGTTCGCAACACTGTAGCTGCTGACTTTTAATAAGCACACTTACCTGTCCAGCGTGCCCAAGATGTCGGCCGCCAGAGTCCGATCCATTCTCCGGATCCTCACTTAGGGAAACAGGCAGTGTCGCCTTTGCGGCATCACTGCCCGTTTCCTACTGCTCATGCGCAAATGGGAAACACACAGTTCCCAAAAGACAGCGCGCCCCATTTCCCAGAAGGCAACTCGAGGAGGAGAAGAGAGAAGAAGTGTCAGATTAGGACAATCTGCCTAGCAACAGCCATTTCTGGTAAGTTTTAAAAAATAAAAAAAAATTGGAGCCTTTTTGGCAATTCTTTTTTTTTAGGGTGGACCTCCGCTTTAATGGTGGTTATGGCGTGTTCAGGGTGATGTGCAGTGTTCTTTTTCCTCCACACATAGTGTTTTGCTTTTAGGCCTTTAGGCGTTCGCACGGGTGGTCGGTGACAGGATATTCTGAGAGACATCCCCCAGCAAAGAGACATCCCCATATAACAAAGAGACATCCCCAGCTGGCAAAGATACATCCCCAATCCAGCAAAGGGACACCCCCAGTCCAGCAAAGAGAAAGCCTTAGACCAGCAAAGAGGCAACCCCAGTCCAGCAAAGAGGCAACCCCAGTGCAGCACAGAGACAGCCTCAGACCAGCACAGAGACAGCCTCAGCCCAGCACAGAGACAGCCCCAGACCAGCACAGCCCCTCTTCCCCACCGCTACAGAGCGGGACCTTGGCTGTAACACACACTGGATCAGTTCAGTGCACACACCTTCCTCCCTGTGTGTCAGCCGGTGTTAGGAGAGAGGTCGCCATTGTCCCTTAAGTGCAGGTATATCTCCAGTTGCCAGGCCGGGAGGTGTCTCTCTCCTGCGGGTGCTTCTCACCCGCCTTCTTCTGCACATACTAGTTTGCTGGCACTGGCCCTGCTTTAGGCAGCAACGGTCTGCGTTAGCCCTGTCTAGGCCATGGTCGCCACTTATCTACTGCTGTGCAGTACAGGCCGCTCATCTTATGACATGCAGCCTTGAGGCCCCGGCCCACCAGTGTGTCCTATGGCCAGTCTGACCATGGGCCGCTTGGCTGCTTCTCTGATTAATGCTCTCCTTGCCCGGCCTGTCAGTTTAGGTGGACGGCAGTTTAGGTGGACGGCAATTGGTAGGTTTGCAGTTGTGCCATACTTTTTTACATTTTTGGATGATGGTATGGACAGTGCTCCGTGAGATGTTCAATGCTTGGGATATTTTTTTATAACCTAACCCTGCTTTAAACTTCTTCACAACTTTTTCCCTGACCTGTCTGGTGTGTTCCTTGGCCTTCATGATGCGGTTTGTTCACTAAGATTCTCTAACAAAACTCTGAGGACTTCACAGAACAGCTGTATTTATACTAAGATTAAAATTACAAACAGGTGGATTTTAGTTTGGAGTATCAGAGTAAAGGGGTCTAAATACAAATGCACGCCACACTTTTCAGATATTTATCTGTAAAAAATTGTGAAAACCATTTATCATTTTCCTTCCACTTCCCAATTATGTGCCACTTTGTGTTGGTCTATCACATAAAATCCCAATAAAGCACATTTATATTTTTGGTTGTAACATGACAAAATGTGGAAAATTTCAAGGGGTATGAATCGTTTTTCAAGGCACTGTAAGTAGTAAGCTAACATAACTTGACCCAGTAAAGTTACAAGAGTAAAGGTACAGCATGAAAATCGCCACATGGGCCAGTGAAACAAAATATATTCACATAGACTCAAGGATGGGATAACTCCCAGGTATACCCTCATATGAAGTCCGTGTAACCAAATGTCTGTATTATAGGAAAATACTAAATACTGTGAGAAAGTAAAGGTGCTGAGGTAGTGTAGGGAGAACTGACAACTGAAGAAACAGTAGCTCGGTAGTATGTATCCAACATCCAGCCACCTGAGCAAGAACCACTGACATTGTATGATAGCAGAAAAGAAGGTCCCCCCTCCCGCATCAACAGGGCAATAACATATAATGCCTTCAAATAAAAGAGGCAGTAAGGGAGAAGAAATGCAGAAGAAGCGGGAAGATAAGAAGGACAGAAAAGATAGTCACTCGCCCAATGCCGACACCCCAGGGACAACAGAAAAATGTCACTACACAGGTTGTAAATAATGTTTTCATGGTGACCAGGCGTTGTTTATCCTGGAGTACATTGGTGACTTTTTCATGCAGTATTAGGTTTATGTTTAAAGGGGTTGTAAAGGTAAATTTCTTCCCCCCCTAAATAGCTTCCTTTACCTTAGTGCAGTCCTCCTTCACTTACCTCATCCTTCGATTTTGCTTTTAAATGTCCTTATTTCTTCTGAGAAATCCTCACTTCCTGTTCTTCTGTCTGTAACTACATGCAGTAATGCAAGGCTTTCTCCTTGGTGTGGAGAAAGCCTCCTGAGGGGGGAGGGGGCGAGCAGGAGTGTCAGGACGCCCAATAACACACAGCTCCTTTCTCTATCTGCAAAGTAGAGAGTGTCCTGACTTGCCTGCTCGCCCCCTCCTCCCTCAAGAGGCTTTCTCCACACCAGGGAGAAAGCCTTGCATTACTGCGTGTAGTTACAGACAGGAGAACAGGAAGTGAGGATTTGTCAGAAGAAATAAGGACATTTAAAAGCAAAATCGAAGGATGAGGTAAGTGGAGGAGGACTGCACTAAGGTAAAGGAAGCTATTTAGGGAAAAAATGTTTTACCGTTACAACCCCTTTAACTATATTTCAATCTACTACGGGGTTCTGCCAATAAGTGACTATTGCGATTTTTGCTGCCAAAGACATATAAGATTAACAATTGAGCATGTTTAGGGATTCCGTCTATAGGTTCATTTAGGAGTGCTGTATGTGGATTTTTGGATATGTTTATCATAGTTACAGAGTAGATCAGAGCATGCATCCTAATCCAAAAGCGTAACACTTTGGGACAACCTGGCCGCATCCTCTAAAACATAAGAGGGAGGAGCCATGGTACAATTTACATAACTTACTGGTACTAAGTACAAGTGTGACATAACTTTGAAGTTTGCTTCCATAAGATTAACAGTATAACCTTTTAAATCCTAGAGACCCATTTCGTCTAGTTCTTCTCATCAATCTCAGTACCTAGATCTGTTTCCCAGGCTACATTATATGACAGTTTAACAAAAGAAATATTAACAGTTTATATAAGACAGAGATGCCACCTCATTGGGACGTCTCCTGCATGCATCAGTTTTTGCAAATGGTATGCGCCACAATATCGTTGGAGCTCCTGGGGGTCATTTACTATAGCTCCAGGAAGTACTGGGCACTATTGCAAATAAAAGCTTAAATTTTAGTCAAATAAAAATTTAACAGGCGAATTTGCGAATGGAAACAAACGTTAGTAAATGCGAAATCAGTGCTAATAAGCGATTCTGCATATATGCAAATGCCAATTTCTACTAAGTTATTATATAGCACTGCACTGTAACCATGATTCATGTATGTGAATAGGCCCATACACACGGTCTGACTTTTTGACAACAAACTTCAAAATGAGCAGGTATTCTGATTGTTGTGAAGCGATTCATCCCTTGTGAGACCTCTATGCCTGGCCTTTATCAGATAGCTTAAACTCACCAATACCGATTATATTCACAGAAATTGCTTTAATCCAAACATCAGAATACATCAGATGACAGGTTACAGCAGATGAACAGGTTGTAGTATTGTGCAATCAAAATATGATACTGCCTGTAGCTTACAATGCAGAATACATATCAGACAAAGAAAATACAGAAACTGTTCATTACCACAAAAGGTCACTAGATGGCAGCATGTAAACAAAACATAACATCCATAGAAAATGGAGAAACAGTATTATATATAACAAATTATACGCCGATTAGGCGGCACACTCCCCGTCTGGCATTGTAAATGTCACTATAAACATCAGAATGGTAGTGATGCAACTGCAAATAACAAACAGTGTAATTTGCCTTGATGTCTTGAAGACCTGAAAGACATAAAACATGCATATATATGCAACAATAATAACTGCAATAAGGCATCAAGACGTGTCACTTAAAGTTCAAGGCACATTCAAGTCACAAGTAGGATCCAGCAGCTTAAGCAAACAAGTTCATTCTCCAAAGAGCAAGAGCAGAATAAGTTCCGTGATAGTTCTGATGAACGTCTTTACAGTCCCTTGTCTTGAAACCTTCACCCCCACCTTGTGTACCTTACCGTTATCACTAGGAATGTTCTTTACAATAAGTCCCACGGGCCATTCAATTCTTTCAGCTTGCTGGTCCTTAAGCAGATCGAGGTCTCCAACTTGGAGGTTAGGATTCAGATCAGTGGCAAAGGTCTTGATTTCAGGACAAATCTCTGGATCCTTATCAGGTTCTAGAAGACTGAAGATATTAGCTGTGGTTTCTTCTGGGTGATCCAGCAGGAATTCAGGACCTGTTAACCAAGAAGAATTTGCAAAGACACTTGCAGACATTGGCCTGGTGGCATGATCTGCAGGGTTCATTTCTGATGGAACATAATGCCATTATTCAGGTTTAGATGATTTCCTGATTCTCTACATGGTTGCCGACATAGACGTAGAAACGTTCAGTCTGATTGTATATGTAGCTCAGAACAACTTTGCTGTCTGTGTAGAATTTAATGTCATTTATTTGAAAGTCTAGCTCACGCAGTATGAAATCTGCTATTTCTACAGCTAGCACAGTTCCACAAAGTTCAAGCCTGGGAATCGTGTGTTCAGGCTTTGGTGCTAACATAGCTTTCCCAAACAGAAACCCTATGTGGGCTTGATTAGAAGAGTCTCTTACCTTGAGGTAAGCGACAGCTGCTATGGCCTCAGTAGATGCATCTGAGAAGCTCTTTCCTTTGACTTGTAGCAAGGGAGGCAGAAGTGTAGCAGCGTGGTAAATAGCATGTCTGCAGAGCTGACTTGAAAACCGAAGGTACCTTTTAATAAGTCCCACCGTAGGCCCAGACTTCTCTGTACAGGTGGTATGTCCATTCCCAGATTTAGGTCTTTAAATCCTATGGCATGATCACCAGGTTGAAAGGCTTTCATAACAGCAATACTATTTGAGGCAATCTTGTGTAGTCTGAGGTTGGCCCCAGAAAGCATACCTTGTGTCCTTTAGAGCAGGTCTATGGCTTCTTTATCTGTAGGTAAAGATTTAAGTCCATCATCCACATAGAAGTCTCTCTCAATGAAGTGTCGAGCATCCGCGCCATACTCCTTTTCATCAACAAGGGCAGTCCTTTGTAAACCGTATGTTGCAACAGCGGGTAAGGGACTATTTCCAAAAAGATGTACCTTCATGCGGTATTCAGTCATCTCAATGTCCATGTTGTCACGGTGCCACAGAAACCTTAGGAAGTTCCTATGGTCTTCACGTACAATGAAGTAATGAAACATTTGTTCAATGTCAGCAGTTATGGCAACGGGTTCTCTTCTAAACCTCATAAGTACACCTACAAGGATGTTGGTTAGGTTCGGACCAGTGAGAAGAACATCGTTCAGGGATACGCCTTGATGCTTGGCACTGGAGTCAAATACTACCCTGATTTGCTTTGGCTTACGTGGATGATACACTCCAAAGAAAGGCAAGTACCAGCACTCATCATGTCTTTGAAGTAGTGGAGCTGGTTCAGCGGGATCATTGTCAAAGATCCTTTTCATAAAGGTGATGAAATGGTTCTTCATTTCAGGCCTGTTCTGTAGTGTTTGCTGAAGTGAGTTGAATCTGGATAGAGCCTGTTCACGATTGGTTGGGACTTTAACCCTTGCAGCACGAAGAGGTAATGGTGCAACCCAGCTTTTAGACTCATCCTGGAAGAATTCTTTGTCCATTATTTTGATGAACTCTCTGTCTTCAACTGACAAGGCTATTTTGTTGTCATCGCTTGTAGTACAAAACACTGTGGTACCTAGGTTGTCGTCACAAAGGTTAGGAGTGATATCAGGTACTTGAATGAGGTTTCTCTTTTACTTCATAATGACGAGGGCACGGTTTGAAGTGGGACGCACGTCCATTTCCTAACATGTAAGTTTTGAAAGAGTGGATCTCAGATGACGTACGCATTCTATCCAAGCATACATAGCCCATGATTATCCAGTCTAGATCAAGTTTTTGTGCGTAAGGGGCATTATGGGGTCCATTCCACTGCTTGCATACTTTATGTACTCTGAAAATTTCTCTTCCTAGCAAGACCAAGATTTCAGCATTCATGTCCATTGCAGGAATCTCATTAGCAAGGTACCTTAAAGGAACACTAAATGTTCGTTTTTTATTAGATCAATCGATTGCTGTAAGCTAGAGCATTTCAATATCATTTACCTCATTTTTCCTTTTGACCTCCAAAATACAGTAATCCAGGTTTGAAAATGCCATTTCCTGTCTCTCCTCTTCTTGCTTTCCACCAACATCTGAGCTGTTTTAAATGGTGGAAAGCAGAATGTGCTCACCCCCTCCCTATGACTACAGCCCTGCGTGAAGATGCTCTCTTATCCCTCACAGGCATGGAGGCTAAGCCTAATGGGAACTTTAGTTCCCATTAGGCCGTGATGTAGCAAGAATGAATGCGCACCGCAAACCAGGAAGTCAGTGAGAATAATAATTCAGGAGTGACGGAAGTGAAAAAAACAGCTCGATTTCAACAGGTATCAAACTAGTTTATAATGCAAAACATTACTTTTTACTTTATCAGCTTCTGTCAGACTTTAATTTAAGAGGAAAATATTTTTGTCTTTAAAACCCCTTTAAGTGAGGATGGTGATATGCAGCCTCTGGAGTAGGAATTTTCCCTTTCGTCTGGTATCTGGTCACACTCAACTAATGTTGGTAAGGGTATGCCCTCTTCCTTATTGATATTGTGATAGATTATTCTAAAATTCCTATTTTTGAGTTAGGCTAATTCTTTTATTAAGAACCACTAAAATGTTTTCTCTGCTTATATTATTTTAATCTCTTTTATATTGTTTATTTGTTTTTATATTCATTATCTATATAAGATAAATATGCATATGTATGTGTGGGTATGTGTTGCAATGCAGATATTATCCTTACATGAAGTTTTGTCATATATGTTTTTAAAGTATCTGTCACAATAAGTGTTTTATTTTCCTCAAGAGTTTATTCAGATATTATATATGATGTTTTAAAAGAAACTATAACTCAGCATTGGAAAAAAGGACAAAGGAAACCTGTTTGTTCAGATGCCATTTTTCCCTCATGTTTCAAATGTGTTCAACCTTCCACTCACTCCATTCCCCTCCTTTTCCCTACTATTTCCAAATATGGACTTCCATCCTCTGGCCTTTCCTGTCTTCAGCCCACCAAAGGAATTTGGTGTCCCATGACAAGAACTGTTTTCCAAATAAGGCTCTGCTCCTGAAACCTTGGGCTTGAGATCCCTGTATATGAACTTTGCACAATAAAGATGACATGTGCTTTGGAAATGTGAGCCTGTGCCAAGAACAGATGTTACAGGGTGGGAGGGTCAGTGGGTGTGAATGTATAATGTGAACCAATCAAATGCATGTATTTGTGATTCTGTGGTGTTAATGAAAGAGCCAGCAGGCTCCAGCAAGTTTCTCTTTAACTTGAACGCTGAGAAAGGTGAGGATGTGAAATTTGTAGTCTCTCTGGTTTTGCATGTCTCACCTTATAATTTGGATCCAGCGGCAGATATGGGGTTAATCCTGAAATTGTGTCTGGAAAGCAATCCTTGACAATATGAGAGACCATGAATCCATTGGCCCTTCTGCCGAAAGTTTCTTCACGACCAGAACAGGTTCTGAGAGTATACAGTGATGCATGTCCATCTATACCAAAGATCTCAAAGAATTTAGTCTTAACCAGGGATCTGTTGCTCTGTTCATCTATTATGGTGTACATCCTAATGGCTTCCTTAGGTTGGCCCTTTGGGTATACCTTGACTAGGCATATCTTAGCACAGCATTTGTGATCCAAGCCTTTTCCACAGACTTCTGTGCATGAAGAGGAAACATTAGCGGTGGCTGGAGCATGACCTTGTTGCTCCCCGTCATGATTTGAGGCAGGGCTGGAGATAGGAGGCTGCTGTGAATTGTCTAAAGGTTGGCCCGGATGCATGACTGTAACATGTCTGGCACTACTGCATTCTGTGCACTTGATGACAACTTTACAGTCTTTAGCAAAATGTCCATAACAAGAACAGCACCTGTAGCATATTCCAAGTTTCTGAAGAATCTCCCTGCGCTCTTGTAACGTCTTTTTCCTAAGCCCACAACATTTCTTTAAGGGGTGAGGCTTCTTGTGAATAGGGTGGCTGGACTAATTAGGGTCTTTATCTCTGTCTCACCCGAATCACTCTGGTGAGCTAGGAGAGGATACGGGTGGTGTGAGTTCTGTCCTTTTAACAGATATTGCTCTATTAAAGTGTTTACGTTTAGCTGCTGTGTTATCATGCCTTAATGAAGATGATGAAGCAGGCAAGTTGGGTTCATTGAAGCTGAAGCTGGGATCGTTTCGTATCCAGGGCTTGATCACTGATGAACCTGCAAAAATATGCGAATGGAAGAAAAGATACGTTATAGTCTCTTTTGTACCTGAGAACCTGTTGGGCCCATTTCTCTTGCAGGCCATATGGCAGTTAGACACTACTGGATTGACCCCATGAGCAGTGTCCAGAGAAGCGTAGTCCAGGTAGACGTGGGTCTGTCTTGCCAACTCTAGGCTCCATGAGAAGGTCACTCACATCTTGAAGCTTGTGATTGTCTGTGTTTCCCTATTTTTGGGAAGTTTTTGCAGTCTCTTGAATAGAGCACTCTCTGGCTTCAGAGCTACCAATAGGCTTGCTCAAGTCTTGCCCATGCGGCGATAAGACCTGCATCTGGGTGGTCAAAATGCCCTGTTCTCAGTCTCTTAACACAATCTGCAGATTCTGGCCCAGCCACTTTATGAGCAAATCAAGTTCCTCCTTGGCAGTAAAGTTGAGATCAGCAATAGCAGCTTTGAAGGTTGATTTTCCAGGCCCTGTAGCTCTCTGGACAGTCATCAAACCTTGAGAGGGTAGTGTTAATGAGCTCACAGCATTTCATATATCTGGCATAGTCATTCAAGTCTGATCTCTCACTCTTTGGTGCCAAAGTAACTTGTGGAACCCCTCTGTGTGAAAGTGCTTGGTGAAAGTAGGGTGAGGGTTTACTATAATAAAAATGATGTTGCAAGGAGCATTTAAACTGTGTTGTATTCCCTGAGCTCTGTGCTGGCTGTGGCTTGAGCTGTGGCATTGATGCTGGAAGTCACCTTGTTGTCAGCTAGAGGTGATGTGGTTGCTGCACAGATGCACTTGTATTGTAGACTTGAAGAGGCTCAGGACATTTGGAGCTGAGAGGTCTCAATGTTGAGAGTCAAAACAGTGTTAGTAGGACGTACAGGGAGATGACCCTGTATCATTGCAAACACTATGCTTTAGTACATATTCACTGGTGCGGTTGAACTGAGGTCTTGCAGCTCTTTCTCCTCCCATCGCTTGTTCAAGGACTCTCAGTCCTTGCTAAGGCAGCTGCTTCCTCCTTTTCCATTGGCAGAATCTTTATTTGGGAATCTGCCTCTGCCTGTTGAGCTTCCATCTCTGCTTGGTGAGCTGCTTGTTGAGCTACTTGTTGAGCTACCATCTCTGCTTGTTGAGCTTTCATCTTTGCTTGCCGAGCTGCCCTTTGTGTTTCTATTTCTGCTTCCTTTCTGGTAAAGGAGCTTTGCACTTTTTTTTTCCAGACGTGCATGAGCCTCTATTAGCTTGTCACTTAATGTTGAGCTTCTGGAGCGAGAGGATCTGGAAGTACGTGCAGTGTGCTTGGTTGATGTGGATCTGTGAGATCTGGTCTCCTAGAGTTGAGCAATGTGGAGTTCTGCCTTATTGTGAGCTTTTTGCACTAAGAGATCCCTTTGTTGGTTTAGTGCATCAGCCCTGGTCAGTTCTACTGAAGAGTCCTCTATATTACAGTCCTGCAAGAAAGCCGTGTACTTTTTAAACAGCCGCTAGTAGCGTTCATACGCGACAGATAAGCAATCTATTGAGTCTCTTAGTTTAGCTGGTTGATCATTAAAGTGTGACAAAACTGACATGCAGTGTGAGGTTCTGTCCCATAAGTCTGACAGATTGCTGGATAGCTCATCTCTAGTGGTTTCATAGTTTTCTCTGAGTTTCTGTGTCGGTTTCATTGCACGTTTGGGTCTTACACTCTGTTCGGCAATGTCTGCAGAATCTGCTCCCTGTACATCTGCAGGTTCAGAGGCATGATGAATCTGCATTGGTTCAGCCACAGAAAGGTGCTCAGAGTCTTTTGTAGACATTTTTCAAGTTTTTGCAAAAAATGGTACTGTCTCTTTAAGAAGACAAACAGCAGCTTAGACAGGTGGGGTAACACAGTTCAATGTAGAGAAACTGTTTTTAACATTCACATGAGGTGCAGTAAGCTTGTGCGGCCATGTGCTTTCACAAGATGGCGGATGGCGCTGAGCTTGATTAAAGATAAGGCACACACATATACACAGCAGGCTGTAGGATTCTACACATCTTTTGACTATGCTGATGGAGATAAGCACATATATGCACAGCAAGCTGTAAGAAATCCATCTTTTGACTATACTCCGATTGTTGTAAAGCGATTTATCCCTTTGTGATACCTCTATGCCTGGCCTGTATAAGCCAATATAATCACTGAGGACAATCCTTATCAGATAGCTTGAACTCACCAATACCGATTCTACTCACAGAAGTTGCTTTAATCAAAATATCAGAATACATCGGATGACAGGTTACAGCAGATTGAACAGGTTTGTAGTATTGTGCGGTTCAAAATAGGATACTGCTTGGTAGCTTACAATGCAGAATACATGTGGCCTTGTTACATGTGGCCTGTAAGCGTCTCCATAGACAGGAAATACAAACTCAGGAAGAAGGGGAGGCATTACACAGAGAGGGAAGTGTGTCATAGATCAGACAAAGAAAATACAGAAACTGTGCATTACCACAAAGGGTCATTAGATGGCAGCATGTAAACAAAACATAACATCCATAGAAAATGGTTAAGAGAACAGTATTATATACAGTGCCTTGCGAAAGTATTCAGCCCCCCTTGAACTTTGCGACCTTTTGCCACATTTCAGGCTTCAAACATAAAGATATAAAACTGTAATTTTTTTTGAAGAACAACGACAAGCGGGACAACAATCATGAAGTGGTATGAAATTTATTGGATATTTCCAAACTTAAAAAAAAAAAAAAACTGAAAAATTGGGCGTGCAAAATTATTCAGCCCCCTTAATTATACTTTTTAGCGCCACCTTTTGCTGCAATTACACTGTAAGTCGCTAGGGGTATGTCATCGAGTTTTGCACATCGAGAGACTGAAATTTTGCCCATTCCTCCTTGCTCGAGCTCAGTGAGGTTGGATGGAGAGCGATTCTCGATTGGATTCAGGTCTGGACTTTGACTTGGGCCATTCTAACACCTAGATATGTTATTTGTGAACCATTCCATTGTAGATTTTTGCTTTATGTTTTGATCATTGTCTTGTTGGAAGACAAATCTCTGTCACCAGTCTCAGGTCTTTTGCAGACTCCATCAGGTTTCTTCCAGAATGGTCCTGGTATTTGGCGCCAATCCATCTTCCCATCAATTTTAACCATCTTCCCTGTCCCTGCTGAAGAAAAGCAGGCCCAAACCATGATGCTGCCACTACCATGTTTGACAGTGGGGGATGGTGTGTTCAGGGTGATGAGCTGTGTTGCTTTACGCCAAACATAACGTTTTGCATTGTTGCCCAGAAAAGTTTTCATGTTGATTTTGGTTTCATCTGACCAGAGCACCTTCTTCCACATGTTTGGTGTGTCTCCCAGGTGACTTGTGGCCAAACTTTTAACGACATTTTTTATGGATATCTTTAAGGAAATGGGCTTTCTTCTTGCCACTCGAAATGGGAATTACACATACTAAAGAGATGGTAGAGCTGCTCCGCCCTGTAGGATAATAGAAAATGGGAAGTTCCCCGTTGGGCTTTTAGGCAGCAATGTCAAAATTATAGAAGTACTGAGTACTGTATAAAGATAGTATTTATTAACAAAAAGCTTAAAAGTCACATTGTATAGAAATTACAGTACATAAATCAAATACAGAGAGTCATATTCCATGGTGCAGTAGACATGATAGTTACACATTGTTGTATTACATAATTGTACAGGTGTTTATCCCCGACGCGTTTCGACCAGTAGAGGTCTCTTCAGGGGGATAATTAATTTCTAAAAGGGTATATCACAAGAGATATGGAGTTAGAAAAGAGCTAGCATGTCAGTATTCATCACATAGATTCGACCATGGGAATGTATTTACCGCTAAAAACATGGAATGGAAGGTGTATGAAGCCGCTGCATAGTCCGATAGGGCCTACAGGAAGTCCCCACATTCCGAGGGGTAGTGGGGTCCACCCAAGGGGGTTTTCAAGGAGCCTCATATTGACACCCACCCGGTGGGGGGAAGGGAGGAACCAGCACCTGCAATGAGCACCCACAATAGCCATAGTAAGATTAAGGAGGGTTAAAATAGAGTAATTACAGATGTAAACTATTCAGGTGATGGCTGAATTGTATATGTATATACGGAGTAAAAGGGCAAAGGCAACTGAAAAGTTGCCATATATATATAATGTTAGTCAGGGGCGTTTATAAACGTACATAAATGAACAAATAAGCAGTAGGAAAGTTGGGGTAGTCTCGAAATATAATGTGTAGTAAAATGTAGTGTGAAGAAATATTAAATAAAATGAGGTAATGAACTGGATACAAAAGTGCAGTGGAAGTGCATGTGACGAAGACTGCCAGATAAAATAGTCAGAGAATAAGTAACTGTAGTGTAAAATACAGATGTGAGTGAAAATGACATGAAATGACATGAAATAATAATGGTAATGGCCTTCCTTAAAGGCCAGATTTGTGCAGTATACTGTACGAACTGATTGTTGTCCTATGGACAGAGTTTCCACCTCAGCTGTAGATCTCTGCAGTTCATCCAGAGTGATCAATGGGCCTCTGGCTGCATCTCTGATCATCTTCTCCTTGTATGAGCTGAAAGTTTAGAGGGACGGTCAGGTCTTCTTGGATTTGCAGTGGTCTGATACTCCTTCCATTTCAATATTATCGCTTGCACAGTGCTCCTTGGGGATGTTTAAAGTTGGGAAATCTTTTTGTATCCAAATCCGGCTTTAAACTTCTCCACAACAGTATCTTGGACCTGTCCTGGTGTGTTCCTTGTTCTTCATGATGCTCTCTGCGCTTTAAACAGACCTCTGAGACTATCACGGTGCAGGTGCATTTATACGGAGACTTGATTACACACAGGTGGGATTCTATTTATCATCATTAGTCATTTAGGTCAACATTGGATCACTCAGAGATCCTCACTGAACTTCTGGAGAGAGTTTGCTGCACTGAAAGTAAAGGGGCTGAATATTTTTGCACGCCCAATTTTTCAGTTTTTTTATTTTTAAAAAAAGTTTGAAAGTATCCAATAAATTTCGTTCCACTTCATGATTATGTCCCACTTGTTGTTGATTCTTCAAAAAAAATATTTATGTTTGAAGCCTGAAATGTGGCAAAAGGTCGCAAAGTTCAAGGGGGCCCGAAGACTTTCGGCAAGGCACTGTATAACAAATTATACGCCGATTAGGGCAGCACAGCAGGTTTTCAAAAAAATCCAACCGTGTGTACGCTCCATCGGGAGTTTACCTATTTGTTGTATGTTGTTTTTTTTCATGTTTTTTTTTTTTTAATTTAGGTGACTATAAAGCGGTAATTTTTATGTTCATTCTTTAATCATACTACACTATTATGCAGGTCTCGTACTTCGCACATAGCTTAGTGGTCTGCTCAGAAGTCTCCAGAGAACTCATTGGTACAAAGTTCAAATACCAGCCAACCTACCAGTCGCACCAGCTGTTTTTATTTTTTGCACAAGCAAATTAAAATAAACAAAGAAATGTAAACTGCCCGTTAGCTAGTGTGTGATGTTTTGAATTTCACACCATAATATTATTGAATACTTACCGTATATACTCGAGTATAAGCCAACCCGAGTATAAGGCCGAGACACCTAATTTTACCACAAAAAAATGGGAAAAACTTATTGACTCGAGTATAAGCCCTAGGGTGGGGAAATGCAGCAGCTACTGGTACGGTAATGTAAAAAAAAATAGTTACCAATAAAATGTCATTAATTGAGGCATCAGTAGGATTAAATGTTGTTGAAATATTTATTTCAAAGACAGAACAGTAAACTAGCCCTGTAAATGCAAAAGAGGATCAACAAAAATAATATGGTAGCCTAATCAGCAACCAAGCTAAAAGCCAAGTTAAATCCTTCATAACTGGATTCCTTCTCATCATCTGTATCTCATCATCTGTATGTCCAAAGAGAGCTTCAGCATTAGCTGGTTTGAGGTTATCAGCGTAGACATTGTCATCATCACTGAGTTCGCAGTCATCACCATCACTGCTGTCGTTCTCATACAAATGCTGTCTTTACTGCCATCCATAGCATTACTAATGCCACATTTACTGAAGTAACTCGAGAAGACTTTGCCAATTTTTTTATGGAATCAGATGTGTGGGCTCTGAACATATCCCAAACTAGCAATGATGTTTTTTTTCTTAAGGCTGTTCTTGGTCGTCCGTTCCAAATTTCTTCCAGCCCTTTTTTGTTCCGTCTTTATCCATGCCAGCCTTTAATTTTGCACCCACTGTAATTTGGTGGTGGGGAATTTGACCTTTTTAGGCAAGGTCTTTTTTTTTTAAATAATGACAGGCCGCAGCTTAGTTCCATTAGCCAAACATGACAGAACGACTGTGAAATGATTTTGTTTCTTATTTCCTGTGGTTCTGAGAAAAAATAGGATTTTTTGTACTCACCGGTAAAATCCTTTTCTCTGAAGTCCATGGACGGACACAGCTCCTTAAATCTTGACAAGGTGGTTATGTTCCCTGTTTACAGGAGAGGACTAGGCAGAAACATGTTAAATAGTTAAATACATGTTACATTAACAGAGTTGAACAGCCCCGCCCAGGGGGCGGTCCCTCCAGACATAACCCTCCTCACTGCAGCTTGCAGCTCAGTTCGTAACAAGCAGTACAAACCTAAAAAGGAGGGGTGGGAGCTGTGTCCGTCCATGGACTTTCAGAGAAAAGGATTTTAACGGTGAGTACAAAAAATCCTATTTTCTCTTATCGTCCATGGGACGGACACAGCTCCTTAAATCTTGACCAGTGGGACGTCCCCAAGCAGTGTCAAAAAACGAGGGGTGGGGAAATATATCAGTAAAAACAATTTTAACTTCAACCCAAAAACAAGCAGAGCTCCTCAACGGAGGAGGTGCAACTTTAAACAGCCGTCGGCAAAAACTAGCGGCTGAAAAAAACATCATAAGATGCACTCACAGCAACCATGTAAATTCTGGAAAAAGCGTGAACGGACGAGCAAATCGCCGCCTCGCACACCTGTGAGGACCGACGCATGATGTGCGAAAAAAAAAAAAAAAAAAAACCCAGGAAGCACCAATTGCCCTTGGTCGAAAGTGCCGTGACCGGAAAGGGGGGCCAGCCCCTTAGGAGCATAGGCCGTATGACGGCCTGCCTGATCACCGAGAAATGGTGGTCGACGAGACCGCCAGGCCCTTTTGTGGACCAGAAACCGACACAAAAGAGAGTCAGAAGCTCCGAAATGGAGCCGTAGTAGGCTGGTATACCCGCAAAGCGCGTACCACGCCTAAAGTATGAAAGGCCGAAACCTGCCTTCGGAAGAAGGGAAGGTCGCGGGTGCACCATCACCTAATCCTTATGTGGGGGATCAAGCATGGCGGGCTTGCAAGACAAGGACCGGCCAACTCAGAAACCCCTCTAACAGAGGTAAGGCCACTAAAGGGGCCACCTTCTGAGATAGTGGTCAAAGAGAAATCTCTCTGATGTTTCCAAAAGGAAGGTTCCTGAAGAACCGAGAGGCACCAGAGTCAAAACTCATGGGGGAAGAGATGGGCCAAGAGGGGAAAGTATATGACAAACCCCTTGCACACAAAAAAAGGGGGACCCACCAGGGAACGGGCTGCCGAAAAAAGACCACTAAAAAGAACACAGCCAAGGCTGAAATCTGCCCCCAATCTGTGCTTTAAGCAATTTTTAGATCCAATCCAAGCTTTAAAAACAGCAGGACCCTGGACACCGAGAGTACGCCTGGACGTCACTCCATCCCTTCGCACCAAGAGAGGTAGACGGTAGATTCCTCCGGAGAAGACTACGGGTGCCCTGTTGAGATGACCGAGTCAGACAGACCCTGGTCACCTAAAGTCTGGCTTCCAATAACCATGTTGAGCAAGTCAGTGACTGTAACAACAGGAGGAAGTATGGGACCTTGAGACAGGAACCTCCTGCCTGGCAACCGCCAGGGTGCCTCCGCTATCAGGGGCCCGATAATCAGCGTACCAAGGACGCCGAGGTCAATCTGTAGCGATTAGAATCATCGGGTCTCCTCAGCATCCACTCTGTGGAGCGGCCGAGGGAAGCAACTACCATGGAGGAATGGCAAAAAATCACCGATACAGACAACACAGGGCCACCAGCGCGACTGACGCGTCTGTACAAGATCCACTAGACCTGGCCACTAACTTTGACAACCTTGCGGCGGAGACAAGCTGCCAGGGGAGATCAATGCCATGTGAGGCTTCACTTCCTGCAAGGGGAGCCGAAACACCCCAAGCACAAAGATCAGTCGCCTGGTCCAGCAACTGGCGACTCCAGTAGTCCGCCTGCCGGCATACCTGATGGTAGACTGAAGCCAACGGCCGTTGGCGTTGGTCTGGCTGAAACCAGATCGGTCGACCACAAGGAGAAGCATAGCCTGATCGCCTAAAATAGTAGGACAATGAACAGTAGACAGCACCTGGTAATCCAGGCGGTCTCCACCAGGCACTAGCCAGGCCCGACCCTGGGTAGCTACCGAGACCAGACACATTCAAGGAGGTGTGTCATAGGTCCACGGCAAGTCCAGCGACTCAGGGTCGACCTGGACCCCCCAGTTTTGTGAACCCCCAGGTTCACAACCCGTGAGCTGGCATCCGTCTTTAAACACCGACCACTGGAGGAAAAAACAACTTCCCGGGACCGAAGAGTCGGGAATCTCTGTCACCAACTCAGAGAGGACTCTGACTAGGTGGCGCACAGGAATCTAATGATTTCAGAGACAAGAGATTTTTACCACCCTGGACAGTAGTTCCCCTGGAAAACCAGGGTGTGGAACTGGGCGTACAGTACCGCCTTTGAAGGAGGCTACCTCACAGGGACCCCGAACCCCGGAGAGAAGACCGATTGCGTGATGCCAATACCTTCACCGCAGACTGAAGAAGTTCTGCAATTTCTCCAGGGGAAGAAGGACCTTTGCCACTGAGGGGTCTGGGTCAACACTAGATACGCCAATGCTGAGTCGGAACCTAGCATGGCCATGATTTGAACCCTGGGTCGCACACATGGAGGGCAGGCTTGCTGCCACTGAGCTACACTTTCTGGCCTAACCGTTTAACGTCCACCCCGAATCTTCGGAGGGTCTGAATGGGAATAACCCATCCACTAGGTCGGAGACAGAAGCTGCTCTCAGAAGAAAGTCGTTCCAAGTAGCCAATGAGGCAAAGCCTCGCTGTCGCAACAAAATTCAAATAAGTGCGAGCCTCCTAGCTGAAAACCCATGGTGCTGACGCCAGATCAAAAGGGAGGGCCACAGGCTGACAGAGACCCTTCTCTCATCACGAAGCACAGAAAAAAACACTGTGACATGTGCAAAACGGGACATGCATGTATGCGTCCCTGATGTCCGAGGACGTCAGGACATCCCCCGGATGAAGCGCAGCTACCACCGAACAAATGGATTCCATGCGGAACTACCCGACGTTCACAAAAGGTATTTAGGGCCTGAGGCCCATAGAAAACCCCAAAACTCTCATCCTGCAGGAAAGGTAAAATTACCTTGCAGCTTAGCAAATCCCACACTGCCCAAGGCAGACCGATGGGCCGGGAGAGGAAGACACAAGGACAGAACTTTGTTCTGTGGATAGGAGGAAACCCTATCTAGTACTCCGAAGAGACCACCTCGCAGACCCACTAGTGGGAGAGCAGGGAGGTTTCACTGAATTGTGAACCTGCAAGCCGCCCCTCCCACCTAGAGACAGGGAGGGAAGGCTATATACATTGGCAAGATTTGGGTGCCGGCGTGATCGGCTTATGCACCCAGGGACAGATTAGTCCCCCAGCTGGGCCTTTGACGGCCTGGGAGGGTTGCCCCTGAATAATACACACACATAGTGTGTATGTATATTATGTAGGTGTATGCACACATGTCTTTGGAGGAAACCGGAGTACCCGGAGGAAACCCACGCAGACACAGGGAGCGACAATGCAAGCTCCAGGCAGATTGGCGTCAGTGTGCGGATTCGAACCAATGACTCTTTTGCTGCCAAGTAATGGAGTTAAGCACTACACCACCGTGTGCATAAAACCATTCTGAAACAGACACCCTGGATAGCAAGGGCGTAGCATTCAATGAAGCATCACAGACCTATATGAGGCCCTGGACCAGCTGGTCCGCTAGGCTAATAACCTCAGGAGAGAGTAGGTGCTCCTCCACTGTCTGGTGCAAAATGCTCACTCTGTGAGTTGTATACAGCACTAGGGGTCAGGACTACTCCAGGATGGCCGCCGAGCGTTCAGAACTAGGCCACAGGAAAATGGCCGGCACAATGTAAGCTGTGCCATAGCGCGGCTACAACAAAATGGGCGCCAATGGGCGTTTTCAATGTAATTGAAAAACCTCCCAAAAAATGGCGCAAGCGTCGACCGAGACCTCAGTGTAGTGGCCACAATAGGCCCGCAAGCCAGACCCCAGCATGGTAAACATGGAACGGGTCAGTACTTCGGATCTTCTATCAGTCAGATCCATACAAGCGGGGGTTCCCGCCCGGCGGTGAGGGACTACAAAAGCCCTCAGCGGCTTTTCTCATTCCGCATCTCAGAAATTATCAAAGAAGGGCACAGAAGGAAAAAACCTACACAGCGGTCTGATTTGTGTGATCCAAAAAAGACCGAGCCCTTAGCGGAAACCCAGCTGCACTATGCAGCTTAGGAGAGTCCCTTGCAGCAGTAAAAAGCGCACCCATAAATGCCTTATTCTGCCTTTTTTGTTTTTTTTTTAACTAGGTACCTGGTCCATGGCTCCATAACAGAGCATTCCCCAGGGGATAACGGGGGAAGGGGGCACTCTTTTACCGCCCGCCCGCAGTCCACCCCCACCCTGGCACAAACTGTGTCCAGGACTAACAATAAAAACTCTATGGTAATCCCAGGTGCTAACACCTGCTGCCACCACCAGCATGTGGGGAAGGACCCAGATACTGACTCCAATATTTACATATAGTGTGTATTATAATATGCACACCTGTCCATACAAATAGACAAAAGCTCCTAGAGCCCTATTCAGGGCCTCTCACCCACTTGCTGCGCTAACCAGGGGACTCCCTCAGGAGGAGACTGCCCAGCGCTGCCTGTGAGGAAAAGAACCGTGAGGTAACTTTTGCAGGGACCTGTGTTTAAACAGGAAAAGCCTCCTAGGGCTGTTTTATGTAAGGATAAGACACAGATACAGCATAAAAAGCAAAACCGTTACAGGTGTCACCAATCAGTCAGCGACTGCTGAAGTATAATCATAAACATCTGTGCTCATCACAGGGCTTTTTACCACAGGAAAGCCCAATACAAAAAAAGAAAAAACACAGGCCAGATAACACAGTCCCCTCAGGAAGGCCCCCTCCCCCCTGACAGTGGCAATGTTAGCAATGCAGCAAGGGAAAGGAGCAGGGAAGTAAGGGGAAGGGACCCCCGAACCCCAGGAATGCCCAGCCGTACCAACCCACCGAAGCAGGAGGGACTGTACTTACCCGTCCAAGCGAGGACTCGCTGACGCATTCCTGACAGAACTACAACCGCAATGGAGGTAGCTGTCGGCCCGGTCCACTGTGAGTGAGACAACACCACAGCCCAGTCATATGTGGACCTCGGAGCAAAGCTCACCGGCCACCCCAGGAGTCATGGTGTATGGCGTGGCAGACCAAGCCTCTTTGCAAAGGTGTGCCCACGCTTGCTGGTCGGACTGAGTAGACTACAAGGATCTATATTATCCAGCCTGTCTCTCAGCCGACAGTTGAAAGAAGATTCTTCAAGAAAAAGTAAAATAAAATAAAATAAAATAAAATAAAATTTCTCCTCAGGGCGCTGGGCCCAAAGGGAGCCATACGTCCTTCTCCTTTGCTAGGCAGAACGAAACTGAGGCTGCAAGCTGCAGTGAGGAGGGTTATGTCTGGAGGGACCGCCCCCTGGGCGGGGCTGTTCAACTCTGTTAATGTAACATGTATTTAACTATTTAACATGTTTCTGCCTAGTCCTCTCCTGTAAACAGGGAACATAACCCACTTGTCAAGATTTAAGGAGCTGTGTCCGTCCATGGACGATAAGAGAAATCGTTTTTTCTCCCAAACTTGCCACGGTTCTGTTGCTTGGAAGATCAAATGTCATAGGTGTTTCATCCATATTCCCAATATCTCCCAGGTCATAGCTATGGATCCTTCTTTGTTTTATGATGAATGAAAGGAATGACATCACTTTTTTATCAAGGTCTTTTGGCAACTTCTGCGAAATCTTTGTTCTTTGCTGCAAACATAATGCAAACCTATTCATAAACAAAATTTTCAATGCCTGGTGCTTTGAAATTGTCATCTTTAGCCATTTGAAGGGCACATAAGAGAATACCCATGCGTGTTCCGCAGTAACCATTTTGACGACACTCCATAACCCTTTCATGCAATTCAGTCTCTAATGCCGCGTACACACGGTCGTTTTTTTTTAATGAAATAAAACAACGTTTTTCATCATGAAAAAAAACAACGTTTTTCTAACTTCATCTTAAAAAACGACGTTGCCCACACACCATCGTTTTCTGAAAATGCTCTAGCAAAGCGCGGTTACGTACAACACGTACGACGGCACTCTGTTCCATTCAAGCTCCCGTCTCATAACTTGCTTCTGAGCATGCGCGGCTTTAAAACGTTGTTTTAGCCCACACACGATCATTTTTTATGACACAAAAAAACGACATTTTGAAAAACGACATAAAAAATTGAAGCATGTTCGAATATTTTTTTGGACGTTTTTTTTGAAAAAACGATGTGAAGCCCACACACAATCATTTTAAATGACGTTTTTAAAAACGTCGTTTTATTTCATCACAAAAAACGACCGTGTGTATGCGGCATAAAGCTTCATATGAAGTCGTTAAACCACGTCAAGTTTTTTTTGCCTTTCGAATCTTTTCCGCCACTCCCTCACTTGTTTTTCGTCAACACAAAATTCCCTACTTGCAATACTATTATTGTTTTCTTCTGCTCTGGACACAACCTTAAGGTTAAAACCATCTTCATATGACCTCTGTTTTTGTTTTGGTCCAGGATTAGAAGTACCGGCATTGGGATCCATTTCTAACAGGATAAAAAAAAAGTATTTTTTCCCATCGGAGCCTTTGCACACCTCTCCCACAATCTCCCCATCAGCCGTGTCCCCATCAGTGTCTTATGAGAGTGTCCCCGTCAGGGTCTTATCAGATTTTTCACTGATTTTTCACTGATGGGGACACTCTGAGTCAGACAATTAACAGTAGACAGAAAGGGACATTTTGATTTTAAGTTGTGGGATGAATTTGGGGTCAAGCACTACAACTAGTAAAGTCAAAATATAAATACTTATATGTTGTCAGAGAGGGAAGATGGGATGAGCACTATGGCTGCCCGTCTGATCATAGAAGGTACAGTATGTGAAGTATAGGATTAAAATACATGGGATGCAAAGGATATAAGGAAAGCAGGATTTAACGCAGGGAAATATTAAAGAGAGTTAAAAGAGAATGATATGCATGTGTTGTGTACAAATGGGAAAACAATCTATGTGTTTAAATGCTGGCACCTTTAGTTCTACATCTCTTGTGTGTGTCTTGTGTGCAGATGTGGAGAATCAGGTAGGGGAGGACTTGTACTGGAATGGGAAGGGGTGGTTGTTTTGCTGGGGATAGAGGATATAGGGGGGGGGGGGGGGGTGGAAGAAGATTTATTCTGAGAGGAGTGGTATTGGGTTGAAGGAGAAGAGGATTTGTGTTGGGAGGAATTGAGAGGTTGGGGGGAAAGTTATGGAACTGGGGATTTGAGGATGGTGGAGGAGGGTATGTGCTGGGGAAGGGGAAAGAAGATCTGTTTTTGGGGAGGGGGGGGGGGGGTGTTCTGTGAGATTGAGAGAGGATTTTTGTTCTGTGGGGGTAAGCATGCAGATCAGTGCTGTATTTGTATTTATTTTTTTGAGGGGAGGGAGTGGGGATTCTTGCTAAAAGGGTAATGTGGGGAGAGTATAGCTTGCAGAGGGAATTTTGCACTCTCCTTACACCTACACTGTATGTTACACACCCCTTACTACTGCACTCTTTTTTCCTGCATTCTGTGATTACATATTCCCGACTTCTGCATTTTGTGCATAACACTCCTCTCCTCTGCACCATGTGCATAACACTCCTGTTCCCTGTACTCTGTGCATTATACTATCCTCTCCCCTACATTCTGTGCATTACATATGCCTGACCCCTGCATTCTGTGCATAACATTTCTGTTCCCAACATTGGCCTGGATTCACATACAGCGGCGCATAGTTATACCGGCGTAGCGTATCGAATATACGCTACGCCGACGTAGCGCAGAGCGGCGAGCACAGTATTCACAAAGCACTTGCTCCCAACGTTGCCCCGGCGTAACGTAAATTTGTAGGCGTAAGCCAGCCTAATTCAAAGTAGGTGGAAGTGGGCGTGATCCATTTAAATGAAGCGTGACCCCATGCAAATGATGGGCCGAACGAACGGCGCATGCACCGTACCGTGGACGCATCCCAGTGCGCATGCTCAGAATCACGTCGAAAATACTCCCTAAGATACGTCGAATCACTGCCTACGACGTGAACATAACCTACGCCCAGCCCTATTCACGTACTACTACGTAAACAACGTAAAATACGACGGCTGTTCCCTGGTCCATACCTTTGCATGAGTTGCGCCTCATAGATGGGGAATAACTATACGCTGGATGTAAGCCTTACGTAAACCGCGTATTTTAATGCGCCGGGCGCAAGTACGTTTGTGAATCGGCGTATCTCACTCATTTGCATATTTGAATCGTAAGTCACATGGGAGCGCCCCTTGTGGCCAGCGTAAATATGCGCCCACGATACGATGGCGTAGGAAACTTACGTCGGTTGTAGGAAGCCTATTTTCAGGCGTATCTAGTTCTGTGGGCACGGCGCACAGATACGACGACGCACATTTACACTTACGCGGCATATCTCGAGATACAGCGGCGTAAGTGCTACGTGAATCCGGGCCATTATGTGCAATATGTACTCCTGGACTCTGCTCATTGTGTGTCATTTACTCCTAAACCTGGCCCTGACTACAGCACTGGGATACATACTCCTGATCCTTGAACACATTGCATTACAAACCTTGGACCCCTGACTGCTGAAACTCTGTGCATTGCACACCCCAACCCCTGCACTTGGCTTTAAAGACGCATTTACTATATACACTATACTGTACATTAAATACTTCTAATCAAAGTTTTCATTGGCTCAACAGTTGCTAGTTGCTATGCAGTCTCTGACTATTTTAATGAAGTTCCTTTTTAAGGTATGCTCAGACAAAGTGTTAGCTCTCTGTATATTTTCAGTGTGTACAAAACCATAAACTTTTTTTTTTTAAATGCTTGTGCTGGAGGTTATAAGTGTTTGAGATTTTTGCTTGTGGCACATCAATTAAAGCATATTTTATAGGTAAAAGGAAGCCTGGGTTTTATTTAATCACGCCCCTACTACTGTTAACAGTTTGGTCTCTGCCTCCCTGAAGTGTACCTCATTCTGAAATTCAAAAAGTTGGGAGATATGGTTATGGCTCTGGTGTTATAAGTGTTTGAAAATTGTATTTTCTACATATTCTTCATGTCTACACAAAGCTGTCATAATCAAAGAAATTGTGTGTTTAATACTTATGATAACAGCATACCATTAACCACTTAAGGACCGCCTCCTGCACATATACGTCGGCAGAATGGCACGGCTGGGCGCAAGCACGTATATATACGTCCTGTACTTGTACCCAGCCGTGGGTCGCGGCCGCGCGCCCGAGGCGCGCTCCCGCGACCCGGTCCGAAGCTCCGGGACCGCGGGTCCCGCGGACCTGATCGCCGCTCGAGTGCGGCGATCAGTCCCCGGAGCTGAAGAACGGGGAGAGCCGTTTGTAAACACGGCTTCCCCGTGCTTCACTGTGGCGGCGTATCGATCGCGTCATTCCCTTTATAGGGGAGACACGATCGATGACGTCACACCTACAGCCACACCCCCCTACAGTTGTAAACACTCACACAGTGAACCCTAACTCCTACAGTGCCCCCTGTGGTTAACTCCCAAACTGCAACTGTCATTTTCACAATAAAGAATGCAATTTAAATGCATTTTTTGCTGTGAAAATGACAATGGTCCCAAAAATGTGTCAAAATTGTCCGAAGTGTCCGCCATAATGTCGCAGTCAGGAAAAAAATCGCTGATCGCCGCCATTAGTAGTAAAAAAAAAAAATGCAATAAAACTATCCCCTATTTTGTAAACGCTATAAATTTGGCGCAAACCAACCGATAAACGATTATTATTATTATTATTTTTTACCAAAAATAGGTAGAAGAATACGTATCGGCCAAAACTGAGGAAAAAAAAAAAAATTATATATGTTTTTGGGGGATATTTATTATAGCAAAAAGTTAAAAATATTGCATTTTTTTCAAAATTGTCGCTCTATTTATTGTTTATAGCGCAAAAAATAAAAACCGCCGAGGTGATCAAATACCACCAAAAGAAAGCTCTATTTGTGGGGAAAAAAGGACGCCAATTTTGTTTTGGAGCCACGTCGCACGACCGCGCAATTGTCTGTTAAAGCGACGCAGTCCCGAACTGTAAAAACACCTTGGGTCTTTAGCCAGCATATTGGTCCGGGGCTTAAGTGGTTAAGGACCGTCTTTAAGGCAGGGCAAAAGGGGAAGCTGCCCTGGGCCCCATCATTGTTGCAAGGCCCAAAGCGGCTGCCTCATACTTGCCAACTATCCCAGTTTAAAATATTTTGTCCCAGGAAGTTTTAGTCCTGTGCTGTGCCCCGATATCTGAAGTTCTGTAACTAATGCTGCCCTTTTGCCATGTACAGATGACTCACCTGTAAATAGCGGCCGCCTTAATATGTAAATAGCCGTGGACCAGCTGCATTGATATGCAAATAGAGGCGCCATTTATATGTATATCATGCCCCCCTGAGGTCATATCCACCATCAACTCTGCTAAATGCTGCCCACTGGGGGGGGGGGGGGGGGAAAAGGGCATGTTTTAAAGTCCTGTCTACAACTGTGATCATTAAGCCCAACATCAGCCTGTTCTGCAAAGGTAAGCAAATTGGAGGTGGAACCCTTTTTCAAAATAACATGGTGTCACAGCAACGTGAATTTTGGTGCATGTGAATACGCACATCTCAGCAGATGCGTGAGGGTGTCATTAACAATTAATGGCACTGCTGTGTATCTTCTAAAGGGCAGCATGTTTCTGTGGTGTCAGGAAAAAGATTTTGCATGTATTCCCGACACACACAAATGTGTCAGTTACATTGGTGGTCAGTGTAAATCTTCTCATTAGATTGGGGCTTGTTGTAAATTCCTTTCATTCACACTAGTGGCCAGTTTGAAGTCCCCCCTTACATTAATGGTGTAAATCCCTCCTTGCATTGGTCGTTACTGTGAATGCTCCTATTACATTAATGGTCAGTGTAAATTCCCATTACATTAATGGTCTGTGTAAATCCCCATTACATTGGTGGCCAGTGTAGAAACTCCTCTTTATATTGGTAATCAGTAAACAAATCCAAACGTGCATTTGTGGTCGAATCCTCCCTTGCATTAGTTGTCCATGTAGAAGCCACCTTTAAATTGGTGGCAAATGTAAATCCCCCTTCCCATTGGTGGCCATTGTAGAAACCCCCCTTTATTGGTTGTTGATATAAAATTCCCCTTTGCATTGGTGATCAGTGTACATTTCCCTTTACACTAGTGGTCAGTATAAATCCCCCTTTACATTGGTGATCATTGTAAATCCCCCCTAACATTGGTGGTCGGTGTAGAAGTGTCACCTTACATTTGTGGTCAGTACAAATCTCCTCAACAATGGTTGTCAGTGTAAATTCCCCCTTACATGGAGGTCATTGCATATTCCCCCTTACACTGATGGTGTAAATGCTTCTATGACATTGGTGTCATGTAGAAATCCCTCTTTATTGGTTGGTGGTCAGTGCAAATCCCCCCTCACATTGGTGGTCAGTGTAAATTCCCCCTCAAATTGGTGGTTATTATAAATTCCCCATTACATTGTGGTCAGTGTAGAATCCCCCACTATATACTTGCCAAAGATTTCCAGCTTTGCTCTACAGGATTCCGAATTTGTCACAGTGTACTGCCTCCTAACTAATCCCATCACTTTTACTGATCCATCAACCCCCCAGCATTGCCACTAATCACACATCCCTCCCCCCAGCATTGCCACGGATTTTCTGTCTTTTGATGGGTCCCCTCACCCCCCAGTTCATGATGTGCAGGCAGTGAGGAGATGATTTTCTATAACGTTTAGCAACTAATCAGTTAGCAGTAATAATGTGCACTAACCTCTTGCAACTAATCATTGACTCGTAAGGATATGCAGTAACCTCTAGCAACCAGTGGGCAGTAATAATGTACAGTAACCTCTAGCAACCAATTGGTGAGTGGTAAGGATGTCCAGTAACCTCTAGCAACCAATCAGTAAGCAGTATTAATGTACAGTAATCGCTAGCAACCGATCAACAAGCAGAAGTCATGTGTTGTAACCGCTATCAAAAAATCAGTGACCCATAATGTGTGCTGGGGCAGATGGGCCCAAGAAAAATGTTTGCCCAGGGTCCAAATAATACTAAAGACTGCCCTGATATCATTGCTCTGAGGCCCAAAATACATTTAGTCCCCACAAAAACCCAGCAGAGTGATATGCCTATTTCCTAAAAGAGGGACCTCAAAATATTGCCTAAAAGGTGTTTTTCCCATGACATAAAAAATGGTCATGTGTACGCGGCTTGAGAATTGCATGATAGTGACCAAAAGGAAAACCCTACCCCATAAAAATTCAGGATATTCCATATGAGAGAGGCTACTTTAAAAAATGCAGCTGTGGCTTACTGTTGCAATTGCCCACTATATACAAGTGATATAAATCAACATTATAGGGTTGATTTGCTAAAACTCGAGAGTAAAAATCTGGTGCAGCTGTGCATGGTAGCCAAGCAGCTTTAAACTTCATCTTGTTCGATTAAGCGTTGACCAAAAAAAACTGGATGCTGATTGGTTACTATGCAGAGCTGCACCAGATTTTGCACTCTCCAGTTTTAGTACCTGTTGCAAGGCAACATGTTTTATTTTAGAATACAAGATGTGTTTGAATATGAAATCTGGATACACCTAGCCTCATCACTCTTGGGCGCTGCCTGGAATGCCATTTAAAAGGTTACCCATCAGGGCTTTGTAACATATCAGAACCTTCATCTGAAAGAAGAGTTATGCCCCCTGTCAGGGAAGTATGTCAACAAAAGCTTGGCTCCAGACCCCCTAGTGTAATAAAGATGGAAGTGCTTGATTAACACGTCTGCAAACAAAGCTTCAAAAAGCCACTGCTGCCAAGATGACTGATGGGCTGAGTTACAGAAGATCAAAGACTAGCTGTCCATGAAGATTTAACCCAGGTCGCATAGCGGTGATTCATGGACAAATGCTGCTCCTAGTGGACACTACAGCAGGCTTCCTGGAGGATGGACAGGTATTTTGAAGGACTGCCTCTTATCTCTTTTCCATTGGACAGAAGACTAGATGGATGTTGTGTATGGGTGGGGTCTGAATACAGTTTAAAAGTGCTCATTGAATGGAAAATCTCTCTTGCCTCATGGCTCTCATGCCAGCGAGCCCAGCTTATGATACTGGTCATAGAGGATGACCTTACGTAATGTATCATTGATGTTCTTGTGTTTCACATGCTCTGTAACATTTTATTTTAGTATTTTATGTTAGCATTCCTATTTAATTGGGAAATAAATAAGACCCTTGTTTATATAAGCAGTGTGTTTATTTTTAATAGCTAACCTTATTATTGTACTATCACCAGTAACATTATCTTGGCCAGACTAGCTAACTATAGGAATAGACAAGTTAATACATATTTATAATAAATAGGGGTAATCCATAACCACCCAATATTTATTTCAGTACCTCAACCCCTATGTGTACAAACTGTTTAGTCTTAACTGGAATGGATTTACACTTTAAGCAGCTGTAAGAAACAATATGGGAGCAACTTTATAATTTTATAACTAAAGTTATGTCAATAAATTTACCTTGTGTTTGCCAGCGGAACTGCTCATCCATTGAGCTGAGAAAAAACAAAAACAAAATATTACATTTTTTTTTAAACATAAATATACGTCTTGTAAAATATGAAACTTTGCACCTAATGTACATTCAAGGATGCCACTGGAAGGTAGCATTAAATATACTGTTATGAGTGACATAAATATGGCTTTTGCCCACTATGTTTGTAAAATAATAAACTCTGCACTCAGTGCACAGGTACATTTAAGGACACCATTGTACAGTTGCCAATAATATAGAAGATGAATGGGGGAAGGCTTTTTTTTCTCTGATTCTCTACTTCTCCCCAGCTTCTTCTCAGGGATCCACGTTTTATAATCGTTTTTCTCCCTAGTTATTGTTCTACGCGTTTTTCTCCCTTACCAGTAATTCCTCCCAGGCCATTACCCCCCTAAGGGGAATATCTGGGGGTCGCTAAACCCCTTATGTATAGCCTCTACCCTGATTTAACACTTTTACCATTTCCCCTCATGAGCATCTATGCCTCGAAATTGATGCCCCTCTAGTAGCATCAGGAATTTGGCTCCTAACACCCTGTTGTCAAAATCAATAGCTAACTGTCTTGAGTGTTGAGAAGCACCTCCCTCGGGATCAACTGTGGGTATATTATGTATATAGGATTGTATACATTTTTTTTTCTTCTTTTTATTGGTTTAACTGGATGGACTTGTATCATTTTTCAACCAGTCCAACTATATAACTATGTAACATGTTCTGTCATCCCTGTCATATGTGCCTTCATGCACTTTATACAATGCCTTGAGAAACTATTCATACCCCTTTAAATTTTCCACATTTTATCATGTTATAACCTAAAACGTAAATTTATTTTATTGGGATTTTATGTGATAGACCAACACAAAGTGTCACATCATTTTGAAGTGGAAGGATAAATGGTTTTCAAATTTTGTTACAAACAAATATCTGAGAAGTTTGTTAGAGAACCTTGGTGAACAAACAGCATCATGGGCCAAGAAACACACCAGACAGGTCAGGGATAAGGTTGTGGAGAAGTTTAAAGCAGGGTTAGGTTTTAAAAAAAAATCCCTCAAAAATATCCCAAGCTTTGAACATCTCACAGAGCACTGTTCAATCCGTCATCTGAAAATGAAAAGAGTATGGCACAACTGCAAGTCTACCAAGACATGGCTGTCCACCTAAACTCACAGGCCGGGCAAGGAGACCATTAATCAAAGAAGCAGCAAAGAGGCTCATGGTAACTCTGTAGTGACTGCAGAGATCCACAGCTCAGGTGGGAGATTGTCCACAGGACAACTATTAGTCGTGCACTCCACAAATCTGACTTTTATGGAAGACTAGCAAGATGAAAGCCATAGTTGAAAGAAAGCCATAAGAAGTCCTGTTTTCAGTTTGAGAGAAGCCATGTGGGGGACACAGCAAACATGTGGAAATGCTCTGGTCAGATGGGACCAAAATTTAACTTTTTGACCTAAAAGCAAAATGCTATGTGTGCCGGAAAACTAACACTGCACATCACCCTGAGCTCACCATCCCCACTGTGAAACATGTTGGTGGCAGCATCATGTTGTGGGGATGCTTTTCTTCAACGGGTACAGGGAAGCTAGTTGATGGGAAGATGGATGGAGCCCAATACAGGGCAATCTTAGAAGAAAATGTGTTGAAATCATTGTAATAACATATATGAATTACGCCGCCGTCTGAAATGTATTATGCCTGGCTAAAATGTATTTTTATTCCTTATCTTTCCATCAGAATGCATGTGCCTCCATTGTGGGGACACTCATTGTTTAGTGTTAGGACCACAGATTACAGGGTGCCTTGGCGCGGCTCTGTTGGTCAAACATGCGTTTGCAAATGCGTGCGGACAAAACCCCTGTTTTTAAAGCATACTGTTAGACAGGTTAATTGGTTGTTATGCGAGCTGGTCGGTAAGTAGGCTTGGTTTTTCCCTGGGCATTCCCCAGGTTTTGTTGTTGTAAAATGTAATATGCCTGGCTTGGAATGCAAGAATGTTTGGATAACACCACATCCCCCATTATCTTGTTGTTCATCAATGCCTGGAATCCAGCTTTTTAATCTTAGACAATCTCTATGACCAGTTATCCATCTTCTGTTAAGTGATGAACAAAACCTGTTTTGTTTTCGTAGTCATGTAATTATAAATCAGTCTCTCCCCTCTCTATTGTTCTGTAACCAAATAAATACTGTATGACCTTTTCAGTAAATTCAGATACCTTACTGCACAAACTGCCTTTCGTGTCTCAGTTATTGAGGTATCTCCAGATCTGAAAGGGCACTATTGGTAGACCTTTAAAGAAAGATGTTTCGTCCAGAATAACTAATATTCCATTAAAGAATGGGGGCTCATTTTCGGGGTAAGATAATTATCCATGGTGGGTAGACCTTTGTCTATTTTTGACAAATTCTTCCTTACCCTGGCTCTGATAAAATATTAATCTTTTAAATTTAAAGTGGAGTTCCACCCATAAATATAACATTACATCAGTAGTTTTAAAAAAAATTCATTAGTCCTTTACGATTTTTTTTTTTTTTTTTTTTTAGATGCCTTCAAAGTGTTGTTGCTAGGCAGAATAGTTAATCTTCCCACTTCCTGCACCTAGGTGCTTAATGCTTCCTAACCTACACCGCACAGACTCCTGGGAATGTAGTGGGTGTAACTTTCCAGGAGTCTGTGCATTCCCCAGTCTCAAAGAATCATGTGACTTGGACAGCACAGGTGCTGAAACCTGATCTGACACTGCTTGTGCAGCACTGAGCATGTGCGAGATTTGCAAGGCTGAAATCCAGGAAGTCATGCAGTCTGGCTTCATGATGCACACACAGATGGCCCCAGTCAATTTCTATTTTATAAAGTGTCTAAATGCTGTAACAACCTAACAAAACGAACCTTAGTTTACAGACTAACTTTACTAGAATACATTAAGCTTGTGTATTACAGGGGTATTTATATTTAAAAAGTGAAATTGTGGCCGGAACTCCGCTTTAAAGAGAAAGGAAGGATGGACGCCTTAATCACTTAAGACCCGGACCTTTAGGCAGGTAAAGGACCTGGCCAGTTTTTGCGATTCGGCACTGCGTAACTTTAACTGACAATTGTGCAGTCGTGCAACGTGGCTCCCAAACAAAATTGGTGTTTTTTTCCCACAAATATAGCTTTCTTTTGGTGGCATTTGATCACCTCTGCGACAACTTTGAAAAAAATTCAATTTTTTTTCCTTTTTTGCTATAATAAATATCCCCCAAAAATATATCTCTTTTTTTTCCTCAGTTTAGGCCAATACGTATTCTTCTACCTATTTTTGGTAAAAAAAAATCTCAATAAGCGTTGATCGATTGGTTTGCGCAAAATTTATAGCGTTTAAAAAATAGGGGATAGTTTTATTGCATTTTTATAAAAATAACATTTTATTTACTACTAATGTTGGCGATCAGCGATTTTTTTCGTGACTGCAACATTATGCCGGACACATCGGACAATTTTGACACATTTTTGGAACCCTTGTAATTTTCACGGACGCGACTCACGGCTGGGCACTTAAAGAGGATGTACACGTATGTGCTTGTGCCCAGCCGTGCCATTCTGCCGACGTATATCTGCAGGAGGCGGTCCTTAGGTGGTTAAGGCTTCATTTCCACTGGCGTTTTTACAGAGCCTTTTCTGAGCGTTTTTTACAGCTTAAAAACGCCTGTCCATGTTATTCTATGGCATCATGCCCACATAGGCGTTTTTGAGCTGCAAATGGCATAGGCGTTTTTGAGCTGTAAAAAAAAACGAGGGACCAGCGCGTTCTGTGGCTCCAGCAATAGAGCTGTAAAAACGCTAGACATTAAAAAACGCTCAAAAACGTGCAAAAACGCTCCAGCTTTTTTTTTTTTTTTACAAAATAAACATGGACAGGCGTTTTTAAGCTGTAAAAAAGGCTAACACAAGTGGCTGTAAAAACGCCAGTGGAAATGAAGCCTAATAGACACACTCATGGGAGTATAACATTGTAGGGTCTGTGGGAGACCCAAGTCTTTAAGACTCCATAAATTAGAAACTGCAGTTCAGTATCCTTTTGGCAAGGGTATTTAGGTAACCAACAGCGCCTGCTAAATCTTTGCTTTTCTTTCTGTCGCATAGAAGTAATAAGATAATTTGTTGTGTGGATACACTGACTGTAAGGTAGGACAGTCAAAGTGGTATTTTGAAATTTTGAAGCAGCTTGGGGTTTCTATAATGTTATGCCCAGGTTGGCTTTAAGCGCTTTGGTAACGCAGTAAAAGCATTTTGGTAACGCAGACGAAGCATTTTGTCAACGCAGACAAAGCGTTTTGGGAACGCAGACGAAGCGTTTTGGGAACGCAATAGAAGCGTTTGGGGAACACAATAGAAGCGTTTGGGGAACGCAATAGAAGCGTTTGGGGAACGCAATAGAAGCGTTTTGGGAATGCTGTAGAAAAGTGTACACGCACATTGGAAGCTTGGTGCTTCTGGAAAAAATAAATAAATAAAAGAGATGACTATTTGAGTCATTCCTCCTATTCAGAGTATTGTTTAGCACAATACACAAGAGGCACATACCCGCTTGCATAAATCTGCTATTTTGCTTCACGTGAAAAAGGGGATCAAACCACCGACCATGCCTTCGCCAGCGCTTTTGCACAGAGCATACTGCTATATTTGCATTCCATACTCAGTGAGTCAGAGAGACTTGCTGAGTTGGAGAGTGAATGTTAAAGAAGGATTTAATTCAGAAAAGTTATCTATATACATTAAAAATACATGTTTATTGTTAAAATATTGCAACTACAGGGCTTAATATGTGCCCAACACATTTCATTAATAGACTGACAATACAAGATACGCCTAAAAACAGGCTTCATTCCACCAACGTAACTTGCCTACGCCGGCGTAGAGTGGGCGCATATTTACGCTGGACGCATGTGGCGCTCCCATTGATTTTGTATTCAAATATGCAAATGAGGGAGATACGCCGATTCACGATCGTACTTGCGCCCCGACGCAGGCTACGACTGGTGTGCGTAAGTTGTACGTACGGCGTAAAGTTATGCCCCATAAAGGAGGTGTAACTCAGCAGCATCCCTGCAAAGGGCTGCACCAGGGAACACAAGCCCGCGTAGTTTACGTTGGACGTGAATATGACTAGGCGTAGGTTACGTTCACGCCGTAGGCAGTGATCCGGCGTATCTTAGGCAGTTGTTCCGACGTGATTGTGAGCATGCGCACCGAGATGGCCCACGGGATGGCGCATGCTCCGTTCGTTATACGTATCTGGCGCTCGGCCCATCATTTGCATGGGGTCACGCCTCATTTGCATGGCTCACGCCCACTTCCACCTATGCCGGCTTACGCCTAGGAAACCGAGCGCAGTTTTGGGAGGAAGTGCTTTGTGAATTCCATGCTTCGGCGGCATAAATGTGCGCCGCTGTCTGTGAATCCGGGCCTATGAGTCTGAATTCGCACCTAAGCTGGACCACATTGCCTTTAAAACACACACTTTTTTTGGTCAGTGCAGAGTGCGAGTGCGATTGATCAGGTAGAATCTGTGATTATTCATGTTGGATGAGGAATATCCGCCCCAGCCAGCCAGCATTCATCCCTAGACCCATGCACATGAAGAAATGCCCACCTAATTCCTCATACTCTACCCTTTACCCCATTCATACATTCAAATGCCATGGGAGGTGCTGAAATAAGTAAAGGTGGACTCCTGCTGAAAAACATTCCTGGAATGACACCTTGCGGGCTAACCAAATGATACACACACAAGGTCTATGAAATTCCAGTGAGCATCACAAAGGAGAGATCCAGATACGCCAGCCCAAAGAGCCAAGTCTAGCCCAATGCATCAGTTCCGGTCTGTCTGTGGATATCGAGTTATATCCTTACAAAGAGGCAGGGTTTTGGGGTAGAGAATCTCTATAAAATATGGATGAACACAGAATCAAACAAAAAGTTTGGGGAACAGTTTAGGAGAATGAGAATTATAATGTGGACATTTCCTTTTCCTTCCCTTTTATGAATTTATCGGACATTCAGAAGCCATACAAGATACTTTTTTGTGCTTTTCTTTAGGACCATTTCTTTTATTTGGCCTAAAGGCTGTCATGTCCCTCCAACTTGCTTTTATGAATAGTCTTGCCCCTTCCCCTTTGTATTTCATGGACAATTGCTATGAAGCTGAGATTATGGGGTAGATCCACATACCTTTGCACCGGGCGCTGCCGTAACTTTGTTCTTTTTTTTTCGAATCCTCAAAGAATTTGCGCCGTAAGTTAAGTAACTTACGGCGGCGTAGTGTGTCTTTGGCGGCGTAAGGGCGCGGAATTTAAATGGATGTGATGGGGGCGTGTTTTATGCTAATACGTCGTGACCCGACGTAAACAAAATTTTTTTTGAACTGCGCATGCGCCGTCCGTGGGGGTATCCCAGTGCGCATGCTCGAAAATAACCCGGAACAAGCCAATGCTCACAAAGATGACGTCATTCTACGCAAATCCCTATTCGCGAATGACTTACGCAAACTACGTAAAAAATTCAAAATTGTACGCGGGAACGACGGCCATACTTAACATTGAGTATGCCTCATAACAGCAGCTTTAACTATACGCCGGAAAAAGCCGAACGCAAACAACGTAAAAAAATGCGCCGGCCGGTCGTACGTTCGTGGATCGCCGTAACTAGCTAACTTGCATACTCAATGCGGAATTCGACGGAAACGCCACCGCCGAAAAATTGCAGCTTAGATCTGTCGGATCTAGCCGAGATGCCGTCGTATCTGGTTTTGATGATACAAAACAAAGATACGACGCGCAAAATTTGAAATTACTGATACGCCGGCGTAATTTCTTTGTGGATCTGCCCCTGTGTGTTTATTGTTCTCTATTTTTACATGCTTAGGATGATGATACATTTATGGGAAAATAGTCCAGGCAAATGTGGGGGCTTCAGGGTTTGTGATTGTAACATTCGTGACAATAGAGGGGGTTGAAATCATTGTAATAATATAGATGAATTACGCCGCCATTTGAAATGTATTATGCCTGGTTTAAATGTATTATGCCTGGCTGAAATGTATTATGCCTGGCTTGGAATGCAAGAATGTTTGGATAACAACACATCCCGCATTATCTTGCTATTGGTCAATGCCTGCAATCCAGCTTTTTAATCTTAGGCAATCTTTATGACCAGTTATCCATCTTCCGTTAAGTAATGAACAAAATCTGTTTTGTTTAATAGTCATGTAGATATAAATCAGTCCCTCCCCTCTCAATTGTTCTGTAACCAAATAAATACTGTATGACCTTTTCAGTAAATTCAGATACCTTACTGAACAAACTGCCTTTCTTATCTCAGTTATTGAGGTATCTCCAGATCTGAAAGGGCACTGTTGGTAGACCTTTAACCACTTGCTTACTGGGCACATAAACCCCCTTCGTGCCCAGGCGAAATTTCAGCTTCCGGCACTGCCTCGCTTTAACTGACATTTGCGCGGTCGTGCGACGTGGCTCCCCAACAAAATTGACGTCCTTTTTTCCCCACAAATGGAGCTTTATTTTGGTGGTATTTGATCACCTCTGCGGTTTTTATTTTTTGCGCTATAAACAAAAGAGCGACAATTTAAAAAAATATATATATATTTTTTACTTGTTGCTATAATAAATATCCCAATTTTTTTTAAAAAACTATTTTTTTTCTCAGTTAAGGCCGATACGTATTTTCCGACGTATTTTTGTAAAAAAAAAAAAATCGCAATAAGCGACTGGTTTGCGCAAAAGTTATAGCGCCTACAAAATGGGGGATAGATTTATTATTATTTTTTTTACTTGTAATGGCGGCGATTTGCGATTTTTTTGTCAGGGCTGCGATATTGCGGCGGACGTATCGGACACTTTTGACACAATTTTGGGACCATTCACATTTATACAGCGATCAGTGCTATAAAAATGCACTAATTACTGTATAAATGTGACTGGCATTGAAGGGGTTAACACTAGGGGGTGAGGAAGGGGTTAAATGTATTCCCTCATTGTGTTCTTACTGTGTGGGGGGAGGGGACTGACTGGGGGAGGTGACCGATGCCGTGTCCCTATGTAAAGGGACACAGATCGGTCTCCTCTCTCCCTGACAGCACGTGGAGCTCTGTGTTTACACACAGAGCTCCACATCTCTGCTGTGTCACCGACGATCGCGTGTGTCTGGCGGACATCACGGCCGGCAGGCACTCGCATCGGCTCCCGAACGATGCGCCGGGCACGTTGTTTCCCCGCTGCGCGCCCCCAGCGGCATGCACAGGGAACAACAACAGGACGTCCAGGGACGTCCACCCGGCACTTGAGAGCCGCGCTGTGGACGTCTTTCAACCATAGCGCGGATCTCAAGTGGTTAAAGAAGGATGGTTTGTCCAGAATAACTAATATTCCTTTACATGTGTTATAGTCTGAAAAAGAGTTGAGACTGGGGCAGAGGTTCCCCTTCAGGTAGGACAGCAACTTTAAACATACAACCAGAGCTACAATAGAATGGTTAATTGATGATATCCTGTTTATCTGAAATGGCACTTGTTTAGACCTAAATCCTTTTGCAAAAAAGGTTAAAGGGTCACTAAAGGAAAAAAAAATTTTTAGTTGAAATGACAGTTTACAGGGTATAGAGACATAATAGTTAACTGATTCCTTTTAAAAATGATTATAAATAGATAAAAAACAATCATATAATGTACCTACAGTTTATATTTTCGTTTTTGCTGTTGTTTCCTGGTTCTCTGATGTACAGAGCCAGAGAGCCAATAGAGGGCAGTGATGGTTTGTAAAATGAAACTGGATTGGTGCTGAGGAGTTTTAGACACACAGTAATCACACCTCCTTGATTAGTGACCACAGAGAGAAATCTCCCAGTACTGTGGTTATCAGGAAACAGACAACCAGGAAGTGTCCAGAACAGAGAGGAATTACAGCAACATCAAAGCAAAAACGAACAATGAGGACATTAGGCAGTAAGGTAAAGGAAGCTATTTAGCTAAAAAAAAAAATCATTTAGTGACCCTTTAATAGGATTATACAATGCCCAATCGAGTACAAGAAGTTTAATTATATCAAAACATTTTAGTTTGCCTAAAAAAATTTGTTTTTACCTTTTTTTAAGTCACATTACCATGCAACCTCATCATGGGCCCCTTTACGATATATAGCAGTGGTTCTCAACCTGGGGGTCGAATGATGATTTGCCAGGGGTCACTGGATTATGGGCTGTTCTTGAAGCCCGCACCACTCTCCCTGGGGCCTGCAGCGGCCAACTTGTCCTCTTAGCAGCTGCCCATTCAGTTCATGGTATGGCTGGGGGGCAGAGACTAGAGGTCAGCTGACTATTGAGGAATGTGAAGTGGAAGGGGCTGGAGGAGACCCTGGAGGAGACCCTATCTCCTGATTTCGGCATAGGTGTTACTGCTACAAGACACCACAAATTCGGAGACACAGTGAGTAACAATACCTGTGATTATAGTTGCCATTAAAAGTCCTCAATACAGTTCTCAGATCAGCAGATAACCTTGATCAAAAGCACCTAATTCACTTATCCCATTCCCACCAAGGTGTAAGAGAAGGAATAAAAAAAGAGAATACATGGAAGGGAGAGGAAAAGAGGGGGAGGAACAAAGAAAAAGGGAGAGAAAGAATAAGAGAGAGAAAACAAGAAATAAGGCTAGAGAGAGGGATGGGGAAGGAAAACAAGAAATTAGGATAGAGAGAGATAAAAGGGAAAGAGAACAAAGAGAAAGAGTGGTACATCCTAAAGTGTACAATAAGGGGTTTTAATTTTCTACGATTGGAAGGGAGTGCTAAATGTCCGTGGGTTAGGGGTGCAAATTACTTGGGTGCTGACAACCCACGCTACGAAAATAATTTTACTGTTAGGGGCATGTCTATTTAGTAAAGTGGAATGTTTATTCACACATACACAGTGGGGAAGTTCTCCATCTATGGCTTGGGTTATACACAGACGGTGGTCGGGGATTATATCACAGGCAGTTGGGTGGGATTACATGGCAGCGAGCAAGTGGACTAACATAACACACACACACAGTGGGGTTGAAACTTCCCTGTCTGTGTGTGCTTCCTTCCAGAACCAGCTGCAGCCTCTCAGTTGCTATCAAAACTGAAGTTAGTTGTGGAACACAGCTCACACAGACAGGAAAATTGATCCTCATTGTGTGTAATGTAAACCCATCTGCCCACCCATTTTGTTACATAAAACTGCCTGTAAACATGTGCTTCCAAGAGGTTCCAAACATTAACTGTTTTACTCTCACTGTGATTATGCCCTCAAGGTAATTAGGTCAGCTAGGTGAAAATAGTTACAATGGCATTGCACTATATCCTCAGGTTGACCTGCAGAGCTGGTGGTGTCTTAGAAGGGTTAAAGGAGAAGTATGGCCAAAGCTGTTTTGTCCATACTTCTCCTATGGATCACAGGAGTGCAGTTTGTTCTGCACTCCTGTGATCCGCTGTCGGCTGACATCACTCAGCCAGTCCAGACTCAGTAAAGATCCCGACCATATGGTTGGGATCCATCCAGATGCCTGGACTGGCACCTGCCTCAGCCTCTCTGCGATCCTCTTCCCCACAACCCTGGCCAGCGGGGGGGCTTATTCAAAATCTGCAAGCCGCCATCAAATCTGCGGTGTATTAAATGGTGTAGTGAAAAAAATTACAGTAGGCCAAAAAAATCAAAAACAATGTAGATCTATTGTCAATCAAGCCGCCCGCCACCATTGATGGCCCGGGAAAAAAAACGGTCTGATCGCCGGAGCCTTTGGCATGAGCGGAGCTTAATTTTTCTCTTTTTGGATTGGTGATGACGGTAGGTGTCGTGGTCGACGATGGATCTACCTGGGGGGACATTGTTTTTGATTTTTGGACTTGTCAAAAACTACCTACTGTAATTTCTTTCACTACATCATTTGTATGGGTGAATGAGTAGGGTCACACAGGGAGGTGGGGGGCAGATTTGATGGTGACTTCCAGATATCGAATAAGCCCCCCCCCCACCTGTACCGCCGGTCAGGGTTGTGGGGAAGAGCCTTTGTCCCCATCAACATTGGGGACAAGGAGCTTTGGCCTCAAAGCACCCCCCAATGTTGATGGGGATGTCCCCTCCCTTTCCTGACCCTGCATCCTCAGATAAAAGGCTGCTTTGGATTTTGGGGAGGACCCCACGCCATTTTTTTCAGTTTGTCAGTGGGGAGCTACATCAGGGGACATTTTTGATTTTTGAATAAAAGGACTTGTCAAAAACTGCCTACTGTAATTGTTTTTGAAAAACATTTTTTTTTAGGGCATGTGGCTTAGTATGGTTCGGGAGGGGGGGGGGGGGCACTGTCTTGTTCCCTCCCTTTCCTGACCTGCTTCCTTGGATAGCAGGCCTGCTGTGGATTTTGGGGAGGACACCCACGTCATTTTCTTTTTTTATTTTCAGCTGTCAGTGGGGAGCCCCGCTGACAGCTGATGACTCTTCCCTTGCAAGGACAAGTCACGGTGGCTGCACATTAACAACCAGCTATACACTGTTTGTTATGGATGAAAGAAACGCATGTAAAAACACATCAAAAACGCAACTCTTTCATTTTTGTGAAGGTCCATTGAGTCTATTACACGTAAAACCCAATCTGCTATGAAAAAAAGTCCCTGCACCTTTCAAAAACGCATAGATGTGAACATGTACCATAGGACACCATGTGAATGGACTGTAGTACATTTCTGCAAAATGCACTAAAAAGCGCATAACGCAAACATTTTTTTGCTTATACAGGCTTTTGGCATTTTTTCTTAAGCCTGTATAAGCGGCTCTAGGTTATGCTATTTGTCCATGCACATTAGGTCGTTTACAGGCATATTTGCAGAAAAGCGTTTTGGGCAGAAAAAAAAACCCATCAGAATCAGATTTTAAAGAGGAGCTTTGGGGCAGAAAAAGTGCTTGATGACCATAAGCACGCTGTTTAGTAGCTTATCAGGGGGTTTCAAGTGTGTGTTTGGGGAAAAAAAGCCCTTATAAAGGCAAATGCCCATAAACTGTTGTATAATTAACATAAGTTGCAATATAAGCCACTATGAGCATTTTTTATGCTGCTTTTTCTGCAGAGATTCTGGCATTTTTTTCATAATGCACAGTGCATAGGGTCACTGTGCACGGATCCTAAAATCTGCATTTTTTATGTTCTGTGTGCATGAGGCCATAGTGAAACAGGCCCATTTTTTAGATGTGTATATTTCACTGAACATAATAATATATAGACAAGGACTAGCAAGAAACAGGTAGATTGCAACAGCTGTTGTATATACTCAATGTGAGTTAACACTCAATAAATTGTTAATGAATATTCCTATATGTGCCTCAGAAGACACTGTAGAAAGTATGGATTTGCTAAAGTATAACTAAAGGCAAATCCATATTTTTTCTGCATTTTGGATAGAACAAGTGGAGGGTTATAACCCCCTTTCAGCTTGTTTTTTTGCCATCTGTGTCATAGGGGAGATTTCCCTTCACTTCCTGTCCCATGGGCATAACAGGAAGCAAGAGGAAATACCTCAAAACAAAGCAAAGATATCATGGTTGTGTCACCAGGAGACCAGAGCTAGTGTCCCCATTGGAAGATTTTCTCTCCTATTACTGTTCTACTGTCAACCCAAAAATTTGGATTTTTTTGTCTTTCCACTTTCTATGATAATGCTAAATAGGAGAAATAGAGAGGATAAATCTCCCTAATGGAGGCACAGACAGTAATAAAAAACTGACAGGTGATCTAATCCCTCTCCACTCCATCCAAAATGAAGTGACAAAAAAAAAAAAAGTTTTCCATCTAGTTACACATATGGAGGCAGAGCAATTAACCACTTTCCTAGTTATCATGTATGTGCTGCACCACCAGGTAAACATAGGCTTTAACAGGGCATAGACCACAATCCAAGGAACTCTCTGGTATTCCCCACAGCACCCCCCCTCCTTAAAAGCAGCTCTTCCTGGTTTAGGTGACAGGCCTCCTGAATGCATGCCAATAGGCCCACCCCATCCTTTTCTGAATGGAGGGCTATGCCTCCTGGGATATGTGATTTGCATTGTCCTGGGGGCACAGCGGGCAGTGTGCACACATTCGCCTACGGCGACTGATGTGCACAGGGAGGCTGGGCTTGAAATTTTTACCCCACTAAAAAAAGAAAACAGTACGATCACTACGGAGGATGGAAGGAGAGGTGAGTGGAGGGGAATAGTGGTAAGAGGGTGAAGCTCCACTTAATTGACAAAATGGGGGATGTAATGGCGCTTACAACAACAAATAATATATAAATATCAAAAAAATATATAAAAATAATATGCCTCCGCCTCCATGGCAATGATTAAAAGTGTATCACTCTGAACCGGAATACATCCAACAAAAATATCCATAATGTGGGAGATATTAAGAGTGAGAAAATAATGAAATAAGTGTGACCAACGTGCCACTACCAGCACAACAGTCTTAATTGAATAGCAAACTTCAAAATCTGTGCATATAACATTCCTTTCAAAATAAAATCCATATACTGTTACATCCACAAATCGTGCAATGTGTAAATATATACATAAATAAATAAATAAATATCCAGTGACTGATTGTCCACAAACTATAAAAAAATGTGAATAATTCCAATTAAAAACAACAATCCAAAAAAGTGCTAGAAGTGAAAAAATGTGTAAAATAGTAAATATAGTCCACACAGGGATCCCTAGGAAAATAATGCCAAAAAGGGTCCCAATAAAAAATTAAAATTCCATGTCCAGTGCACAAACCGTGCAGAAGTGAAAAAGACTAGATTCTAGTGACTAATAAATAAGAGTTTCTAAAGTGCATCTGTGCTCAAGTTGCTGTAACATGCGGAGTAAAGTGATTGCAATCAGCCCGATTCTCCACGGTGACCAGGGATGTGAGTGCTAGCCCCTTACCTCAGGGAGGCTAATTTATAGCCTATGTGAATTCTTTCCAGTAACTCCCACAGCGGCAGATCGATCAGCTCCACATGTGCACAGTCAAACGAAGGAGGACAGCAAGGAGGGGTTGTGCTTTATTCTGAGAAACATCGCGCTGAGCCTGTGATTTCTGTGGAGCTGATCGATCTGCCGCTGTGGGAAGTTACTGGGAAAGATTCACATAGGCTATAAATTAGCCTCCCTGAGGATAAGGGCTAGCACTCACATCCCTGGTCACCGTGGAGAATCGGGCTGAATTGCAATCACTTTACTCCGCATGTTTACAGCAACTTGAGCACAGATGCACTTTAGAAACTCTTATTTATTAGTCACTAGAATCTTAGTCTTTTTCACTTTCTGCACGTTTTGTGCAATGGACATGGAATTTTAATTTTTTATTGGACCCTTTTTGGCATTATTTCCTAGGGATCCCTGTGTGGTACTATATTTACTATTTTACTCATTTTTTCACTTCAAGCACTTTTTTGGATTGTTGTTTTTAATTGGAATTATTCACATTTTTTTTATAGTTTGTGGACAATCAGTCACTGGATATTTATTTATTTATTTATGTATATATTTACACATTGCACGATTTGTGGATGTAACAGTATAAGGATTTTATTTTGAAAGGAATGTTATATGCACAGATTTTGAAGTTTGCTATCAATTAAGACTGTTGTGCTGGTAGTGGCACGTTGGTCACACTTATTTCATTATTTTCTCACTCTTAATATCTCCCACATTATGGATATTTTTTGTTGGATGGTATTCCGGTTCAGAGTGATACACTTTTAATCATTGCCTGGAGGCGGAGCATACTTATTTTTATATATTTTTTTGATATTTTAATATATTATTTGTTGTTGTAAGGCCCATTACATCCCCATTTTGTCATTTACTGTCAGTGTGTGAGCACTATTAGTAGTGGCTGCTGCATATTTATTTGTTCTATTCGTATCTTGGTTAGGTTGGTTTTGCGCATTAGTTCCCCCTTATTTCAAGCTCCACTTTAAGCTGCTAGAGAGTTAGCTGTAAAATTTCTCTCAGGTCGTAGCCCTTGGAAACGCCTGGACTGGCATCAGCAGAAACAAGATAAAGTAAAGAATAAAGAGCCAAAGACATGGCCTAAGATAAGCTAGAAGTAAGATCAGGCAGCAGACAGGAATTGTAATAAATAAAAAGGTAGTAGGTCAGGGCAGGCAGCATACAGGAACTGTAATCAGGGTCAAGCCAAATTAGCAGGAATCAGAAACTTGAACATCAAGAGCAAGGTCAAGGAAACTGAAGTTCGGGAACAGAGTGAGGTCTTTGCTCGTAATGCTAAATTATTATCTAATCTTCATATCAAGCTATTAGCTTAAACAGTGCTGCAACCATGAATAAAAGTCAATTAAACCGTATATATATACAGTGGATATGAAAAGTCTATACACCCCTGTAAAATGTCATGTTTCTGTGATGTAAAATAATGAGACAAAGATAAACCATTTCAGATTTTTTTCCACCTTTAATGTGATCTAAAACTGTACAACTCAATTGAAAAACAAACAAATCTTTTAGGAGGGGGAGGAGTAAAAATAAAAAATAAAATAATGTGGTTGCATAAGTGTGCACACCCTCTTATAGCTGGGGATGGAGCCGTGTTCAGAATTAAGCAATCTCATTTAAACTCATGTTAAATAGGAGTCGGTACACACATGCCATCATTGAAAGTGTCTCTGATTAACCCCAAATAAATTTCAGCTGTTCTAGTAGGTCTTTCCTGACATTTTCTTAGTCGCATCCTACAGCAGAAACCATGGTCCAGAGAGCTTCCAAAGCATCAGAGGGATCTCATTGTTAAAAGGTATCAGTCACGAGAAGGGTACAAAATTTCTAAGGCATTAGATATACTATGGAACATATTGAAGACAGTCATCAAGTGGAGAAAATATGGCACAACAGTGACATTACCAAGAACTGGACGTCCCTGACAAGAAGAAAACTGGTCAGGGAGGCTGCCAAGAGGCCTACAGCAATATTAAAGGAGCTGCAGGAATATCTGGCAAGTATTGACTGTGTGGTACATTGGACAACAATCTCCGTATTTTTCATATGTCTGGGCTATGGTGTAGAGTGGCATGACGGAAGAAAGCCTTTTCTTACCAAGAAAAACACCCAAGCCTGGCTAAATTTTGCAAAAACACATCTGAAATTTCCCAAAAGCATGTGGGAAAATGTGTTCTGTCTGATGTAACCAAGATTAAAACTTTTTGGCCATAATTCCAAAAGAATGTTTGGCGCAAAAACAACACTGCGCCTCACCAAAAGAACACCATACCCACAGTGAAGTAGAACGGAAACCTACAGCATTGTTGAACAATTCCATCTCGTCCATGGAGCTGTATATTCAGACCATGTCTTGGGGGTGACAGAATTTCCGAACAGCAACATTAATGGGTGTCAAATCAAAGTCCACAGATGGTCCGGACAAGGAAAGCCAGCGGGATCTTCCTCGGGAAGTAAGGTGCAGAAACGGACCATCTGGAACCAAGACAGAGCATCTGCAATAGCCTTACGGGATATGGGTTGATTTGGAAGGTAGGCAATTACTGCAAACACTACCCCTTTGTTGTCTGATTGAATGAGAATGCGCTAATTCATAAAAAATAAAAATAAATCCCCAGATTTCTATCGCCACAATGACTGGAAAAAGTTCCAGGAGTACGATGTTTTAAATAGTTGTATTGTATACCCACGAGGGCAGCCACCTGTCACAGCACCAATGGCTGCGCCAAACTGCCGCGAAACCCCTGGAACCTGCCACATCTGTATACCATTCATAATCAGCTGCTGCAATAAGTCTTCCTGAAAGAAAGACCTCCCATTATAGGTGTCCAAAAATTGTGACCAGATCAGCAGGTCCGCTTTAAGGTCAGGATTTAACCAAATGTGAAAAAAGGGGACTTTAAACCAGCTGTGCTAAATAAAGCCTTCCGTGAAAAAAAATCTTCTTTTTTTAAATAAATTTCTTTATTGATTATCATTTCAACATCATTACAAAAACATTCCATCTTCCGTACCTATACATAAAATTTAACATACAATCCCCTTCCCCATTCTAACCGGTCTCAACATATTCTCCTTAACCATCATAAAATTTTTAGCATAAGAGATACCTCGGGATCCCGGGTTCCTAGTCTGCTCTGTGGTACTATCCTCTTATCTAGGCTTTGGGTTAACAATATTATTTCTCTACTAGGAGGTCATGACCTCAGTAGTTCCTGGAAAAGGCGAGAGAGGGGCCCAGGGAGACAGGTTAAAAAAAAAAAAGGGGGGGGGAAAAGTCCCCAGTGTTGAACTAAAGTGCATATAGCAATTATCTAAGGGGAAATCTACTTAGTGAGATTATACCTATTTAGTCCCCGTGTATGTGGACGGGACCCTTAGGGTCTTTCCTCTTATATTCATGTTTAAAAAGTTGAGGTTACCCGCTCTATAAAGTGACAGAGTGCCAGCAATAAATCAATCTGAATGTAACGGGAGAGAGAAAAGAAAAAGGGAAAGGGGGGGAAGTCCCCGTGTTAAACTAAGGTGCATTAAGCCATTGCCTAAGGGGGGGTCCACTTAGTGAGACTATACATATTTTAATCCCCGTGTATGTGGATCTGACCCATCGGGTCTTGCCTCTTATATTCGTGTTAAAAAAAGTGCCTGTGCAATAAGTCTCTTTAAATGTAAGGGGAGAAGTAAGGGGGAAAAAAAAACACCCGTTATTAATTGAGGTTATAGAGTGTGTTAAAACTGTATACTCTAAAAAGAAAACTAGTTAACAGGGCTAGGCATACAAACCAGACACTCCCCCATGTGTGTGAACTGGACTTAACCTTATTCCAAGGCCTCTTCCGGTCCGAATCTAAATACTAGAATGTCAAATCTCTAAAGTGCTTCTGTTTGTGCAGTAAATTCTAAGAGAAAGGAGAGAGAAGGGGAAAAAAAGGGGGGAGGGAAGATCCCGTATTCCCTCCCCCACCCCCAACCCCCTAATGACCTAGAGTATTAATAAAGGTTTCTGTTTTCCTGAACTCTCTCCAACCCCCTCCAGGTCTCTTCATATGTTGCCCTACATTAATTTTGAATTGACAATAGTTCCTCCATATCTCCCATCCTACACACCTCCCTGATCCATTCCCCCACTGATGGGGCATTATTCTTCCTTCCAATTCTTTGGTATTACTGCCTTTGCTCCATTCAGTAAGTAAGGAACCAGGGACATTCTATATTTTTTCCTTGGGGTCATCGTGCAGTGGAACAGACAGGCCCAAGGGTCGCTTTTCACCTCTATCCCACGGATCTGTTTTATCAGACCTAAGACCTCCTTCCAGAATATCTGTATCCGAGGACACTGCACCAGATGTGGGCGTGAGTTCCCTCCTGCCCACATCCTCGCCAGCATAAGGGTGACGTCTCTCTATCCATTCTGTGAAGTCTCAGTGGGACAAAATACCATCTAGTCAAAAGCTTATAGTTCATCTCTTTTGTTTAAGTATCTATAGAAGAAGACTGAACATAGTCCAGAACCTGTCTCTTCTTGTCCTCCGGTAGGTTTTGTTTTAGTTCTACTTCCCAAGCCCCTTACAGACTTCGGCATCTCTGATCCTCTCTCCGGAAGCAGTATACTGTATATGTTTGATATCCCTTGTCTACCCGAGCCCCTCCGTTCTATGAGCTTCTCCCATGGGTTTGGCTCGTCCGATGTCCGTAGGGGCTTTGGTAGAGATTGAACAAAGTGCTGGACTTGTCTGTACCTCCAGTCATCGCCTTCCATGGCTCCAAACCTTTCTTGTAGATCTATCAGGGGGCTCAGAGTATCACCTTTCATTACATCTTTTAATTTCAATGTGTCCGTCGTTGCCCATCTCAGGAACCGGCCACCTTCTCTCCCAGGCGGAAGTAGTCCGTTCCCGTGAGGGGCAAATGAGGGATATTGTAGGGCCATCTTTTAATTTTACATATTCTGTCCCATATCCTAAAGGTTTCTTTAGTTATTAATGGAGTGTCCCCTGAAAGACTCTGTATTGTTTTGGTATCCATATTCTTATTTCAAGATCTTTCCCGCTCAAATTCTCCTCTATACCAACCCAATTTTGTCCCTCCTCCTGGAACCAATCGGTATCCTTTTCAATACCGCTGCCTCGTATTATCTTTTAAAAATCTGGTAGTTGTATTCCACCCTCGCTTCTGGGTCTAGACAAGATCTCCGCAGAAATATGGGATTTCTTATTTTTCCATATGTATCCCCTTATTATTTTCCCTAGTGTTTTAAAATACACTTCTGGGATTTTTAATTGGGGAATACTTGGAATATGTACAGGACTTTAGGCAATATCATCATTTTGATAATATTTATTCTCCCGAACCAGGATATTATATCTGTCTGATAACTTTGAGTTCTCCTTTGATTTTATTTAATAATGAGATATAGTTGTCAACATATAGATCCCTTTCTGAGTTTGACAGAAGTACCCCTAGGTATTTCATAGCCTTCCGTTTCAATGTAAAAGGATAAAGGGCCCCAAGATCTCTGCGTTCTTTTGGGCCCATCGATATAATCAGGGTCTCCGTTTTGTCTCTATTTATTTTTAGATTTGAGATTTCTCCATATTTTCCATATTCCTCCATAATTTTTGGTAATGTCTGTATTGGGTTTGATACATAAAGCATCATATCATCAGCGAACACAGAGATCTTGTGTTCCCTCCCATCTACCTTCACCCCCTTTATCTCCTCATTGGATCTAATTGTGGCCCAATAGGGGTTCCAACGAGAGGACAAATAATAGGGGAAGAGAGCGGACATGGAACCATTAACTCGGAGCTGTGCCGAGGGTTTAGAGTATAGAGCTTCTATCAACCTGAGCATTCTGGGACCCCAGACCTATGTATCTAAGTGTTGCTGTCATAAATTTCCAGTCGAGTCTGTCGAACGCTTTTTCAGCGTCAAGAGACATAAACATTACCAGTGTTTAGCTCTTCCTGGCTTTTTGTATCAGGAAGAGTCCTCTCAGCGCATTGTCCCGTGTTTCCCTCCCAGGAAACAAAACCCGCCTGGTCTTTGTCTATCAGCCCTGCCATGAGTGGTCTTATTCTCTCGGCCAAGATCTTCGCATATATCTTTATGTCAACATTAATCAAGGAGATGGGCCTATAACTAGTATAGAATCGTGGGATCTTTCCCTTCCTATAAGGGTTATGTGGGATCCCAGGGACTCCTCACGATTGCCAGGCCTCTACAAATTGAATTAATATAATCCTGAAAGTAAGGTATAAGAGTCTCTCCATATCTCTTATAATAAAGAGACGTGTATCCGTCGGGACCTGGACTCTTTCCCATTTTAATATTTTTAATTGTTCGACTTATTTCTTCTCTAAGTTATATCTTTCTCTAAATTAATAGCATCTTCTACTACCATTTGCAGAGTCTTAGAACCCTCTAGATATTGTCCCATTTTCCTTTCCCTATTCTGCATTTCTGTTATGTCTAGATCTTTATTAACTTTGTACAGGTTTTGGTAATAATACTCTTTTGGGGTTTCTGTTATATCTTTGGTCGAATGCTTCATATCTCCTTTCTTATCCTTGATTTTTAGGATGTAATTTTGTGCATTTTAAGGCTTAATTATCCTTACTAGGAGTTTCCCTAATTTATTTCCCATAGCATAAAATCTCTTGCACGTGTTATCAAATACCCACTTACTTTCCTGTTCCAGTAGTTCCCGTAAACTTTTCTCTCTTCCTAGTTAATAGGGTCAGGGTTTGCTCTTTCCAGATTGTTTTTATGTTTCTGCTCCAGAGCCTGTATTTCTTCTAACAAGGTTCTTTTCTGAGCCTGCCTAATGTTATTCCTCTTAACCTTTTCCGATATCATCCTCCCTCTCATATATACTTTATGGGTTTCCCATAGAACCGATCTATCTATATTATCCTTATCATTTTCTTTAAAGAATAGGCACATGTCCCTCTCCATCTCGTTAGCTATCCTGGTGTCCCTCAAGAGAGATTCGTCCATTCTCCAAAATCTCTGTCCGGGGGGTGCCCCCCCATGTCTAAGGACATCTCCACTGGAGCATGGTCCCGAGAGTGTTATTTACTTCTGACAGGCATAATGCGACATGCAAATGCCAGTACCCCAATATTGACTGAAGCTCTTTTAGAAGAATTTTTAATTTCCTCACTAAAATATAGATCAAATGCTTGGCCCTCTCTATCTTTTCAGTGGGCAAACTAAAGACTGCCAGCTTGTGTCTATCTGAATGTCTAAAAACTGTAATGACGTGGAAGGAAATACAGTCTTTTCCTCCACCATGAGAACACCCAAAATGGCGCATAATTAGTGAAAAAAGTGTCAGGGAATAAAAACAAACTGAGGAATCTCTCGGCCCTATAAACAAAAAATTATATTGTCAAAACCTGACTCAAAACTGACTACCCAGTGCAAAAATGTTGAGAAGTTTTTGAAATAAGTGCATGACAGGGAACACCCCATTGGCAAGCACATATAATAAAACAAAACATTTTCAAAGAAAAAACCCAAAGAACTATATGAACTGGGTGAAACCGGAAGTAATCTAAACGCAGATTTAGAGCCCCTTCTCCAAACGACCCGATTTTAATTACTGCCTCCTCAAACAAGGAATATTAAACCAAAGCCAAAAAATAATCAATCTTGTCGTTAATGGAGGTCCCTTTGGTGCATGACAGATGGATTATTCTTAATGAATTTGGTTCCTTTTAGGGCACCACCCCCAACGACGAGATACGCATGTTCTTGAAGGGGGGCTGATTTCAAATTGTCCACCACCTGGCAACCTATTTCTGAAAACATAGGTAGTAAAAAAAACGTACTTAAATCCTTCAGTTAAGAACTGCACCATCTCCCGATCTGGGTACCGTTCCAGCCATGGAACCATATTTGCTAGCTTCACTGGCGTGAATGCTTTTGGTTTGAAAATTATGCCATTGTTGCCCAGCCGGGCTAGCCTTTTTGAAACATTTCAAAACTGAATGAGACCAGAGCAGAACGAACATTCGTGCCTATATTTACATGAAACACCCCACTTGCACTGGTTCTCATTAAATGCATAGCACACACCCTTCCTGTAGGGGGAAACAGTACTAACTTAATGCTGCTTAAGAAAGTTTTTTTTTGGGGGTACAATCAAATTTAGCCACAGGCCAACGTCTTTCATGCCCCCATTTTAAAATTAGGATAAACTGACATTTTTCTTATCGTCCATGGACGTACACAGCTCCTTAAATCTTGACAAGTGGGTTATGTTCCCTGTTTACAGGAGAGGACTAGGCAGAAACAATGTTAAATAGTTAAATACATGTTACATTAACAGAGTTGAACAGCCCCGTCCAGGGGGCGGTCCCTCCAGACATAACCCTCCTCACTGCAGCTTGCAGCCCCAGTTTCGTTCTGCCTAGCAAGGAGAAGGATGTATGGCTCCCTTTGGGCCCAGCGCCCTGAGGGACACACCTTTGCAAAGAGGCTTGGTCTGCCACGCCATACCCCATGACTCCTGGGGGGGCCGGTGAGCTTTGCTCCGAGGTCCACATATTGACTGGGCTGTGGTGTTGTCCTACTCACAGTGGGACCGGGCCGACAGCTACCTCCATTTCGGTTGTAGTTCTGTCAGGAATGCGTCAGCGAGTCCTCGCTTGGACGGGTAAGTACAGTCCCTCCTGCTTCGGTGGGTTGGTACCGGCTGGGCATTCCTGGGGTTTGGGGGTCCCTTCTCCTCCCTTCCCTGCTCCTTTCCCTTGCTGCATTGCTAACATTGCCGCTGTCAGGGGGGGACTGTTATCTGGCCTGTGTTTTTTCTTTTTTGTATTGGGCTTTCCTGTGAGGGATTTTTACACTGTTAAAAAGCCCTGTGATGAGCACAGATGTTTATGATTATACTTCAGCAGACGCTGACTGATTGGTGACACGGCAGGTGTTAGCACCTGGGATTCCCACAGAGTTTTTATTGTTAGTCCTGGACACGTTTGTGCCAGGGTGGGGGTGGGACTGCGGGCGGGCGGTAAAAGAGCGCCCCCTTTGCCCGTTATCCCTGGGAAATGCTCTGTTATGAAGCCATGGACCAGGTACCTAGTTAAAAAAAAAAAGCAGAATAAGGCATTTATGGGTGCGCTTTTTACTGCTGCAAGGGACTCTCCTAAGCTGCATAGTGCAGCTGGGTTTCCGCCAAGGGGCTCAGTCTTTTTTGGATCACACAAATCAGACCGCTGTGTAGGTTTTTTCCTTCTGTGCCCTTCTTTGATAATTTCTGAGATGCGGAATGAGAAAAGCCGCTGAGGGCTTTTGTAGTCCCTAAACGCCGGGCGGGAACCCCCGCTTGTATGGATCTGACTGATAGAAGATCCGAAGTACTGACCCGTTCCATGTTTACCATGCTGGGGTCGGCTTAAGGCCTATTGTGGCCACTACACTGGGGTCTCAGTCAGCGCTGGCGCCATTTTTTGGGAGGTTTTTCAATTACATTGAAAACTCCCATTGGCGCCCATTTTGTAGGGGGGGTAGGGGGCGTGTAGCATTTAAATTAAGCGCGTCCCCGCGCCGAACGAACTGCGCATACGCTGTCCATAAAATATCCCAGTGTGCATTGCTCTAAATGATGTCACAAGGACGTCATTGGTTTTGACGTGAATGTAAATGCCGTCCAGCCCCATTCACGGATGACTTACGCAAACAACGTAACTTTTTAAATTTTCGACGCGGAACGACGGCCATACTTAACATTGGCTGCGCCTCATATAGCAGGGGCAACTTACGCTGGGAAAAGCCTAACGTTAACGTCGTAACGTTACTGCGTCGGCCCAGCGTACGCTCAGGAATTCGCGTACCTAGCTAATTTGCATACTCAACCCTAAATCTACGGAAGCGCCACCTAGCGGGCAAAAAAAAATTGCAGTTTAGATCCGACAGCGTAAGAGACTTACGCCTGTCGGATCTAATGGATATCTATGTGTAACTCATTCTAAGAATCAGTCGCATAGATACGACGTGCCAGATTAGGACTTACGACGGCATACATGGCGCTGCGCCATCGTAATTTCTTTAAGAATCTGGGCCTCTGTGTGTGTATTATTTAGGGGCAACCCTCCCAGGCCATCAAAGGCCCAGCTGGGGGACTAATCCGTCCCTGGGTGCGTAAGCCGATCACGCCGGCATCCAAATCCTGCCAATGTATGTAGCCTTCCCTCCCTGTCTCTAGGTGGGAGGGGCGGCTTGCAGGTTCACAATTCGGTGAAACCTCCCTGCTCTCTGACCAGTGGGTCTGCGAGGTGGTCTCTTCGAAGTACTAGATATGGTTTCCTCCTATCTACAGAACAAAGTTCTTTCCTCGTGACTTCCTCTCCCCGCCCGTCTGTCTGCCTTGGGCAGTGTGGGATTTTCTAAGCTGCGGGGTTATTTTACCTTTCCTGCAGGACGAGTGTTTTGGGTTTTTCTATGGGCCTTAGGCCCTAAATACCATTGTGAACGTTGGGTAGTTCCGCATGGAATCCATTTGTTCGGTGGTAGCTGCGCTCCATCCGGGGGATGTCCTGACGTCCTCGGACATCAGGGACGCATACATGCATGTCCCGTTTTGCGCATGTCACAGTGTTTTTTTCTGTGCTTCGTGATGAGAGAAGGGTCTCTGTCAGCCTGTGGCCTTCCCTTTTGATCTGGCGTCTGCACCATGGGTTTTCAGCTAGGAGCTCGCACTTATCCTAACTTTGTTGGGACAGCGAGGCTTTGCCTCATTGGCTACTTGGACGAATTTCTTCTGAGAGCAGCTTCTGTCTCCGACCTAGTGGATGGGTTATTCCCATTCAGACCCTCCGAAGATTCGGGTTGGTGTTAAACGTTTAGGCCAGAAGGTGTAGCTCAGTGGCAGCAAGCCTGCCCTCCATGTGTGCGACCGAGGGTTCAAATCCTGGGCATGCTAGGTTCTGACTCAGCATTGGAGTATCTAGTGTTGATCCAGACTCCTCGGTGGCAAAGGTCCTTCTTCCCCTGGAGAAATTGCAGACTCTTCAGTCTGCGGTGAAGGTATTGGCATCACGCTATTGGTCTTCTCTCCGGGCGCCTGCTGGTTCGGTGCCTGTGGGTAGCCTCTTTCAAGACGGTACTGTATGCCCAGTTCCACACCCTGGTTTTCCAGGGAAAATACTGTCCAGGTGGTAAAAATCTCTTGTCTCTGAAATCATTAGATTCCTGTGCACCACCTAGTCAGAGTCTCTGAGTTGGTGACAACCGACTCATCGGTTGTTTCTTCCTTCCAGTGGTCGGTGTTTACGACGGATGCCAGCTCACGGTTGTGAACCTGGGGGGTCCACAAAACTGGGGGGTCCAGTCGGCCCTGAGTCGCTGGACTTGCGTGGACCTACGGCCACACCTCCCTGAATGTGTCTGGTCTCAGTAGCTATCCAGGATCGGGCCTGGCTGGTGCCTGGTGGGAGACCGCCTGGGAATACCAGGTGCTGTCTACTGTTCATTGTCCTACTATTTTAGGTGATCAGGCTATGCTTCTCCTTGTGGTCGACCGATCTGGTTTCAGCCCCACAACGGCACGGCCTTGGCTTCGGTCTACCATCACGTATGCCGGCAGGCGGACTACTGGAGTCGCCAGATGCTGGACCAGGGCGACTGGTCTTTGTGCTTGGGGTGTTTCGGCTCCCTTGCAGGAGGTGAGCCTCACAGGGCATGGATCTCCTGGCCGCTCGTCTCCGCCGCAAGGGTGTCAAAGTTAGTGGCCAGGTCTAGTGATCTGGTACAGACGCGTCAGTCACGCTGGTGGACCTGTGGGGTCTGTATCGGTGATTTTTTGGCATTCCTCCATGGTAGTTGCTTCCTCAGCCGCTCCACAGAGTGGAAGCTGAGGAGATCCCGATTATTCTAATCGCTCCAGATTGACCTCGGCGTCCTTGGTACGCTGATATCGGGCGCCTGGTAGCGGAGGTACCCTGGCGGTTGCCAGGGCAGGAGGTTCCTCTGTCTCAAGGTCCCATACTTCCTCCTGTTGTACAGTCACTGACTTGCTCAACATGGTTATTGGAAGCCAGACTTTAGGTGACCGGGGTCTGTCTGACTCGGTCATCTCAACAGGCACCGTAGTCTTCTTCCGGAGGATCTACCGTCGCACCTCTCTTGGTGCGAAGAGATGGAGTGACGTCCGTGGACGTACTCGGTGTCCAGGGTCCTGCTGTTTTTAAAGCTTGGAGTGGATCTAATAATTGCTTAAAGCACCGTTTGGGGCAGATTTCAGCCTTGGCTGTGTTCTTTCAGTGGCCTTTTTGCGGCCCGTTCCCTGGTGGGTCCCCTTTTTTTGTGTGCAGGGGGTTTGTCATATACTTTCCCCTCGTGGCCCATCTCTTCCCCCATGAGTTTTGACTCTGGTGCTCTCGGTTCTTCAGGAACCTTCCTTTTGGAAACAGAGAGATTTTCTCTTGACACTATCTCAGGGGTTTCTGAGTTGGCGGTCTTGTCTTGCAAGCCGCCATGCTTGATCCTCCATAAGGATTAGGTGATGGTGCGCCCGCGACCTTCCCTTCTTCCCAAGGAGGTTTCGGCCTTTCATACTTTAGGCGCGGTACGCGCTTTGCGGGTATACCAGCCTACTACAGCTCCGTTTCGGAGCTTCTGACTCTCTTTTGTGTCTCTAGATTATGAGGAACTGGCTGCCCCCTGTCCCCTCTATTGTTTGCCCTGGCCATAGAGCCTCTGGCTGCAATGGTCCGCTCGAATACATCTATACAGGGCTTCCCGTACGGGGAACTACATGAAAAAATAATGATGTACGCTGACGATACGATGTTGTTCCTTGGTGATACATCTGTTTCTATTCGGGAGGCTATGAGGGTTATAAGGGAGTTTGGGGAATATTCTGGTCTAGTCATAAACTGGACTAAATCTTCTCTGATGTTGCTGACCTTTCAGGACATTCCACTTGCAGGTTCCTTTAGATATTTGGGTATACAGGTGACCCCCAGACCTCTAGACTATTTTGGACTTAATTTGACCCCCTTGATTAACCGCTGTCGAGATAGTATCAAAGTTTGGAGCAGGTTCAAGATATCCCTTGCGTGTCGTGTAAACCTTATTAAGATGATTGTGAAGCCACAATTGCTCTATGTGCTCCACAACACACCGATGGTCATACATTTCGTATTATAAACTCGATTTTCCAGTCGCTTCTTTGGCAGTCAAAATCGTCCAGAATAAAACTGGAGCAGTTGCAGCGCCCAAAGGAAGCTGGAGGACTGGCGCTGCCCAATCCTTGGCTTAACTACTTAGCCGCACAGTTACAGCACATAGCGAGGGCAGTGCATCCCCAGCGGGAGTTGCACCTGAACTTGTTGGACTCCACTCCCGCACTGCTTCAATTTACCACTACGTTGCAGGAATGGCTTACCCAAATGGGTGACACTATTCGCTTAGAAAAGCTGGTCTATCAACACAGGGGTAAGAGAGGCAAATTTGATTGATTATGGGCCCCATGGCTGGACGTTCCCGGACTAGTCCCATTGGATCTGGTTTATGACTGATTGTTCTAGGGTCTTTTATTATTTTAACATTTCCAAATACGTGTATGGGGAGAAGCGGGGTGGTCAGCTCTTTGCAGTGGAGAGTGGTTTGCCAATGTTCTTTCAGACTGTTTTGTATATTATGTTGCTCTTATGTATGCTGAAACTTGCAGATCTTTTGTATTTGCTTTGCTCTGAACCATGTATGTGTGACTACCTTTTGTGCTCAATCAACACGTTTTGTTTGATATAAATAATTTTTTTTTTCAAAATACATACTAAAAAGCAGAACAACACTTACCTAATGCTACTCATACTGCCAGTTTCTGATCCAAGCTTGCATCTTTCTAGCTGGCTGGCAACAATCTGACGTTCAGCTTCAAGTTCTCGAGTAAGTCTTTCAAACTGCAACTCCTAGCAAATCAAAAAACAAGCACATTTTAGCAGAGGAATAGAATTTGTTAAATTCCAAGTTTAGACAATGAGGATAGTGGGAAAAAGGTACTACAGAGCAGAACAGGAGCTCGGGACCCGGGGGCCCTTTGTATGCTTTAAGTATAGGTTGGTTAAGGAAAATACGTGGAGACCGGTTTTAATGGGGAAGGGAAATGAAATGTATGTTTTTGAAGGTGTATAATATATGTATGCAAGAGGAAATGTTTTTGTAATGATTTGAAATGAAAACTAATAAAGAAAATTTTGAAAAAAAAAAAAAACACATGCATGATTACAAATACAATAATTGACAAGTAAATATAACATTTTACAACAGTCAGGTTAACAAAGTAAAACCGGCCAAAGGTGGTTCAAATCTCGGCCGGTGAGATTCAAACCATCTATGGGCAGCATGCATGTACCCAAGTCGATCGATGAGATTGTTTGATTCTTGGCCTGCATTAATTGCCAGCGCTATAGCAGCTAGCAATAGTGTTCTCCCAGAAGTGACGACTAATTGTGATAAAAGCTGATTAGAGGAAAGCCCCCTCCCTCCAGATAGGCAGAACCTTTTTAAAGCGGTGCTGTGAAAAAAACAAATTTCAGACTGGTTTATTCACGTATCGTAGAACTTGTCAGAAGTTATAATGCTAATAAAAAGAACGGAGCAGGAGAAAGCCACGGGACATGCTTTGAAGAGAGATAAGAAAACACTGCAGCTCAAATTTAAAGAGGAAGTAAACCCTGATGGGTGTTACTTCCTCTTTGTTTCCCTGCAAAGGTAAAGCATAATGGGCTACTATGCATCGCATAGTAGCCCATTATGTAACACTTACCTGCAGGAGAAGCCCGCAATGTCCCTGTCTTCCTCGTGAGTAGCGTTCACCCCTCTTCCTTCCGGGGCCGAGAACTCCGGCTTTGTGAGTGGCTGGAGTCACGTGACGTCACTCCCGCCCATGAGCACAGGAGCTTCCACTAACGGCATGACCCGAGTTAGAGAGGGCACAGCGTGCCCTTTCTACCTCTAGCGCTTGCGCAGAATAAATTGCTGTACAGCGATTTGCAAATATCTCCTAGACCATGCAGGTCTGGGAGATATTTCAAGCACCTACAGGTAAGCCTTAATCTAGGCTTACCTGTAGGTTAAAGTGGTTGTAAAGGGTTTACAACCACTTTAATGAATCAGGTTTACATCCACTTTAACCACTTTAGCCCAGAAAGGATTTAACCACTTCCGGACCAGTCCATTTTTTGCGATACAACACTGCGTCAATTTAACTGAAAATTGCGCGTGTGACACTGTACCCAAACAAAATTGATGCCCAATTTTTCCCACAAATAGAGCTTTCTTTTGGTGGTATTTGATCACCTCTGCAGTTTTAATTTTTTGAGCTATAAACAAAAAATTGTGACAATTTTGAAAAAAACAAAAAACATTTTTTACTTTCTGCTATAAAACATTTCCAAAAAAAATAAATGTAAAAAAAAACGAATGTATTCATCAGTTTAGGCCAATCTGTATTCTGCTACATATAAATGTTAAAAAAAAAAACGTAATAAGCGTATATTGATTCGTTTGCGCATTTTTTTTAACTTTATTTCTACTAGTAATAGTAGAATCAGTAGTGGGCTAGATTCAGGTACATTTGCGCTTTTTTTACGCAAATTTTCTGCGCTACCCGCGATTCACGGAGTAGCTCCGTAAATTGCGTGTGCGCTCCGGCAAAATGCCCGGCGTAAGCGCGCGCAATTTAAATGATCCCGTAGGGGGCGGGAATCATTTAAATTAGGCGCGTTCCCGCGCCGATCGTAGAGCGCATGCTCCGTCGGGAAAACTTTCCCAACGCGCATTGCGGCAAATGACGTCGCAAGGACGTCATTTGCTTCAAAGTGAACGTGAATGGCGTCCAGCGCCATTCACGATTCACTTACGCAAACTACGTAAAGTTCAAATTTCGCGACGCGGGAACGACGGGTATACGTAACATTGGCTGCCCATGCTAATAGCAGGGGCAGCCTTACGCGAAAACCGCCGTACGCAAACGACGTAAACTGCGTACGCAGGGTTCGCGTAACGTTGTGAATCTGCGTTAGTATGCAATTTGCATACTATACGCTGAGCACAACGGGAACGCCACCTAGCGGCCATCGCAAGAATGCAGCCTAAGATATGCGGGCATAAGAGCCTTATGCCATGCAAATCATAGGCTGCAGTCGGCGTAACGAGGTTCCTGAATCAGGAGCATTCGTTACGCTGGCGCAAGTAAGCAATTGCGCTGCGTAACTATGGTTACGCAGGCGCAATTGCTCTCTGAATCCAGGCCAGTGATTTTTAGCGGGACTGCGACATTTTGGCAGACAGATCTGACACCTAACTTACATTTTTTTACACTTTTTTGGGAACCAGTGACATTTTTACAGTAATCAGTGCTAAAAATATACACTGTTATTGTACTAATGACACTGGCAGGGAAGAGGTTAATATCAGGGGCGATCAAGGGGTTGAATGTGTTTTAACTGTATGGAGGACTGTGTGACTGGGGAAACACAGATCCGTCTTCCTGCTTAGCAGAACGACCGGATCTGTGTGATCTCCCCTGTAAGAATGGAGATTCGTCTTGTTTACACAAGCAGGTCCCCATTCTGTCACTGCGGGAAACGATTGCGGGTCGCTGGTGGACATCAAGTCCGCCAGACCAGCTAATTGGCTTCTCTGCTGGCGAATGGGAGTGCACACACCCACAAATTGCCATGAACGGGGGGCGTGGCCTGGACATGGCTGTGTGAAGTTGCATATTACAAGAGCTCCCGGGCCTGTTTAGCCCTTGATGATACCTACTAAACAACACAAAACGAGAGCAGTAACCAGACAAACGAGTGGCGAAATCCGACGATATTTCACACTACTACAGAAGGTCTCACATGGCGCCAGAGTGGCGGCTCCAAGCGGTCTCACACGGAAGGCCCAAGACTTGGAGGCTGAATCCCTGTCTCAGAGCCCTACTCATCCACCAGATCACCTATCAGACACACCTTCGACCCCACCGGCAGAGATGGCAACCCCTACACAAACACCCGAGCCAGGCCTGTTAGACCAGGACATTCGATCGATGTTGCAGGCCCTCCCCACTAGAATGGATATCGAGGCCCTGATCCTTCGGCTGGAGGAAAACCATTGCCGCGATATACAGGAGGTGAGGGAGGATGTCGCTGGCCTCACAGAAAGGGTGATGGAGGGAGAAAGCTCACTGATCACGTTGGACCGTCGTGTCACGGCCTTAGAGCGATCTTGGGACAAACACCGAGACACCGCCATTGCCCTGGAGGACATCGAGGACTGGAGCCACCGAAATAACCTGCGGCTCCGGGGGCTTCCAAAAGCCACATAAGATCTAGGGGAGATTGTTACAGGGCTCTTCCCTACGCCTCCTTCCCTGTTGATGCCCTCTTGGGAGAAACGCAGCGTCGGGTGGAGCGAGTAACGCTGACATCACCACGCTCCCAGCTGATCGGTCTGAACCGAAGCTGGAAAAACTTGCACTTGTTTTCCCAATAGTCTTGCAAACTTTGTAAAAGTGCGGTATTGTTTTTAAAAGTATCTCTTTTAAAGATGTCAGTTTGATTGGAATAAAGCACCAATTTTTAAACGAACTACTGCACTATGAAATCCTCTTCTTACCTTTAATACCCACACGTTCCTTTGATCTGGAGAGGCTGTTGTATCCTGGATTTAACCGGTGGAAAATATCTTCAGGTGTGTTCCTGAGCTTCCAGCAGAGGAGTTAATCCGAAGCAAGCATCCAGTGACAAGCCATCCCTATTTCAGTGCCTGAATGACCCCTCGGGGTCCAACGTTCTGGTAAGCGGCCATCCATTTCTATATACGAGAGAAGGGTTTTTGTTGACCAGCTGTTTGCCATTTAAGTTACTTGTATCCATTCACTATTGAGGAGTGAGATCACACATGAACCAGTGCCTGGATGTTTTTCCTGACAGGACTCATTTATTGCACATCTTTTCCTTGGATATGTTAATAGACATTTTTGCCATTTCACATTAAATTTTTTGCTATTTTTTGCTTCACTTATTGTAGCGTACCTGTTTCCTTTTTATGCACGCTCTTCCGTACAATACTGGACAACACCGCAGTGACACCCGAACTGGACCGGGTGCATAGAGACCTAGGCCCCCGATCGGTAGACCCAAGAAGACCGTGGGACATAGTGTGTAGATTGCACAGATACACACAGAAGGAGGACATCCTGAGGAAGGCCTGGGAGATTGGAGAGGTGGAACTAGCGGGGACTCAGGGTAAGATTCTGCCAGACTTGTCCAGAGCACTGCTGAGACCGGTCCTGGAGCTGGAGAAACAGAAGGGATTCACTTATCGCTGGGGTTACCCGCTAGCAGTCACCTTCAGAAGAGATGCAGCTTCATTTACTCTTCGCACAACAGCGTAACTCCCTGCACTGTTTGAATATCTGAAAGCTGACCCAATACAGATACCGGACTGGCTCCAGATCCTCCTGAGATCCATTGGAAGATCCGACCCCCTTGTCTACCATGGCCCGTTGCCACCGCGCCAACAGAGGAACAGGAGGAGATCCCGGGCCTCCTCGAGAAATCGAGCACATGAGTCGTAACTGAGCCTTTGATTCCCACACCTTGCCCCCGGAGACTCGTCTGGTGGGCACCTCTTTTACTGCCCTGACTCACTGAATGCCTGCGGCTGTACCTTCATAACTCTGCCCCCAGACTAGCGCTGCAGGAGGAAAGCCCACTATGCCTCTGGCTAGCTAACCTTTCTTTTACATATACCCGATCCCCACTCTGTGGATGCACTGAGCCCCGGGTCCTGGGGGCTCTCCCATTACCCTCGCCCCTCCTGGACCAGGGGGTGCTTCCCCCCCTCTCTCTCCCCCTGGACCTGGTACTGGATACGGGGTGATACCCATGGAGATGAAGGCTCCCTCTGGAGACTTTTCCCCCACCCTCTGCGGTGCTCACCTCTATGCATGCTGCAGGGACTGTCGCTGAGAACATTTTCCAATCATGGCAGCGGCGTGCTAAACGGAGAGAGGACTGTGTCAGCAGGAAGTATTGCATACTGATGTGCTCTCAGCCCCAAGATGTTTTGGGACATTAAGGCCTAGTACACACGAGAGGATTGATCCGCGGATATGGTCCGCCGGACGCATGCAGGGGATTCATTCGGACGGATTGATCCGGTGAGTCTGTACAGACCAGCGGATCAATCCGTTAGGATGGATTCCAGCGGATAGATTTTAAAGCATGTCTTCAAATTTTTATCCGCTGGAAATCCACGGAAACGGATCCGCTGGATTGTACACACCAGGGGATCTATCCGCTGGAGCCGGTCCGCGGATCAATTCCAGCGGATGGATCCTCTCGTGTGTACGGGGCCTAAGGGATTCCATGGATGTGGGAGATGCTACAGCTGTGTAAGGGTCCCTACCAACACAAAAAAAGTAAACCTTCTCCAACCCTCAGACCAGCCAGATGTACACCATTAGGGACTTCTCATGCGACACACGGGGTGTTGTTTACGCAATAAAATGCCCCTGTGATTTAATCTATGTGGGCCACTCCATAAGAGCGCTCAAAGATCGTATGGAGGAACATGTTAGAAATATAAGAAAAGGACATGATAAGCATTTTCTATCAATACACTTCAGGGATGTTCATAATCAGAGCACAACAAGAATGCAGTTCTGGAGCATAGAAGCACCTAAACACCACTGGAGAGGTTCAAATTTCGTAATGGAAATAAGCAAACGCAAATCTTGGTGGATACACCAGCTTGGTACCTTAGCATCTGGGGGGTTAAATAAAGAATTTGACCTCAGATGTTTTCTAAGCAATTATTAGAATAACATGCTGATGTCATATATTATATATATATTTAATATATATTTTTTAATAATAATAATAAAAAAAAATATATAATTGGTATACCTACATTGCTAGTGTTTTAAACAGATGTTTTTTTATGCCATTTTTATAATTTTTTTTAAACATATAGGGCCAGATTCAGGTAGGACTTACGCCGACGTATCTTCTTATACGCCGCGTAAGTCCACGGATGCGCCGTCGTATCTATGCGCCGTATTCTTGAAACCAGATACGCCTGAATTCTGGCTCCATCCGACCGATGTAAGTCTCCTACGCCGTCGTATCTTGGGTGCATATTTACGCTGGCCGCTAGGGGCGCTTCCATTGATTTACGCGTCGAATATGTAAATTACCTAGATATGCCGATTCACGAACGTACTTGCGCCCGTCGCAGTAAGCTACGCCGTTTACGTAAGGCGTACGTCCGGCGTATAGTTATCCCTCATAAAGCAGGGGTAAGTCATGTTAGGGTATGGATGTCGGAACAGCCGTCGGATTTTACGTTGTTTGCGTAAGTCGTACGTGAATGGGGCTGGGCGTAGGTTACGTTCACGTCGTACGCATTGAGCCGTTGTTTCTTAGGGAGTATATGCGACGTGATTCTGAGCATGCACGCGCATGCGCCGTTCGTTCGGCCATTCATTTACATGGGGTCACGGTTAATTTTAAAACAACACGCCCACTACCTTCCAAATTTGAATTAGGCAGGCTTACGCCGGCCTATTTACAATACGCCGCCGTAACTTAGGGAGCAAGTGCTTTGTGAATACTGCTCTTGCCTCTCAGAGTTACGTCGGCGTAGCGCAAATCAGATGCGCTACGTCCACTCAACGATACGCCGAGCTACCTGAATCTGGCCCATATTGTTTTTTTCATTTTAATATATATATATATATATATATATATATATATATATATATATATATATATATATATATATAAATCTATGTCATAGATATAGATATATGCGATTTTAGAGGCTAAATTATTGTTTTTTATTTTACCACACATTATACGATTTATATGATATCGGCATAGTATCTACTGTTGCCTGCGCAATGCATATATTTATAACCCATACACTATTATGCCGATTACCAGGGGCGTACCTAGAGCATTTGGCACCCGGCGCAGATCCTATATCTGGCACCCCCCCCCCCCCCCCACCTTAAAATGTAAAAACACCCCACTGTGCCCCCTGCATACCTCTGCATCCTTCAATATCTTTTTGTCAATTCTGTGTACCCCCTCTCCACAACTGCAACTCTGAACCCCTTTACACAGCACCGCACCTCTGAACCCCTTTACATTATACAGTCCTTGTACCTCTGAATCCCTTTACATTACACAACCCTTGTACTTCTGGACCCCTTTACATTACACTGCACCTCTGGACCCCTTTACATTACACAGCCCTTGTACCTCTGGACCCCTTTACATTACACAGCCCTTGTATCTCTGGACCCCTTTACAATACACAGCACCCTGTACCTCTGGACCCCTTTACATTACACTGCACCCTGCACCCCTTTACATTACACAGCCCTTGTATCTCTGAACTCCTTTACATTACACAGCTCTGCACCCCTGAACCCCTTTACATTACACAGCACCGCACCTCTGAACCCCTTTACATTACACAGCCCTTGTACCTCTGAACCCCTTTACATTATACAACCCTTGTACCTCTTTACATTACACTGCACCCTGCAACTCTGGACCCAGTTACATTACACAGCCCTTGTACCTCTGGACCTCTTTACATTACACAACCCTTGTACCTCTGGACCCCTTTACATTACACAGCCCTTGTACCTCTGGACCCCTTTACATTACACAGCACCCTGCACCTCTGGACCCCTTTACATTACACTTCACCTTGCACCCCTTTACATTACACAGCCCTTGTACCTCTGGACTCCTTTACATTACACAGCACCCTGCACCCCTTTACATTACACAGCCCTTGTATCTCTGAACTCCTTTACATTACACAGCTCTGCACCCCTGAACCCCTTTACATTACACAGCACTGCACCTCTGAACCCCTTTACATTACACAGCCCTTGTACCTCTGAACCCCTTTACATTATACAACCCTTGTACCTCTTTACATTACACTGCACCCTGCAACTCTGGACCCCTTTACATTACACAGCCCTTGTACCTCTGGACCCCTTTACATTACACAACCCTTGTACCTCTGGACCCCTTTACATTACACAGCCCTTGTACCTCTGGACCCCTTTACATTACACAGCACCCTGCACCTCTGGACCCCTTTACATTACACTGCACCCTGCACCCCTTTACATTACACAGCCCTTGTACCTCTGGACTCCTTTACATTACACAGCACCGTGCACCCCTTTACATTACACAGCCCTTGTAACTCTGGACCCCTTTACATTACACAGCCCTTGCACCTCTGGACCCTTTTACATTACACAGCACCTTGCCATAGATATAGATATATGCCATAGATATAGATACATGCGATTTTAGAGGCTAAATTATTGTTTTTTAATTTTCCACACATTATACGATTTGTATGATATCTGCATAATATCTACTGTTGCCTGCACAATGCATATATTTATAACCCATACACTATTATGCCGATTACCAGGGGCATACCTAGAGCATTTGGCACCCGGGGCAGATCCTATATCTGGCACCCCCCACCTTAAAATTTAAAAACACCCCACTGTGCCCCCTGCATACCTCTGCATCCTTCAATATCTTTTTGTCAATTCTGTGTACCCCCTATCCACAACTGCACCTCTGGACCCCTTTACATTAAACAACCCTTGTATCTCTGGACCCCTTTACATTACACAGCACCGCACCTCTGAACCCCTTTACAATACACAGCCCTTGTACCTCTGAACCCCTTTACATTATACAACCCTCTGAACAGAGACGGCTCTAGGCTTTGTGAGGCCTTAGGCAAAATTTAGACACAAGGCCGCACTCATGCCCAGAATGGATAAAAAAAATTCAAGCAAGTAAAAATGGCTGCAGAAAGATGTGTGGATCTAGCACACAGGCGATCAGCACCACTTCCAAGGCACGCTCCTCACCCATCAGATATATGCAGCCAATACAACATCTGGGACCCAGCAAGGTGACAACCCCTATAGGATTTTCCCCTGTGCCTTGGGAGAATGGGAAGGGGGTGTCACTGAATCATTCCACATCCACAGAGGAAGGAGAGTGGGGGGATCCCAGTGCAGAGAGAGAGACAGGGGAGGGAGAGAGAGAGTGTGTGAGGGAGGGAGAGAGAGAGAGAGGACGAGAGAGGGAGAGAGAGAGGAAGAGAGAGGGAGGGGGAGAGGAAGAGAGGGAGGGGGAGAGGAAAAGAGGGAGGGGGAGAGGAAGAGCGGGAGGGGGGAGGAGAGAGGGAGGGGGGAGGAGAGAGGGAGGAAGAGAGAGAGGGGAGAGAGAGGGAGAGGGAGGGAGTGAGCGATGAAGAGAGAAAAAGGGAGAGAGGGGGCGAGAGAGAGGGAGGGGGAGAGAGAGATCTCTAGCCCCATCCCTGTCTGCAGCCCCTCCTGTGTACCAGTTTGCTGTGCCTGTCTGTGGGAAGCTGTGTGTGATGCTTGGTACGGTACCTTTCATGCCAGCAGGATGTTCATGACGTCCAGCAGCAGGCAGGGTCCATTCTCATTCTGGGTGGGCACAGCGTCCTGCTCCTTCCAGAGGATCTTTTTCTTTTTCTGTGAGATGGAGTGTTCCCTGGTCACCGTTACCTTCCACCCTTCCTCGTTTTCCGGCCCGTCAGCCTGTCCTCCAGTCCTGGGAGGTCTTTAGAGCTCTTCTCCCTCCAGAACTATCGATCCTTGCAAGCCTCGCTGCTCAATTTGCCCACCAGGCCCGGACTGGCTCCCCAGCCTGAGAGACCCCTGCAGCAGCTGGAGGGAAAAGAGGGGGGAACCTAGAAGAACTGCCTGGGGGTGAGGGGGTCAGAAAAGAGAACAGGGGTGGCGGAGAGCACGGGAGTAAGGCTGAGAGCAGCAGAGGGGGGGCGAGAGTGTGGGGGCAAGAGCACTGGAGGAGTGGACAGCAGGTGGGTGGAGAGCACTGGGGGAGCTGGAGAGCACTAGGGGGTGCACTGGCGGAAGTGGAGAGCTTGGTGGGGCAGAGAGAGCGGGGGGTGATGGAGAGCATAGGGGCCAGAGCACTGGGGGAGGGGCAGAAGAGCATAGGGAGGGTGGGGGTGGAGAGCACCGGGGGAGCTTGATAGCACAGTGTAGTGGAGAGCATGGGGGGAGCCAGGGAGCACAGGGGGGGTGGGGGGAGTTGGAAAGCACTTGGGGGGGGGGGGGCTGGATAGCATAGTGGGGTGGAGAGCATGGGGGGGAGCTAGGGAGAAAAGTGGAGGCTGGAAAGCACAAGGGATGGAGCAGGAGAGCACTGTGGGGGGAAGCTGGAGAGCACAGGGGAAGTTGAAAGCACAGAGGGAGCCAGGGAGCAGAGAACGCCTGGGAGGAACTGGACAGCATAGGGGACAGAGAGCACTGGGGGTGCAGGTAGAACTGGGAGGGGTTAGGGAGCATGGGGGGATCAGAGAGCTCTGGCGGGCTGGAGAGCACTGTTGGGGGGAGCCAGGGAGTATGGGGATCAGAGAGCACTGGGGGGATATCAGTGTGGGGGAGCCAGGGAGCGCAGAGCACTGGGGGGAGTTGAAGAGCTATGGGGGGATGATGACTGGACAGCACAGTGGGGGGAGAGCATGGGGGAGCCAGGGAGCATAGAGGGGACCAGAGAGCACCGGGTGAGGGGATATCAGTGTGGGGGAGCCAGGGAGCACAGAGCACTGGGGGGAGTTGAAGAGCTATGGGGGGATGATGACTGGAAAGCACAGTGGGGGGAGAGCATGGGGGAGCCAGAAAGCATAGAGGGGACCGGAGAGCACTGGGGGGGAGCCATGGAGAACAGATGGGACCAGAGAGCACTGCAGGGGGGGCTGAGGAGCAGTGGGGGGGGGAACTAGACAGCACAGTGGGGGGGAAGCATGGGGGAGCACAGAGAGGACCAGAGAGAACTGTGGGGGAGCACAGGGGGGGTGTGGGGGACTGGACAGCACAGTGGGGGACCAGAGAGCACTAGGGAGGAGCCAGGGAGCAGAGCGAGTATGCAGGGAGAACTGGGAGGAACCAGGAAGCACGTTGGCAGTAAAAGAATTGGATAGGAGGAGCTCCGGTGGATGGATCCCCTCCCTGCACCTGCTGCTGCCTGGCCGACCACCCAGAGAGAAGGTGAGTGCCCGGCCGTGCTGCCCTCCTCTGTGCCAGGATAGTAGGAGCGGCGGGGACGGCTGCATATGGAGGAATTGATCTTTCCATATTCCTTCTGCAGCCGCTGAATGACCGCTTCTTCTGCAGGCGTTCATTGGCTGCAGAAAGAATATGGAAAGATCAATTCCTCCATATGCAGCTGTCCCTGCCGCTCCTCCTATCCTGGCACACAGGAGGACGGCACGGCCGGGCACTCACCTTCTCTCTGGGCAGTCGGCCAGGCTGCAGCAGGCTCCAGGAGGGAATCCATCCACTGGAGCTTCTCCTATCCAGGCAGACTGGCCGACTGGCTCCTCGATGATTGCGGCGCCAGCTCTGGCAGGTTACAGGTCCATCCTGGAGAGGAGATTAGGGAGCTGCATGGCCGATAAACCTGTGGACATTATCCGTGCTCTGCACATGGCAGAGATCCGCAGAGCGCAGCAGGAGAGGAGGAGCCGGAGGAAGGGAGTACCTCCTAGCCACACAATGACCCAGGCAGTGCTCAGCCGCTCAGCCCACCCCTGGCTAGAGAAAACTATCCGTGGGTCCCGCATTAAGGACGGCCCTGGGATTCTGCGAACACCTACGGGGGACATTCCCTGACACTGCTACACATGTGTAAGGCAGATTAGGCGGCCCGAGGCCCCTGGCAGTGCGAGGCCTTAGGCGGGTGCCTAATCTGCCTAATTAGAGAGCCGCCTCTGCCTCTGGACCCTCTTGTACCTCTGGACCCCCTGGACCCCTTTACATTACACTGCACCTCTGGACCCCTTTACATTACGCAGCCCTTGTACCTCTGGACCCCTTTACATTACACAGCCCTTGTACCTCTGGACCCCTTTACATTACACAGCACCCTGTACCTCTGGACCCCTTTACATTACACTGCACCCTGCACCTCTGGACACCTTTACATTACACAGCCCTTGTATCTCTGGACCCCTTTACATTACACAGCACCGCACCTCTGAACCCCTTTACATTACACAGCCCTTGTACCTCTGGACCCCTTTACATTACACACCACCGCACCTCTGAACCCCTTTACATTACACAGCCCTTGTAGGTACAAGGGCTGTGTAATGTAAAGGGGTTCAGAGGTCTGAACCCCTTTACATTATACAACCCTTGTACCTCTGGACCCCTTTACATTACACTGCACCCTGCACCTCTGGACCCCTTTACATTACACAGCCCTTGTACCTCTGGACCCATTTACATTACACAGCCCTTGTAACTCTGGACCCCTTTACATTACACAGCCCTTGCACCTCTGGACCCTTTTACATTACACTGCACCTTGCACCTAAGGACCTCTTTACATTACACAGCCCCCCACATCTCTGGACCCCTTTACATTACACAGTACCCTGCACCTCTAGATGCCTGTATGTTACACAGACACCCTCCTTAACAGTTCTGGACCCCCTGCATATTAGACAGACCCCCCCTACAGTGCAGATCCCCTCCCTACAGTGCAGCCCCCCCTACAGTACAGACCCCCGCTACAGTGCAGACCCCCGCTACAGTGCAGACCCCCCTACAGTACAGACCCCCCTACAGTGCACAGACCCCCCTAACAATACAGACCCCCCCTACAATACAAACCCCCCTACAATGCAGACCCCCCCCCTTCAGACCCATAATGTACTTCAGAACACACACCACAGACAGAGAGCCTAAGCTAGTGGCTTTGCAAGGGAGGGGGGTGCGAGCCGCACCCGAGCCAGTCGGCACATCTGGGATCGGCGCAATGATCCCCCTTCTCTTCGAGGTCATGACTCTGATCAGTCTTGGGCAGCGGCTGTCAGCCGAGCAGAGTGAAGCCACCTCCCCCTCCATGCACAGAACTGTATAGACATAGACCGGCGCAACGATCCCCCTTCTCTCTGTGGTCACGGCTCTGATCAGTCTCGGGCAGCGGCTGTCAGCCGAGCAGAGTGAAGCCACCTCCCCCTCCTACTGCATGCACAGCACTGTATAGACATAAAGGAGGAGGAGGAGGCAGCTTCACTCTACTCGGCTGACAGCCACTGCCCGAGACTGATCAGACCCGTGAGAGAAGGGCAATCATTGCGCTGGTCCCCGATGTGCCGACTGGCTCGGGTGCAGGGTTGCCAACTTTCAGTAAATTTACGAACAGTTTGTAAAATCTGTACTTTTTGCATCTGTCCTTAATTGTCCATTACAGACATGTAGGCTGCATGTCTGTAACTGACATTCATTACCAGATGCAAAATGTATGGATTTTACAAACTGTTTGTAAATTTACTGAAAGTTGGCAACCCAGCTCGCACATCCCCCCCCCCCCCCCCCCCCTGCAATGCCACTACCTGCTTGGGCACTCTGTCACTGCGCGATGCCGCTGTTAAACCCACTGCGCTGTCTCCTTTCATTCGCGGAGGGTGGGGGACGCCGGCCTGAGACCCCCCAGTGTGTGGCACCCGGTGAGGCACGCCCCCCCCCCTTAGTACACCACTGCCAATTACTATGGCTATTTTTGCTGTCTGTAGGCTGTTTGTATGCATTGGTAATTGCTTGTCATTGCTGGTAGCTAGGCATGGTGTATTAAATCCTCCACGTTCGTCCTGGGTAAATATGGGTTAATCAGCCATTTTATGGACGACCCAAACACTCGTACCGCAACTAAGCGGTGAAACGTCTGCAGCCCCAGTGCCGGGTGTAGGCACCCATACAGTAAGAGGCCATTTGGCTTTTCCTTTGTTTTAAAATAGTTTTTATTAAAGCAGTATCACGCTATTGGCTTCTCCATTGTTTTTTTTTCATATCCTTGTTTGGAACTCCTGGTGATGAGGTTAACATCAATCTTTCCTGTCGGCATGTGTGCAGGCACAATCCTGCATAAGCTCTTGTGACTAACTTTTTAACTAAAGTAGTCCATTTAATCTGGTAAGCGCATCCATTTTTCATCAGCACATCTTTGGGTGTTAAAGAAGATTCGAGTGTGGTGGTGGCATTTTACTTTCACATAAGCAAGATACAGCAGAATAAGAAGATTTATTATCATCTTTTTTGTTACTCTTCACTTATTATAATATTGGGACTTGATGTCATTGAGTCGCTCATGACATAGAGACACTATACAATTGGAATATATTTGTATCACTTATTTTATTATTTTTAGGTTATGTTATGATTATCCATATTTATGATTTATTGAATTATCACTGTGTGGTTTAGCGCCCTCTATCTTCTATTTTCAATCAGCCATTTTGCTGTAGCACAAGTGATCTTTCTGGAGTTGAGAGGGAAGCCGTCTGCCAATAGGTGTATCCTGTGCAGCGTTCCTCATATAATACACCATTCTAAAGTATAGACTGAGTGTCCGCGATCTACAACAAAATGGCACACTATATATGATAGACAGATCGGCCGTCCAATTAGAATTCCCTCTGATGAAGATACGATTACCCTGTATCAGACACGTGTAGGGAAGGGGCCAGGACGACACGATAGCCAGTCTACCTGCTTAGGAGCAAACATACACTATTCCAAATCCAGCCGCTATAATATTTCATGCCATACACAGAGTGGTGCACTAACGCACCTGGTACATGTGAGTACCCCACTGGGGGATTGTTTTTTATTTGTTTAATAAAATGTTTAAAGCGATATCACACTATCAAGGCTTTTTATTCCCCATTATTCCTGAGATACCGCATGGGAAGCCCAGGATCCTGTTACTATTATAGGGCCAGATTCACAAAGAGATACGACGGTGTATCTACAGATACACCATCGTATCTCTGACGTAAACTGGTCCTATCTATGCGCCTGATTCATAGAATCAGTTACGCATAGATAGGGCTAGATCCGACAGTGTTACACTGTGTTACACTGTCGGATCTTTTTTTCAATTTAAAAATGGCGCCGGGGGCGTTCCCGCTGATTTACGATAAATAATATGTAAATCAGCGATATACGCAAATTCACGAACGTACGCGGACCCGTCGCAGTGTTCTTACGTCGTTTCCGTAGCGGTTTTCCATCGTATACTTACCCCTTCTTTTATCAGGCGCAGCCAATGTTAAGTATAGCCGGCGTTCCCGCGTCGAATTTGAATTTTCCTACGTCGTTTGCGTACGCCGATTCACGAACACGCGCGTCGCAAGTCCCGCTCACGTCGCAACCACTGACGTCCTAGTGACGTCAGTGGAAGCAATGCACGCCGGGAAATTCCACGGACGACGCATGCGCATTTAAATCGGCGCGGGAACGCGCCTGATTTAAATATGACACTCCCCTAGCCGCGGAATTTGAATTCCGCTGGGGGATTTAGGATCCGCCGTCGCAAGTTTGGAGGTAAGTGGTTTGTGAATTAGCCACTTGCCTCCTAAACTTGCGGGAGCGGATCTTAATTCACGTAGATTGAGCGGATCTATAGATCCACTGAGCTACGTGAATCTGGCCCATAGAGTATAATATGATGTTTTGTTTGGATCACCCCCTTCTCTATCATATCACATTTGTGTTTTACTGTTTGATGAATGTAGGCCCGTGGGGGTGGTGGGGGGACGCATACTCTCTTGGGACGCCCACCGGATGACACCCTGCTGGGGGGCGGGGTGTGGTGGGGGCGTTGCAGAGGAACGCCCCGTAGTGGTGAGACGGACCACATGGGGAGGCATTATGGGAGAGAGGGACTGATTGATCCCACCAAGCTCACATCCCCTCGGGACACAGCCCTAGCAACGCGACAGCTTGCTGCGGCCGCACTAGAAGGGGACCTGGGAGCCACGGGGATGGGCCTGGCCACACAGGAGAGATGACGAGGCAATCCGCAGGGAATGGGGAGAGTCTGGGGTGTCACTGGATGGGCATAGCGATGGGAATCTGGGTACAGGACATACCTCAGGCTGGCATGTGACTCCACCTTCAAAATGTATGCTGGTAGATATTTCAGTTTGACTGCTTATGTGTTTTTTTTGTTTTCTGACTTAAAATGTTAATTAATTGTATTTTTCCTTGCGTGTTTTTAACACATACCGTTCACTGACACGTCATGTTTTAGAGTTGCTGCTTGTGAGGGGGGGGGGCAGGTTCGAGAGCTTTTTCTTCTCTTAGGAGGCACTCCCTTTTTCTCTCTATCCCTGCTGCTCTCCTCTTCTTTTTTCCCCCTTTTTTTTCGTTCACATTCTCTATACGGTGGTCTCTTCTGATATTCGGGTACCTTACCACTGATTTTCTGAGACCACCCTTTTTTTCCTTTTCACCCTCCCCCCCCCCCCCCCCAACTCGGTCCACGAACATGGGTGAACCTTAAATAGTCTCGCTAAACACAAAAGGGATAAACACCCCAGAGAAGAGACGAATGCTACATGATATGTAACTTCTTTTAGCTGATGTCGTCCTATTGCAGGAGACATATTTCAGAGCCAACACAATCCCCATACTTAAGAATAGACACTACCCTACAGTGTATCATTCCATGTATTCCGAAGCTAAGTCTAGGGGAGTTTCCATCCTAATAGCAGAGGGTACCCTGTGTGCACCTTGATGCTCTAACAGACCACTCGGGCCGCTACCTTTTTCTGAAAGGTCGTATTGGGGGGGTGAAGGTGACATTTTTAAGTCCATGTTAAGCAACGCTATGGGTCTGTATGAAGAACAGCACAGTGGGTCCTTATCAGGTTTGGGGAGCAGCACTACATGAGCCCCGTAGAATGAAGGTGGCAAGCTCCCCAGCTCCAAGCAGGCATTGTACAGCTTGAGGAGTCTGGGTGACAAGAGCTCCAAATATTGTTTATACCATTCCGCTGGAAGTCCGTCTGGTCTCAGGGTCTTACCATTAGGGAAGGATGCGATAGAAGCCCTCAACTCCTTGTCCGTGAAGGGCACCTCAAGGCTGGCCGCCACCTCATCAGACAGCACCTGGACCTGAAGAGGACCAAGCAAGTCAGTCAGCACCTGGCGGTCATATGTTGGGATGGCAGTATATAGGTCAGAGTAATACTCCACAAATGCCTGCATGATGTCTTCCCTATCCCGCACCAAAATCCCTTCTGAGGTATATATACAAGGTATGGCTGCATACGATCTCGCATCCACAGTCAAATACGCCAAAGCTTCCCATTTTTGTCTCCCTGCTCAAATATTTCTTCAGCTCTACTGGTGCATCTACATTGGGTGAGGTTTTGGAAGTGGACCAGCAAGGCCCTCCTAGCCATCTGTAAGGCAGCTAGTGAGGCGGGGGAGGGCGTCTCAGCATGTGTCCTGGCACAGCACTGTTCGTGGGCCTGTAGCTCCTCAGTTTTAGCATTTTTCTCAAGCCTTGCCGCCTTGATGGCCGACACATATGCCCCCCTGGTGGACCCCTTCAAAGCATCCCACACAATAGGTCCCCCCATGGAGCCCTAATTATGACCCCAATATTCTTGCAAGTGAGGCGAAACAAGGGTCTCCACCGAGGGCTCACTAACCCAACCAGGGATCAGCCTCCAGGATTTGCGACTGCCACTTGCAGCAAGGGTCAGTACCACCTGTAGGGGGTGTGATCCGAAAGTCCCCCAGCCAGATAGCCGACCTCCGCAATGTGGGGCAGCAGTGCCGGGTTGGCAAATGCCAAGTCAATGCGGGAAGAGGAGGCACTGACGTGGGAGAGATAGGAATAACCCCTCTCCCCCGGGTGTTTCCACCGCCAGACCTCCTCCAGAGCCGCAGAGTCCGCCCAATGCCCGAGCTCCAGATTCTGAGCCCTAGTCGGGTTCGAGGTATCTAAAGAGTAATCTAGGATGTTGTTGAAATCACCCGCCACTAATAACTTCAAAGGGCCGAAGGTGGCAACTTTCTCCAGCACCTGATACAACACCTCCTTTTGGAAAGGAGGGGTGGCATACACATTAACTATGGCTATCAGCTGAGATTCAACAGTCATGACTACTATAACATAGCGCCCCAACGGGTCAGTTACCACATTTTTAATAGTACAGAATAAGCTCTTATGAATCAAAATAGCCACCCCTCTAGCATAAGAGGAGTAGGTGGAGTAAATGGCTCTCTGTACCCAGTTCCGGTTAAGGGACAATATCCTGTTACCCAAAAGGTGAGTTTCCTACAACAGCATAATGTGGGGGTTCAAAGATTTAAGATATTGCAAGACCATAGACCTCTTGAATTTGGACTTCATTACACGAACATTCTATGAAAGAAGTCTGAGATCACCCATTACGTTATGTATATTTTATCATGAGGACAGGAGCGGGACCCTGGGAAGGGAAGGCTGGCATAGGAGGAGCCTGAGCACCAAGAGCCGTAGAACATAAGACAGTAATAAATCAAAAGCATGTACTATACTGAGCAAGCATAGAAGCTACCCGCACCAGCAATAACTGCACGGTGCAGACAGAGCATTAAAAAAATCCCCTTACTACGAACAAGAAAAAAATACAAAAAAACGAAAAAAAAAAAAAAAAAAGGAGTCACAAAAACCATTAGTTCAACAACCCAACGCCCTGTTTGCTCCAGGCAAACCAAACCAAAAAAGTGGCGGAGAAACTTTGGGCCAAATCCACAAAAGGGATACGATGGCGTAACTGGTGTTACGCCGTCGTATCCCTGTTCCTAACTATGGAACTGATCCACAGAATCAGTTTTCCATAGTTAGGCAGAAGATCCGGCATGTGTAAGGGACTTACACTGCCGAATCTTAGGATGCAGTACCGCATCCGCCGCTGGGGGCATTTTGTGTCGAAATGCCGCCTCGGGTATGCAAATTAGCACTTACGGAGATCCACGAAGCTTTTCAGCTTCGTTTTTTCTCCGTAAGTTTTAGTTTGCAAACGCAAAATTAGGGCTGCTTTTACAAGGTGTAAACTGTTTACACCTTGTAAAAACAGACCTTTCTGTCCAGCGACGCGATTTTTTTTTAATTCTGATTTTTTTTTTTTTCGCGCCGTATCTTTTTTTTTTCCCGACGCAACTTTATTGACCCGTCGCAATCCACAAAGCTCGGCGTAACGTAATTTCGCGCTATGCACGTCGGGAAAATGACGTCACGAGCATGTGCAGTACGGCCGGCGCGGGAGCGTGCCTAATTTAAATGGGAATCGCCCCCATGAAAATGGGAACGCCTTGCGCCGGCGGAATTTAAGTTACACAGCCCAAAATTTCTAGGTAAGTGCTTTGTGGATCGGGCACTTAGGTAGAAATTTTAAGGCAGTGTAACTTAAATGGAAAAAATTAAGTTACGCAGGATCTTTGTGGATTACCCCCTTTGATCCCAAGAACAAGAAAAAAACACAATGGAATGTTCCGAGAGTTCATCCACTCTGTGAGGGGTCTTGTCACTTGACGTGTAGTTTAGTGCATCCAAAATAGAGCCAGAGTTTCCCGCTGTTAATGAAGTCGTGAGTTCCAAGGATATAGCACAGTCACCACTGCAGCGAAGGGAAGCCCAACAAAGGAGCAAGGGAATAATGAGCCCATTAGACCGCAAGCATCACAGCTCCCAGGGAATATTCCAACAAGTGTAGGTAGCTCCGGATGACTAAGTCCCTGGCGACAGTCACTTCATACCCACAGCATTCTTACCGTCCTAGCCAATGGAGTCCAGCCAGTCAGCTTCTTCCACAGGAGAGTCAAAGAATTTGCTGACTCCATGATGAATAACTTCCAGGCGGCTGGGATATAGCATGCTGTAGGAGAGATTTTTCTCTCGCAATCGCTTGCGGACATCTGTAAAGGAGCGCCTCTATTTCTGCAAATCCGGAGAAAAATCAGGATACAAATGTATGACAGCATTCTCGTGCCTTAGCTCAGGGTGCTTACAACCTCCGCCAGAATGAGATCTCTGTCCTGGAAATTAAGCAGACGGACCAAAAAGGCCCGGGGCCACGCGCCCACAGGCCTCCGCCCAGTGGGCACCCGATGTGTCTGCTCCACCACATAAACCGGTGACAAGTTCTGCAGGTCTGGGAGTTGCTTGAAAACGGCCTCAGCAAACACTACAGGGTTCTGGCCTTCCGCACCCTAAGGGAGACCCACCACCCGCATCATGGTTGCCCCTGAGGCGGTTTTCAGGATCCTCTGAGCGCTCCATCAGGGTTTTCACCTGTTGCTGCAATTCACTCACAGATTGTACAGTGACGGCCACAGAATCTACATCAGTGAGGTGGCCTCTTAATTTGTCCATATCCTGCCTGATTAGCCCGCATTTTATTGTGAGGGTATTCATTTTAGCCTCTACAGGACTTATTTTCAGTGATGGCCGCCAGTATCATTGCGGTGGACTGTTCCCCGGCGACTCCAGGTCCTCCCCCGGTGCAGCAGAGGCTCCCCCCCGCTCCGGTGACCCGAGTGCTGCCATCACTAGGTCCGTCTCTACCGCCACAGATGCTGGAGACAAGGAAGTTATGGGAAGATGGCCGCCGCACGAGTGTTCGGCGGCTGGAGTCGGGACAGCGAGGCAGCTGTTTTCTTGGAGTACCTGCGCTTGTCCGTCATTGGAAGTGCCAGGGCCGCCCCCTAGACCACCGGGAGAAGTTTGCTCAGCAGGATGGCAGGGGAAAAGGTAGAATTCCGGCGGATTATTCAGACGGATGGCGGGAGCTCCAGCTAAGCACGTATGTCCTCCTTCACATCCCGGCCACGCCCCCATGATTTAGTGTTTAAAACGTTATCATACCCAGGATGTCTATTAGACTCTTGTTTGTACCGATTGAGATGCAAAAATCTGACATAACCATACCGCCAAGGAGGTTAATACAAGAAATGATTTTGCTCGCTTTGGAAACTGCAGCTTGGCATTGTATTCCATTATTAAGCTTATGATTTACCAGAACACCCAAATCCTTCTCCTCCAGTTGTGCTCCCCCTAGTATGTATGATGCATGCATATTCTTAGCCCCCAACTGCATAATTTTACATTTATCAACATTAAACCTCATTTGCCACAACTGAAGACATCCTGTAAGGACGTTTTTCCACTGCATTGCTTGGTGCCATCTGCAAAGACTGAAATTATACTTTTAATCCCAGACCATATATCATTTATAAATAAATTAAAAAGTAAGGGTCCCAATACTGAACCTTGGGGTACACCACTGATTACATTAGACCATTCAGAGTAAGAATTATTAACCTACTACTCTCAAAATTCAGTCTTTTAGACAGTTTTCTATCCATTTACAAACTGATCTTTGCAAGCCTGCAGAATTGACCTTACACACCAAACTAAGCATGTGCAGCTTGTCCCCTAGCCTATTTTCTATCAGAAGATGGTTTGGGGACAGTTGAGGAAGGGGAGGAACAGCGAAGACAGGATCACACAGCCTTATTACACAATGCAGAGGATTAACCCCTTAGGTTCCACAGTGAGTGTAAGAAGCATGCTTTACTGCATATACACACTGATTTACGGTTGTAGGTTTAGTAACGCTTTAAATGAAATCATGTTATGGTCACTGCTACCCAGGTGTTCCCTTATATGAACATTAGTAATAAGCTCTACATGGTTTGAGATTACTATGTCCAGCAGAGCATTATTTCTAATCAGGGCCTCAATGAACTGGACCATAAAATTGTCTTGTAATAGGTATTATGGTAATAGGTAATACATGTTCCCCCTTTAACTGTTTCTGAAGTGCCATTACTCCAGTCAATTTACGGGTAGTGAAAATCCCCCATTATCATCACTGTCCCAGCCCTTTCTATCTCTGCAAGGACCAGAGTCTCTACCTCTTCATTAACACTGGGAGGTCTATAACAAACTCCAATGATTATTTTTGTAGTAAGCATGCCCATGTGCAGTTCTACTAATAATGCTTAAGCCTCATAACACTCTCCATCAACAAGGTCCTCTATCACACTTGCTTTAAGATCACTTCTCAGATACCACCACCCCTCCGTTTTACCCTGTCTTTCTGAAAAACATCATAACCAGGAATTGTATTAACCCAGTCATGTAAAGAATGAAGACAAGATTTAGTAATGCCAATGAAATCATAGTTCTCTGCATGCATCAAAGCTACCAACTCAGAGGCCCAGAGGCGATTCAGTTCGCATGTGTTGCGCTATATACGTTTTTCACTCACTCGCCTATTTTGCTTGGCAGACTTCTGGCATTGGTGAACAAATACTTTGTCAAATTTTGCACACTTATTTTGCATATTTTTTATTTTATTTTAGTTTGAATAGTACCATTTCCAATGGTTGTTTGTAGCATGGTAACCTTCCTATCACCTGCCATAGCCCTCCCCCTTTTTTCTCCATTCCACCTACCAATAGGTCTGCCCCATTATAATCAAATTTACCCTTCCCCCTCAATCCTAGTTTAACCGCTTGCCGCCTGCTTAACGTCATCTGACGTTGCTGACTTTGAGCTGTGATATCTGAATGATTAGTTATATGTAGGACTTCCCGCCCCCTACGGGATCATTTACATTAGGCGCCCTTACGCCGGGCATTTTTGAGGAGCGCCCACGCAAATTACGTGGCTACTGCTTCGTGAATGAAGCGTAGCGCAGTTAATTTGCGGGGGCGCAGGGCAAAAACGGGACGCTGCGCCTCCGTAAGGAGTGCGCAGCGGTACCTGAATCTGCCCCAGTGTTATTTTGGAGATATCTCCAATATTTGAGAGTATTATTTATTTTATTTAGTGTTTTTGACATATACTTTTTGATCTTAGTCTGTCATCCACCCAGACCCCCTTGGTCACCTTAGTGGGAGGTAGCACCACCACCCCCAACTCATATCTTCGATATCTGAATGATGCCTGCAGCTACGGGCATCATTCAGATAGATGGGTAGATTCAGGTACGGGCGCGCTGATTTGCGGCGGCGTAGCCTAGCGTGTTTACACTACGCCGCCTTAAGTAAGAGAGGCAAGTACATGATCCACAAAGTACTTGCCTCCTTACTTATGGCGGCGTAGTGTAAATGCGGTGGGCGTAAGGGCGTCTAATTCAAATGGGTTGGGGGGCGTGTTTAATGGTAATGAGTCTTGACCTCACGTTTTTTAGTCACTGCGCATGCGCCGGGCGACTACATTTCCCAGTGTGCATTGCGGCTAAGTACGCCGTATGGGCCTATTGATTTTCGACGTGGACGTAAACGACGTAAATCCCGATTCGCGGACGACTTACGCAAACGTACGTAAAAATTTCGAATTTCGCGGAGGGAACGGCGGCCATACTTGACATTACTATTCCACTAGAGCCTAGCTCTAACTTTACGTGGCCTATCTCTTACGTAAACGGCTTAAAAGTACTGCGTCAGCCTGGCGTACGTTCGTGAATCGGCGTATCCCCTCATTTACATATTCTACGCCGACCACAATGGAAGCGCCACCTAGCGGCCATCCAAAATATTGCAATCTAAGATCGGACGGCGCAATCTGTCGTATCTTAGATATGTTTAAGCGTATCTCTGTTTTAGCATACGCTTAAACATAGGTCGGCGTAGATTCTGAGTTAGGTCGGCTTATCTACTGATAAGCCGGCCTAACTCTACCTGAATCTACCTAAGAGTCTTTTAGAGCCTGTGATTCCCTTCACCATAATAACGATCATAGCGGATGTTTAGCCGCTTAATTGTTCTTATAGGTGGCGAAAGAGGACATCCCTACTCCCACCACCCTCGGTTCTCCTGGCTCGACCCTGCCATTGGCAAACTGGAGAATGAACCAACCGGCTCCAAATGCTGACCATAGAAATTTCTGGGAGGCCAGATGGTCACCGGAGTCTCCATGATCGTTCAGAGGCTGGGCGCAATGTTTTGATGTCACGTCTCCTCGGCTGGGAAGTTGAGATCCTTTTTTTTATTTTTATTTTATTTCAGATTTCTTACTTACAGTACATGTTGCCGAGAATGTGTTTCTAGCACGACAGCATCGCGCTGATTCTCGGCGACATGGTGCCGACATCTCGCACTCGCTGGAATAGACAAAGCACATTCCAGCGAGCGCGTCATAGAAGCGACGGGGATCCGACTTGGATTCCCACCAATTCTAGGTGCGGCATTTGGTATGCATTCCTGAGAGGGAGAACTCCACGCCAATTTTTAAATAAAAAACCGACACGGGTTGCCCCCCAGGAGCATACCAGGCCCTTAGGTCTGGTATGGGTTGTAAGGAGACACCCCCTACGCTGAAAAACCGACGTAGGGGGTCCCCCTACAATCCATACCACACCCGTATCCAAAGCACGCTACCCGGCCGGCCAGGAAAGGAGTGGGGACGAGCGAGCGCCCCCCCCCCTGAGCCGTACCAGGCCGCATGCCCTCAACATGGGGGGGTTGGGTGCTCTGGGGCAGGGGGGCGCACTGCGGGGCCCCCCACCCCAGAGCACCCTGTCCCCATGTTGATAGGGACAGGGCCTCTTCCCGACAACCCAGCCCGTTGGTTGTCGGGGTCTGCGGGCGGGGGCTTATCGGAATCTGGGAGCCCCCTCAAATAAGGGGGCCCCAGATACCGGCCCCCCACCCTAAGTGAATGGATATGGGGTACATCGTACCCCTACCCATTCACCTGGAGGCAAAGTGTAAAAGTAAAAAAACACACGACACAGGGGTTTTAAAATAATTTATTAGTCTGCTCCGGAGGCCCCCCTTGTCTTCTTTAGCTCTTCCGCTCTCCGGGGGGGCTTCTCCGCTCTTGGGGGTCTTCTCCGCTCTCCGGGGGGTCTTCTCCGCTCTCTGGGGGTCTTCTTCTATCTTCTCCGCTCTCCGCTGTTGACTCGGCGCACCCCGGTTCTTCTCCCGCTGTCCGGTGCCTTCTTCTTCAGGGCTGGCCGCCGCTATCTTCGTGTGTTAGCTCAATTACTAGCAGGCGGCCAGCCCGCTGTTCTGTGACGTCGTCTTCTTCTTCTCTTCTCTTCTTCTCCCTTCTTCCGATGTTGACCCGACGCCTCTTCTCGCTGCAATGACAGGTGCGCGGTTTGCAATCAGACTTATATAGGCCTCACAGTCCCATCATGCTCCGGTACCTACCCACGTGGGTAGGTACCGGAGCATGATGGGACTGTGACATCATAAGAGAGGCCTATATAAATCGCATGCAAACCGTGCTACGGTCATTGCAGCGAGAAGAGGCGTCGGGTCAACATCAGAAGAAGGGAGATGAAGAGAAGAGAAGAAGACGACGTCACAGAACAGCGGGCTGGCTGCCTGCTAGTAATTGAGCTAACACACGAAGATAGCAGCGGCCAGCCCTAAAGGAGAAGGCACCGGACAGCGGGAGAAGAACCCGGGGTGCGCCGAGTCAACAGCGGAGAAGATAGAAGAAGACCCCCCGAGAGCGGAGAAGCCCCCCGGAGAGCGGAAGAGAACCAGACGGCGGAGAAGAAGAAGCCCCCCCTGCTAAAAGAGCTAAAGAAGACAGGGGGGGGGCCCCCGGAGCAGACTAATAAATGATTTAAAAAACCCTGTGTCGTGTGTTTATTAACTTTAACACTTTGCCTCCAGGTGAATGGGTAGGGGTATGATGTATCCCATATCCATTCACTTAGGGTGGGGGGCTGGTATCTGGGGGCCCCCTTATTTGAGGGGGCTCCCAGATTCCGATAAGCCCCCGCCCGTAGACCCCGACAACCAACGGGCAGGGTTGTCGGGAAGAGGCCCTGTCCTTATCAACATGGGGACAGGGTGCTCTGGGGTGGGGGGGCCCCGCAGTGCGCTCCCCTGCCCCAGAGCACCCAACCCCCCCCATGTTGAGGGCATGCGGCCTGGTACGGCTCAGGAGGCGGGGGCCACTCGCTCGTCCCCACTCCTTTCCTGGCCGGCCGGGTAGCGGGTCTGGTATGGATTGTGGCGTAGGGGGGGTCTCCTTACAATCCATACCAGACCTAAGGGCCTGGTATGCTCCTGGGGGGGGAACCCATGTCGGTTTTTTTATTTAAAAATTGGCGTGGAGTTCTCCCTCTCAGGAATGCATACCAAATGCCGAACCTAGAATTGGCGGGAATCCAAGTCGGATCTCCCGTCGCTTCTATGACGGCTTTGTCTCCATCGCGGCAAGCCAGCTCGGCGCTGGCTCCCGCGATGGGGCTCGTAGGTGGTCAATCTCACCGAGAAAGGGAGCGAGATTGACACAATATCGCGGTCACCTACTGTACTGACCCCAGATCTCACTATAAAGAGGATCTCTCAAGCAATAGTCATATTCCTAAAAGTGATAAAAAAAAAAGTGTCAAAATAGAATAATAAAAATAAAATTAACAATAAAAAGTAAAGCGCCCCTGTCCCCGCGTGCTCACTTGCAGAAGCGAACGCATACGCAAGTCTTGCATACGCAAGCTACGCCCACATACGTAAACAGCATTTAAACCACACGTGAGGTATCGCCGCAAACGTTAGAGCGAGAGCAATAATTAAATAAGACCTCCTCTGTAACTCAAAACATGTAACCCGTAAAATATTTAAAAACGCCGCCTATGGGGATTTTTAACTACTTAAGGACCCCTTCACGCCGATATACGTTGGCAGAATGACCCGGTCCGAGGCTCCGTGACCATGACCGTGGGACCCGATCGCCGCTGGAGTCCCGTGATCGGTCCCCGGAGCTGAAGAACGGGGAGAGCTGTGTTCCCCGTTCTTCACTGTGGCGGTGTCATCGATCGTGTGATCCCTTTTATAGGGGGACACGATCGATGATGTCACACCTACAGCCACACCCCCCTACAGTTGTAAACACATATTAGGTCACACATAACCCCTTCAGCGCCCCATGTGGTTAACTCCCAAACTGCAACTGGCATTTTCACAGTAAACAATGCATTTTAAATGCATTTTTTGCTGTGAAAATGACAATGGTCCCAAAAATGTGTCAAAATTGTCCGAAGTGTCCGCCATAATGTCGCAGTCACGAAAAAAATCGATGATTGCCGCCATTAGTAGTAAAAAATAAATTTAGCGCAAACCAACCGATAAACGCTTATTGCGATTTTTTTTACCAAAAATAGTTAGAAGAATACTTATCGGCCTAAACTGAGGAAAACATTTTTTTTTGTATATTTTTGGGGGATATTTATTATAGCAAAAAGTAAAAAACATTGCATTTTTTTCAAAATTGTCGCTCTATTTTTGTTTATAGCGCAAAAAATAAAACCGCAGAGGTGATCAAATACCACCAAAAGAAAGCTCTATTTGTGGGAAAAAAAGGACGCCAATTTTGTTGGGGACCCACTTTGCACGACCGCGCAATTGTCTGTTAAAGCGACGCAGTGCCGAATCGCAAAACCTGGCCGGGTCCTTTAGCTGCATTTTGGTCCGGGTCTTAAGTGGTTAAGTACCAAAGTCTGGCACCATTCCATGAGCGTGTGCAATTTTGAAGCATGACATGTTAGGTATCTAGTTAGGTATAACAACATCTTTTACAAAAAAATTGGGCAACGTTTCCTTTCCCCCCCTCAATATGTGTTTGAAAAATTGCTGTGCCAATACTATGCAAGATAAAAAGTTGCAAAAAACACCGTCTTTTTCTCTAGGGTCTCTACTAAAAAAAAACATATATAATGTTTGGGGTTTGTGTAATTTTCTAGCAAAAAAAGTTATGATTTTTACATGTAGGAGAGAAATTGTCTGGGTGGAAAGTGATTAAATACTCCTCCAGCCTTCCCATAAACTTCTCCCCTAGCACAGCAGACCCCCTTACATTTAGGTGCAAACCATCTTTAGCATACAGGTTGTACCCCAATGAAAAGTCAGCCCAGTGCTCTAGAAACCCAAATCCCTTTTTTTTACACCACGTCTTTAGCCATGCATTCAGTTCTCTAAACTCCCCCGTCTTACCTATATTGTGCATGGCACAGGCAATATTTCTGAGAATATCACCTTGGAAGTCCTTCCTTTCTACTTGCAGCCTAGTTCTTTAAATTGATTCATAAGGAGCCTCCACCTTCCATATATTCTGTCATTGGTTCCAATGTGGACCAAGACAGCTGGGTCGTGCCCAGCCCCTCCCAGCAATTTTTCAACCCGGTCCACCACATGCCAAACCCTGCCACCAGGGAGACAGCAAACCATTTGGTTGAGGCAATCCTGGCGACAAATTCTTCTATCTGTCCTGCTTTTAGAATCCCCCATTACCACTAACTGTCCAGGCTTTCCTGCACTACCCTCACCACCCCTACTAGATGGGCTGCTCTCCCGGCTGTTAGGGGTGGAAGTGACATCTAAGGCTGCCACCTATGAGCTTGGCACCCCCACTTCTTCATCCAACTTGGCAAATCTGTTTGGGTGCTCAAACCCAGGGCTGGCCTTACTTTTCTGTGAGCCTCTACCACTCCAAGGAGGTCAGGAGACTACAGTAAACCATTTACCTACCTGATAATTCTGACTTACCCCTCCACCCTAACCCTGCTAACCACCTGCTTAGTAAGCAGAGGACCCCTTTCAAGGTTGTCAGTTCTGCACAGCGTAGCAATTTGCTCCTCCAGATTTTAAATGTGAGCTTCCAGAAGGGCAACACACTCACATCTGTCATAGTGACATCCATCCTAGAGCTTTTGCTCCATTGTTGTATACATGCAGAACACAGTGCACTGCAGAAAACCTTAAATCTTGCTAGCAAACATTGTCCTATAGTCATGTGATCCCGTCTAGCCCAATGGCCATCCATACAGTTCAGGAAGAAGTTTGTAATGAAGAAGGGTATGCGTTCCAGCAACTCTGAAGCCAGGATCCTTGTTCCTTCTATGATGAAAAAGCCATGCCAACCCACCACACGGCCAGGATTTACCCAGCCACACAACAAAGACCCCGAGGACCAGCAGCGGGGTTCCCTTACCCTGCTCCACTTAGAATCACTTAGTGGGGACTGCATTCAGGCAGACTCCGATGGACAGCCAGGGATTTACCCCAGCAAGGTAGGCACTGATTGCTCCTGCTATCAATGTGAGGAGGAAAAAAGAGGAATGCGGTTGCTAGCTCAAAGGCTAAGATTTATGAGTTAAACGTCCTATCATTGTGGGGGTGTGTGGGGCCCGTACCCATGTGTGGGGTGGGTGGGGCCTGTACCCATGTGTGTGCTGACATGGAGCTATCAGGAAAAAAAAAACACTTTTTTTTTTAAATGTTCTGTCTTTTTTTGTTTGTTTAGCAAAAAAAAAATCCCAGTGGTGATTAAATACCACCAAAAGAGAGCTCTATTTTTGTGAAAAAATGTCATGTGTACACTGTGTGGCAAGACCGCACAATTTTCATTAAAAATGTGATAGCACTGAAAGCTGAAAATTCGCTTGGGCAGGAAGGGGATAAAAATGACCAGTAGTCAAGTGGTTAAAAAGGAGATAAAGGCATTGAGAAGTAATACCTGTGTTACAATTGTTTATGAAGCTCATACAGTATATACTTGACAGATACACTAGGACTGCTTTAAAGCTGTCATTTACTGTCCATAAAGATTTTTTAGTTTGATCATGTATGAGGTTTTTGTTTGAAAAAACAATCAAGCAGTATCCAACTGTCTAACAGAAAGCAGGGAAAAAGCAAAAAAAATATTATTTCTACCTGTTCTTTGACAGATGCTAGTATAGCTGAAGTGGTTTCAGTTTCAGAACCATCACCGTTTGTTGTATTCATCACTGGGCTTAATGAACTAGATTTTTCTGAGCATGATGGTTGATCAGGAACAGGCATAGCTTCGAACCTAAAAAATAAGAAAACACGATTGAAAACACAATACCTTATTATTTACAGTATGTATATAGCTCCAGCATATTTAAAAATGTCTTAGGCTGCATTCACACCTGAGCGTTTTGTAGCTTGAAGCTCCAAAATGCTGGAGGGGGAAAAATCAATTATTCTCTCTATCAAGATGGTTCACATCTCCACTCCATGTCGCCTGAAGCCAAATGCCTGAAGCTCAAAGTTCTGGAGCTTTTTTTTGTAGCTCGAATCGCGCGTTTTGTTTACGCGTTTTTGCACCATTTTCTACTCAAATTTAAAAAAGTCAAAATATAATAGAGTAATAATATATGAATTAATAAATGTAAAATAAATACACAAATAACTAAAAATCATCATAAATAAGTAAAATAAATGAATAATATGTAATACATTCATAAATAATAAACCCCTAACTTTAAGAAAATATAAAATGCATTATTATTATTATAATACTACTAATAATAAAACAACAATAAAACAACAATTTATTAGGCTACATTCACACTTGTAAATGTGTACAGTATATGAAAGAACTCTTGCAGCTAATCGCAGCCACTCGCATGTAATCACTATCAGCGACTGTACAGTGTGGGGGTATAACCCTAAACACAGTGAGCATCATTGTCAAATTAGGAGCAACGGCTTTTTCAATGGGGCTTTTTGCATGGGGATGCACGGAACACCTGTTCATCTCTGTGTGGGTAAACACAGCCCTCACACTGGATACGCATTGATACGCCCCATGTTACATAGTAGGTGAGGTTGAAAAAGACAAGTCCAACCTATGTGAACGAGGCCTAAAGCTTGTTAAGAATATTTAAATACCTGAATGAATATAGGCTGGTCACATGTACATTTTAAAGTGTATGTTCAGCCAAAACTATTTTCACTCATCCTGTGTCTACCTCTTCTGTGCATCGTCTCTCTTTACCAGTAGTTTAACAATATTAGACACTTTCACCCCACTTCTGCCCAGAGCAATTTTCACAGAGTTGAAAATTCAGTTGATTGGACATGATTTGGAAAGTCACATACCTGTGTATATAAGGTCTCACAGTTAACAGTGCATGTCAGAGCACAAACAAAGCCATGAAGTCCAAATACTTGTCTGGAGACCTTCAAAACAGGATTGTATCGAGGCACAGATCTGGGGAAGCGTGCAGAAAAATGACTGCAGCATTGAAGGTCCCGATGAGCACAGTGGCCTCCATCATCCGTAAATTGAAGAAGTTTGGAACCACCAGGACTCTTCCTAGATCAGGCCACCCAGCCAAACTGAGTGATTGGGGGAGAAGGGCCTTAGTAAGGGAGGTGACCAAAAACCCAATGCTCACTCTGACAGAGCTCCAGCATTTCTCTATTGAGAGAGGAGAACCTTCCAGAAGAACAACCATCTCAGCAGCACTCCACCAATCAGACCTGTATGGTAGAGTGGCCAGACGGAAGCCACTCCTCAGTAAAAGGCACATGAGAGTCTGCCTGTAGTTTTCCAAAAGGCACCTGAAGGACTCTCAGACCATGAGAAACAAAATTCTCTGGTCTGATGAAACAAAGTTAGAACTCTTTGGCCTGAATGGCAAGCATCATGTCTGGAGGAAACCAGGCACTGCTCATCACCTGGCCGATACCATCGCTACAGTGAAGCATGGTGGTGGCAGAATCAGGCTGTGGGGAAGTTTTTCAGCGGCAGGAACTGGGAGACTAGTCAGGATCGAGGGGAAAGATGAATGCAGCAATGTACAGAGACATCCTTGATGAAAACCTGGTCCAGAGTGCTCTGGACCTCAGACTGGGGCGATGGTTCATCTTCGAATAGGACAATGACCCTAAGCACACAGCCAAGAAAACAAAGGAGTGGCTACGGAACAACTCTGTGAATATCCCTAAGTGGCCCAGCCAGGGCCCAGACTTGAACCTGATAGAACATCTCTGGAGAGATCTGAAAATGGCTGTGTACTGACGCTCCCCAACCTTGTAGCATCATACTGAAAAAGACTTGAGGCAGTAAAATGTGCTTCAACAAAGTAATGAGCAAAGGCTGTGAATAATTGTGTACATGTGATTTTTTTTTAATAAATTTGCAAAGAGTTCAAACTTTTCTCATGTTGTCATTATGGGGTACTGTCTGTAGAATTTTGAGTAAAATAATGAATTTAGCCTAGGTTCACACTGCTGCAAATTCAAAATCGCGGTAAAATGCGCGATTTTACCGCGATTTTGCGGCCGCGATTTTGCCGCGATTTGGGACGCAATTTAATGTAAATCGCGGCCCGAAATCGCAAAAAGTAGTACAGGAACTACTTTTTGAAATCGCAGATGCGGCGTCGCACTGATTAGGACAGTGCCATTGCCGACAATTGCCGCCGATTTGAGATGCGATTTGACATGTCAAATTGCATCTCAAATCGTTCCAAATCGTACCCAGTGTGAACCAGGGCTTAATCCATTTTGGAAAAAGGCTGTAACAACAAAATGTGGAAAAGGTGAAGGGCTGTGAATATTTCCCAGATGCACTGTATCTACAGGTTTGTATGCACCCTTAAAGTAAGCTTTTTGTGGGAGTAAAACTTTTTTGTATTCACTGTAAAATACATTTATTCAAGTTCATTAAGAGACTGACACAAACTGCCACCACCAAGTGATTTTAACACTAGCCTGTAAAAAAAAACAGTGGGGGACAGCTTAACTTGATGACTACACCACACGAAGGATGAGCTCTGGCGTGTTCGCACAGTCCATGTGCAGAGCCCGGCAGGAAGTTAGGCACCGCGCTGCGCTAATCACAGGCAGGGAGACATTGTCCCGATGCTCGGCTGTAGAGATCGGGAAATGTCTCCCTGCCTGTGATTAGCGCAGGGCGGTGCCGACTTCCTGGCAGGCTCTGCACGTGGACTGTGCGAACACACCGGAGCTCATCCTTACACCACACCATTGCTACTGAGCCTCAGCAGCAGCAAGCAGTGGAAAAAAATGTTTAAACATCCAAAACACAATACAATGGGGCAGGAGTTTATCATTAGTACAAAAAAATGCTAATTTTTCCATCATTCGTTGAGGAACACAGCGTTACAATGAATACCTGTTTGATATTCACAAGCAGTGTACAGTGAGGAGCAGGTGACTCTACACAATAACAGAAAAATAGGAAACCCTGACACCTGCTGAAGCACCTACACCCATCTTGTAGAATCTTGTAAAGGTGTGAACAGATGACCAAGAAGCTGCCTTACAAACTTAAGATGAGATACAGAGAGGGCCAGATGATAGAAGGCCCGAGAAGCAACTGCTACCCTAGTGGAATGAGCAGTGACCAGGTAAATAAATCTATATACTTCTCAGCATAGGCTTGAGAGAATTTCATCCTGGTCGCATTCAGAGTGTGGAAAGTAATCTATTGCACAATTACTGATTTATCCACCAACCTTCCCTTTTAAAGCTACAGCCCACCTCACTCACTAACATAGCAGCACAGCAAGTAAGTTACTGCAGAGTGGTAGGTACAACACAGTTCATTCTCCAGGCTTCGCAAAAGGTAGCATCCACAACCTGCACAAGCACCACCAAAAGTTCCCAACGAGAATCACTTCACCAAGTTGAAACCACAGTGGGCAAAGTGAGTCTGTCAAGTAAAGAGTAACTCCACTTTTGTTGATAAAAAAACATCCCCCTCTGGTTATTCTATGTACATTGCAAGGATTATAACCTTTGTTGCAGATTCCTACCTTTTGTTATTCTGAAGTAATCCCTGTGTGTTTGTCTGTGCCTTTGTACTTAGTGGGGTGGATTCAGTAAGCAATTGCGTCTGCATATCCATAGTTACGCAGCGCAATTGCTTAGTTGCGCCGGCGTAATGACTTTTCTGTATTCAGAAAGCTCGTTACGCCGACTGCAGCCTAAGATATGACTGGCATAAGGCTCTTATGCCGTCGTATCGTAGGCTGCATTTTTACGATGGCCGCTAGGTGGCGTTCCCATAGTGGTCAGCGTAGAGTATACAAATTGCATACTCACGCCGATTCACAACCCGGCGTTCGCATTTTACGTCGTTTGCGTTCGTCGGGTTCCGCGTAAGGCTGCTCCTGCTATTAGCAGGCGCAGCCAATGCTAAGTATACCCGTCGTTCCAGCGACGCGATGTTTGAAAATTACGTTGTTTGCGTAAATGAATCGTGAATGGCTCTGGACGCCATTTACGTTCACGTTAAAGCAAATGACGTCCTTGCAACGTCATTTGCCGCAATGCACGTCGGGAAAGTTTCCCGACGGAGCATGCGCACTACGTTCGGCGCGGGAATGCGCCTAATTTAAATGATCCACGCCCCCTACGGGATCATTTAAATTACGCGCGCTTCGGCCGGCCATTTTTACGGAGCGCCCGCGCAAATTACGGAGCTACTGCTTCGTGAATGAAGCGTAGCGCACGTGATTTACGGAGGCGTAGCGTTAAAACAGTACGCTGCGCCTCCTTAAGAGGGCGCAAATCTACCTGAATCTAGGCCAGTGTGTCTAATTGGAGTGGTTTCAGAATAATATATGCACCTGCAGGGCAGGAATGAGGAAATCTGCTGGGCCTGCATCCCTTTAGACATGCCCCTATTGAAAGTATCTCTCTAAAAATGACATTTTTGTTGCAGGGGATGCCTGAAATCTGACTTGTATCTTAGGTAGGGATGAGCCGAACATACCCACGTTCGGTTCGCACCAGAACTTTCGAATGGACCGACCGTTCGCGCGAACATTTAGAACATTTAGAACCCCATTGAAGTCTATGGGACTCGAACGTTCGAATTCAGAAGTGCTCATTTTAAAGCCCAATATTCAAGTTAGTGTTGGAAAACATCTTTGAGAACCCGGGTCTTGCCCCAGGGAACATGTATCAATGGAAAAAAAACTTTTTTTTGTGGAGCAGCGATTTTAATGATGCTTAAAGTGAAAAAATAAATAAAAATTCCTTTAAATATCGTACCTGCTGGGTGTCTATAGTAGTGGCACGTGTTTAGAAATGTCCTTGCACAACATGAGATTACTATAAGAAAAAATAAATGTAATACTGCTTGCGGCTTTAATGTAATGTTTGGTCCCTGCAATATGGATAAAAATCATTGAAAAAAATAGCATGAGTTTCCCCGCCACCACTCCCCCCAGGTCATTACAAGACCCAGTGCCGTTCCTGACCTCCCTGGGGCCCTAAGCAAAATGACATGGCACATTAAAAATGAGAATCGGGGGGGGGGGGGCGCTGACGACAGTGACATGTCATATTAAAGAAAGTTGAGAAGCGGGGGGAGGGGGTGTTTTGCTGTCGTAAATGACAGCGAGTTTAGAAGCGTGGTGAGGGTGCAAAAATGACTTCTCACCAGGCGGGGCCTCTAGTAACTTGGGGGCCCTTTGCAGCTTTGCGGGGCCCTAAGCGGCTTGCATAGTGAGCCTATAGCGAGGATCGGCCTTGACAACACCTTTTGGCCCTATATACTTTGAACAGCAGTATACAGGCGTTGCAAACAAGATAAGGACTGTAGGTTTGTTAAGTAGAATCTGAACCATGTCATACTTTGCTCCTGCATATTGCACAATTTCCTAAAGAGACCATCAACAAACTACATGACACTTGTGCCTGATGAGGCCACTGATGTTCCAGTGGTGGTGGTCCCTTTGAGACTGTCCATACAGGCTTGGCCCCCTAAAGTGCACGTGCTGTGTGGCAACTGGCAACAATATGTCGATTATTTTAGGGTTGGGGGGGGGGGCATTACAATGCCAGATCTTGGCTGAATACATTTTTTGGGGGGGAAATAAAAATTCTAGAAAAAAGGAGGGTTGCCATCCGGGGCCCCCTTTGAACAAATTCTGTGAAGAACTCCTGTTCTCTGAAGGCCTCCATTATTCCTGAAAGTCAAAATTAAGCAAAAAAAAAAGCTAATGTCAGTCAAGCCTTAGCTTCCTCCCCATATCTAACCCACAAACTCATCCACTGATCATAAAGTCCAAAAATCAAGTTTTGTATCGTCGTACTGCACGATCGGTTTTCCGATGTTTTCTACCGACTGTGAACGACGTTCTCATTCACGCAATATCCCTTTATACAATGCGCATGTGAGAAGCTCTGCACGTTTCCCCGCCCATGACGATCGTTCTAGTGATTGCCACGCCCCTTTTTAGTCGGTCAATGCAAGACGGTGAAGAGAGTCTGAAGACATGATGGAGGAGAGACAGCAAGCTGCAACCAGGCAGGAGAGAGGCCAGGCACACACCAGGAGGAGCAAGAGGTACAAAGCCACCAACATGACCTTCGACGAGATGGTTGAGATGGTAGCTATTCTTAAAAAGGAGGACTACGACTGCAAAAAAGGGCCTTACAAGAACCCCAATAAAGTCAAGGCCCAGATCATGGAGAAGGTACGGAGGACTATCCATGCAAAATTCGGGGTGCAGAGGTCCAGGGAGCAGTTGCGCAAAAGATGGTCTGATTTGAAAATCCGAGAGCCAGACCAGATGGAGCGAATTCGAAGAGTCCTCAGAAGACAGAAGTAATTTTCATGCGTACTCTGAATATTTGTTTTTATTATTTTGCGGCATGTGCTTTTTATTTCAGGTTGTGTATATATACAGTTCAAGAATAGATGTCTCAAGGTTCATGTTTGTGGGAATAATAATTGGTTGTTCATTCTATTTAAGATCTTTTTATGTGAGACCAATTTTTTATTTAATGTAGATGTGTTATTAACTAGATTTAACCACTTAACCCCCGGACCATATTGCTGCCCAAAGACCAGAAGACTTTTTGCGATTCGGGACTGCGCCGCTTTAACTGACAATTGCGCGGTCGTGCGACGTGGCTCCCAAACAAAATTGCCGTCCTTTTTTTCCCACAAATAGAGCTTTCTTTTGGTGGTATTTGATCACCTCTGCGGTTTTTATTTTTTGCGCTATAAACAAAAATAGAGCGACAATTTTGAAAAAAATTAATATTTTTTACTTTTTGCTATAATAAATATCCCCCAAAAATATATAAAAAAACTTTTTTTTTCCTCAGTTTAGGCCGATACGTATTCCTCTACATATTTTTCGTAAAAAAAAATCGCAATAAGCGTTTATTGATTGGTTTGCGCAAAAGTTATAGCGTTTACAAAATAGGGGGTATTTTTATGGCATTTTTATTAATATATTTTTTTACTAGTAATGGCGGCGATCAGCGATTTTTTTTCGGTACTGCGACATTATGGCGGACACTTCGGACACTTTTGACACATTTTTGGGACCATTGGCATTTTTATAGCGATCCGTGCTATAAAAATGCATTGGATTACTATAAAAATGCCACTGGCAGTGAAGGGGTTAACACTAGGGGGCGGGGAAGGGGTTAAGTATGTCCCTGTGTGTTCTTACTGTGGGGGGGGGGTGGCCTCACTAGGGGAAACACTGATCATCTGTTCATACATTGTATGAACAGAAGATCAGCGTTTCCCCCGCTGACAGGACCGGGAGCTGTGTGTTTACACACACAGCTCCCGGTCCCCGCTCTGTAACGAGCGATCGCGTGTGCCCGGCGGCGATCGCGCCCGCCGGGCACACGCACGGGAGTCGGGGGCGAGCGGGGGCGCGCGCACGCGCCCCCTAGTGGCGGCTCAAAGAGCCGCCGTATAGCTACGGGCTCTCGCCCAGGAGAGCCGACCTGCCGCCGTATAATGACGGTGCGCGGTCGGCTAGTGGTTAAATAATCCAACTTAAGTCAATATACAGTAAAAGGAGAGTATGCTCAGCACAGCAGTTGATTACACATATGGACTCAGTAGCACAATGGTTGGCATGGCCGATCCGCCCTATAGGCTCACTATGCAAGCCGCTTAGGGCCCCGCAAAGCTGCGAAGGCCCCCCCCAAATAACTAGAGCCCCCTCACCCTGCTTCTCAACTCGCTGGCTGCATGGGAGAAGAAGCAAGAAGTCAGCACCCCTTGCTTCTCAATTTAATGTAAGATGTAATTTCTGACAGCAGAACACCCCCTCCTCCCACTTCTCAACTTTCTTTAATTTGACATGTCACTGTCGTCAGCGCCCCCCGCTTCTCATTTTTAATGTGCCATGTCATTTTGCTTCGGGCCACAGGGAGGTCAGGATCGGCACTGAGTATTGGCCACAAGAACAACCTAGTTAGGGTTTCACACAGAGGTCATACAGTGGATACTTGGGGCCGGATTCAGGTAGATTGGCGCATCCTTATTCCGGCATAGCGTATCTCATATGCGCTACGCCAACGTAACTTTGAGGAAAGTAAAGTATTCACAAAGCAATTGCTCGTAACGTTGCGCCGGCGTACCGTAAATTTGAAGGCGCAAGCTGGCGTAAGTGGGTGTGCCCTTATGCAAATGATGGCCTGAACGTGGAGCAGTGGATTACGCCCGGCGTATCATAGACGGAGCATGCGCAGTCACGTGGACGTATGATTGCTTCCCTGTGCGCATGCTCACAACTACGCCGGCCCAACTTCCTGGGATACGCCGGCCCACCGGCTTACGCCGAGCGCATAAATACGCCCAGACATGCGCCCGTCCGTCGCAAAATTACATCCTGCTTTTTTCCCCCCCTGAGCAAGGTAATTTTGTTTGGCGATGGCACCTCCTCAAGTGGCCAAGGAGAAGAAGAGGAAGCACAACTTTAATTCTGCTGAGATGGCTATTATGTTGGCGGCACTCACAAAATATGATACCTACCTGCATGGTGCCCAAAGTGCTAATACCACCAAGGCACAGAGGAGGGAGATTCTGGCAAAGATCGCCCTGGATGTCAATGCAACGAAACCCAATCTTCTGATGACATTCAGAAGAAACTAAACGACATGCGATGTCGGGTCCGGGACAAGTTGGCCCTCATGAAAAAACATGCCAGGGGCACGGGAGGAGGACCAGCCTCATCATTGCGTTTGACACCTGCGGAGGAGATTGTTGCCAGGTGTCTTTCGCAGGAGCAGGTGGAGGGCGTTGAGGGATATGACTCCACTGATCGGGACTTGAGGACAGGTAAGTGTGTTTTATCCTCCATTCGGTGTGTAGCATGTGAGGGGGTGGAAGGGAACATGTGACAAGTGTGTGGGTCCACCAACATGTGTTTTTTTTGTGTTATCCACAGATGTGCTGGATGGAGGTGGGTCGTCGTTGGCTGTTGTTCGACCCACACCATCCCTGGAACATCCTGTGGCTCAGTCTCACCCCCTAGGAAGCCTAGGCATGTTGGTGGAGGGGAGTGCCCACACCTCTGCTCTTGAGGTTGTTGTGGAGGAGTCAATTGGATCTCCACCAGGAGGATTCTATATATTTAGAGGAGGCTTCCACCATCCCTGGACTCTCAACCACCTCCCCGACCATCAGGTCTACCCCATCCAGGGTAACCCCATCCAGGGTAACCCCATCCCGGTCTTCCCCATCTGGACGGGCCTAAGCCTCTCCTTCCCCCAGGAAGGCTCTAAGGAAGACCATGGGTATACCCGGAGCCCTCCAAGAAGGGCTGCACAAGGAGCAGGGCCGGCAGACCCGCCATATCAGGGCTATGGTGGGTGACCTGCGGCGTGTGGCGGACAGCCTGGACTCCACGGCCAAGTCCCAGGCTGCATGCACAGCGACTTTGCAGCAGTCCCTCACCCTGCAGGCTGATCAGAGCAGCAAAATCACAGAGAGCCTGCAGGATGTGAGCGCAAACTGTGTCGCGATGGTGACCTGCATGGTGGAGCAGCAGGCCGCAACAGCAGTCCTTGCGGCGGAGGTGAGGAGGTTGGCAGGGGCTGTAGAGGCCAACACTGCTGCTGTGCATGCGGAGGGGAGGCAGACCCGGCAGCACCACGATACCACCCACCAGCTGAGGATGCTTGGTCAGACCAACAGGGTGCTCACCCGCCTCGCCGTCGCTATGGAGGGCAGGCAGTCACTACCTGCCAGGAGTGACAGACCAAGGGATGATGCTCCTCCCCCCCTTCCCAGGCTCCCTCCCGACAACTGAGGAGCCGGGGCCGTGGCACCAGCCTTGGCCCACGTCAGAGCAGATGAGTGCTCATTTTTTTTTCTATTATGCTCAGAGTATGAGCTTTATTTTTTTTATGCTCACAGTATGAGCTTTATTTATTTTATGCTCAGAGTATGAGCTTTATTTTTTTTTATGCTCAGAGTATGAGCTTTATTTTTTTTATGCTCAGAGTATGAGCTTTATTTATTTTATGCTCACAGTATGAGTAGTTCCTACACACGGTGAGGAGTGTAGACTACAGTGTGACTGGTGTGTGAATGAGGGGGGGTGACACTCCTGCCAGCAAAGGGGTGTCACCCTCGGTCGTTGGGGAGAATTTATCCCCACGACCCGTGTGAATGTGGTATGAATGGTCAGCGACATAATTGGAGCCTTGCCGTGGCGTTGCTGCTCCCAAGTCCTGCATGGTGGACTTGGGCTAATCCAATGTGATGTGGATGTGGGGTGTGTGTGCTAGGGACCACAGTGGTGTGCATGCGTGCATTCTCCTTGTACCATGATGAATGTTTGTGTTTAATGTGCAAAGATACGTTCCACGAGGCATCTCCTAACTGCTGTTCCCTCAGCAGAGGGGGGGGGGGATTGTGTGGTTGGGGGGTCAGGTCATCACGTATGTCAATCTCCAGGCCCTTTCTCATGGCGAAGTTGTGCAGAATGCAACATGCACCGATGATCTGGCACACAAAGTTTGGGGAATACAACAGGGCCCCCCCGGACGTATCCAGGCATCGGAAACGGGACTTCAGGAGGCCAAATGTGCGTTCCACCACTGCAGGGGTACGTGTGTGCATCATTGTATTTTTGCTCTCCTCTGGTTTGGGGATTCCGGAATGGAGTCATGAGATGGGGCCCAAGTGCATATGCCGCGTCACCTGGAAGGCAAAAGACAGGATGTTAGTCATGCATGTGCCCCTCGTGATGTCTGCATCATGGGGTTGGACAGTCATGCCTGACACCCATGTCACTCACCAACCAGCCAGCTGTCCCCATACACTTTCTGTTCAAATTCTGTGGAGATGTGGCTTTGACGGTATATGTAGCTGTCGTGGCTGGCCCCGGGGTGTTTGGCACGGACGTGCCATATGAGGCATTGGGCATCGGCTATCACCTGTACGTTGATGGAATTCCAGTGCTTACGATTGCGATATATGTGCTCTGTGGCACGGGGGGGCCGTAGTGCCACATGTGTGCAATCAATGGCCCCCACGGTGCGTGGGAATCCTGCAATTTGATAGAAATCCGCCATTGCCTTATTCCGCAGATGCTCCTGGGTGAGTTTGATGATGTGGTGGGACATGCGTGTGAGGATTGCGGGGACAACCTGGTGCACACATCTGCTCATGGTGGATTGTGACGTCCCAGACACGACTCCACTTGTACGCTGGAATGATCCACTTGCAAGGAAATGGAGTGTTGCCAGTACCTTGACCAGTGGCTGCACTGCATGTGCACGATGTGTCTTGCTGGTGATTTCATCATGCAGGGTTGTGGCTAATTCCTGGATGGCTTCAGGGCTGAATCTGAAGATGCGATACACCTCCAAATCACCCATGCCAAAGATGTTCATGCGCGTGCGGTATATCCTCTCCCGTGCCCTCCTACGAGTCGGTTGACACAGTATTATTGCTAGGACCATGGCTGCCCCTGGCATGTTGGCATACAGATGTGTTGTCCTGCAAGTGGGGTTGCTCAGCTCGTCCGTAACGGTGCTGCTGTAGCTGTGTCATGGTCTTACCTCTCTGCAGGCTTCTTTCATCTGACATGTGCTGGCGGCCATATTGGTTCCTGGGCTTCTTATAACTTACCACACCCTGCGGCTCCTCCTTCCCACTGGGAGGAGCTGGATGCCTTGCATATATATATAGGAGGTCTGTTGCTTCATTTCCCTGCTTGGTCCTCTTGTATACACATGCTCCTGAGATTGTGCTGCTGCTTTTGGTTACCGACCCGGCTTCCACGGACTATCATTCTGGCTCCCGATCCCTGGCTTCGTTCGGACTACCCTTCTGGCTCCTGATCCCTGGCTTTGTTCGGACTATCCTTCTGGCTCCTGATCCCTGGCTCCGGTGGAAGACTCTGCTTACTGTTTGATCATCCGTTTGGACTTTAACCTTGCTGTTTGGTTTTTAATAAAGCCTTCCTATTTCATTTATCTGTTGTTGTACGTCTGATTCATGCTTCCGTGACAAGCTGCTCTCCAGCTGACTTGTGCATGTCTGGTGCTGAGTTACCCCTGCTTTATGGAGGAGCAAATTTGCGCAGGGCGTACAACTTACGCGCACCGCGCGTAGCCTGCGCCGGACACGCGTATGTTTGGGAATCGGCGTATCTCCCTCATTTGCATATTTGCATAGGAAATCAATGGGAGCGCAAGATGCGCCCAGCGTAAAAATGCGCCTACGATACGCTGGCGGAGGAAAGTTACGTTGGTCGGGAGAAGCCTATTTTCAGGCGTATCTATTTTTGTGGGTACGGTGCATAGTTACGACGGCGCACATTTTGACTTACGCGGCGTATCTCGAGATACGTTGGCGTAAGTCCTACCTGAATCTGGCCCTTGGTGTTTTTCCATGTAGGAAACTTGTCCAAAGATAGAGAAATGCAGCAGCTTTGGTAATGGATAAAATCCTGTGTTAAGCTTAGAAGGATTGTAAAAACAGACAATTGTATCACACTTTATAAAGGCCTCTAATCTTTTGGATTCATGTATCCCTTTTTTTACAATCTCATAGGGCGCAATCAAGCTGCAGCAGTGGAGCCGACCAACCCCACACAGAGCCAAGCCCCACCCTCGCCGGATGTGCAGGAAGTGGAAAATGCCACCACATCAGGTCAGTGTCATACAGCAAAGCTTCAGGTAATACATGTAGGCCTGCATAATTGTAATACATGTTTTTTTTTCCAAATTTCAGGAGGTGTTCGAGCTGTTGGGGGCGGATTGGACACCTACAGTGCCCATGTCCTAATTGGGGAGATCATGTCCTGCAGGGCAGAAATAGAGGACACAAACCTCGCCTTAGAGAAGATTATAAAGAAAAACCGAAAGGTGGACCAAAAACTGAAGAATCTCATTGATGTGCTGGGGAGGGTTTAAAAAAAAATAAAAAAATAGATGTAGACAAGTATTTCAAAGCAAAAATATATTTCTTAACAAAAAAAAAAAATTAAAGAATTTCTATTAAGATATTTTTTGAAAAAATAAAAATGACACATTTTAAGTGTGATACAATAAATATTTTTGAATACTCAACAATGTGTGGCTTCTTATTATATCAATGCTGCCTAAAAGAACAAATCTAGATTTGTGGTGTTGTGGTATTCACTAGGGGCCAGATTCAGGTAGAAGTGCGGCGGCGTAACGTATCGTAGATACGTTACACCGCCGCAAGTTTTCATCGCAAGTGCCTGATTCACAAAGCACTTGCGATGAAAACTACGCCGGCGGCCTCCGGCGTAAGCCCGCGTAATTTAAATGGGCGTGTGCCATTTAAATTAGGCGCGCTCCCGCGCCGGACCTACTGCGCATGCTCCGTTTCGGAATTCCCGCCGTGCTTTGCGCGCAGTGACGTCATTTTTTTGAACGGCGTCGCGCGTAGCGTAATTCCGTATTCCCGGACGGCTTACGCAAACGACGCTAATTTTTTAATTTCGATGAGGGGAATATCCCAATAGTGTATTTGCCATTATATGTTCTATGTTAACACATCTTTTCTCGTTTCTAATTTTCGTCCATTCCACCACTCGTGTCAACAAAACTGCCTCATCATATTTTTGGAAATCTGGTACATTTAGGCCCCCTTGACTTTTTTCTTTCATCAATATTGCCAATGCTATTCTAGATTTCTTGTTATGCCAAATCAGCTTTGTTATTAATATTTTTAATATTCTAAAATATGCGGGGGGGATATACATGGGGAGCATTTGATACTTATACATGATTTTCGGGAGTATTCTCATTTTTAGGTCATTGATCCAGCCCATCCATGATAGGGGGCGTGCTGCTATTTTCTTTATTTCTGTTTTTATTTCCTCTAACAGTGGGATGTAATTAGCTTGATATATTTCCTTCAATGATGCGGTCAATTTAATCCCCAAATACTTTATTTCTGTCTTCCTCCATGGAAATGGGAACTCTTGTTGTAAATACTGTTCTTCTTTATCTTTCATATTTAAGCTTAGTATCTCAGATTTACTTGGATTAATCTTAAAATTTGATAATTCTCCATATTCCTTTAAGGCTCTTAATAGGTTAGGCATTGTAATTCGGGGGCTCTTTGGCAACTTTAATACCCCCTATGTCTGCATCCCCCATACCGTCACCAGAAACGGCTCTAGCGCTAGCACAAATAGGAGCGGAGACAGGGGGCACCCCTGTCTTGTCCCATTTTTCATCCCGAAGGGGGCTGATAGTGTTCCATTGACTTTTACCATAGCTGTGGGGCCCTTATATAGAGTTTGTATCCACTGCATCATCCTGGGTCCTATTCCCATACTCTCCAGTGTGTTCCTCATAAATTCCCAGTCTACCCTGTCGACAGGAGTAAACAAAAAATAAGAGAAGGAGTGTTCTCACTCCATTGTCCCTCCCCTCTCTTCGGGTGGACCAGTTCCGTCATTAAATCTCTCATTCTTGCTGCTAGTATTTTTGCGAACAATTTTGTATCTGCATTTAATAATGAAATAGGTCTATAATTTGAACATTTGGTATTATCTTTACCTTCTTTTGCTATTATGGTAATTGATGCCAATAGAGCGTCTCTACTCATCTTGTACCTTACTCCCAGTCCATTCATATACACAATTTTGGGGTCAAAATTTCTTTGAACTTTTTTAAATATTTTTTTAGATATTCTTTTATCCTCTCTTTTTGACCCCTTCCCCCGTTTCTCCCTGTCTTACTGAGTATAGTTGTTCATAGAAGTCTCTAAAGACTGTTGCTATATCCTTTGTGTTATGGACCATTTCTCCCTTTTTATTTTGCATTCATTCTATAAAATTCATTGCTTTCTTTTTTCTTAACATCCTTGCCAAGCACCTATTTTTATTTCCCCATTGGTATCTTTCTTTAGCAATTTTGTTAAACGTTTTTCTTATTTCCTGTTCTAATAATTCCTTAAGTTCATCTCTTTTTATTACTAATTCTTGTGTTAATTCCTGATTTTGCCCTCTCCCTTTTCATGTCTTTGTTCAAGTAGATATAATTTCCTCTATTAGTTGTTCCCTCTTTTTTTTTTCTGGCTCCCAATGAGATCAGGATCCCCCTAATGTAGGCCTTATGGTCCTCCCACAGGGTATCACAGGGACCCCTGATGGAGTCACGTGATGATGATACGCGTCGGGATTGGAGCACTAGATTGAGCATTACCTGACGGTAGGAGACGAGCTCGTCGCTCGTGGAGGATTTAAACCGTCAAGCTGCTACTTATGTGAGTTTTTTATAATCTATTTACTATTAAATACGTTTTACCTTGTGGGATTATGCCATGTGTCTTCCTTCTTTGTATTTTACCACCACCTCCTGAGCTACAACCTGATGCCACTGGAAGACAGGGAGGAACAAGCAGAGGCACACAGGAGGCTTTTACAAACTCAGCGTTCGTTGGAGATACGCCCACAATCACTGTTCTCTGAGTGAGTACATTACTGTCCGATTCTTTTATCACAGTATTGTTCTCACAGAGTTACGCTATATATTGCCTTGTTGTTTTCCCACATGTGACATCTGTCCTGAGCTACATATTAGCCTATGGCACCATCCACTGAGGGTTTATTTGAGGATTGTTTTGGTCTGTCCTTGCTACAGCTGTGAGGTGAGCTGCTAGGAAGCACAAGAGGTGTTTGCACTGAAGAGTTTCTCTCCTTTTAAAACTTGTACCTGTCTTTGGGATCACCACACAGAGACTTTCTGTATAATTTATTCAGTGGTCTGTCATATTTTTGGCTCCTTTACTTTATCACATCTGTTATTTTTATGAGTCACGTTTGATTTATACTTTTTCACGCATATTTTTTTACGCATGTTGTCTTTATTTACATTGTATGTATTTTGAAGACCTTTGAAGATTTTATTTTATATATATTTTTTTGATGTTCTTTGTTTTAGTATTGCTTTATATTGTGTATTTCACAGGCTTATTGTGTTTCACATTATTAGTGCGCCCATCGGTCGCACCGTCCCTTCACCCTTTGAGTCACACAGCGCAGACATTATTATTTATTCATCAATATATATTTACTAATGTACATTCCATTCCCACTAACTTCCCCCTTAACCACTTAACAACCGTCCCATAGCCAAAGTACGGCTACAGGGCGGTTGCTTAACTCTGGGAGGCTTTCCAGAATTGCGCTCCCGCAAGGTATTAGATATAGCAAGGAACACAGTGAAGACAGTCATCGTCAAGTAGAGAAAATATGGCACAACAGTGACATTACCAAGAACTGGATGTCCCTCCAAAATTTGTTGAAAAGACAAGAAGAAAACTGGCCAGGGAGACCGCCAAGTGGCAGCAACATTAAAGGAGCTGCAGAAATATCTGCCAAGTACTGGCTGTGTGGTACCGTGTTTCCCCGAAAATAAGCCCGGGTCTTATATTAATTATGCCAACAAAAGACACAGTAGGGCTTATTTTCGGGGTAGGTCTTACCATGTAATATGCTGTCTTCTCTCCCCCTCTCCCTCCCTGCCAGGAATCCCCAGTGAGAACTGAGTTAAAATGCTTGTAAAATCCTACAATCCACTCTATTACAGTATTATATAATGTACAATGTGCTTGTTCCTGTAATATAATTGTGCCAAATACCTTTGTTATAGCGCCATTCTGTGCTTCTGTGACCCGCCGGAGCTCTCTTCCCCATAATTATATTACAGCAACGCACACATTGTACATTATAAACTACTGTAATAGAGTGGATTATAGGATTTGACAAGCATTTTTAACTAGGGCTTATTTTTGGGGTAGGTCTTATATTGCAGCCCTCCTGGAAAATAACGCTAGGTCTTATTTTCAGGGTAGGTCTTATTTTTGGGGAAACAGGGTACATATAACAACAATCTCCCGTATACTCCAAGTGTGGAGAATGGAGCTGTAGCCAAGGAAGGCCCAATACGATGGGGGTTGAGGCCGAGGTAGGATAAGGAATGATATCCACTCCTAGTGGAGTATCCCTACGGACATCTTAATAGGGAGAGCCTGGAAGCAGATAGGGCCCCCTGGAAGAACCGTGCCATCAATTGCTGAGACCACCAGTGGCTTAGTGAGGGGCGAAAGGGTAAGCTTCATTGAAGATGCAGTTCTCCAGTCCATAAAATTGCCAGATATGCCAAGACCGATTGAGCGGAAGCGCCTACATGAAGGGACACCAAAAGAAGAAGACAAGAAGGTGATATTTCTGGGTCCAGTACTCCACCTTCCAGATGTATTAACCACTTGCTTACTGGGCACATATACCCCTTTCCTGCCCAGGTGAAATTTCAGCTTCTGGCACTGCGTCGCTTTAACTGACAATTGCGCGGTCGTGCGACGTGGCTCCAAAACAAAATTGACGTCCTTTTTTTCCCACAAATATAGCTTTCTTTTGGTGGTATTTGATCACCTCTGCGGTTTTTATTTTTTGCGCTAAAAACAAAAAAAGAGCGACAATTTTGAAAAAAAATATATGTTTTACTTGTTGCTATAATAAATATCCCAATTTTTTTTATTTATTTTTTTATTTTGGCCGATATGTATTCTACATATGTTTGGTAAAAAAAAAAAAAATCGCAATAAGAGACTGGTTTGCGCAAAAGTTATAGCGCCTACAAAATAGGGGAGAGAATTATTATTTTTTATTATTTTTTTTTTACTAGTAATGGCGGCAATCTGCGATTTTTATTGGGATTGTGACATTATGGCGGACACATCGGACACTTTTGACACATTTTTGGCACCATTCACATTTATACTGCGATTAGTGCTATAAATATGCACTAATTACTGTATAAATGTGACTGGCATTGAAGGGGTTAACACTAGGGGGTGAGGGAGGGGTTAAATGTGTATACTGCTTAGTGTTCTAACTGTGGGGGAAGGGGGGTACAAGAGACACAGATCGGTCTCCTCTCTCCCTGACAGGACATGCATCGGCATCTCAGTGATGTGGCGGGCGTGCTCGCGCCCCCCAGTGGCCAGGAGGAGCGGAGGCCGTATAAAGATGGCCACTCAGAGAAGTAGAGCCACCCTGCGGCCGTACAAAGTCCTATGGCCGTCGGGAAGTAGTTAAACCTGAACGTTTCCCGGACAAAGCGAGCAGGAGTCACAAAAATGCCCCTTGCCCCCATAATAGACACACATGCCCAGATTTCTGCGCCTAGTACGTTCAGTGGGAGTTAGCCTGGTCCGGCCCAGCTGCATAGGTTCCTCAGCTGGCAGAAGATGCTCCACATGATAAAGGGAGGGGAGCTCAGGCTGACTAGAGACAAGGGAGTGCAGGCGTCTTTTCTCTAGGGACCTCTCCTGAAAGCAAATATCGATCTGGTTACACAAGGAGATGACATCGTCCAGACTGGTGGGGATGGTTCTTCCTGCTAATTCATCCTTCACTCAGTCAGAGAGGCCATGTAAAAAGGTTGCAACTAAGGCCTCATTATTCCAGCTCAACTCAGCTTGCTGTTAGTATACAAAACTGAAGAGCATACTGTCCCACAGAAGAAGACTCTTGGCGAAGATGTAGAAGGGCACTGGCCGCTGAAGAAACCCGACCCTGTTCCTCAAAGATATTCTAAAAGAGCTTCAGGAAGTCAGGCAGGCTAGAAACTACTGGATCATTCTTCTCCCACAGGGGGGCAGCCCTGGCTAAAGCCTCACCGGAGAGGAGGGAAATAATATAGACTACCTTTGCCCGATCAGACAAGAAGATTAGAGGCTGGAGTTCAAAGTGAATGGTGCACTGGCTGAGGAACCCATTACAGGCCTTGGAGTCCCCAGAGAAACAGAACTGAGCTGGCAGCTGCAGCGACTGTGTGGCTGCCACTGCAACCAGAATAGGTACAGCCGCCGATTGCGGTTGCTGAATCGGGGTTCCTAAGGAAGCTGCTCGAAGTGGGATGCCAAAACCTGGAGGAATCGCATCTCCTGGGTCTAATTAGATCCATAGACTTGAGTCTATGGACTATGCCCCTACAATAGATCATCTGCGGGTAGCGGCACATCAGCCGGGTCCATGGCTGATCAAATTGTCAGGTCACCTGATGTCAGGGTGGTTTCAGGAAAGCAGGTACTCTGGAGCTTCAACACAGATCACACTGGGAGCTAGAGCATTAGATTTCCCAGGGCATGGAATCTAAGAGCCAGCGGGTGATCACCAGGGCCCCTGATGGTGGGGATAGACTTCACTGCAGTCTGGCTTAAGGTTGGGCCCCCAGGGTCTCCCAGCTCAAGCTCATGGTAGACTATTGGAGCATAGAAAGGAAGCAGCAGCCTGGGACAACAAGGAGAGTCAGGAGATAAGCCAAAAGGTCAGGGCAACAAGCAGATAGAGATAGTCAAATGAATAATCAAAGAACACGCCAAAGGTCGGGATATGAAGCAGACGAGGACAGCCAAGAACAAGCCAAGGTCGGTAAACAGGATCAGATGTAGGACACACAGCAATGAGCACACGGAAGCCAAACAAACAATATTGATCAGCAAGGCTTGGCTTTCATTGCACAGGTAATATAGTGTCCCTAATTAGAGGCTGGGGTGGAGCCATGCTTGAGGGAAGATTACTTAAGCATACAGGTGAACAGTGACTTGCCTCTAAGCTGAACACAACAGAAAGGTGAGCAAACAGACAAGAACACTACTGCAGAGTCATGACAGATGTTTACTGAAATGTGAGTGGTCTATGTTTTTAATATATTTTCTATTGATGGTTTACACTATGTTGAGTCTTCTATCTTCTCACCTTGGATATAGGTATTAATGGAGTGTTGATGAGAGGATTCCACCTCTGACTTTGAAAGGCCCTGTATATTTACACATATTGCTACATCGGTTTTGGTGATGGTTGGCAATCTCCCTAGCAACATACAGTCCATTTGGAGATGATTGGAGTGGAGCGTCTATATCCAGGTGTTGAGACATCATTACCATTATTGACCCATTTGGTATAGGCTGAATTGGGTCCATATGTTCTGGTAAGCCTCCTTATATTCCATTTGGTGGCAGATTTCTTCAGGGTGGTGATTCTTCTTCTCTGGGTGATTGATCATCACAATTTGGATCACGCAACTATCATATACACATTCACAGATTTATTCACTTTATTTTGGACTTTTTTAGTTCACCAATGACAGTGATATTTATTTCTGTACAGTGTATTTGTGTCATAAATTGTTTATATGATTCACTTCATATCACTATTTTTGCACATTCATGTACTCAAGATTAACGCTGCACTGTTTTTTACCAATTACTCTTGCACAAGTTGTCCATTGTGGTGCTGGTGGTGTTTTACAATTTATATTTCACCATTTCTGAACATTAGCGCGGTAAAAACACTATATAATTTAGGGATCAGGTTGGTCAGTGTAGGAATCAGGTTGGTCACGGCAGTGGTGAGATTGGGCGTGTAGTGTGAGAGCTCCTGCTCTCACACTGCTCTCTAATTATGTTTTATAGTTACCCCTCACCTACTTTTGTCCCTGTTCCCCCCTAAATATGAAAGCTGAAGATGCCACTGGTTATCTGTAAAAATAGTCTGGGTATATCTGAAAGATGTAGACCAGGATGCCAGATGTGGCCCTTTGCCTGCCTTTATCTGGCCCTTGGGGCACACTTCATCCCACTGATATTAGACACCATTCTGCCCTTTGACACCAAAAATGGTGTGTAATTTCTCCCACAGACACCAACAATGGGGCACTATTCCTCACCCTAATACCAAAGATGGGGCACAGTTTTCTCCCACTGATGCCAGCAAAGTTTTCTACTCCCGTTAGCCACAGTGCGGCCCCCTAAAGTCTAAAGGACAGTAAACTGACCCTTTGTTCAGAAAGATTGGAGACCCCTGCTGTAGACTATACAAATTCTGCTATATATGATTTGTAGTTGTGAATCTGTGTGTTGTTCGTATAAAAAGAAATATATAAGATATAAGTTATCTCCCATTGGTAGTTTGGAAGGTGTCCAAAAGATGATTGGAACCTCAGACACATGATAGTAAAGCTCTAACAAGGGGCTGCCAAAAATGGTCAACATACATGAATAGGCCACTGGTTAGACTATCCATGGATATAACAATTTGTCTGTCTCGTGGGTGGAATAAGTGTGTCCTTATGTATTTTTTGGGATATGATAAAAATTAGGTACCTAATACAATGGATCTTCAAACAGCTTCCAAACTTTTTTAACCCTATTAAATATAAAAAAAGGTGGACCCTGGGTAGGGTCGCTCCTGGAACCGCCTAGGGTGGTTCTCCACTCGTGGCAATACCAGAGCCCGAAACACGCTGTGCTTAGATAACTGAGGAAGGTAGGCGAGCCATCCACCCTACTCTCTCTCAAGAATAACCTTCTTATGCTTTACTTGTTTTTGCTACCTTCGAATATTTCTTTGTGTTTTCTTTGTTGTTTTGTTGTAATGGAAAAATGTATGTCACTGTTACTAACGAGTATTGCTAAACTGTAAGATGTGACTGAACTCAATAAAATAAGTTTTACAAAAAAATATATATATAAAAAAAGGTTTGTAAGACCCCTCGTATATATTACTATACAAAAAAGCATATTCTGTTTTTACTGAACACACTATCCATAACAGCAGTATCAGTATATTTTAATTCTGCATTGTATACAGACTCCAAATAATGAGCTAACCCAAAAATGACTAAAAGTAGAAATAATGGGCCAAATTCTCAAAAAAGCTGCCTAACTTAACTTTCAGCAGTTAAGTTACACAGGCGTTAAATTTCTACCTAAGTGCCCGATCCACAAAGCACTTACCTAGAAATTACACGCCGTGTAACCTAAGTGCCTCCGTCGCAAGGCGGTCGTCTGCTCGAGGGGGCGATTCCTATTCAAATGAGGCGCGCTCCCGCGCCGGACGTTCGGCGCATGTGTGTGACGTCATTTTTCCCGACGTGCATCGCGCGAACGTACTTTACGCCGGGCTTTGTGGATCGCGACGGGACAATAAAGTTGCGTCGGGGGAAAAAAAATACGCGCCGGGAAAAAAAATTCAAAATTTTAAAAAAAACGCGGCGATCGAAAAAAAGGTTTGTTTTTACAAGGTCTAAACAGTTTAGGCCTTGTAAAAGCATCCCTAATTTTACGTATGCAAAACGTAACTTACGCAGAAAACACAAAGCTAAAAAGCTTTGTGGATCTGCTTAAGTACTCATTTGCATACGCAAAGCGGCATTTCGACTCAAAATGCCCCCAGCGGCGGATGCGGTACTGCATCCTAAGATCCGACAGTGTAAGTCTATTACAGATGTCGGATCTTCTGACTATCTTTGGAAAAATCCTTCTGAGGATCGTTTCCAAAGATAGCCACAGGGATACGCAGGCTGAACAGCAGTTCCGCCTGCGTATCTCCTTTGAAGATTTGGCCCAATAGGCGTTGCAGATTCTAATGAATGGCCTTTATCACCTAGAAAAAAAAAAATATTTAGAGTATATAACTTTTTTCTTCCATGGAGCCTCGTTTAAATCCACATATGTCTGACCTGGCAATTAGTTATTGCAAATATTATTAGTGAAAGGTAGCCCTAGCGGGTGCAAAGCTGTGATTTATATTGGGAAGATGAATTATGATTTAATAAACCTAGATAAAAAAAAAAAAAATTCCACAGTACTCACAAATAGGGCAATTCAATTATATCAAAAGCCTGCATCCAAGCACAATAAAGCTCTGGTACCAAAATTAACTGGAAATATTTGTAAATTTGAAAAAGTTTTGCCAAATATTAAAGTGATTCTAAAGATTGTTTTTAAATAATAAACACGTCATACTTGCCTGCTTTATGCAATGGTTTTGCACAGATCAGCCACTTCCGGCGCTCCTGGCTCTTCCTCCCTACTGAGCGCATAACTTGCTTCTGAGCATGCACATTTTTTTCACGTCGTTAAAGCCCACACACGACCATTTTTTTACGACGCAAAAAACGACAACGTTAAAAACTATGTGAAAAATTAGAGCCTGTTCAAAATTTTTAATGCCCATTTTTTACATCGTGAAAAATGCTCTGGAGCCCACACACGATCGTTTTTAATGACATTAAAAAAAACGTAATTTTTTACAACCCGAAAAACGTGTGTATGCGGCATTACAGTTTTGAAGGCCATAAAATGCCAAGATAGCACAAAACCCCCTCAAATGACCCCATCTTGGAAATTAGAAACCCCAAGCTATCAGCTGAGAGGCATGGTGAGCATTTTGCAGCTCTCATTTGTTTTTGAAAATGTTTTTTTTTTCCTTTTTCAATTTTCAAAACTTTGTGACAAAAAGCAAGATCTGCAAAAAACTCACCATACCTCTCAGCAAATAGCTTGGGGTGTCTACTTTCCAAAATGGGGTAATTTGGGAAAGGGGGGGGGGGTTGTGCCATCTGGGCATTCCATGGCTTTCGAAACTGTGATAGGCAGTGAGGAGTGAAATCAAAAATTTACACCCTTAGAAAGTCTAAAGGCAGTGCTTGATTTTCAGGGTCCTGTACGCAGCTAGGCTCCCGAAAGGTCCCACACATGTGGTATCCCCGTACTCAGGAGAAGCAACAGAATGTATTTTGGTGTGTCATTCCATATATGCCCATGGCATGTTTGAGCAATATATAATTTAGTGACAACTTTGTACAAAAAAAAAAACGATTTATTCCTGCAACTTGTGTCAAAATATAAAATATTCCATGGACTCGACATGCCTCTCAGCAAAAAGCTTGGGGTGTCTACTTTCCAAAATGGGGTCATTTGGGGTGTTTTCTGCTATCTTGACATTTAATGGCCTCCGTAACTGTGATAGGTAGTGAGGAAGTGAAATCACCATTTCCTGACGCATTCATGGCAGCACACACTGGGTTGTGACTCCGCCCCCACAACCTGACAGGATTGGTTAGCTATAAAATCCAAAGGGGAGACACCCGGCACTATTCTCTTTTTTATCCTCACCTGACAAGACGTTGGTCGTACAGCTTGCCTCCTACCGCTTTCGCCCCAGCAGGTTCAGCCTCTCCTGTTTGGAAGTCCCCCCTGTGCAGTCTCTAATAGAGCTTTATGGGGGGAACCCCGCTCTGGTGGTCTCAGGGGTTAAATCCCGGCAGGTACCTGGCACTTTATACAGGCTCTAAATGAGCTTATTTAGGCAGTGGCTCCACTTTTTATTTTTTTACAAAACTGTGCAGCTATCCCTATATGCCTTTTATTTCCCTCTTAGCAGGTGATCACAGTGTATGTCCCTTGTTCCATGTCCCTCCGTACCTTTGTGACGCTCTGGGCTTGCTGGGCAGTGTTGTTCCATGTCCCTCCGCTCCGCCGCGTCCCCCGGTCCGTTCTGCGCATGCGCGCAGCAGTGTGATGACGCCAGCGGTCTCCTTCGCCCTCATCCAAGATGGCGTCGGGAGGCGCGCGGCGCTACTGCGCATGCGCGTATACGTCATCAGCGCCGCAACGGCGGCGCCAAATTTAAAAGGGACAAATTTTCCTTTTTCCTTTCTAGGCTGCTGCTTTGCCCCAATTTCGTAGGGATTTTTTCCCAGGTAACCTAACTTCTTCCTCCTTCAGGGCACCCCTGAATTTTTCACTGATTCTGTTTTTAAACCATATTTTTACTTTCCTTCAGCTTTCCCATCTGCTGCTGTCCTGCTACTTCATGGAGTCCACTGCCCTCGCAGACCACTACCAACAGACAAGGTATGGAGGCCGACATAGGAAATTAGGTAAGTAGTGAAGAGACAAAAGAGAGCCGGCCACTAAACACTGCTTTTTTTTGCAGTCCCATCAGGCCTAAAGACGCAAGCCCGCGGCGCAGGGAGAGATCCAGACATGCATCAAGCAGGAGGTCCCGCAGAAGTCGATCAAGATCATCCTCCCGCTATCACCGATCGAGACATAGCCGATCACGACGCAGCCGCTCCCGTCATAGCCGGTCTCACCGCAGACGGTCACCCTCACCGCACCGCGAGCATTACCATACCCGTCCTGCAGCAAACGCTTGCTGGGTGTGCGGTGCTACTGCATTGCCAGGAAAACTCGCTTGCCGCACCTGCTTCAATGAAGCAACCAGAGAGAAGGAGGCGGATGCCAGAGTGGCTAGAGATCTCATAAGGGAGTCAGTGCGGGAATCAATCTGGACCACGGCTCCTCTGGCCTGTGATGACCCCATCCCAGGCACGTCATCCGCTTCCGGGCTGTATGCCCAGCCAGCAGAGACCCATTCCGATCACGAGGAACGTGAGCTGATGTCTGGAATTGACTTTGGGTTGATCGAACCTTTTGCTCGCTCTGTCAAGGAGGCTATAGGCTGGGAGGAAACCGCAGTGGAACCTCTGAAGGTTGGGAAATACTTCCCTGAGTTAAGGAAGGATCCCGAATTGTTTCCCTTCATCGAAGAGTTGGAGGACCTTATTAAGGAGGAATGGGAGAAGCCGGATAAGCGGCCTGGTCTGTCCAATAAGCTCTCTAAGTTGTACCCTCTGAAGGAGTCTAAGGTCTCTTCCCTCATCAATGCTCCCGTTGTAGATTCGTCTCTAATGCGGCTTGCCAGGCACGTCACCTTGCCGATAGAGGACGCAGTCTCATTCCGAGATGTCCTCGACCGTAAGATCGACCTGGAGCTGAAGAAGTCATACTCTACGGCAGGGGGAGCATGTAGACCAGCTATTGCCACAGCGGCTGTCGCCAAGGCCATTTCCTCATGGGCAGCCAACGCTGAGAAGACCCTCCTAGAAGGTACTGACCAGGGGGACGTGTTATCCACTCTACAAGAGATCAGGCTAGCAGGCGACTTTGTGGCAGGGGCTGCAGTAGATGGCATTCGCTCCTCAGCTAGGTCTATGTTAGCCTCAGTGATGGCCCGCAGAGCCTTATGGCTGAAGCCCTGGGTCGCCGACACAGCTTCCAAATCTAACTGGTGCAAGATACCGTACGATGGCACGAACTTGTTCGGCGCAAAACTGGACTCGGCGATCTCCAAGGTCACTGGGGGAAAGTTGGGGCTTATCCCCTCCGACAGGAGACCCAAACCTCAGAAGGGCCCTACCTTCAGGCGTAATCTGCCTGAGAGGTACAGAGATGCCAGATCCTATCGCCCCGGCAGGGAGTTCAGGAGGGATTGGAGACCTACTCGCCATCCCTTTGCAAGGGGTCAGAAGACCAAGGCCGTTACCACAGGGGACCAGCAGAAATCCTTTTGAAGTCTTGCCTGCCCACCCAGCTCAGGTGGGCGCCAGGCTCAGGAGTTTCGCCCAAGTATGGTCAGAGCACATAAAAGACCCATGGACTCTCTCCACCATAAAACATGGCCACAAGTGGAACTTTATGGGGGCATTGCCTCACGCTATCTTCCAACCCACCAAGATACCGTCTTCCCTAGACAAGAGGAGGCTACTCACTCAATATGTCTCAGAATTAATTCAGAAAGAAGCTGTCGTGGAGGTTCCTTCGCACCAAAGGGGCAGGGGATTTTATTCCCCTCTATTTTTGGTGCGAAAAAAATCTGGGGATCTACGGCCCGTGCTGGACCTCAAACGGCTCAACAAGAGAGTTCAAATAGAAGCTTTCAAAATGGAGAGTCTCCAGTCCATTCTTCTGGCAGTGAATCTTGGAGACTGGATGCTGTCAATCGATTTATCAGACGCCTGCCTCCATGTGCCAATTCATCCCGCATTCCAGAAATTTCTACGTTTCGCCATTGGCCAACATCACTTCCAGTTTCGATGCCTGCCATTCGGCATCTCTTCGGCTCCCAGGACATTCACAAAGGTCCTTCTCCCTCTCATAGCACTTCTCAGGGAGAGAGGGTTGCGAGTACATCACTACTTGGACGATATCCTGCTCTTAGCAGGGGATCGGGAGACTTTACTCCTCCAGCGGGAGATCCTAATCTCGACAATCCAGAAATTTGGCTGGTTAATCAACTGGCGGAAGAGCAGCCTTCAGCCCTCACAGGTTATGATATTCCTGGGGGCAGAATTAGACACGAAACAGAACAGGGTACAGCTGCCCTTGGAAAAGGTGGAACCTTTAGCACGGAAAGTGCGGAATCTACTATCCTCCAGACGCACGTCATCCAGAACCTGCCTCAGCATGCTGGGCTCTATGTCATCGACCATACCCATGATAAAATGGTCCCAATGGTATATGAGAACCTTACAGAACGCTTTTCTCAAACAATGGGACGGAGCCTCAATGCACCAACCCATCAGAATCTCCAGCCAAGTCAGGCACTCTCTTTGGTGGTGGACTCACCCTCCCAACCTCAGAAGATTCAAGCCCATAGTTCCTCCAGATCCGGAGATAGTGACATCGGATGCCAGCGAGAGAGGTTGGGGGGCTCACTACCTGGATCAGACAGCCCAGGGACAGTGGCACTTCCCTGCTCGGGGCACAGTATCAAACATACTGGAACTCTGGGCGGCATTTCAGGCCCTCTTGGCCTTTGCACCTCTGCTTCAAGGAAGGAGCGTCCTAATCCGGATGGACAACAAGGTGGCGGTGGCCTACATCCAGAGGCAGGGCGGTACCCGAAGCCACACACTTCTAGCGGAAGTTCACCCCATAATAGAGTGGTCGCAGGTACATCTTCTGAACCTAAGAGCAGTTTATGTCCCAGCAGCACAGAACACGCTAGCCGACTTCCTGAGCAGGGAACTTCTATCGAACAACGAGTGGTCTCTGAACCCTCGGGAGTTCTCCATTCTGATGAAGGCATGGGGGGTTCCGGAGATCGACCTGGCAGCAACACCAGCAAATGCCAAATTCTCAAGATTTCTTTCCAGAGTACCCTTTTCGACAGCAGAGGGGACAGATTGCCTTCTGCACCCATGGGACTTCAATTTGGGGTACATCTTCCCCCCAACTCCTCTAATAGCGAGGTTCCTGTCCCGTCTCCGGAGATCATCGGCCACAGTAATCACAGTGGTACCCTTCTGGCCGAGGAGGCCGTGGTTTACGACGCTCCTACAGCTCAATACCCGACCTCCTATACACCTATCAGTATCAGCAGACCTCCTACACCAAGGTCGGTTCCTCCATCCGGCTCCAGACAGGCTCCATCTGACAGCCTGGAGGTTGAGAGGACTAGACTAAGAGAACAGGGGTGTTCCCAGGCGGTTATAACAACTTTAATGCAAGCCAGGAAGATCACCACAAACACCATCTACGCCAGGATTTGGGAGAGATTCGCCCAGTTGGCGCAACTTAAAGGTTGGGATCCCATCTCGCCTGATCCTTACCAGATCCTGGAGTTCCTTCAAACAGGAGTTGATAAAGGCCTAAATTCGAGCACCCTAAAGGTACAGGTCTCCGCTCTGTCCGCCAAGACTGGCACTAGATGGGCTTTGCATCCTTTAATTATCCAGTTTATGAAGGCATGCATTAAAATCAGACCTCCAAGGAAACCATCCTTTCTGGCTTGGGATCTTTCGGTGGTTCTCGAAGCACTCTCCAAACCACCATTCTTCCCTCTTAACTCAATTTCCCTATGGGACCTAACCATAAAGTTGTCCTTCCTCATTGCCATTGCCTCCGCAAGGAGAGTATCGGAGTTACAAGCTCTCATGTATAAGGAACCTTACCTAGTCTTTTTGTCCGACAGGGTGATACTGAGGCCTTCAGATCGTTTCCTTCCAAAAGTCTCTTCGGCCTTCCACTACGGCCAGGACATCGTCTTGCCATGCCTTTCTAACGAGAGCGGCGAGCCTCATGCCTTGGACATTAAGTCTACAATTTCCAGATATCTGTCGGCTACTAACCATCTTCGGTCAACAGACGCCCTCCTAATTATACCTCACGGAGCCAGACGTGGCCAGGCAGCCACTTCCCGTACCATCGCCTCTTGGCTAGTTAAGGCTATCGGAAGAGCGTATTCCTCTCAGCAACTGAAGATTCCGGAAGGCATCAGGGCACACTCAACCAGGGCAGTGGCAACCTCCTGGGCAGCATATTGTGGCGTTTCTTCGGAGACTATCTGCAGAGCAGCAACCTGGTCTTCCAGGCATACCTTTATCTCCCACTACAGGGTAGACGCCGCTCTCTTGGCTACGGCCGAATTTGGCCGATCTATCATCAGAGCCAATTCTTCTGCCCTTTAGGGAATAAAATACTTTTGCATCGAACCCTCCCGACTGGCGAGTTATTTCCCAGTGTGTGCTGCCATGAATGCGTCAGGAAAACGGAAAATTGTATACTCACCTTTCCGTAATTTTCCTTTCCTGACGCATCTTCATGGCAGCACACAGCTGCCCACCCTATTGTTCAATGATGATATATACGGAGAATAGTGCCGGGTGTCTCCCCTTTGGATTTTATAGCTAAACAATCCTGTCAGGTTGTGGGGGCGGAGTCACAACCCAGTGTGTGCTGCCATGAAGATGCGTCAGGAAAGGAAAATTACGGAAAGGTGAGTATACAATTTTCCGTTTTTACGCCCTTAGAAAGCCTAAAGGCGGTGATTGGTTTTTGGGGTCCTGTACACGGCTAGGCTCCCAAAAAGTTTCACACATGTGGTATCCCCGTACTCTGGAGAAGCAGCAGAATGTATTTTGGGGTGTAACTCCACATATGCCCATGGCATATTTGAGCAATGTATCATTTAGTGACAACTTTGTGCAAAGAAAAAAAAAGTGTATTTTTCCCGCAACTTGTGTCAAAATATAAACTATTCCATGTACTCGACATGCCTCTCAGCAACTAGCTTGGGGTGTCTACTTTCCAAAATGGTGTCATTTTGAGGGGTTTTGAACTGTCCTGGCTTTATGCACAACATTTAGAAGCTTATGTCACACATCACCCACTCTTCTAATCACTTGAAGACAAAGCCTTCTGACACTTTTTGCAAGAAAATTACTTTGACCCCCCCAAACACTATATATTTTTTAAAGTAAAGGCCCTACAGATTAAAATGGTGGGGGTTAAAAAAAAACTCACACAGTATTTTTGCAGCAATTTTTCCAACACATTTTTTTTTTTTTAAAAACCCTTTTTTTATTTTAATGCACTAAAACACACTATATTGCCCAAATGTTTGATGAAATAAAAAAGATGATCTTAGGCCGAGTACATGGATACCAAACACGATGCACATGCTTTAAAATTGCACACAAACGTGCAGCGGCGACAAACTACATACATTTTTTAAAAAGCCTTTAAAAGCCTTTACAGTTTACCACTTTAGATTTACAGAGGAGGTCTACTGCTAAAATTACTGCCCTCGATCTGACCTTTGCGGTGATACCTCACATGCATTATGCAATTGCTGTTAACATATGACACCAGACCCACGATTGCGTTCATCTTTGCATGAGAGCAGGGGGGGACAGGGGTGCTTTTTTGTTATTATTATTATTATTATTATTATTAATATTTCTTTTCTTTTTAAACTGTTCCTTTAATTTTTTAATTTTTATAATTTTTATTGTTATCTCAGGGAATGTAAATATCCCCTATGATAGCAATAGGCAGTGACAGGTACTCTTTTTTGAAAAAATTGGGGTCTATTAGACCCTAGATCTCTCCTCTGCCCTCAAAGCATCTGACAACACCAAGATCGGTGTGATAAAATGCTTAACCAATTTCCTAATGGCGCTGTTTATATCCGGCAAAATCTAAGTCATGAAATGCCATTGCTTCCGGGTCTGGAGACGGTCTGGTCTCTAATCAGCTCTATGGTCAGCTGGTGGAACCACAGGCTGCATTCTCAGGTTCCCTGTTGGGACAGGAAAGCCAGAGAAAGCCATGGAAGACTGTGTGGGGGGGGGGGGGGAAAGAAACCAATACAAAAACAAATCTCCTGCGCTCCAGTATTCTTTGGAAAGATTTTTCAAGAAAAAGGTGATACTCAATAGCAACTCAATTAAAAGGTATCTTCCAAAGTCTTGCAGCCCTCCTCTGAATCGCTGGAATTCACAAAACTAAAGGAAACAAAAGAGGAAAAACGGAGGGCGCACCGACCTAGTGTGATACTGTTTGGTGGATTTTATTAAATCAATAAAAACAAATCATAATACTCACCACGGTCACGGATCGAAACAATATCGTGCTATGCCGATGGTGTTGGTTCTTTGCTGCATTGTGATTCAAGGCCTGTTTTTAACACTCCTTTTGTGAGTATTATGATTTGTTTTTATTGATTTAATAAAATCCACCAAACAGTATCACACTAGGTCGGTGCGCCCTCCGTTTTTCCTCTTTTGTTTCCTTTTGGGGGGGGGGGGACATTCCTCCCACTACTTGTAAAAGCAGTCTAGAGGCTAATTAGCCACTAGGATTGCTTTTACATGAAAGCCGACCGCTGGCTGAAAATAATTATACCAAGATGATACCTAAACCCACAGGTATCATTCTGGTATAACCACTCAAGGTGCAGAAAAATACCAATATGTTGCTGGTCCTTGTTGGGCATATATTGTAATACCTCCCTTAATCCACCCACTTCTAATGATAGGCATACATGCACCATTTATATATGCCGAAGTATGGGGGTATCCACCCCAAAAGTTAGGAGCAAATCGCTCCTCCACCCCTGCTGCCCCCATGCTTCGGCATATATGCTCTTTTTTCTAACTGTGGTGGTAAAATCACCTCCTACAGCGTTGGAATCGCTGCTTTATGTATCGTGGGAGCAAACGCTGTTGTTGTCAAGATAACTATATCCATCGGAAATTCCGACCGTGTGTATGCCCCACATCCGACTTTTTTCCGAGGAATTCCATCAGAGTCTAGATAGAGAACATGTTCTCTTTTACTTCGATGGAATTCCGATGGTAGTTTGGCCAGGCAAAAGCCTGATCGTGTGTACGGGGCATAAGACATACCATATCTGCAAAGCAAATACAAAAAAAATTTTGTAAAAAATAATTTTTTTTTTAAAACAATCTGTGCCTAAAATATATATATATATGCCAAAGCATGGGGGCATCCGCCCCAAAAGTTAGGAGCAAATCGCTCCTCCACCCCTGCTGCTCCCATGCTTCGGCATATATGTTCTTTTTTTTTAACTGTGGTGGTGAAATTACCTCCTACAGCGCTGGAGTCACGGCTTTATGAAACATAGGAGCAAACGCTGTTGCTGTCAAGATAAATAAATCTGTGATGCAGCTGAATGGCGTATCCGAAAACAAAAAAATGGTTAACAATAAAACACAGTAAACAGTAAAGTATAAAATAAAATTACATACCTGAAAAGCAAACATGATAAAACATAATAACAACAAAACATTGCAGAATAGAATACAGTAGAAAAGAGCATAACAATAGGGAGAGAATAGAGAGAGAGAGAACAATAAAACGGCAATTTTTTGTATATATATTTTTTGTGTTTTTTTTTTTACTTTTTTGTGTTTTTTTTTTATTTGTAACTGTAACTGTAACGGTTCGGTTCGAGATTCGGGTCTCTCAAAATGTGATGGCATCTTGGGAGACCCTGTGAAAGTGTGTCATATTCTGTGCATTGGTGTACCCTACGCTAAAACTGCACTAGTGTATGGTAGCGTTCAAAACATTCACCAATGCAAAGACCAGGATTGTCAGGACAGGAGGGACAATAATAGCGGGTGTCACGCCTAAATCCGTGCTTGCTACAGACACGACATCTTCTTTGGGGGGGCTCGTTGGGTAGGGGTACCAGGGAGGACATACGAGAAATGCCTTACTGCATTTGGATTGGAATGGTGAGGTGAAGCACCGTCTGGAAACAGAAGGGCTCTGACGATCTCTTCCTGGAATTTAAGGAAGGATCCAGTTCATTCTAAAGCTCTGTATAGAACATGAGCGTTCAGCAAAGCCAATTGAAATAAGTATACAGACACTTTTTTGTACCAGCTTCTGGTCTTACAGGCAACTAGGTACGATGCAAACAACTGGCCATTGAGGTACACCCCTCCTAAATTTTGGTTATATTCATTGACACAGAGGGGTTTCTCCACAACACCAGTCGCCGTATGAATTTGGGCCATCGTGTCTGCGTAAAGGGAAGACAGAACGAAAGCATTCTTATTATCCCTCCACTTCACATCAAGCAAATTATTGAAGCAGGCTCTCCCCCAGCCTAAGACAGGAATCTACAAGCCTCTGGGGTAACCCCCGGCGATTAGGTTGCACAGTGCCACATGCGCCAATCTGATGATCAAACAAGTGACTAAAAAGTGGTACACTCGTGTAATAATTGTCCAAAGACAAGTGTTACCCCTTTCCGAAAAAGGGTGACACCAAGTCCCACACAATCTTGACAGCGCTCCCTATGTAATCTGGGCAGTTCTCTGGCTCTCCGTGACTATCTCTTCCCTCGTAAACCATAAAACTTTATGTATAGCCTATTGCCCTGTCAAAGAGCTTATACATCTTGACCCCATATCTGGCACGTAAATTTGCTGGACAGCCATACGTATCCAGGGTCTCCACGAGGATGATAGATTTCATTGTCATGGAAGTGCATGAACCTTAAGATCTGCTCCTATCGTGCCCTGGTCATGGAGGCAGAGAACATGGGCATATGGTAAATTGGGTCAATGGACCAATATGACCGCAACTTACTCATTTTTAACTATGCCCATGTCGAGGGACAGAAAGGTCTTAAATCCGTAAACCGTAATTGGTTTCCATTCTCTGGCAAGGGAGAACTGGGAATTAGTGGTGATGAACTGACCAGCATACAAATTACTTTGGTCCATAATAGATCTATAGAGATCTTCTGTGAAAAACAGAGAATAAAAATCAAGTGACGTAAAATCAACTGTTTCCACCTGAATTTGGGGTTGACCAGTGAATGGGGGAAGTATGGGTGCTGCAGAAGTGGTGGGCTCCCGATTAGGATTGTCGAATTCTGCAGGAAGGACACTATGGGCATCACGGGCCTGTCTTTGTCTTCTTGGTGGCAGCAGGACACTACTTGTGCTTGCCACCTCGCCAGCTTGAACTGCACTTATGGGACTCGCCTCGTCACCATGTGATACTGCAGTGCTGGATGTATGACCAGGGTGTACTAGGCCGCTGGTGCTTGCCAGTTCACCAGAAGGATGAGCGGCACTAGTACTTCTCTGCTCCATACCAGAGCCCTGCGGTTCTTGTACCTCAACCATGGCAGAAGAAGAAATGGGTCAGGTATGCCTGATCTTGGCAGGGACCACAACTCCGTCGTCAGTGCTATCTGTCATGGAGCCGCTGTCGTCTACAGGATCGTATTCTGAGCCTTAATCTGACAGATGAGTTACTTCCTCTTTACTATCTGGCATGCTTAGAAACGTGTAGGCCTCTTCAATTTTCCATTTTGGGCTCTAAATTTACTGGTACAGTAGTAAGATTCACAGGAAAAAAAGCACCTAGGCTGTCAGCAACTGTATCAAACGCTACAAAAAAAAAACTGTTAGCGATCGCAGGGATCAGGCCTGGCTCTACGAACGCTGCAGTTATGTGCTTAGTGTTTTGTAAGTGAGAGTGATCGATCGATAGTGCACTTGGGTGGGCTGGGCTGGGTGGAGGGGCAAAATGCAGGTGCTAGCAGGTATCTGGGCTGATCCCACTAACACTGCGGTTTTTGGGACCCTTTAACTGCTGGGGACGCTAGTATAGATCTGATCAGATCAGATATTGATCCGTTCAGATACTATACCACTAAGGGAGGTGTATTCTGCGTGCGTGTGTATTAGCGCTACTGGCACTAATCTGACGCTGCCTGGCGCAACGCAGACCCTAACTGACCCTAAAACCTAACTGATATCACCCACGCTTACGCTATAAAAAACAAACTAACTAACCAGCGTCACCCGTAACACTTATACGGTGATCACTGGTGACAGGGGGTAAAAGTGTTAACTAGGGGGCAATCAGGGGGTTAAACCCCAATAGTAAGGTAATATATGGGGGTACCTGGTGCTATAAAAACCTGACGGTGAACCTAAATAACTAACTGGCTAACCAGCGTCACCCGTAACACTTATACGGTGATCACTGGTGACAGGGGGTAAAAGTGTTAACTAGGGGGCAATCAGGGGGTTAAACCCTATAGTAAGGTAGTATATGGGGGTACCTGATGCTATAAAAACCTGACGGTAAACCTAAATAACTAACAGGCTTACTAGCATCACCCATGACACTAATACGGCGAACAGAAAAAAGATCACTTAGTGACACAGGCAACAGGGACTAACAGGCTTACTAGCGTCACCCACGACACTAATACGGCGATCAGAAAAAAGATCACTTAGTGACACAGGCAACAGGGGGTGAAAAGGTTAACTGGGGGGTGATCAAGGGGTTAAACCTTTATTGGGGGGGTTAGGGGTTACCCTAGACCTAAAGGGACCTGCCACTAACTGCCCGGATAGCTCCTGCAACGATGCCGACCGCCTCAGCCACTGGGGGGGGGCGGGAGTGGAGTAGCGTATATATATGTTACTTTGCCTGCCCGTGCCATTCTACCGATGTATATCGTTGTGAGGCGGTCGTCAAGTGGTTAATTCCCGCATGTCAGTTCTGACTTTGGGGGAGATTTCAGAGACATACAGTATGTGCGGGTTTCTGCACAGATGTCAATGGAAATCGCACCTCCATATCGCCAAAAGTAGTACAGAAACGACTTTTGGGAATCGGTGCGACGCCGCATTTGGCATTCGGACGCTGCCATTGCAGGCAATTGCCGCCGTTTTGGCATGCCATTTGACATGTCAAATCGTATCAATTTGAACCTAGGCTAAAGGTTCTAGATTTATTAGGCATAAAGCCTGATTGGTTAGAATGTATAGTTTTGTGAATTACAGAAACCAAGGAAATTTCTAACATTTTAGCTAAGTAAATTAACCTCTACTCTGAGTAAAGATATCAGACAATATGAATGTGGATTCAATACATTTTAGACTGGTTTTAAAAGAATCGGAAGTGTTGCCTCATAAATGGAAGTGGGTAATGAACTTCAACTCTTGCTGAAAGACCATCCTCCCCAGGAGCCTTGTTGTTAGGAAGTGCAGCTAATGCTATCTCCAATTCCTTGAGGGTAAACAGGAAGTCTAAATAGTCTATATCTTCTGGCAAAAAAGTTGTCTAATTGTTGGCCAAAAAATGAGGATTAGAAGTATATACAGTATGTTACTATAAAACATAAAATTTAAAGAAGAATCTAAAGCATCCTTTTCACTTTCTATCACACCTATATGTGTGGGGGGCTGTTGGACCCATACTATAGTTGAAAGTTAATACCAACAACCTATGTTCTGCTTTCTTTGGTGCTATTCTGTTCATAAGATCTTGAGTCGATTCCCAGTTATTTACAGAAATAGTGGGAGAATTACTAACATATGAATTTCAATCCATGTATGGACACCCTGCTTGTACAGAGGTGGATCTACTGATTGACTTCTGTACAACCAACCTGTTGGATAAATGCCCCTCAATCAGCTAGCCATAGGCAGAAGCGCTGAACAGTGTATCATTGTGGTGGGGAACTCTCTTAATTGAACAAGCTGAATTTAGAAGCTGATTAGCTACCATGCACAGCTGCCCCAGATTTAGCACACTCTGGTTTTAGTAAATCAACCCCAATGTGTTTTGTGATTGGGCAAGAAGAGAGAGAGGGGGGGGGGCAGAGTGGATGCAGTCAACTCTGTAGCTGCAGGATCTGACCTGGAGAGTCAGTGCCGAAGCACTGGAATTATAGTGATAGCTGTACTTCCGGCACTCAGTAAAAATGTAAATTGCACAAAGAAGATGGAATACCCCTCAGTGAACTTAACCCCTGTAAGGCCAGCATATTTTAAGTAGCACTCTATTTGTATTTATGCCCCTTGTCACAGTGAAAGAAGGGGGAAATCAAAAGTTTACAGGTACTTCTAGAATAAGAGGTTATCTTTCAAAGAGGACACCTGTTTCAGGAACAACTGTTTAAAAGGAAAATGAACCTCACTTTGAGATTTCATCTAACTTCCTTTTGGGTCTCTGTGGCAGAAAGTAAAAGGGACATTTCACCAATGTTACACAGGTAGGAGGAGTTTTAACCCTGGGAAGAAGGAAATCTTGCATTATGCATCATGTATTAATAGTATAACATATCAAAGCAACAACACAGCTCCAAACTGGGAACAGCAGTTAACACGTTTCACGATCTGCACTTATTCACAACTTATTATAACATTTGTTATAATTAAGCACAGATTGTGTGAAACGCGTTAACTGCTGTTCCCAGTTTGGAGCTATATTGTTATATTTGATATGTTATACTATCAAGTATACAAGTTTTCCTTCTTTCATCCATTAGTACATCATCTTTTTCTTCTTTGTATTACTGACAACTGCAAACCTGACCAGCACCCTAGGATATACCGAAGGGATGGACATTTAGTGGGTTAGCCTGGAGTGGTGCGCATCTATCTGTTTATCTGTTTAGGAGTTTTAACCCCACTTTCCAAACCTAAGAAAAGAGTTTTCACTATAAACACCGTAATATTTGCTGTACAGGGGCAGCTTAAGCCAATTTTTTTTTATTATTATTATTCTGTATCTTTGTAGAACAGTACAGGACACAGGAATAAAATGTATAGACTGTGGGTTATATGTCACTATGTTCAAGTGATTAGGCACTTGCAAAAAGTCTTTACTGGGCCCGCCCCCTAGTGTAAAAGCCTGCCCACTCCATGAGGGTACAGTTTTGTCAGTGAGCAATAGAGAGATCACAGAGAAGATATGGAATTTACAGGTATATCAAAACTACTGTCGACTAGAGAGGAACTTGGGAGGCTGTGGCAGACCTGCCTTTGTCTAGCCCATGTGTTCCTTCTTACCAGCACCTGCAATCCTCTATTAACAAATGAGTACAATAGAATAGTGACTACCCAGGCACTATTCAAGTTCTAATGGCTGTGTCTCGGATGAATCCAGAAGCAGGTGGAATAGCAAATGATCAGCTTGCGTTATCGACAGAAAATGTCAGCCAGAAGTGCACATTAAGAGTTTTATGAGCATTATACAACTATTCAGAGGTAAACATTCAGTAGTTAGGTGGTAGAAAAAGCCTGCCAAATTTCAACAGATGAACGTTATAGGAACATTGCTTGTTAAGCTCAGTAGCAAGACAATATACATTTTAGGGAAACATACTAACCACTTTGGCCCCGGAAGGATTTGCCCCCTTAATGACCAGGCCATTTTTTGCGATACGGCACTGCGTCGCTTTAACTGACAATTGCCCCGGCCGTGCGACGCTGTACTCAAAAATTGATGTCCTTTTCCCACAAATAGAGCTTTCTTTTGATGGTATTTGTTCACTTCTGTGGTTTTTATTTTTTGCACTATAAACAAAATAAACAACAATTTTGAAAAAAACAAAACTTTTTTTTACTTTTTGCTATAATACATATCCAAAAAAATAAAAATAAAAATGTATTCATCACCACTACTGTATATATTCTTCTACATAGTTTTGGTAAAAGTCATTGCGTCTACAAACTAAGGGATAGATTTAGGGACTTTAATTTTGTTATCGTTTTTACTGGTAATGGCAGAGATCTGCAATTTTTAGCGGGACTGCGACATTGTGGCGGACAAATCTGACTCCAAATTACACTTTTTGGGGACCAGTGACATTATTACATTGATCAGTACTATAAAAATGCACTGATCAATGTAAAAATTACACTGGCAGGGGAGGGTTTAACACTAGGAGGAGGGGGACTGTGTTCCCTGGGTGTGTTCTTACTGTAAGGGGGGTGTGCTGCCTGGGACATGACAGAGATCACAGCTCCTGATCACTGGGAACAGTAGATCTCTGTCATGTCACCTGTCAGAAGGGAGAAATGCCTTGTTTACATAGGCAGTTCCCCAATCTGCCTGTGTACAAGGCGATCGCGGGCTGCCAGCGGACATCGAGTCCATGGCCCGCTCCTACCCCCGCAACTGCACCTGCACGAATCAGGTACAGGAGAGCCAACCTGCCGCAGTATATCTGCCTGAGCAGGTCGGCTAGTGGTTAAAGTATAACTAAAGGCAAAACTTTGTTTGTTTAGAATAGACTGGAGAGGGATTAGAATTCTTGTAATTTCTTTATTGCTGTCTGTGCCCATGTTGGGCTCGGTTCACACTATAGCAATGTCAGACATCACATGTAATTTGCACCACACTGCTGTGTAGATCACATGCGATGTCTGTGCGATGTGAATTCAGCCGAAAATGGTACAGCACCCTTTTTTTGGACCACAGTGGAATCGGATCACACCCAAGCAATCTGATTCCTGTCACTGCGATCTGGGAACCGATCTGGGGGTGTCATTAACTTTGTATTGACACCCGCAGCGGTTTGCAGAAAGCCAACGATTCAGGTGCAATGCAGGAATTTGCAGGGATTTCATCTCATTTCCTGTTTGGCTACGCGCATTGAGATACAGATTATGAAAAAAAATCTGACAGGGGTTATAACCCTCCCTTGTTCTATCCAAAATGAAAAACATAAGGTTTGACTATAGTTCTACTTTAGGAGTGTAAACCCCCCTATACCCGTGCCTTGTGACCACTTGTGTACATGGCACTGCAGAATATCTTGTAAATTGGGGATGTAGTGTATGCTACAGCTGTATCAAGACATATAAGCCAGGAATCTGTGTGTATGAGGGTTACAGGAAAAATCCTGTCTTACCATGTCCATGTTGCTGGTCCTGCTCAGGGTCCAGGCTTCGCCCATCACATGGACTTACAGTATCTCACAAAAGTGAGTACACCCCTCACATTTTTGTAAATATTTTATTGCATTTTTTTATTTGACAACACTGAAGAAATGACACTGCTACAATGTAAAGTAGTGAGTGTACAAATTGTATAACAGTAAATTTGCTGTCCCCTCAAAATAACTCAACACACAGCCATTAATGTCTAAACCACTGGCAACAAAAGTGAGTACACCCTGTGACGGACTCCGGATACCCTGTCGGGTATTTTCGCTAAGAAGCTGCTTCCCAAGTCCTGGTAAACAGGACCAATGGATCTGGCTATAGAAACCCCAAGAACCAGACAACACCAGTCTTGGAGTGAACTAGAATAACAACTGCTTTATTTTACAAACACACTGAATTTATACAGCAAACCAGCAGATAAGGGATACTCCCATTATATCAGACAATAGTCACCTTAGACAGTAGGGCTAATCCTATTATCATGACAATGACCACCTTAGACAGTCCGGTTCCCCCATAGGACTAACCGGTTCCCCCATAGCAGTGGTCATCAACCCTGTCCTGCAGGGCCCACTAACAGGCCAGGTTTTATGTATTACCTTGGGGAGATGCAATCTAGAATACTGCAATCACTGAGGAGCAAATGATATCAGCTGTGATGTATTTCAGTTATCTTGCAAACCTGGCCTGTTAGTGGGCCCTGCAGGACAAGGTTGATGACCACTGCCCCATAGGACTAACTTATGCATAAGAAGCCGAAAGCAATTAGTGACCAGCTCTGTCTGAATAACTAAGAACACACAAAAACACAGAGTTCTCCAGGGAATGGTTCTCCTGCAGCCCAAAGTCCGCGACACACCCCTAAGTGAAAATGTTCAAAGTGGGCCAAATTAGCCATTTTCCCTCCCCGTGTCATGTGACTCATTAGTGTTACAATGTCTCAGGTGTGAATGGGGAGCAGGTGTGTTAAATTTGGTGTTATCACTCTCACACTGGTCACTGGAAGTTCAACATGGTACCTCATGGCAAAGAACTCTAAGGATCTGAAAAAACTGAATTGTTGCTCTGCATCAAGATGGCAGACCGCAGTACGGATCACCAAATAGTTGCCCGAGTGTCCTCTTTCTGCAGATGGCTCGCCTGCCCGCCGCTATCATCCTTTATTACATAGGAGACGTAGGTAGTCTATCCCTTTCATCACCGCAGCACTCCCTACTCCTACCAAACAGGACAAGGAGAGGATGGATGGATCACAGGAGAGACGGGTACAGGTACAAGGCTCAGGGTTTAGGTAACAGACAGGAACAGGATCAAGTACAGATACAGAGCTTTACAGGGTCAGGGCTCAAGGAAAGATACCAGGGCCAAGTATGAGTGTGTCTGCCGGGTATTTATACACATCTCCTGCAATCAGACTCAGGTGATTCCTGATTGCAGGAGATGATGTCGGCCCCACACTGTCAGGAACCACCCACTGGTGGACGCCAGTACTGTGGCCAAAAGATAACATAATACCACCACCAGGGGAAAGCTCCCATGGCAGTTCCAGACTGCCAGGAGACACCTGCTGGTGGATCACAGTACTGCACGCCAAATATCAGATAGTGTCATCAGAGGATGGAACCTTCCCTGACAGTACCCCCCTCAAAGGATCGGCCTCCGGACACTCTAACTAGCTGTAATTGTCCATAGTCTATGACATCAGGCTAAACCACAAACGGGGGTACATCAGGCTGGGCAACAGGCGCTTCAGGCAGGGCATCAGGCACATCAAACCGGACAGCGGGCACCTCAGGGCAGACAACGGGTACCTTGGGGCCATCGACCTGGGCAGCGAGCTCCGGGTCATCGAGCTGGGCAGCGGGCTCCAAATCACCAAGCTGGACATCAGACTGGAAGGCCGGCACCCAGACATCAGACTGGAAGGCCGGCACCCAGACATCAGACTGGAAGACCGGCACCCAGACATCAGACTGGAAGACCGGCACCCAGACATCAGACTGGAAGGCAGGTACAGAGACATCAGACTGGAAGGCAGGTACCGAGACATCAGGCTGGGATACAGGCACCAAGATTTCAGGCTGAAAAATTGGCTCTTCAGGCTGGAACACAGGCATATGGACACCAGGCTGGCATACAGGCACTCTGCAGGCACTTCAGGCTGGCATACAGGCACTGGAGCGTCAAACTGGGCAGCAGGTGCTGGGGCGTCAGACTGGACAGCAGGCATTGGGGCGTCAGACTGGACAGCAGGCACTGGGGCGTCAGACTGGACAGTAGGCACTGGGGCGTCAGACTGGACAGCAGATACTAGAACAGTGATGGTGAACCTTGGCACCCCAGATGTTTTGGAACTACATTTCCCATGATGCTAAACTACACTGCAGAGTGCAAGAGCATCATGGGAAATGTAGTTCCAAAACATATGGGGTGCCAAGGTTCGCCATCACTGTACTAGAACATCAGACTGGGCGGCAGACACAGACGCTGGCACAGCAAGCACATCAGGCTGGACAGCAGGCACTGGTACATCAGGAACATTAGACTGGGGCACAGGAACTTCAGGCAGAGACACTGGCTGGATAGCAGGCAGAGGTTTGGCAGAATCAGGTGGGTTATCAGGATCAGCTGGCATGCAAGCAGACTGGAGCAGGTTGGTTGGTGTGGAGGCAGGTTGGGTTACTAGCAGGATAGCGTGGGTTGGAAAGAGCTTCTGTTTCTTCTTTGGCTTAACTTCTGGAGATCTGTAGGTGACTGCAGGACTGTAGGTAAGAGGTGAGGCATACTGAAAAGAAGGGCTGGAATATGGCAAGGAAGAGGGAACAGCGGCCAGAGGAAGTTTTTGTGGGGAAGTTGTAGGCAGCAGAGAAGAGGAAGGTGGGTTAAAGGCAGGATAAGTGCAGTGGGTAGAGACCGGGTATTGATACTTGGTGGGAAGCAGGGTATAATGGGCTAAAACGGAGGTTGCCATGGGTGAAGGGGAAAAAGACTCTTGGGAAGGCAGGTGTCTGGCAGCAGAGATGTTTTTTGTGGGCTGGCTGGGGCCGATTGCAAAATATCAGACCATGCTAAGAGTAGTGGTTGCACAAACTGCAGTTTACATTCTGCCTGTCTGACAAGGGATTGTACAGAATCAACACACTCCATTATCTTCTGTTGGGAACAAGCTGTGTAATGTTCAAAAAAGTATGGGGAGTCATCCTCCAAAAGCCATACCAGTGATACGACCTGATTAATATTAAAAGGGGGAGAAAAATCATCATGGCCCTCTGGGATACAGGGTAAAGCCAGCTCTGTGCAGATTTGAATTAAAGGCTGAACATCCCCAAACAGCATACAGCCCTGATCCACTCTTTCAGGCTCGGTTCACACCGTCGCCGAACCTGAAACGCACCAAAAAAGACACACGTTTTTCCTGCACACCGCACCGGACCTGCTGTGGAAATATGTGAACCGGCTCCATAGAGAGCCAGTCACATTCTCCTGTTATGTGAATTGACTGAGCCTAATTCCGCGTACACACAACCGTTTTTAATGTCATTTTTTATGTGATTCTTGTCAAGCCTGCCTTGCATACACACGATCGTGAAAAAAAATGCTCGAGCAAAGCGCAGTGACGTACAACGGCACTATAAAGGGGACGTTCCATTCGGATGACGCCACCCCTTGGGCAGCTTTTGCTAATTTTGTGTTAGTAAAGGTTTGGTGAGAGACGATTCGCGATTTTCAGTCTTCGTGCTTTTCAGTCTGTTACAGCGTGACGAATGTGCTATCTCTATTACAAACGCTGGTTTTACCAGAACGAGTGCTCCCATCTCATACCTGAGCATGCACGTTTTTTTCCCGTCGTTAAAGCCTACACACAAACGTTTTTCACGACGTTAAAAACGGCGAAAAAAATTAGAGCATGTTCTAATATTTTTAATGGCCATTTTTCACGTTGCGAAAAATGCTCTGGAGCCTACACACGATCGTTTTTAATGACCAATTTAAAAAATGAAAATGTTCTCGTCATGAAAAATGGTCCTGTGTACCGGGCATTAGTGTCTGACAGATATTCACCACTCTCTGACGCCAGCAGAGCATAATAAGGAATCACATCAGAATTTATTTCAGCAAAGCAACCTGAACTAAAAGAGTTCCTCTGTGCAGCCACTTCTGGTCAGGGATGGCCCTGGTATACTGTCACATATCAGATAAGACCAGAACTGTGTAGACTGCAACAGAGGAAATCCAGACGTGTGTAAGTGAAATATGATGATTTATTAAAGATAAGTGAAATAATACAAATACAACCACCTCCAATACCACACAGTGCACATCAAGCAATACCAAACAGAATCCACAAATAATAACAGTAACAGACAAATATGTACAAGTAATGGGGAAAACCAGAATCATAAACAGGGCCAGGCAAGGGTCGTCAACGGGAGGTCAGCAGCTGGGGAAAGGGTAAACAAACAGGACAAGGAGAGGATGGATGGATCACAGGTGGGACGGGTACAGGTACAAGGCTCAGGGTTCAGGTAACAGACAGGAACAGGATCAGGTACAGGGCTTCACAGGGTCAGGGCGCAAGGAAAGATACCAGGGCCAAGTATGAGTGTGTCTGCCGTGTATTTATACACATCTCCTGCAATCAGACTCAGGTGATTCCTGATTGCAGGAGATGATGTCAGCCCCACACTGCCAGGAACAACCCACTGGTGGACGCCAGTACTACGGCCCAAAGATCACATAATACCACCATCAGGGGAAAGCTCCCCTGGCAGTTCCAGACTGCCAGGAGACACCTGCTGGTGAACCACAGTACTGCACGTCAAATATCAGACAGTGTCATCAGCGGATGGAACCTTCCCTGACAACAGGTCAGCTTGAAGGATGTCTGGGAGCTATAGTGCAATCAAACTTCAGTTTGTCGGGAAAGTCCATCTGCGTTGCCGTTTTGTCAGCCCATCTTGAACTTCAGCTCAAAAAGTGTCCGTTGTCCCCGGATACTCGATTTAACCAGATCAAAGGGTTGTGGTCAGTGAACACCATAAAGGATTGTCCATAGAGATACAGCTGAAGCTTTTTCAAGGCCCACACCAGCGCTAAATATTATTTTTCTATGGCTGCATACCCCACCTCTCGGGGGAGTAGCTTGTGACTAATGTAGGCAACAGGGTGCTCACTGCCATCGGCTCCCACTTGGCTTACCACTGCTCCCAACCCAAAGGAGCATGTACACAAAAAAATGTAAATTGGGTCAAGAGCAGTCCAAAACTGGGGCAGAAATCAAAGCATTTTTCAGGCGCTGGAAAGCATTTTCACACTCTGGGGAGCACAGTAATGCCCTGTACACACAATCGGTCAATCCGATGGATTTTTCCATCAGTTAACCGATCAAGCTGACTGATGGTCAGTCGTGCCTACACACCATCAGTTAAAAAAACGATCGTGTCAGAACGCGGTGACGTAAAACACAACGACGTGATGAAAAAAAATGAAGTTCAATGCTTCCAAGCATGCGTCGACTTGATTCTGAGCATGTGTGGATTTTTAACCGATGGGCGTGCCTACAAACGATCGTTTTTTTTCTATCAGTTAGGTATCCATCGGTCAATTTTAAAACAAGTTTCAAATTTTTTAACAATGGATAAATAACCGATTGGGCCCACACACAATCGGTTTGGTGTGATAAAAACGGTCCATCAGACCGTTCTCATCGGATTGACCGATCATGTGTACGCAGCATTACTGGCGGGGAAGATTCTTTCTGGTCAAGTCAGTCAGGGGTTTAGCTATCATGCTATAGTCGGGAACAAACCTCCTTTAGTACCCTGCAGTGCCTAGGAATGCCAAGACCTGGGTTTTTGTCTGGGGAGTGAGTCAGTTGGCAACGGCTTCTATTTAGCTGGTTCAGGACGTTGTTGCCCACGGCCCACCCAATGCCCGAGGTACTGAATCTCAGCCATTCCTATGCTACATTTCTCTGGCTTTAATGTTAGTCCCGCAGCCCTCATGTGGTCTAACACAGTACCCAAGTGGAGTAGATGTTCCTCCCAGGTATGGCTGTAGATCGCCATGTCATCCAGGTATGCACAGGCATAATCCTAAAGGCCATTGAGAAGTTGATCTACCATCCTCTGGAATGTCGCCAGAGCATATTCATCCCAAATGGTATGACCTTAGACTGGTACAAGCTGAAAGGGGGTGATGAATGCTGACTTCGGAAAAGATTCCAGGTCCAGAGGATTCTGCCAGTAACCTTTGCATAGGTGAAGGGTAGTTAGGAAATTACCTTGGGCGATGCGTTCTAACAGTTCATCAACCAGAGGCATGGGGTATGCGCCAGTTGTTGTGCAGTCATTTAGTCTGCGGTAATCTACACAGAAACAGGTAGTACCATCTTTGGCACTAACACTACTGGGGATGTTGGAAGGCTCGATGACTCCAAAATCGAGCATGTCCATAAAGGAAATGCTCGATTTTGCCTCATACCCTCTCTCACTGACTCAGGTAACCGGTAAGCTGCCTGCTGGATAGGTGGCTGTCCCGGGGTTTCCACTCAGTGCACTGACACAGTAGTGTATCCAGGCTTGGTGGAAAACATCCTGGCCTGGTCCTGCTGCTCTGGCCCTAGCTGCCTGTCTAACCTTACCATCTCCACACCTGCTCTGTCCCTGTTTCTCGCTGGTAGCTCCGGCAAGGGAAGGTTCTTTGTATCTGCCCCGGCTGGAGCACATATGGCAGCTATCTCCTCGGGCCTCTCTTGGTACGCTTTAAACATGTTCACATGAAAGGTCCGGCAGACTCTTTCATCTGAGCAGTCAGGTAGGTAGTGTCACATATTTTCTGCACTACCTTGTAGGGTCTCTGCCAAGAGGCCTGTAATTTGTCGGACTTGGTAGGCTTGAGGGCAAGAACTTTCTGCCCTACAGCTCAGGTGCAAATCCAGTCGGTATGATCATACCACTGCTTCTGCTGCCCCAGTGCGGTCTGAAGGTTCTCCCGTACAGTGTTCGTGAGTTCCTTCAGCCGGTCCCTGAGGGCTAGTACGTACCCTACCACAGAGGTCTCTTCAGCCCCTACACCTCCTTCCCAATGGGCTCTAAGTAGATCTAGTAGCCCCCTCACCTGTCTCCCATACAATGTGGGGAGAACCCCGTAGATTCCTGCGGCACTTCCCTGTAAGCGAACAGTAGGTGCAGCAGAAATTTCTTCAAATCCCGGTGAGAAGTTGCGAACGTCCACAGTAATTGCTTCAGCCTTCCATTAAACTGCTCCCATAGTCCGTTAGTCTGGGGGTGGTAGGGAGAGCTGTGTATATGCTTAATTCCATAGAGCTTCCACAATTGCCAGGTTAGGTCCACAGTAAACTGTGCCCCTTGATCTGAGATAATCTCCTGAGGGAAATCCACCCTGGCAAAGATCCGGAGCATGGCCTCCACTACTGTCTCTGCATGGATGTTTGTCAGAGGAACTGCCTCCAAGGAACAGGTAGCATAATCTACCACCGTCAAGATATATCTCTTCCCAGAGGGACTGGGTCAGGGTAACGGTCCTACCAGGTCTATGGCTATCCAGCTAAAGGGCTCAGCTATAATCGGTAGGGGTACAAAGGAGCTTTAGATCGTTTAACCTTTTTTCCCACACACTGACAAGTATCACAGGTATGACAATACTGTCTAATATCCCCAGTTATCTTTGGCCAAGAAGAATAGCTGAGTCAAACGGTGAACGGTTTTGGTCACTCCAAAGTGACCAGCTAGGGGAATGTCGTGTCCAATGCTAAGCAGGTCGCGCCGATATTTCTAAAGCATGAACAGCTGTCGCCTGGGCACTGGATGAGATCCCTTCCCTTTGGTCACCCGATAAAGTAATTCCCGATCCCACTCTATCCGTTCTCTTTCTAATCCCCCGGGGTCCATCCCTGCCCTCTCCTGATAACTAGCTAACGTCGGGTCAGATAGTAGTTCCCGGGTAAAGTCATGTCAATATTCCTATCACACACGTTCCTGGAAAGTATGGCTCTTAAAATGGTGGGTGGTGACGCAATTACCAGTTGGGTCCTGGAAACATCAAGCAAGTGAACATATTCGCCAGCACACCACGGATCAACATTTTCATTCAAAGGTTTATTTTATTGAGAGAGATCACATCACACATTTCGGAGCTGCGCATGGCCCCTTCGTCAGGCATGGGGTAAAGTCAGTCGGGGTAGCCTAAGTAAAGGGTGGTACAGTCTGGGCAGAGTAAGGGAAGTTAGGCCTCACCTGGGTCCTATCATTGAGTGCCTCCTCCGCTCGCCTTGCTTCCTGCCGGGTGGTCACAGGGAAGGCTTCTGGGGATAACTCCACATAGAAAGATGAAGAAAGATGTCCCAAATCATTTCCAAGTAGAACTTCTGGGAGTATATCTCTCATAACTCCGACTTCCAAGTCTTTGGATCCCGCGCCCCAATCCACATGCACTTGGGTGGTAGGGATGCGTAAAACTTGGCCTCCAGCAACTCACACAGCTATGGACCTCCCGGTTTTCTCGGTTGATGAGTAGCTACGCTGTCCCTGAGTCATTGGGCGGGTTGCCCATTACCCTTACGGCCTGTCGGTGATGCCTGCAGTTGTCATCAGCAGAAGCTTGTATAGGGTTTACTCATGGAGTAGCCCAAATTCCTCTTCACCCCAGCCAATTGAGGTAAATAAGAAAACATTCCATGGAAAGGCAAGTTGTGTGATAGTGCTTTTGCTGCTTTCAAGAGCCTTAACATATGTGAAATCAAATGTTGGCATTATTATAGGGGTAGCACAGTTCCATGAAGTGGCGGTAAAGTTCTGAGGACATTTAGTTCGTAGGTGTCCCATTTGATTACACCTATAGCAGCGAGGCCCAGTCTTTTTAATGGGTATAGACGTTCGGGCTATTGAAAGAGGGCGACTGACTGCCTGGTGGATGGCTGGATATGGGCAGGTGGTGGCGGTGGTCTGGAGAAGCTGTGAGGCTCCAGACTGAGCCGCAGGGCAGTATTCCAACATGATAATGACCCCAAACACACATCCAAGATGACCAATGCCTTGCTAAATAAGCTGAGGGTAAAGGTGATGGACTGGCCAAGCATGTCTCCAGATCTCAACCCTATTGAGCATCTGTGGGGCATCCTCAAATGGAAGATGGAGGAGCGCAAGGTATTTAACATCCACCAGGTCCGTGATGTCGTCATGGATGAGTGGAAGACTTGGCAACTTGTGAAGCTTTGTTGAACTCCATGCCTAAGAGGGTTAAGGCAATGCTGAAAAAGAATGGTGGCACTGGCCACACAAATCATTGACACTTTGGGCCAAATTTGGACATTTTCACTTAGGCCCCTTTCACACGGGGCAGTGGAGGTGTGGTGGCGGTATAGGGGCACGATTTTTAGCGTGGATATACCGTCATATTTACCGCGATATTCGGCCGCTAGCGGTGCGGTTTTAACACCCGCTAGCGGCCAAAAAAGGGTTAATACCGCCGGCAATGCGCCTCTACAGAGTATTCCCGCGGTTTCCCATTGATTTCAATGGGAAGAGCGGTAAACACTGCGCTTCTATACAGCTCCAAAGATGCGGCTAGCAGGACTTTTGGAGCGGTTCTGCTAGCGCACAGCTTTATTGTGAAAGCCTTTGGGCTTTCACACTGAAGACTACAGGGCAAGATTTTTTCAGGCGGTATAGCAGCACTATTTTTAGCGCTAAACCACCTGAAAAACTGGTCAGTGTGAAAGGGGCCTTAGGGGTGTACTCACTTTTGTTGCCAGCGGTTTAGACATTAATGGCTGCGTGTTGAGTTATTTTGAGGGGACAGCAAATTTACACTGTTATACAAGCTGCACACTCACTACTTTACATTGTAGACAAGTGTAATTTCTTTAGTGTTGTCACATGAAAGATATAATAAAATATTTACAAACATGTGAGGGGTGTACTCACTTTTGTGAGATACTGTACATTCTGTACATAGCACCCTGCACTCAACTCACTCATTGCACCATGTACCAAGATGAGAGCCAAATTAAAGAAGCGTCAGGAGAAATAAGATGTTTTTGGCCAAAAAACTAAGAAATTATTCTACAAGAGGAGAAGGTGTCCATCACCTAACGACACTAGCAAAAAATGGGGCCTCAGAGTCAGGGCCGGACTGGCCTACCGGGATACCGGGGGATATCCCGGTAGGCTGCCTGTTCTGAGACCGGTTTGAGCTAAGCCGCGGCTGTCCCGCTCCTCTCCCGCCTCCTGTCACACACTGCTGGCACGAAGTTCATTGTGAAAAGTTTGGCCGCGCTGCCTGTGACAAAAGTCCCGCCCTCCTCCTAGACCAGCTCATTTGATAGACGCAGTGTTCTGTCTATCACAAGAGCTGGTCTAGGAGGAGGGCCGGACTTTTGTCACAGGCAGTGTGGCCTGCTGAGGGAAGGTCAAGATAGCGGCATAGTCGCCGGGAGACGGTCTGAGGTAGGTCCCGATCCCTAGGCAACAGGCCACTTCCCTGAGCAGCAACAACAACTTTAAACCAAGGGAGAGGCATCCGCGGGTCAGAGCACCAGCAAAGCCCGCCCCCTCCCTCCCTGCACACAGACTCGCCCACCTATGTGTCTACACAGCCACCTTCACCTGCTTCCCATCACTGCAGCGGAGCGCCCACATAGGCAGTGGCGGTGCTGCACATGGAGGAGAGGGTGGGGGCAATATTTACTTGCCAAAGGTGGAAGATCTGTTGTGACAGCAAGTCGTTCAGAGAGTGGCTTGTTCATGAGATATTTGGATTTTTTTATTTTATTATTATATATTTATGTGTGTATTTATTTATTTTTGTATGTATTTATTTGGATTTATTTATGTGTGACTTTTATTTATGTGTGTATTTATTTATTTATTTTTGTATGTATTTATTTTTATTTATTTATGTATTTATTTATTTTGCTAAGGACAAACACAACTGTCTGTGTAGTACACCAATGAAAGGAACTTGGGGTGTCCGCACACACACTTTACTAAATAATCAATTTATTTACTGTACAGGATTTATAATTTCATCAACAGTTTGCGCAGCACTTTACACCAATGAGGGCAGACAGGACAATTATTATACAATTCATGTGCAGCACCGCCACTGCCTATGTGGGCGCTCCAGTGATGGGAAGCAGGTGAAGGTGGCTGTGTAGACACATAGGTGGGTGAGTCTGTGTGCAGGGAGGGAGGGGGCGGGGCTTTGCTGGTGCTCTGACAACCGAATGCGTTCAGGTGATACAAAAGGTAATTACTGGGGAATGAACTGATGGAGAAAATGGAATTGAGCGATCGTGCGACTCTGCTTCCAAACAAAATTGACGCCCTTTTTTTGCACAAATGGGGCTTTCTTTTGGTGGTATTTGATCACCACGGTTTTTATTTTTTGCGCTATAAGCAAAAAAAGAGCGACAATTTTGTAAAAAAACATAATTTTTTACTTTCTGCTATAAAACATACCAACAAAAAATGTCTTCATCAATTTAGGCCAATATGTATTCTGCTACATATTTTTGGTAAACAAAATTACAAAAAGCATTTACAAAAATTACAAAAAGTATACACTGATTGGTTTGCGCATAAGTTACAGGGCCAGATTCACATAGGTTAAATATGTGATTTAAGATCCGCCGCCACAAGTTTTTGAGGCAAGTGGGTAATTCACAAAACACTTACCTCAAAACTTGCGGCAGGGTATCGTAAATCCCCCGGCGGAATTCAAATTCCGCGGCTAGGGGGAGTGTACTATTCAAATCAGGCGCATCCCCGCGCGGATCGAATAGCGCATGCACCGTCCGGAAATGTTCCCAGCGTGCATTGCTCCAAATGACGTCGCAAGGACGTCATTGGTTTCGACGTTTACGTAAATTACGTCCATCCGTATTCGCGATCGACTTACGCAAACGACGTAAAAAATTAAAATTTCGTCGCGGGAACGACGGTCATACTTAACATTGGCTGCGCCTCATAGAAGCAGGGGTAACTATACGCCGGGAAAACCCTTACGTAAACGGCGTAAAGTGACTGCGTCGGACCCGCGTACGTTCGTGAATTGGCGTATCTCGCTGATTTACATATTCTCAGCAAAAATCAGCCAGAACGCCCCCAGCGGCCATTTTAAAATTGCAGTTAAGATCCGACGGTGTAACACAGTTACAACTGTCGGATCTTAGGCATATCTATGCGTAACTGATTCTATGAATCAGTCGCATAGATACGACCGAAGCAACTCTGAGATACGACGGTGTATCAGGAGATACACCGTCGTATCTCTATGTGAATCTGGCTCACAGTGTCTACAAACTATGGGATATTTTTTTTTTTTTACAATTTTTTTTTGCTGCAATTATGGGCACGGCGAGGCTGCAATTATGGGCATGGCGAGGCTGCAATGATGATGCACGGTCAGGCTACAATGATGGACATGGTGAGGCTGCAATTATGGGCACAGTGGGGCTGCAATGATGGGCACAGTAAGACTGCAATGATGGGCATAGTGAGGCTGCAATGATGGGTAAAGTGAGACTGCAATGATGGGTAAAGTGAGACTGCAATGATGGGCACAGTAAGGCTGCACTGATGGGCACAGTGAGGCTGCAATGATGGGCACAGTGAGGCTGCATTGATGGGCATTGAGGCTGCATTCATGGGCAGTGAGGCTGCATTGATGGGCAGTGAGGCTGCCATGATGGGCACAGTGAGGCTGCCATGATGGGCACAGGGAGGCTGCCATGATGGGCACAGTGAGGCTGCATTGATGGGTACAGTGAGGCTGCATTGATGGGCACAGTGAGACTGCGTGGACTGGCAGAGGCTGCATTGATGGGCACAGTGAGACTGCGTGGACTGGATGAGAGGCTGCATTGATGGGCACAGTGAGGCTGCATTGATGGGCACTGGTGAGGCTGCATTGATCTCCTGTAACATGCCCGCAGCCTCCGACATCTCCTGTACCATGCCCGCAGCCTCCGACATCTCCTGTACCATGCCCGCAGCCTCTGACATCTTGACATCTCCTGAACTATGCCCGCAGCCTCTGACATCTTGACATCTCCTGTACCATGCCCGCAGCCTCTGACCTCTCCTGTATCATGTCTGCAACCTCTGACCATCTCCTGTACTATGCCCGCAGCCTCTAACCATCTCTTGTATCATGTCCGCAACCTCTGACCATCTTGTCTTATATCATGTCTGCCGTCTCTGAGGGAGTCTGGAGAGGAGTCAAGAATGGGAGGTATATATTATAGACCTATGTGCTTTTATATCTGTCTTATCTATATATAATACGCTCTTCAAATCAGTTTTAAAATGCATGGTTTTCCCTTTTATGAACAAGAAATGAATGACATTATGATGTTGGGCTGGTATAATAATGCTATGGGGCTGGTAGGAAATTATTACCAGGGCTGGTTTTTATTCCCAGTCCGGCCCTGCTCAGAGTGGGCAGGGTTATATGGGTGTAATAGAGGGCAACCCAGCAAATACTTTTGCCGATGTCCAATCACCTGAGAGTAGCAGAATATAATCTTTGGTCCACATTCTATAAATTGAGTCCTGTTTCCTGTAATATCTGATAAAGATACATTTTTACTCAGTAAGACCCTTTACATGTACGAATCCCGTGAGGATCCATACATGTGTATTCGCCTGCTCAGCTGGGATCATTCCGTTGATCCCCGCTGAGCCGGCAGATGACAGGGCGGTCCCTGCACACTGTGCAGAGACTGCCCTGTTAGATCTCCGCTCTCCCCTATGGGGGGATCAGATTAACATGGACCGTCTGTCCGTGTTCACCCGATCTGCAGACGGATGGAAAAATAGGATTCTCCTCTGTCGGCAGATTTGAAGCATTGAGTTCATCCGTTGACACCCACTATCTCATATGGATTAACGTATGTCCCTTTTTCATTCATAAACGGATGGATGAAAAAGCGGACATATGGTCCGACCGCATGTGTGAAAGGGGCCCAAATGAAAAATAAAATGTTATATAGTAAACAACCAATTGAACTCACTGGAGAGAGTAAAGCTGCAGTGCAGGAAATTTTGTGCATATCCACATTGTGCTATATCAGTTGGCATGGCCCACACAGGCAGGGTTAAATCAAACCTATACACCATCTACTCTGAGCGGTGTGAAGTTGGCACCCCATGTTTGTAAAACCTGAATACAAATATACCATTGGTTTGTGCCGCTTTTGTGCTGGTTTGTCCTGCAAAAATTGGCATTTGTGCCAGTTCGGTTTCTGAGATATTAAACATTCAATTCAATGCAAGCCCCACCCACTTTGCACGCTAACCCTAAAAGTAACAAACAAAGAAACTGAATACCTAGTGCAGGGAGGGGGTTATATCATGATTAAGGACATCCTATGGGCGTAGCCAGGTGTTTTTTGTTCTGCCTAGTCCTACTCCTGCAGAGACGTTATTAACCCTATAGTTTCTGAATAAAGAAGGCTGTGTCTGTCAATGAACAACATTTGTGCCAGTTCGGTTTCTGAGATATTAAACATTCAATTCAATGCAAGCCCTGCCCACTTTGCACCCCATGTGCAAACGCGCCAATCGTGTGTGCTGAGTCTGTGCTGGTTTGTGCTGCAAAAATAAACATTTGTGCCGCTTTGGTTGCGGAAATATTGAGCGTTATGGTTGCTGAAACCCCGCCCACTTTGCACCCCATGTTGCTGAATTTTTAAAACAAACGTGCCATTCGTTTGTGCTGTGTTTGTGCTGGTTTGGCCGCAAAAAAATAAACATTTGTGTCGCTTTGGTTTCTGAGCTATTGAGTGGTATATGTTGTCAAACCACACTAACTTTACACCTTGTTGTTAAATCTAACATACGACTAGATTTATTTGTTCGTGGTTTGTGCAGATTTGGTGGATATTGTACATGATGTTTTCACATGCGTGATTCTCTAGCGCTGACTGGAAGAACAGACAGAGGAGGAAATCTGGGGAGGGGGCGAGCACAGCTGGCTCTGGCTCTAGAGAGGCAGAGCCAGCTGTCAATCAGGCAGCAGGGTGGATCTCAACAGTATTGTCGGGATCTGTCCCGGCTGCAGCGCACCTCTGCGCTGTCAGGATATAGTGGGCAATAGGCTGCCACATGCGGGCACAGGAGAACATACTACATGTCATCTTGTGAACAAAAAGAGAACTAAGAGGCCAAAAAAGGTTGGGTCATAGTTCTCGTTTAACAAAAGTTTAAACCAGGTGTTAACCAAGCAAAACAGCACCCAAATTCTCTTATATAAGTCACTTTGTTTTTTAATTGTTTTTTTTGCGGCACAAACCAGCACATACGTGGCACAAACGAATGGCACGTTTCTTTTTAAAATTCAGCAACATGGGGTGCAAAGTGGGTGGGGCTTGCATTGAATTGAATTTTTAATATCTCAGAAACCGAACTGACACAAATGTTGTTTTTGCGGGACAAACCAGCACAAACGAATGACGCGTTTGTTTTTAAAATTCAGCAACATGGGGTGCAAAGTGGGCGGGGCTTGCATTGCATTAAATGTTTAATATCTCAAAAACCGAACCGGCACAAATGCTCATGGGGTGCCAACTTCACACAGCTTCTACTCTACACTAATTTTAAACCATAGTTACATAGTAAGTGAGGTTGAAAAAAGACACAAGTCCATTAAGTCCAACCTATGTGTGTGATTATATGTCAGTATTACATTGTATATCCCTGCATACAACATGCAGGTCGTTCAGGTGTTTATCTAATAGTTTTTTTTAAACTATCAATGCCCTCTGCTGAGACCACCGCCCGTGAAAAGGAATTCCACATCCTTGATGCTATTACAGTAAAGAACCCTCTTCTTTTCCTCTAATTTTAATGAGTGGCCAGTTTTATTAAACTCCAAGCATGTTTAATAAGATCCATCCTTCTACTCATAATATATGCTTTAATTACTGTGACAGTGGCAAGAGTCTCACAGATACACATAAACCTCTGGGCAAATTTCCACTTTATATAAGTTTTTGCACACATAATAGTTAGCCTACCTTAAAGGGGAACTTCATTAATATAGTTGGGGTCTGGAGACAACTTGCAACCAACAACTGCTGAGACAATAAACACACATAATTAATACATATGTAACGCACAGCATATTTTATATAAATTGTGTATTACGTATATTACATACATACAGTATATATATAGAGAGAGAGAGATATATCTATATACACACAAACACACACACTGGGGTAGATTCAGAGAGCAATTACGCCTGCGTATCCATAGATACGCAGCGTAATTGCTAAGTAGTGCCGGCGTATCTACTTTCTGTATTCAGAAAGCTAGATACGCCGACTGTAGCTTAAGATACGACTGGCATAAGTCTCTTATGCCGTCGTATCTTAGGGTGCATTCTGACGCTGGCCGGTAGGTGGCGCACCCGTAGTTGTCAGCGTAGAGTATGCAAATTGCATACTTACGCCGATTCACAAACGTACGTGCGGCCGGCGCTCGTTTTTTATGTCGTTTGCATACGCCGTTTTCGCCGTAAGGCTGCTTCTGCTATTAGGAGGCGCAGCCAATGTTAAGTATGGACGTCGTTCCCGCGTCGCGATTTCAAAATTTTACGTTGTTTGCGTAAGTCGTCCGTGAATGGCGATGGACGCCATTTACGTTCACGTTGAAACCAATGACGTCCTTGCGACGTCATTTACCGCAATGCACGTCGGGAAATTTTAGGGACGGCGCATGCGCAGTATGTTCGGCGTGGGAATAATTTGAATTACGCGCACTTATGCCGGCCCCTTTTACGCTACGCCGCCGCAACTTTACAGGCAAGTGCTTTGTGAATCAAGCACTTGCCCGGTAAACTTGCGGCCGCGTAACGTAAATGTCATACGTTACGCCGCCGCAGTTTTGCGCGCCCCTACCTGAATCTGGCCCACTGTATATTGATTTTTTTTTTTTATGCAAAACCTTTATCCCAAAAGAAAAATAACCGTTGCTGTAACTGCTTATAAGGTGTTAGCTGGAGTTTGGCTTCAATTTGTTAGTGTATCCAAATCTGCTAGCAGCTAGTCCATCTAAAGGCCCATACACATGATCAGACCTTTTGACAAAAACGGTCCGACGGACGTGTTTTATCGGACAATCCAACCATCTGTATGCTCCATCGGACAATTGTTTTTTTTTTTTTCAACAAATGTTTGCTGTGAATGCTCTTAAACTTTCCGACAACAAATGTCCAATGGAGGATAATCCGATCGTGTGTACACACAGTCCATCGGACTAAAATCCAAAGTTCAAACCAATGCTAAACATCAGACAACATTAGCAGAAGTTGCCCAAAGGGTAGCGGTAAAGAGCTGAAAAACCACATGGTTTGGTGAATGTTGTCTGAAAAAGTTCTGCCATGTGTATGCATACCAAGTTCATGGCCAACTCCCCTTCGAACAAAAATCCACGGAAAAGTCTGATGGAAGTCCGATCGTGTGTATGAGGCTTAACACTCCCCTTCCCCCAAACAAACAATGCGGCTGTTCAAAGGTGCCCCTGTGCCCATTCATTCAGACTTGGGAAACTCTAAAACAGAAGGTGCATTCCCAGCCAGATCACAAGGTGAAAACGGAGGGGGGAAATTCTAAAAAAGAAAAGAAAAGCATCCATCACGTTTAATAATTGGTAAACTGCAATACAGTCAGGTCCATAAATATTGGGACATGGACACAATGCTAATCTTTTTGGCTCTATACACCACCACAATGTGCTTTACCTGCAGACTTTCAGCTTTCATTTGAGGGTATTTACATCCAAATCAGGTGAACAGTGTAGGAATTACAACAGTTTGTAGATGTGCCTCCCACTTTTTAAGGGAACAAAAGAAATGGGACAGATTAACAATCATAAATTTAAACTTTCACTTTTTAATACTTGGTTGCAAATCCTTTGCAGTCAATCACAGCCTGAGGTCTGGAACGCATAGACATCACCAGACGCTGGGTTTCATCCCTGGTGATGCTCTGCCAGGCCTCTACTGCAACTGTCTTCAGTTCCTGCTGGTTCTTGAGGCATTTTCTCTTCAGTTTTGTCTTCAGCAAGTGAAATGCATGCTCAATCGGATTCAGGTCAGGTGATTGACTTGGCCATTGCATAACATTCCACTTCTTTCCCTTAAACTCTTTGGTTGCTTTCGCAGTATGCTTCGGGTCATTGTCCATCTGTTGTGAAGCGCCGTCCAATGAGTTCTGAAGCATTTGGCTGAATATGAGCAGATAATATTTCCCAAAACACTTCAGAATTCATCCTGCTTCTTTTGTCAGCAGTCACATCAATAAATACAAGAGAACCAGTTCCATTGGCAGCCTTACATGCCCACGCCATGACACTACCACCACCATGCTTCACTGATGAGGTGGTATGCTTTGGATCATGAGCAGTTCCTTTCCTTCTCCATACTCTTCTCTTCCCATCACTCTGGTACAAGTTGATCTTGGTCTCATCTGTCTATAGGATGTTGTTCCAGAACTGTGAAGGTTGTTTGGCAAACTCTAATCTGGCCTTCCTGTTTTTAAGGCTCACCAATGGTTTACATCTTGTGGTGAACCCTCTGTATTCACTCTGGTGAAGTCTTCTCTTGATTGTTGACTTTGACACACATACACCTACCTCCTGGAGTGTGTTCTTGATCTGGCCAACTGTTGAGAAGGGTTTTTTTTTCACCAGGGAAAGAATTCTTCGGTCATCCACCACAGTTGTTTTCCATGGTCTTCCGGGTCTTTTGGTGTTGCTGAGCTCACCGGTGCGTTCTTTCTTTTTAAGGATGTTCCAAACAGTTGATTTGGCCACACCTAATGTTTTTGCTATCTCTCTGATGGGTTTGTTTTGTTTTTTCAGCCTAATGATGGCTTGCTTCACTGATAGTGACAGCTCTTTGGATCTCATATTGAGAGTTGACAGAAACAGATTCAAAATGCAAACAGCACACTTGAAATGAACTCTGGACGTTTTATCTGCTCCTTGTAAATAGGATAATGAGGGAATAACACACACCTGACCATGAAACAGCTAAGCAGTCAATTGTCCCATTACTTTTGTTCCCTTAAAAAGTGGGATGCACATATACAAACTGTTGTAATTCCTACACCGTTCACCTGATTTGGATGTAAATACCCTCAAATTAAAGCTGAAAGTCTGCAGTTAAAGCACATCTTGTTCGTTTTATTTCAAATTCATTGTGGTGGTGTATAGAGCCAAAAAGACTAGAATTGTGTCAATGTCCCAATATTTATGGACCTGACTGTATATAACATTTTTGGTTTTCGGTTTAATACCACTTTAAGATATTGCCAGCTTAACAAATTTAGAAAGCCAGATAATTTTTAACCACTTGAGATCCGCGCTATAGCCGAATGACGGCCACAGCGTGGACCTCAATCGCCGGGAGGACGTCAATAGATGTCCTTCCCTTCACACGCTCCCCACGTGCCTTTGCAGGGCACGCGCAGTTCCCGCTGTGATTACAGAGTCACTGAGACTTGGTGATCACAGATCCGAGTAAGAATAAAAAGTCAATCCCGGTGACTCCAATATTTTTAATGCCTGGCGTGCCTGGCTGGATGCGCCATGACGTCAATCGCATCGCCGGCACGCCTCCAGTATCACACGTGAGTCAGCCTCTGTTAAATCTGCCCCCCTGGGATCATCATCAGAATCGGATCCATTCGGTGGCTTAGCTCGGGAGTCGGGCAGCTCGCAGGAACTGCGCATGCGCAGTTCAAAGCCGACCCGCGTACAGGAAAAAAGTGCCTTTTTTTTGCAGATTGTCGGTAAAAAAAATGTACGATTGGCAACACTGCGCCGGCAGCCCACCTGCAGAAGGGCCACGGCCGCGGACCGGGGGTTGACGACCCCTGCTTTAAAATATGTACAGTACACAACCCCAGAGCACTGGTAATCAAGAGTTCACCGTGCTGGATGAAGTTTGGTATCTAGTGTAAAATAATTAAAGCACAAGGCGTTTTTGCGACAAAGACACAATAACCCATGAGGATCGGCATAGATGGGGATGGACCTGACACTAAAGCCTCGTACACACGATAGGTTAACCAGAGGACAACGGTCTGAAGGACCGTTGTCATAGGTTAACCGATGAAGCTGACTGATGGTCCGCCACACCTACACACCATAGGTTAAATAACCGATCGTGTCAGAACGCGGTGACGTAAAACACAACGACGTGCTGAAAAAAAGGAAGTTCAATGCTTCCAAGCATGCGTCGACTTGATTCTGAGCATGCGTGGGTTTTATAACCGATGGTCGTGTCTACTAACGATTGGTTTTGACCTATCGGTTACCAATCCATACAGTAGGTTAATTTTAAAGCAAGTTGGCTTTTTTTTAACCTATGGTTAAATAACCTATGGGGACCACACACGATCGGTTTTGACCAATGAAAACGGTCCTTCAGACCATTTTCCTCTGGTTAACCTATCGTGTGTATGAGGCTTAAATAGTATATCTATGTAAGGAGGATTGCAAACGAGAAAAAAAAAGGGGGGTTTAAAGATATAAGCCTAATATTCTTAACCAGTGCTTTTTTTCTCAAAAATTAGGTGCAGGAACTCAACAGCGACCCCCCAAACCCCCTCACACACACACACTCCAAACCTCATCACATAGTGGGTTAATAGTGTGGTCAAATTTTACTAACAGTGGGAAGATCTTAAGGGGCATTACATACAGATTGCAGTGTTGGGGTGTGGGGAGTACACACAGAGTGCAGGGGTGAGCGAGGGCCATCTTTAGGGCAGGGCAAAAGGGGAAGTTGCCCTGGGCAATCATGAGTCAGACTTGTGTTTACAAGCGATAGTGGTGGGCAGGGAGCAGCGGGCCTAAGCCAGAAGTGGTGGCGTTCCACCAAGAATCACCTATTCTTCAATATGTACTTATATTGTATACATAAAAATACTTGTTTTTTATTGCCCAGGTTTGGTTTCAGCTTTTGTATCCATGTCCCCTCGCACAGTATTTCAAACACCCTTTTGAGTATGTATCATTACTGTGATTTACCAGTGACTACTCTATTGCCACGTACACACGCTCGGGATTTCCGACGGAAAAAAGTCCGTTGGGAATCCCGACAGGAAAAAAGAGAGCTGGTTCTCTTTTTTTTTGCCGTCGGATTTTGGCAGTTTTACCGTCGGAAAAACTGCGAGGGAGCATACAAACGGCCGGGATTCCCGGCCAAAAGCTCTCCTCGCAGTTTTCCTGTCAGAAAACTTGTGTGTATGAGGCATCTGAGTATTATCAGATACAAAATGCCTGCCCTATTTTCCTATCATGTTGTCACCTACTGTGTTTTACACATCTATGTATTTATTTATATATATATACTGCTCAAAAAAATTAAAGGAACACTCTGAAAACATATCAGATCTCAATGGGCAAAAATCTCATGCTGGATATCTATACTGATATGGACTGATTAATGTGTTAGGAATAAAAGGATGGCACTAGACATGTGCACTTCCAAAAAAAAATTGTTTATGTTATATTGCTTTTTTTTTACTTTTTCGGAAATTCAGGAATTTCGTAAATTCGGGAAAATCTATATTTTGTTTTTTGCGTTTTATTCTTTTTTTTTTTGCTTTTTTCGTAAATTCGGGAAATTTGAATATTCTGAATTCTGAAATTCGAAAAATTCGGAATTCCGAATTTTCAGATTTCCGGAAAAGCAAAAAGCGAATAAAACGGAAAAAACAAAACTTCCGAAAAAAAACGAATGAAACGAAAATGAAAAAAACAAATTTTTGGAAATTCGGAAATGCAAAATATTCGGAAATTTCAGATTAAAACGGAATAAAACGGAAAAAACGAAATTTCCGAAAAAAAACGAATGAAACGAAAATGAAAAAAACAAATTTTTGGAAATTCGAAAATGCGAAATATTCGGAAATTTCAGATTTTCGAATTTTAGATTTTCGAACTTTAGATTTTTGAATGTTACAATTTCGAAATTTTGAATTTTTAAATTTTCTAATTTCTTAAATTCCGAATTTAAAAAATTCAAGTTTTTATCAATTTCAAATTTTTCAATTTTCGAAATTTCGAATTTTGAAAATTTGGAATTTTCTTTTTTTTTTATTCGAAAATTCGGAATTTTGAAAATTCGAAAATTCCAAATTTCCGAATTTTGATAATTCGAAATCCAAGTTTCCATTAATTTGGAAAATTCGAAAATACGAAAAAAATTTAATCAAAAAATTCGGGATGTCGGAATTTCTAAAATTCTAAAATTAAAAAAATCTAAAATTCCACAATTTCGAAAATTCGGAAATTCAGATATTTTTAATTTTTGAATTTTTCATTTTCGAAAATTCAAAATTTCAAAAATTGGAAAATGAAAAATTTGTAAATTCGAAAAATAAAAAATTTGAATATTCAAAATTTTGAAAATGAAAAATTCAAAAATTCGAAAAAAAAATTGTAAATTCCAAAAAGAAAAAAATCGAAAATTCTAAATTAGAAAATTCTAAATTTTGAAAATCGAGAATGAAAAATTCGAAAAATAAAAATTTCGAAAATTCGAATATTCAAAATTCGAAAAATAAAAAATTCGAAAACTCGAATATTCGAAAAATAAAAAATGAAAAATTCGAAATGTCTAAAATTTAAAAAAAAATTAAAAAAGAAAACATTTTGTATTTACGAAAAATTTTCGTATTTACGAAAATCAGAATTTCCAAAATCCGGAAATACGAAAATTCAGAAATTAAAAAAATTCGGAAATAAAATGAACCAAACGCACACAAGCAAACACATACGTGAGCAGCGCACACAGGTATCGCCGCGATCGATAGAGCGAGAGCAATAATTCTAGCCCTAGACCTCCTCTGTAACTCAAAACATGCAACCTGTAGAATTCTTTAAACATTACCGATGGAGATTTTTAATGGTAAAAGTTTGACGCCATTCCACGATCGGGCGCAATTTTGAAGCGTGACATGTTGGATATCAATGTATTTGGCGTAACATTATCTTTCACAATATAAAAAAATTTGGCTAACTTTACTGTTGTCTTATTTTTTTATTCAAAAAAGTGAATTTTTCCCTAAAAAATGCCCTTTTAAGACTGCAAAAAGACTGCAAAAAGTATTGCAATGGCCGCCATTTTATTTTCTAGGGTGTTAGAAAAAATGTATAATGTTTGGGGGTTCTATGTAATTTTCCAGCTAAAAAAAAATGTTTTTTAACTAGGGCTATTACCGATTAAAATTTTAGTGTTTGATTAATCGATTTTTTATATAATCGATTAATTGACTAATTTCGATTATTTATAACGCACATACAGATCCAACTACTTTTAACTGATCTCCTTGCATTGCAACTCTGTGGTCAGTGGTAAATGTGGTATACACTATATACAATCACCCGACAATAGTTAGTTTTCAAAATCCATGACTTAACTTCACAGTTCACACAAATACATTTTAAATTCAAATTGTAGCACTGACGTAAGTAATTTTTTCTTATTAAACTTTAAGAAAAACATACTGGGCCGGATTCAGAAAGAAGATACGACGGCGTATCTCCTGATACGCCGGCGTATCTCTGAGTCCGGCCGTTGTATCTATGCGACTGATTCAACGTCATTTGGAGCAATGCACGCTGGGAAATTTTGCGGACGGTGCATGCAGTGTTCGATCGGCGAGGGGACGCGCCTGATTTAAATAGTACACGCCTCCTAGCCGCGGAATTTGAATTCCGCCGGGGGATTTACGATACGCCGCCGCAACTTTAGAGGCAAGTGCTTTCTGAATAAAGCACTTGCTTCAAAAAATAGCGGCGGTGTAACGAAAATCAGATAGGTTACGCGGATCTAAAGATCCGCTTACCTATCTGAATCTAGCCCACTGTCAGTCACTTTATGTAGGCAAGTAGGCATCACTTTAGCCAGTCACGCAGACATACCAGAGTGTTTATATTTTCTGGAAGCAGACATGATCGCATTTTATTGACAATATACCCTAAAGAACTGAACAGTCTTTCGCACAGAACAGATGTTGCGATACACAAAGAATTGTCTGCAAAAAACTGCTTAGAACAGGAAAACAATGGTTATTTTTGCCCCCTTCCCCTGATGGAGCCTGATGCATCCTCCTGCTCCACAGATGCAGAGGTACCTCAATCCGATGGGTGCAGTTTGCTCACATCCAGCAGGGTAAGTCTCACTGTCCAGGCTGTCCAGTGACGTCAAGAATTTTGATCGATCAACAAAAATTTAAGATTAATCGAGGAATTAATCTTTAATTTCCCCAGCCCTATTTTTAACTTGTAAACACAGAGGGCCAGATCCACGTAGCGCGGCGCATTGTTCCATCCGGCGTAGCGTATCTCAGATACACTACGCCGCCGTAACTTACAGCGTATTTTCCGTATCCTCAAAGAATTTGCGCCGTAAGTTATGGCGGCGTAGTGTAACTGTGTCGGCGTATGGGCGCGCAATTCAAATGGATGAGATGGGGGTATGTTTTATGCTAATACGTCTTGACCCGACGTAAATGACGTTTTTTCTGAACGGCACATGCGCCGTCCGTGGGGGTATCGCAGTGCGCATGCTCCAAATTAACCTGCAACAAACCAATGCTTTCGACGTGAACGTAATTCTATGCAAAGCCCTATTCGCGAACAACTTATGCAAACGACGTAAAATTTTCAAAATTCGACGCGGGAACGATGTCCATACTTAACATTGAGTATGCCTCATATAGCAGGGGTAACTTTACGCCGGAAAAAGCCTTATGGAAACGACGTTAAAAAATGAGCCGGCCGGACGTACGTTTGTGGATTGGCGTATCTAGCTAATTTGCATACTCGACGCGGAAATCGACGGAAGCGCCACCTAGCGGCCAGCGTAAATATGCACCTTAGATCCGACGGCGTACTAAGATGTACGCCAGTCGGATCTAGCCCAGCTTCTGGCGTATCTTGTTTTGTGGATACAAAACAAAGATACACCGGAGCAAACTAGAAGTTACGCGGCGTATCAATAGATACGCCGTCGTAACTTCTTTGTGGATCTTGCCCTATGTCTGAAAAAGAGGCTCGGTCCTTAAGTGGTTAAGTATCTAAACATATATTCTGAAACATGTTGGGACTTCTGTGTACATGCACTTCATTTGGCCTTGCACCATGAGATCAACCATGTGTTTCAGAACCTAGCTGCAATGTATTTATAAAGTATGACTATCTAATTTGTTTTTAGGATACCCTAATGTTGTGTATGAACCTATACTTTTTTTGTACCTAATACATTTTGTATATACTGTATGTTTTTACATACGCCTGTTACTCCTCTATCTGGTCTTTTCCCTCAGCCCATACAATCCCAATCCCCTTTTGTGTTTTTTTAAGAAAAATTTTGGACAGAGGGGTGGCCGTGGACGTAGTACAGTATACTTGGATATTGGATATTGATACTTGGATTTTGCAAAAGCATTTGACACAGTTCCCCCCACATGGCTAATGTGTAACGTAAAGTCTACAGGCTTGGAAAGATTAGTTTGTAAATAGAAAACTGGCTAAAAGACAGAATTCAGAGAGTAGTGATTAATGATTTTTACTCTGAATGGTCTAAGGTTATCAGTGGTGTACCCCAAGGGTCAGTGCTGGGACCCTTACTTTTTATTATCCTTATAAATGATATTGGTTCTGGGATTAAAAGTAACATTTCAGTCTTTGCAGATGACACCAAGCTATGCAGAGGAATAATGACCTTACAGGCTGTCCCCAACTTACAAGTTGACCTCAATGCTCTGTGCAATTGGGCAACTATGTGGAAAATGAGATTTAATGTTAATAAATGTAAGGTTATGCACTTGGGGGCTAAGAATATGCATGCATAATACATACTAGGGGGAGTACAACTGGGGGAATCCGTAGTGGAGAAAGATCTGTGGGTTTTGGTAGATCATAAGCTTAATTATAGCCAAGCTGCGGTTTCCTAAGTGATGCCGCGTACACACGATCATTTTTCGGCTTGTAAAGAACAACGTTTTTTAAAAATGTCATTTAAAATGGTCGTGTGTGAGCTTCACAGCATTTTTCGGGTTCTGAAAAACGACAAAAAAAAATTCGAACATGCCCTATTTTTAACGACGTTTTAAACTATGTTGTTTTTCGGGTTGTAAAAAATGATCGTGTGTGGGCTTTAACTATGTGAAAAACCCGCGCATGTTCAGAAGCAAGTTATGAGACGGGAGCGCTCGCTCTGGTAAAACTACCGTTCGTAATGGAGTAAGCACATTCATCACGCTGTAACAGACAGAAAAGCGCAATTGTCTTTTACAAACACAAAATCAGCAAAAGCAGCCCAAAGGGTGGCGTCATCCGAATGGAACTTCCCCTTTATAGTGCCGTTGTACGTGTTGTATGTCACCGCGCTTTGCTAGAGCATTATTTTTTACTATCGTGTGTAGGCAAGGCCGTTTTAATGATGAAGTTGAAAAAAACTTCATTTTTTCTAGAGGCTGAAAAACGTCGTTTTTTACAAGCCGCAAAATGATCGTGTGTACGCGGCATCAGTCCTTTCTTGTATTAGGAGAGGTATGGACTCCAAAGAGAGATATCATTTGCCCCTGTACAAATCATTACTAGGACCTCATCTGAAATATAAAGTTCAGTTTTCAGTTTCAGTTTGTTTATGTTTCTTGTACGATTCTCTCATCGTTGATTAGAAAATTGTTAGTTTTTCAAAAAATGTCCAACATGTCTGATCACTCAAATTCAATGGCCACACGAAAATCAGCCATTGCTGCTGCCCACTAATGGTGTGACGTTCGAATGATAATTCTTAGTTACGGTTTTTAAAAGAAAATAATTTTGGAATTCGACTCATGTATGGCTTCTTTCTGCCTGTTGTAGATTGATGGCTTCTTCTAATGCTGCGTACACGCGACCGTTTTTAATGTCATGGAAAAAATTACTTTTTTTTTCTACGTGATTCTTGTCAAGCCTGCATTGCATGCACACGACCGTGAAAAAAAAATACTCGAGCAAAGCGCTGTTACGTACAACACGTACGACGGCACTATAAAGGGGAAGTTCCATTCAGATGGCGCCACCCTAATTTCGTGTTAGTAAAAGTTTGGTGAGAGACAATTCGCGCTTTTCAGTCTTCGTGCTTTTCAGTCTGTAACAGCGTGACAAATGTGCTATCTCCATTACAAACGCTAGTTTTACCAGAACGAGTACTTGCTTCTGAGCATGCGCATTTTTTCCCCGTCGTTAAAGCCTACACACGACTGCTTTTCACAACGTGAAAAACAACGAGAAAAATTAGAGCATGTTCTAAATTTTTAATGCCCATTTTTCACATTGAGAAAAATGCTTTGGAGCCTACACACGATCGTTTTTAATGACTAATTAAAAAAATTAGCAGCTACAAATACTGCAGCTGCTGACTTTTAATAAATGGACACTTACCTGTCCAGCGTGCCCGCGATGTCGTCAGCTGAAGCCGAGCAATCACTCTTCTCTCAGCTGCCCCCTCTGCCATCCTCGGTGAGGGAATCGGGAAGCGTTTCGGCTTCACTGCCCGGTTCCCTACTGTGCATGCGCGAGCAGCGCGGGGCGTCCTCACTGGTCCCCGCTGTCTACTGGGACCAGTGTATTTCCTAGAAGACAGCGGGGGGAGGGGGGAAGGGGCGTGACTCCCGCAAGTCTATTCCCAGAAGTGGAGGCAAATACCTGTATTATACAGGTATCTGCACCCCCCTGAAAGGTGCCAAATGTGACACTGGAGGGGGGGGGGGGTCTTGAAAAGCGGAGGTTCACTTTTTGTGTGGACCTCCGCTTTAACTCGTACTATGAGGGCTCATTCACTCTGCTCTTCATTAACTCATACTATGAGGGCTCATTCACGCTGATGTGGTGACTGGTATTTTTCCACACTGGAAGAATACCAGTCACTGCTAGGGCGTGTAGAATACAATTGTTTTCTGTGCCCTGTTTACAATGAAAAGCAAAGGTGCAGTGCAGTAAGCTGCTATATAATGCAGCCATGCTAGATTTTATCACAGTGCACTGGATGGCACTGCATATCACTGCACAGCAGCCACAAATGGTGTCATTTTGTTTCCCCTTAAAAAAAAGTTTAAAAAAGGAAACTGTGTGATGTGCTGAAACATGCATCACACCACTCCCTCATTGCTGGATTACTGAAGCTGAAACCTACTCTGGTTAGATGTGCGGGTGGTATGAACAAGCCCTCACTACCCACCCCCATGCTTTTCACTCTCTTATCCCTACCTAATGCCGCATACACACGACCGTGTTTCGGGTTGTAAAAAATTAAGTTTTTTGTTAATGTCATTAAAAACGTTCGTGTGTCTGGAGCGCGCAAAAAAAACCTGCAGATGACTTCCGTTTCCGGGACGGTGGTGTGAGCATGGAGGAGTGAACACGCGTTAGCGAGGAGAGCCTGAAGTCCAGGGTGCGCTGAAGCAGGAGAGCGGCAGATCAGAGATCCGAGACCCCTCTCCCCTCACGGAGAGCCGCTGTGAGTAGGGGAAGAGAGCGGCACTTAACAGAGGTCCCTGACAGCTGATGTCGCGGCGGCGAGGAAAGAGCCAAGGAGGACGTGCAGGAGGTGTCCAAGCCCCCAGCCACTCGTATATCACTCGTTATATGACAGTGAGAAGGGGGGCTGAACAACAGGAGGACGCCGGGGGAAGCAGCGCTCTGAGGAGGGAATCACTGACTGAGAGGTCCCTTAAAGCTGCAGCAGTAACTCTGAGCACATCTATACCTGTCTCCGCGGCGGTAGAAGGACAACAGCTGATCGCTGGTGGGGGGTGTGTTGTCGCCCCAGGACCTGTCCTTATCCCGGCCGCTGCAGCAGACAAAGCTTTGAACGTCATAGGAGACCGGGACCGTGCGGGGGAGATTGAAAGATCACCAGCGGAGGAGCAGACGGAGGTGGAAATAGATTCAACGGCTTGGAATAGAGGTACTTCACCATTTTCTGCTGCGACAAGGTCAGTGGGGCCGGGAATTGATGACAAAGTAGCGGGGGATTTGACTGTGGGATCCAGTGAGCAAACAAGGACACTATTTACACTGGCTGGAATGTCTGCACCCTTCATACCCCCTGCCCTCCCTTCATCTTTAACCCAGAGAGAGAAGAGTGTACTAAGTGGTGCTATACTAAGTACTAAGGGGAGTGAACATCTATCAGATGAGCTTAAGCAGCCTAGCACACAGAGCACACAAAGTATGTGGGACACAGGGAATGCATCTGAACCAGAGCTGATACCAGACATGCGACAGTTAAGCAGGCTTATCCAGGCTCTCCCATCCAAAGACGACATCCAGAAAATGTTAATGTCAATGACGAGTACCCTGAAAGAAGAGTTGGAAGAGATCCGGGTGAAAGTGGGGGTGGGGGAGCAAAAAGTGGGCATACTGGAGGAGCAACAAGTGGTCGTGGACTATAGACTGGGTGTGCTAGAGGAGAAGTGTGAGAAACAGCAGCAGCAGTTGGTAAGATTGCAATTAAACGCAGAGGAGGCAGACAACAGAAGCAGGAGGAATAATCTGCGAATAAAAGGAATACCAGAAAGCTATGAGGGGGGGGCGGTAAGGGAAGCGGCTTTGGCCATTTTCAATAAAATTTTAAAAAAAAGCCCAGACTCCCCCCTTGAATTAGACAGGGTCCATAAGGTCCCTACAACACGGAACCCAGACCAGACCAACCCTCGCGATGTGTTATGCAGGATTCACTTTTTTAGAGAAAAAGAAGAAATTCTTAGGGAAGCGTGGAAAGAAGGAACAGTGAGGTGGGAGGGGTCGAATATACAGATATTCCCGGATTTGTGCTGGCAAACCAAAGCCCGACGGCGGATGTTAAGACCCCTACTAGAGCACATACGTGGTCAAGGAGCCATATATAGATGGGGGTTTCCACTGGCTGTCAACGTGAAGAAGGAAGGAAGGAACTTTAATTTAAGAGAACCTTCCCAGCTCCCAGCGCTATTCGAATTTCTGGGGTCAGCACCAATTGTAGTCTCTAACTGGCTAGATCTGCCGGCGGCAGCTGAAAGAGACATTAGATGAAGGGGTGGGAGGGAAGGACAGAAGGGGTAAGATCGCAGCGGACCATAGAAGATATGGGGGAACCCCCCCCCTTTTTTTGTAGAGAGAGAGAGAGAAAGAGGAGAAGGAGAAACCGATGGAAGAATGATTACTTTTTTTTTCTCTCCCTCCCCCTTTTTTTTTTTTTTTTTTTTTTTTTTGTTTTTCTTTTTGGGGATTACCCAGACTTGGACTAGGGACGATGATAATATTTCTCCTGGTGAAGGATATAATTTAAGAGAGCAATTCTCTGGTGGGCTGGGCTGGACCCCACCTCTCAAATGTGTATGGATTTATGGATGCTTCCTTCTCCCTGGGACTGGTTTATTATGGCCCTATGGCCCTATTAGGGGTACAGTTAAATGAAATAGGAGGATCTAAAAATATAGGAGGGTTGGTAGGCTAGCACTCCTAGACCTGCTCATGGGGTAGGAGGGATAGGGGTGGGGGGTGGGGGGGGGGGTCTCACTAATTCATTAATTCACTAACGTCACTATGTCACTACCTCTAGATCCGATGGATTAAGGATCAGAGAAGATATGAGATAAGCTACACAAAGGTGTATAGGGAGTACTATTAAGGGTAAATAGGGGTGTGTGGAAGTTGAGAATCTGGGGAAGGGAAGGGAAGGGAAGGGAATGGGGGGGTTCTCTCTTTTTTTTTTGGGGGGGGGTCCTTTTTTTTTTTTTTTGGTAAATATCTGATGGAATTTTCAGTAATATTTTTGGGGATACAGTTAAGAGGGTGGGGGGGGGGCAAGTGGGGTCACGATAAAATATTGATATATTGACACATGGACACTAAAGGTCAAACAGGCCATGACACCTATTTAGAAGTATGACACAGGGGTGAGGGGTAAGGGTAGAGGGTATTGGGGGAGGTATAGGGTGAGGTAAGGGGAGGTAGGGAGAGCGGGGTCTGGAGGTAACGGGGGCCTAATAAGAGGATCTAATGGGAAAATTGGAAGAGAGAACAAAGAAGAGTTGGGACAGGGAAAGATGGAAATGATGGCGGGAGGGGGGAGTAAAATATAAGGAGTAACATGCTAACACGCTAACAGATTAAAGAAGTGGAAGAGAGAGAGCTGGGAGGGAGGGGGGAGCTCAGAAGGAGGCCTGTAGGTTTTATTTTTTTAATTTTTTTTTTTTTTTTGGGGGGGTGGAAAGGGGAAAGAAGAGAATAGACCTCTAACTGGTTAGACCGTAAGACAGAGATTTTTATGTCTAAATAGGTTTATGTATGTCTATATATTTTTATGCTGGATTATGTTTAATGTTTTAAGGTCTATTGGGAGAGGGGGGGTACCCCATCTTGTGTGCAGAGTTTATAGTAGACAAGAAATGGGGGGGAGGGGAAAGGGATCTTATGGGTGAATTCAAGGAGGCGCACCCGGACCTATAGTAAGGCTTGATTCTCCTCGGTGCTTACACACCTTAGCCCACTAAAGCATCTCTCCTCCGTGTGGAGGGAAGTCGGAGACGCTCATATATATATTTTTTTTTTTTTTTTTTTTTCTTTTTTTTTGATTTGTCCTCTCTGGGATCCTAGGGGATCAACCGGATTGGAGGACTAAGGAGACTTTTTTTTTTTTTTTTTTTTTTTTTTTTTTTTTCTCCATTTCTTCCTCCTCCTCGCCTCCCTATTTTTTCCCCTTCCTCTCCGGGGGGGATTCTCTTGCCCACCGCCCTTTTATCTACTTATTGGGCCCCTTTGATACCTCTACTGGTGTCCCAAAGAGTCACGTGACTGAGACCCCAAAATGGCAAGGATTAATCTGATGTCTTATAATGTGAAAGGGCTAAATAACCCTGAGAAAAGATCTAAATTGCTAGCAGAATTATGGAGACTAAAGACACATATTGTTTTTCTCCAAGAGACCCATTTCAAGAAAAATAAAAGTCCAAAATTGGGTAATTATAGATTTCCAACTATATATCAGAGTTCCTCATCGACAACAAAGACAAAGGGGGTTGCAATCATGTTAGCAAAGACGACTTCATGGAAAGAAATAAAGGTTATCCAGGACGAGGAAGGACGCCTACTTATAGTAAAAGGCTATCTAAACGATCAGAAAGTAACTTTGGTTAATGTTTATATGCCTAATGAAGGACAGATTGTAGCGTTGGAGAAATATATTAATTTAATACAGCTGAATGCAGAGGGTATGATTATTTTCGCAGGGGATTTGAATATGGCCCTGGATCCTATCCTAGATACATCGAAAGGAACATCGCATATTTCATATAGCAAATTAAGTAAAGCAAAGAGCCTGATACAGGAGATACAGGTAGTAGACAGTTGGAGGACCAGGCACACTCAGGAGAGGGACTACACTTTCTTCTCAGCTAAACATAAAACATACTCGCGAATAGACTATATATTCGTATCACAAATTTTTTTACAGAATATAGTCGAGGCTTCCATTGGGTCATTCACAATCTCTGATCATTCACCTACAAACTGCACACTAGAATGGGGAGAACCTGTAGCACGCGAGTGGCACTGGAAAATAAACGAATCTCTCCTTAAAGACCCAGAGTATGAGGGAAAGATAGTCCAGGAAATGGAGGGGTTCTTTTCGGACAATGAGGTGGGAGAGGTTTCCCCAAGCTGCATTTGGGAAACACATAAATGTTTCATGAGAGGGATTTTAATCTCAATGGGAACACGACGGAAACGTAGGATAGGAATAAGGATGGAAACATTACTGAGAGAAATTCGAAAATTGGAAAGGGTACATAAAAAGTCACTGGCAATCCAGATTGAGGAGAAGTTGAGGCAGACGCGAGATGAATTGAATTTGCTACTAACAGACAATGCAAAAACCTCATTAAGAAGATGTAAACGTGCCTTCTATGAATACGGTAATAAGCCTAGTAGGATGCTAGCGAGGGCATTAAGAGAAACGAGGACCCAAAACCGCATAGAAGGTATCAAAACAGGGGATAGGATAGTGAAATCATCACAAGAAATTGCAAAAGCATTTAAAAACTATTATACGAAGTTATACCAACTAAAAGAAGAGCTGGACACAGGAAAGACTAGTGGGCAGGAGGAAAGGATAAAGGAATACATTGAGAAGTCAGGAATGCCGAAATTAGCAGAGGGAATTGGGAGAAGTATGGAAGGGCCGATTACAGCTGAGGAATTTACAAACACCCTCAAATTGTTAAAACCAGGTAAAGCTCCCGGCCCTGATGGGTTCACTCTTTTCTACTATAAAACCTATGCAGAAAAACTTATGCCAAGATTTTTAAAGGCATATAACGCGATAAGAGAAGGACAGGGGATTCCGGAGGAAGCTCTTTTGGCACATATAGCGGTTATACCTAAGGAGGGAAAAGATTTAACACTATGCTCGAATTACCGTCCTATATCGCTTCTAAACGTTGACTTGAAGATCTTTACCAAAATTCTAGCAAATAGAATATTACCATATATCCCTGACCTGATACACCAAGATCAGGTGGGATTTACCCCAGGAAGGGAAGGCAGGGAGAATACGCAGCGGGTGATTAATACGATCCATTTCTCCCAGGTATTTAGGAAAGCTCTAGTTCTCGTATCAACTGACGCTGAAAAAGCGTTCGATAGGGTAGACTGGAAGTTTTTAAAAACAATCATAAAATATATTGGTTTAGGGGAGGGGATGCAAAGATGGGTCATGAGTCTATATTCGCAGCCGAAAGCTAGAATAAAAATAAACGAGATTATGTCGGAACCTTTTGAGATACGGAATGGGACGCGACAAGGCTGCCCTCTGTCACCAATTATTTTTATTTTGACACTTGAACCCTTTTTGAGGACAATAAGGCAGAACACCGATATCAGAGGTATTTGTGTAAAGGGAGGAGTTTACAAACTGGCGGCTTTTGCCGATGATTTGTTGTTTTCTCTTACGGAACCTATCTTATCTCTCCCTCCATTGCTGGCCGAGATTGCTAGATATGGCGAGCTCTCAAATTTTAAAGTAAACTATGACAAATCGGAGGCAATGGGGGTAGAGATGAACATGGCACAACAACGACAATTGGCCTCTTTTTTCCCATTCAAATGGACAAATTCACATATTGGATATCTGGGGACCAAAATCCCGAAGAAATTAAATAGAATTTTAGAACTAAATTTAGCACCGCTGGTAAGACAAATAAAACGTGACCTACAAAAATGGGATAAGGAGGTATTTACTTGGTTCGGTAGGGTCAATATCGTAAAGATGAATGCAATGCCGAGGTTATTATATCTATTACAGACACTCCCTATTAGCATACCTCAGGGATTTTTGAAAGAGATCAGAGCGAAGTTTGCGGGATTCATTTGGGCAGGGAAACCAGCCAGAGTTAGGAGAGACATTTTAACTTTACCAAAGGAAAAAGGAGGCATAGGTTTTCCAGACCCACTCACATACTACGAGGCTGTGCATCTGTCAAGAGTGTTGGATTGGTGCGTCACCCCGAAAGTTAAACCATGGATTCTTTTAGAACAGGCAATGATAGAATTACCATTGGAAGGATTAATTTGGCTTTCTAGAACTATTTTACCACAAGCAGTTAAAAAGCATCCAACGATTGGGACGACAATTAGGGTGGTGAAAAAAGTATTTAGAAAATCAAATGATGAAATAGAAGTAAATCCGATGACACCAGTCCTGGGAAACCCGGCATTTATGCCAGGTTTGAACGACCCAGGGTTTGGGAACTTAAAAAGACATGGCAAAATTAGATTGATTCACTTCCAGAAGGAAAACCGGGTAATGACATGGGAGGAAATAGAAAGCGAGTTAGCAGAGGACTTGGAGCCATATAGGAGAAGACAGTTAAGGGGCTTTCTGCGATCAATACAGAGTCAGACTACGGTGAGGGTAAGATTATCGGAATTCGAAAAATTGTGTCTAAAGGGAGAAGCGGTTAGACATTCACTATCACTGTTCTATGCCCTGATCAATGAAATGAAAGCTCCACAAGAAATAGGTTTTATACAAACCTGGGAGAGAGACTTAGGGGTAACCTTTACTGAGACTCAGAGGAAAAAAAATTTTGAATTTAATCATAAAGCCTCCCTAGCATCTAAGTACCAGGAAGGAGGATATAAGATTCTGAGCAGGTGGTACAGGACCCCAGAAGTTTTAAATCAAATTTTTCCACAAACGTCAAATATGTGTTGGCGATGCCTAAAAGAAGAGGGAACTCTGCTACATATTTTTTGGAATTGTGAAGGAGTGAAAGATTTTTGGAAGATGGTTTCAGACGAAATAGAAGGGATAACTGAAATGTCTCTTGGAGAAAATCCAGCGGCCTATCTACTGTTAGATATTCCGATATCAGTAGCAAATTACAAAAAATCCTTGGTAAGACATCTGTTAATAGCAGCCAGAGCATGTATTCCAGCGTTATGGAAGAATACGTGCTCACCAAGTAGACCACAATGGCATGAAAAAATTAGGGAAATCCAATGTATGGAGAGTCTCACGATGGCTCTGAGGGAACAGGAGGAGAGGTTCAGGGAGGTATGGGCCCCCTATGATAGTTATAGGGAACGAAGGGAGTAGGGGGGAAGGGTGAGGAGTGGGGGAGGGGAGGGGTGGAGGAGGAGGAATAATTTTGGAGGAATGATTGTTTTTTTTTTTTTTTTTTTTTGGCTTAGGAAGGTCTTGGACAGGGGCCCGGATTTTGGGGTGGGAGGGGGGTGATGGGGATTTTTCACTACCTCAAAAAGGGGAGAGGACATGACAAATGGTTTAGGGGAATAGGAACTCAGAAAAGCGGTAAATTAACGCGGGAGCTATATAGTAGTCTAACTACCTAACGGTAAGCAGGGTTAGAGATAGGTCAGGAACAAGGACAATGTATAGTTGCTTGATTGTTGACTTTTATTCTCCAATATGGCATGGTAATGTCCCTGTTTTTGTGGAATTGTGAAATAAGGAAAAATGAAAAATAAAGAATTGAAAAAAAAAAAAAAAACGTTCGTGTGTGAGCTCCAGAGCATTTTTCACAATGTAAAAAATGACCATTAAAAATTTAGAACATGCTCTAATTTTTCACAACGTTTTTAACGTTGTCGTTTTTAACATAAAAAAAAAATGGTCGTGTGTGGGCTTTAACGACGTGAAAAAAAGGCGCATGCTCAGAAGCAAGTTATGAGACGGGAGCACTCGTTCTGGTAAAACTAGTGTTCGTAATGGAGATAGCACATTCATCACGCTGTGATGCCGCGTACACACGATCCTTTTTCGGCATGAAAAATAACGCAGTTTTTCGGCATGTAGAAAAAAACTAAGTTTTTCGAACTTCATCATTAAAGCGAAGTTGCCCACACACCATAGTTTTTAAAAAATGCTCTAGCAAAGCGCAGTGATGTACAACACGTACGACGGCACTATAAAAGGGAAGTTCCATGAGGATGACGCCACCCTTGGGGCTGCTTTAGCTGACTCTGTGTTAGTAAAAGACGATTCGCGCTTTTCTGTCTGTTACAGCGTGATGAATGTGCTTACTCCATTATTAAAGGTAGTTTTACCAGAACGAGCGCTCCCGTCTTATAACTTGCTTCTGAGCATAAGCAGGTTTTTAACGTCTTTTTAGCCCACACACAATTATTTTTTACAACCCGAAAAAAGACATAATTTAAAACGTCAAAAAATGCAGCATGTTCGAAAAAAAAAAAATGTCGTTTTTCAGAACCCGAAAAATGATGTGAAGCCCACACAATCATTTTAAATGAAATTTTTTTAAAACAATGTTTTTTTCATGGCGAAAAATGATCGCGTGTACGCGGCATAACAGACTGAAAAGCGCGAATCGTCTTTTACTAACACGAAATCAGCAAAAGCAGCCCCAAAGGTGGTGCCATTCGAATGGAACTTCCCTTTAATAGTGTCGTCGTACGTGTTGTATATCACTGCGCTTTATTTTTTTTGTTCACGATCGTGTGTAGGCAAGGCCGTTTTAACGATCGGGTTGAAAATTTTTTATTTTTTTCTAGACCATTAAAAATTTAATTTTTTACAACCCGAAAAACGGTCATGTGTACGCTGGGCATTATTACAAAAAAATGTTCCCTCTAATTCACATTTTATTACCCACATTACATAGGTAATGGGTCACATTTATCAGGTGGTACTGACTTCTGATCACAAGTGGGATAATTTTTTTCTGGATGCAAAGCATAGTGGCAGCAGCATGTGTATACTCCCATATGGCTGCCTTTGCAGCTTGAGGGGTAGTAAAACCTGGGTCCAATCACCCTTTTTTTACCACTCCAGACCCATCTGAATTTTGCCAATGAACATCTAAATTATTCAGAGAAGAAACATCTCTGTTAAAAAAAAAATTATTCAGAGAAGGATTGGGAGAAAGTGCTGTGGTCAGATGAGACCAAAATTGAGCTCTTTGGCATTAACTTGCCGTGTTTGGAGGAAGAAAAAACTGACTATGACCCTAAAAACACCATACCTACAGTCAAGCATGGAGGTGGAAACATTATGCTTTGGGGCCGTTTCTCTGCTAAAGGTACAGGCCGACATTGCTGCATTAGACGAGACATGTATTGTAATTCTTGGATGAGCCAGAGCCTCAGCCAGAACACTGAAGATGGGCTGTGGATGGGTCTTCTAGCATGACAATGACCAAAAACATACCGTCAAGGCAACAAAGGAGTGGCTCATAAGCCAGCCTCCAGACCGTAATCCTATAGAAAATTTATGGAGGGAGCTAAAACTTTGAGTTGCCAAGCAACAGCTAAGAAACCTTAGGGATTTAGAGAAGATCTGTAAAAAAAGAATGGACCATAATGCCTCCTGAGATGTGTGCAACCCTGGTAACTAACTACCAGAAACATCTTACCTCTGTGCTTGCCAACAGGGGTTTCTCTACCAAGTACTAAGTCATGTTTTGTTTGGGGATCAAATACTTATTTTACTCACTGAACTGCAACTCAATTTATAACATTTGTATTGTGTTTTTTTTTCAGGATATTTGGCTGATATTCTGTGTCTGTCATTTAAAATACATCTGATGATAATTATAGACCCTTATTTTTTTTAAGTGGGCAAACTTAAAACATCTGTAGGGGATCAAATATTTTTTTTTCCCCACGGTATATGTTACTTTGGGCCTGATTCCCAAAAAAGCTGCCTAACTTAACTTTCAGCAGTTAAGTTACACTGACTTAAAATCTCTACCTAAGTGCCTGATCCACAAAGCACTTGCCTAGAAATTTCAGGCCGTGTAACTTAAGTGCCGCCATCGCAAGGCGGTCCTCCTCTCCGCGGGGCGTTTAAAATTTAAATGAGGCGCGCTCCCGCGCCGGCCGTACTGCGCATGCGTGTGACGTAATTTTCCCGACGTGCAGCTCGCGAACGTAATTGACGCCGGGCGGCTTTGTGGATTGCGACGGGACACTAAAGTTGCGACGGGTGAAAAAAAATATACGCGCCGGGAAAACAAATAATTCTAAAAAAAAATGACAGCGTCGCTCAGCATGCATTCCTGAGAGGGAGAACTCCATGCCAATTTTCAAAGAAAAAACCGGCATGGGTTCCCCCCCCCAGGAGCATACCAGGCCCTTAGGTCTGGTATGGGTTGTAAGGAGACCCCCCCACGCCGAAAATTCGACGTAGGGGGTCCCCCTACAATCCATACCAGACCCGTATCCAAAGCACGCTACCCGGCCGGTCAGGAAGGGAGTGGGGACGAGCGAGCGCCCCCCCCTCCTGAGCCGTGCCAGGCCGCATGCCCTCAACGTGGGGGGGTTGGGTGCTCTGGGGCAGGGGGGCGCACTGCGGGCCCCCCCACCCCAGAGCACCCTGTCCCCATGTTGATGAGGACAGGACCTCTTCCCGACAACCCTTGCCGTTGGTTGTCGGGGTCTGCGGGCGGGGGCTTATCGGAATCTGGGAGTCCCCTCAAATAAGGGGGCCCCCAGATACCGGCCCCCCACCCTAAGTGAATGGATATGGGGTACATCGTACCCCTACCCATTCACCTGGAGGCAAAAAGTAAAAGTTAGTAAACACACAACACAAGGGTTTTTAAAATAATTTATTATTCTGCTCCGGAGGCCCCCCCTGTCTTCTTTATTAGCTCTATTACCAGGGGGGGCTTCTTCTTCCACTCTCCGGGGGTCTTCTTCCACTCTCCGGGGGTCTTCTTCCACTCTCCGGGGGGGGTTTCTTCTTCCGCTCTCCGGGGGGGCTTCTCCGCTCTCCGGGGGGGGCTTCTTCTCTCTTCGCCGCTCTCCGCTGTTGACTCGGTGAACCCCGGTTCTTCTCCAGCTGTCCGGTGCCTTCTTCTTCAGCGCTGGCTGCCTGCTATCTTTGTGTGTTAGCTCAATTAGTAACAGGCAGCCGGCGCGGTCTTCTGTGACGTCAGGTTCTTCTCCCTTCTTCCGATGTTGACACGTCGCCTCTTTTCACTGCAATGATGGAAGCGCGCCTTGCATCCCATTTATATAGGCATCACCGTCCCATCATGCTCTGGTAGGTACCCACGTGGTGGGTGCACGTGGGTACCTACCGGAGCATGATGGGACGGTGATGCCTATATAAATGGGATGCAAGGCGCGCTTCCATCATTACAGCGACAAGAGGCGACGAGTCAACATCGGAAGAGGGGAGAAGAAGAACCTGACGTCACAGAAGACCGCGATGGCTGCCTGCTAGTAATTGAGCTAACACACAAAGATAGCAGGCAGCCAGCGCTGAAGAAGAAGGCACCGGACAGCTGGAGAAGAACCGGGGTTCGCCGAGTCAACAGCAGAGAGCGGCGAAGAGAGAAGAAGACCCCCGGAGAGCGGAGAAGACCCCCCCCGGAGAGCGGAAGAAGAAACCCCCCCCGGAGAGTGGAAGAAGACCCCCGGAGAGTGGAAGAAGAAGCCCCCCCTGGTAATAGAGCTAATAAAGAAGACAGGGGGGCCTCCGGAGCAGAATAATAAATTATTTTAAAAACCCTTGTGTTGTGTGTTTACTAACTTTTACTTTTTGCCTCCAGGTGAATGGGTAGGGGTACGATGTACCCCATATCCATTCACTTAGGGTGGGGGGCCGGTATCTGGGGGCCCCCTTATTTGAGGGGACTCCCAGATTCCGATAAGCCCCCGCCCGCAGACCCCGACAACCAACGGCAAGGGTTGTCGGGAAGAGGTCCTGTCCTCATCAACATGGGGACAGGGTGCTCTGGGGTGGGGGGGCCCGCAGTGCGCCCCCCTGCCCCAGAGCACCCAACCCCCCCATGTTGAGGGCATGCGGCCTGGCATGGCTCAGGAGCGGGGGGGCGCTCGCTCGTCCCCACTCCCTTCCTGACCGGCCGGGTAGCGTGCTTTGGATACGGGTCTGGTATGGATTGTAGGGGGACCCCTACGTCGAATTTTCAGCGTAGGGGGGGTCTCCTTACAACCCATACCAGACCTAAGGGCCTGGTATGCTCTTGGGGGGGGAACCCATGCCGGTTTTGAATTTAAAAATTGCCATGGAGTTCTCCCTCGGGAATGTATACCAAATGCCGTCGCTTGAATGGGCCTTTACAAGGTGTGACTAACTTTCCACATTGTAAAACCAGCCCTAGTTTTGCGCAGGCAAAATCGGAACTTACGCAGAAATCACAGTCCTGGAAAGCGTTGTGGATCTGCTTAAGTCCTCATTTGCATACTCAAAGCTGCATTTCCATGAGAAATGCCCCCAGTGGCGGATGCGGTACTGCATCCTAAGATCTGACCGTGTAAGTGTCTTACACATGTCAGATTTTCTGCCTAACTTTGGAAAAAGCCTTTTGAGGATCGTTTCCAAAGTTAGGCACAGACTGAACAGCAGTTAAGTCTGCGTATCTCTTTTGGGAATCAGGCCCTTTATTTTTTTCTTATTCCACTTCAGACTCTACCAAAAACAAGAGACTTGCTCAGTTTATTTGCGTATATCGTCTCTGCTACGGTTTCGCATCATTTGTGTTGTTTTGGTTTTTTTTCTCCCCTTTAACTTCTTCTTTCCTGACAGGCTCCATGGCAGCATACGTGTGGGTTAGCCCCGCCTCCATAACTACCCAATAGGACCCATCCCCTATAAATCTTTAGCTGTGGGCTCTCAGCCTTGTTCCTTTTTTGTCCTCCTCCGTAGGACCATGCGTTTGGTTCTCCTACCTGAAAAAACAACTCATCCCTTTGATCAAGTTCGGCTTATATTGTTGGTTAAATTCTCCAATAAGCCTTGTCTGTTAAGCAGGGTATGGAATGCATGGCAGAGTAACGCTGAAGATTGGATTATGGAGACAATTGCGCAAAGGCTGGTATACCTAGCGGTGCAGGTAGCCCTTATCTGCTGAAAGACCGGTGTGTGTCCCTGTCCGAATTGATCATGGCGGTGATGGTGAGCAGTATCGTTTTTCGTGGCAGCAGTGTGTATGTTTGTAGTTTTGTTTTCCTGTTTTGTTTGGTCTTTACTTGCCCTGTGAGCGGCTGGTCCCTTCTGCGTTCCAGCCGCCGCTCCCCCTGACTTCCGGGTTCTGTCTGCGTTCCTTGCACAGACAGCCCGGACTGAAAGCGAGGCTTGGCTCACACGCGAGCGAGGCCTGGCTAGCGCATGCGCGAGGCTTGACTCGCGCACGCGCACTGGTTGCGGCTGATGCGGTCATGGCGTCATACGCTCCAGCCCTTAAAGCTAGAGAGAGACACGTGTACACTGGGGGCGTGCGTTCGTACGGCGGTTCCTGGTGTACTGTCCTTATCATATCTGGGTAAGTGTTCTGGTTCAGTCTAGGCTAAAGGTTTCTCATGTTCTCTGCTTGACATTTAACTCTCCTGTTACAGTGTCTATTCAAGGCTACATGGACATTTCTCTGCCTTTCAGTGGCCAGCCCTCCCTCAACAGGTATGGCTAGGGGGAAAACTATGTTTTTCTGCACCTGCTGGGGGGAAGAGAGTGGAGTATAGGGCATAGTGTGACTATTTTTGTTTCTCCTTTCTCTTTATCTCAGCCCTTCTAGGTCTGACCAACAGCATAATGAGTCCCACGGTCGCAGCGGGTCTTCTAAATCACACCACCGGCACTCGTCTTCCAGACACCATAGTTCATCCAAATCTGGTCATTCTAGCAGAATTACTCCTCATCTCTCCCCCCATGATGAAAGATCAGAAAACTCTTGCTGGGGGTGCAAGGCTTCGTTATCTATTAACAAATCCCTTTGTGATCATTGTTTCTCTAAAGTAGCCAATGAAAGGGAAGGTGCAGATGAACACCTGGAAGCTCTTGTTAAAAGGGTCGTGGACAAATCCCTGCAGGAGAGAGATACTAGAGTACAGCAGGACTCTCCTATAGACCCAATGATTCCCTTATTGGATCAGGGACATTTACATGAAGCCTTCGCAGCCACTCAGGCCAGCCATCCGGCTGCCTCTCCTTCAGAAAGTGGTTCAGAATTGGATGATAGAGTAATAGGCTTTGCTTATGCCTTAATCCCTGCCTTAGTGAAAGCTGTTAAGGAAGTCTTGAATTTGGAAGATCCAGCTACTTCTCCCCCTAAACAGAGAAAACTCTTTAAGCAGCTTAACAAGGAGCGACATTACTTCCCGTTTATTACGGAAATAGGCGCCATTATTTCTAATGAATGGAGTAAACCTGATAAGAAAGGCTCTATGCAGTCGAAGATTACAAAATTATATCCCTTTAAACAGGAAGACGTGACACATCTTGAAACTGCTCCTTCCGTGGATGCAGCTTTGATGCGTTTGGTGAAGTATGTAACCCTTCCCTTGGAAGACACAGTTTCTTTTAAAGATCCTTTAGAAAGACGGATCGATTCAGACCTGAAAAGAATCTACTTGACAGCAGGGTCTGCCTGTAAACCCATTTTGGCTGTAGCGGCTGTCTCAAAAGCCTTAGAAGCCTGGTCTGACAGTGTTAATGATTCCCTGAGAAGCATCTCTGAAGATACAGCTAAGAACTCTCCTATCCAGGAAATTAGGCTAGCGTCCGCTTTCTTGGGGGAGGCCTCTATTGATATTACTCGCCTAGTGGCCAGGGTGATGTTGTCGGCAGTCACTGCCCGCCGTGCTTTGTGGCTCCGTCCATGGTCTGCGGATGCAGCCTCAAAGCAGGCCTGGTGCCGTATTCCATTTTAGGGCGGGTCCCTCTTTGGCAATAAACTCGATAGCGCCATCTCTCGGGCCACGGGAGGTAAGTCGGGGTTTCTCCCTCAAGACAGGCGTTTGCAGAATCAAAAACGCACCTTCTTCAGAGCACAGAATACAGATCGTTTGAGGGATGCACGCAACTATAGACCCGGTCGTGAATTCTCTAGACCATGGAGGTCAAGACAGCCTTCCTTTAAGAAGCAAACCAAAGGCACTACTTCTAATAGCCAGGAATCTACAAAGTCTTTTTGAGGTTGGGCCCGCCCAAACATTTCAGGTGGGGGCTCGCCTTTCCCACTTTCGGCATGTTTGGGCGGCCTCTATTCAGGACTTCTGGACCATCAAGACAGTCTCGTCGGGCCACACTTGGGTCTTCAACAGCGACCCCAGGCTCAGGTTTGTACCCACAAACCTTCCAGGCACAGAAGAGAAAAAAACAAATCCTTTTGACCTACGTGAACTCTTTATTAAATCAAGGCGCAGCTGTCACTGTACCAGAAACAGAACGAGGCGAAGGCATGTATTCCCCTTTGTTTCTAGTGCAGAAAAAGAACGGTACTTGGAGACCAGTAATAGACCTAACTCATCTCAACCGGTTTATTCGGAAAGAGAAATTCAAAATGGAATCTCTGTTAACTATCCAACAGTCGATCCATCCAGGGGATTGGTTAGTGTCAATAGATTTGAAAGACGCTTATTTTCATGTTCCGGTGGCAACAGGTTTTCAAAAATACCTCCGCTTCTCGGTAGGCGACCAACATCTACAATTCACCTGCCTACCCTTTGGTCTCACGACCTCACCATTTCATTGCCAGAGGAAAAAGTTACCACAATCAGAGACAGGATCCGCAAAGCATTCGCTGCTCTTCATCTATCTGCCCTTCATTGTCTGAAGTTAATCGGTACCATGGCAGCTGCCATTCCAATGGTGAAATGGGCCCAGTGGCATACTCGCCCATTTCAGAAAGGATTTCTCCAACAATGGGTCTCCTCCAGGAAGAGTCAACGCATCACGATCACTCGATCTATGAGAGGATCTCTTCTATGGTGGCTTCAGGGGAAGAATCTCCGCAACTGCCATTCGATTCGTCCCATCACTTGGGTTACAATAACATCAGATGCCAGCAATCTGGGCTGGGGCACCCATTGCCTTTCAGAGATAGCTCAAGGCAGATGGAGCACACCTTCTCACGGAATTGTATCCAACATACTGGAACTACGAGCCGCCTTTCAGGCACTCCTGTCCTTCAGCCATCTATTGACAAATTTTTCTGTGATGCTCAGGCTGGACAATACGACCGCCGTGGCCTACATAAGGAAACAGGGTGGAACTCGCAGCTGGACCCTACTTCGAGAAGTGGAACCAATTATGAATTGGGCCCAGAAGAATCTGGCCAACATCTCGGCAGTATACATTCCGGGGATTCAGAATGTTCAAGCGGACTTCTTATCTCGAGTCCAGTTGGACAACAACGAATGGTCCCTACACATAGATGTGTTCAATTGGCTTCTAGTTCTAACCCTGGGAATATCCCCAGAAGTGGATCTGTTTGCGTCTCCATGCAACCACAAGTTGATGAAGTATTATGCGAGGGGCAGGGATCCCCAAGCCTATGGGATAGACGCTCTCACAGATCAATGGAGATTCCAAAAAGCTTACGCCTTTCCACCAGTCCCTGTGGTCTTTCGGTTCCTTCACCGTCTCAGATCGGAGAATGTGGAAATCCTCGCAGTGATCCCTTTTTGGCAAAACAGGCCCTGGTTTTCTCTCCTATTGCTCCTCAGTTATCGGGACCCAATCCCTCTCCCAAGGCTCAATGTGGCACCCATGCCCAGCTCATCTGCACCTCAGCTCTAATCCGGATAAGCCTCTATCAGCTAGAGATCTTACTCTCAATACCATCTTTCTAGTTGCAGTCACTTCAGCTAAAAGGATCTCCGACATAAGAAATCTGGGCTCAAAAGAACCGTTCCTGACCTTCTTTCCTGACAGAGCAGTGTTAATTCCTATGCTGGGCTCAAATCCTAAAGTGACATCCATTTTTCATTAAATTCAGGAAATTGTCCTGCCCACCTTTGGGTTATCTGAAGACCAAAGTGTTCATCCCCTTGATGTAGGACGCACATTAAATCTATACCTACAAATGACAAAATCCTTCAGGCAAACAGACTTTCTTTTCGTCCTTCTCCATGGAAAGAACAAGGGAAAGCGGGCATCAATCAGATCCATCTCAACATGGATAGTTCAGACCATCCAGAGGGCATATAAAGATAAGGGCCTGGCTCCTCCAGAGGCAGTAACTGCACATTCAACTCGGAGCATCTCGACTTCTTGGGCAGCCTCACGTCATGTCGCACCTGAAGTTATATGCAGAGCGGCTTCGTGGTCATCAATTAATACCTTTGTTTCTCACTACTGTATTGAACCAGCTGCTTTGTCTTCTTTGAGTTTTGGTTTACAAGTGCTGTCGGTGGACAGTGTTAAATAAATTAATTTTCTCAGCATTTTTGCCCACCCGGGTTTCTTTTTGGTGAGTTATTTCCCACACGTATGCTGCCATGGAGCCAGTCAGGAAAAAGGAAAATTTATTACCAAATACTTACCGTAATTTTCCTTTCCTGATAGGCTCCATGGCAGCAGGAGTCCCTCCCAAAATGCGTGGAGTAGGATAGTTACGGAACAAGGCTGAGAGCCCACAAGATTTATAGGGGAGGGGTCCTATTGGGTAGTTATGGAGGCGGGGCTAACCCACACGTATGCTGCCATGGAGCCTATCAGGAAAGGAAAATTACGGTAAGTATTTGGTAATACATTTTCCTTTTTTCCTTTGTTTCCCTTTTTTTTTTTTTCTACCTTTTCCTTCTGTTTCTTTTTTTCTTCCTTTCTTCTTTAATATATATATTATCAGTAAATTCTAGTCGTAATTACTCCAGTACAATTCCAAATAATGAAGATATCAAATACATGACCATATACGAACATTTAAGAAAGAATCCCTGTTTTGTCCCTCATCCCCTCCCGCCCCCTGCTACCTCCTGATTTCAATTCTTACAACCGTACGTTATTATTCCTTCCTACTCTGACCCCTGTTCAAGTCTAGGCCCTTAGGTTTTCAGCGTAACTCCAAGTTTTCTTAAATTCCCTCCAATGTTCCCATTTATCTTTATATCCTGTTTTTCCCTCCTCAATACTATTCTTCAAACCTTCCATATTATACGTCTCTTCTACTGAGTCGATCCACTCCCATATAGATGGGCACTCCACCTCCTGACATTTTTTTTTTTTTTTGGGGGGATCAACCTTTTGGCTGCGTTTAACAAATGTGGTATCGGGTATTCTTTGCAGGATTTTGCCGCTTCCTCCCCTCCATGGAAAAGTACTATCCATCGTTTTTTATCTCCCTCTTGGTAATATCTTTTATCAAACCTAAAATTTTCTCCCAAAATGTTTTGACTTTTGGGCAGTTCCACCATAGGTGGGCCATTGTACCCGAAGTCTTGCAGCCCCACCAACAGTCAGCCGACTGTCCCTCTTTAAATTTGCTCAGTTTGTCTGGTGTTGCATACCAACCTGCTATGCACTTATAATTCATTTCTGTGGTCCTATTGTCCACGGCCGAGGAGTGGGTCAGTTTCAAAAATGTTCCTACTGTGATATTATCCTTCTGTGTTCCTAACTCCCGTTCCCATTTTTTGATGAATGGGGGCATCTCCAGTTCGTCCACTGCCAATAATATCTTATAGAGCCTTGATATAATGCTTTTAGATTTATCCGTAATACATAACCTTTCCAATGATGTAAGCTGTTCCCCTGACCTTAAAGGAGTTGTAAAGGAAAAAAAATGTTTTGCTCAAATGACTGTTTACAGGGTATAGAGACATAATAGTTAACTGATTCCTTTTAAAAACGATTAAAAATAGATAAAAAATCAATCATTTAATGTGCCTGTAGTTTCAGTTTCGTTTGTGCATGTTATCCTGCCTCTGTGCTGTATAGAGCCATAGAGAAGTGATGGTTTGGAAAACAAAACTAGAATCTCCCAGTACCGTGGTCCTCAGGAAACAGACAACCAGGAAGTGTCCAGAACAGAGCAAAATTACAGCAACATCAGAGCAAAAACGAACAAGGACATGAAACCAGGACTGCAGTAAGGTAAAGGAAGCTATTTAGCTAAAAAAAATATTCCTTTAGTGACCCTTTAATGGATGGGGTAAATTTTGGACAAAGTGGCATAACTGTTGACTCATCGATCACCATTAATTCCTCATTGTGTTTTAACTCCTGCAATGGATGTAATTTTCCCTTTTTTTATTATATCCCTTACCTGTGCTTTATCTTTTTTTATCCAGTTCCCACCCACAGTTTTTTTTCCTGGTGCAAAATATTATTTTTCCTTTAACTCTATGAGAGGTGAATTATACTTCTTATCTATTTGTTTGTGCAACATGTCCCATATTTTAAGTGCATTACGTGTTAAATCGTGAGTATTCTCATTCAGTGCTCTAAACTGAGGGGGATTCCAAATTATGCTTCCCAATTTTGCCTTAGACAGTGCATTTTCTATCTTTACCCATCTTTTTTCCTGATTATCTCTGGCCCACTCCACGACCCGAGACAACACCACCGCATTATAATATTTTCTGATGTCAGGGACCGCAAGTCCACCATATTTTTTTTCCTGTTTTAATACCAGGAAGGAGGTTCTGTGTTTTTTATTCTTCCAAATGTAATTCATTAACAAAGTTTTGAGTACTCTAAGTAAGGTAAGGTTGCGGCAATACTACTGGTAACATCTGAAATTTATACAGAATTTTTGGAAGAAGGACCATCTTCAGGATATTAATTCGACCTAGCCATGAAATTGGTCTGTTTATTACCCTTTTGATTTCTGTTTTAATGTTGTCTAGTAGGGGGATATAATTTATTTCATATACTTTCTTAATTGAATTGACGAGTTTAATTCCTAAGTATTTAAGTTCCTTCCGCAAAGGAAACCTAACTCCTCCCTTAACCACTTAAGGACCTGCTCACGACTATATATGTCCTGTTTTTAACGATGGATATCTCGGTAACGGCAGCAGCTGCTGCCACAACCGAGATATCCATCTTTACTGTGAGCGGTCCTGTAAACGATAACGGTGGTCTCCACGGCGGATTCGCCGCGAGATCCCCGTTATCGGCGGCGGGAGAGGGGCCCCCCTCCCCCGCTCTCCCACGCCCTCCGCCGCTTAGCGGAGCCGTCGGTAGCGGCGGAGGCGATTGGGTCCTGTCCCCTGCTCGGCTGGGATACGAGTGAGGACAAGATGGCCCCCACACGTCCCCATAGCATAGCAGGGCGGAAGTGACGTCAAAACGTCACTTCCGCCAATGCTTCTTAAAGCAATATTTTCGAGTTGTCAATTTTTCAAATGACAAATTTCTTTTTTTTTTTTTTTGCATTTAAGTCTAAATATGAGATCTGAGGTCTTTTTGACCCCAGATCTCAAATTTAGGAGGACCTGTCATGCTTTTTTCTATTTCAAGGGATGTTTACATTCCTTGTAATAGGAATAAAAGTGATCCATTTTTTTTTTCAGTGTAAAAATTAATAAAATAAATAAAAATAAATAAGAATTTTTTTTTTTTTTTAAAGCGCCCCGTCCCGACGAGCTTGCGCGCAGAAGCGAACGCATACGTGAGTAGCGCCCGCATATGAAAACGGTGTTCAAACCACACAAGTGAGGTATCACCGCGATTGTTAGAGCGAGACCTCCTCTGTAGCTCAAAAGATGCAACCTATAGAATTTTTTTAAACGTCGCCTATGGAGATTTTTAAGGGTAAAAGTTTGACGCCATTCCACGAGCGGGCGCAATTTTAAAGCGTGACATGTTGGGTATCATTTTACATTAAAAAGTGCGCTTGTAAGACCACTGCGCAAATACGGTGTGACAAAAAGTATTGCAATGACTGCCATTTTATTCTCTAGGGTGTAAAAAAAATATATAGGGCCAGATTCACAGAAGAAATACGCCGGAGTATCTACTGATACTCCGGCGTATTTTCAAATTTGCCGCATCGTATCTTTAGTTTGAATCCTCAAACCAATATACGACGGCTTCTGGCTTCGATCCGACAGGCGTACGGCTTCGTACGCCTTTGGATCGTAGGTGTAATACTTCGGCGCCCGCTGGGTGGAGTTTGCGTTGTTTTCCGCGTCGGGTATGCTAATTAGCTTTTTACGGCGATTCACAAAGATACGCGTGGCCGTCGCATTCTCTTACGTCGTCGCTAGTCGGCTTTTCCCGGCGTATAGTTAAAGCTGCTATTTCTTGGCCTATCTTTAGACTTGCCATGTTAAAGTCTGGCCGTCGTTCCCGCGTCGAATTTAACATTTTTTTTTTTGCGTAAGTCGTCCGTGAATAGAAAAGGACGTAACTCACGTCGACGTTCAAAAAATCACGTCGGTGCGACGTCATTTCGCGCAAAGCACGGCGGGAAATTTTCCAAAAGGAGCATGCGCAGTACGTTCGGCGCGGGAACGTGCCTTATTTAAATGATCCACGCCCCATTTGAGGCGGGCTTGCGCCGGAGGGATTTACGATACGCCGCCGCAACTTTACAGGCAAGTGCTTTGTGAATCAAGCACTTGCCCGTAAAACTTGCGGCGGTGTAACGTAAATTGCTATCTGTTACGCCGCCGCAAATGTATGTGAATCTGGCCCATAATGTTTGGGGGTTTTAAGTGATTTTCTAGCAAAAATAAATAACTGTTACTTTATAAAACAGCATTTAAGCCTATAGGTACATTTCAGCGAAGGAACTTTACATGCAACTGAAACTGTGCTAATACACAGTTTAATCACTAGAATAATCATTTTTTTTTTCCAAGCAAAGCTGAACCTGCACAGTGTCCTTAAAGCAGTTGTCATAATATGCAAATATGCAAAACTAACTTGCATATTATGACAGATTTACTTCCTTGTATGCCCTTTTCCACCAATGGCATTTTCACCGGATCTTCTTCTGACATCTTTCTTCAGCCAATGGCTTCTGAATATATAACTTCTATGTATGCGCATCTGAGTTACATTGTCCTTGAACCCAGCTTCTACACTGTACTGCATAAGCATGGCAGTCCACATACAATAAGAAATAAATAATCAGGATGGAAAGAGTTTTTTTGGTTTAATGCCGCGTACAAACGACCGTTTTTCGGGTTCTAAAAAAATACTTTTTTTTTAATGTTAAAACGATCGTGTGTGGGCTCCAGAGCATTTTTCACGATCTAAAAAATGTCCATTAAAAATTTCGAATATGCTCTATTTTTTCACAACGTTTTTAACGTTGTCGTTTTTCAGGTTATAAAAAATGGTCGTGTGTGAGCAAGTTATGAGCAAGAAGCAAGTTATGAGACGGGAGCGCTTGTTCTGGTAAAACTACCGTTTGTAATGGAGTAAGCACATTCATCACGCAGTAACAGACTGAAAAGCGTGATTCGTCTTTAACTAACACAATATCAGCAAAAGCAGCCCCAAGGGTGGCGCCATCCGAATGGAACTTCCCCTTCATAGTGCCTTTGTACGTGTTGTACGTCACCGCGCTTTGCTAGAGCATTTTTTTTTCACGATTGTGTGTAGGCAAGGCCGTTTTAATGATCGGGTTGGAAAAAACTTGTTTTTTTCTAGACCCTTAAAAACATTGGGCCTGATTCCCAAAAAAGCTGCCTAACTTAACTTTCAGCAGTTAAGTTACACTGACTTAAAATTTCTACCTAAGTGCCTGATCCACAAAGCACTTACCTAGAAATTTCAGGCTGTATAACTTAAGTGCCTCCGTCGCAAGGCGGTCCTCCTCTCTGGGGGGCGTTTAAAATTTAAATGAGGCGCGCTCCCGCGCCGGCCGTACTGCGCATGCGTGTGACGTAATTTTCCCGACGTGCAGCGCGCAAACGTAATTTACGGCGGGCTTTGTGGATTGCGACGGGACACTAAAGTTGCGACGGGTGGAAAAAAAAAAAGGCGCCGGGAAAACAAAAACAAAAAAGAAAAATTGTCAGCGTCGCTCGGCATGCATTCCTGAGAGGGAGAACTCCATGCCAATTTTCAAAGAAAAAACCGGCATGGGTTCCCCCCCCAGGAGCATACCAGGCCCTTAGGTCTGGTATGGGTTGTAAGGAGACCCCCCCTACGCCGAAAATTCGATGTAGGGGGTCCCCCTACAATCCATACCAGACCCGTATCCAAAGCACGCTACCCGGCCGGTCAGGAAAGGGAGTGGGGACGAGCGAGCGCCCCCCCCCCCTCCTGAGCCGTGCCAGGCCGCATGCCCTCAACATGGGGGGGTTGGGTGCTCTGGGGCAGGGGGGCGCACTGCGGGCCCCCCCACCCCAGAGCACCCTGTCCCCATGTTGATGAGGACAGGACCTCTTCCCGACAACCCTTGCCGTTGGTTGTCGGGGTCTGCGGGCGGGGGCTTATCGGAATCTGGGAGTCCCCTTTAATAAGGGGGCCCCCAGATACCAGCCCCCCACCTTAAGTGAATGGATATGGGGTACATCGTACCCCTACCCATTCACCTGGAGGCAAAAAGTAAAAGTTATTAAACACACAACACAAGGGTTTTTAAAATAATTTATTAGTCTGCTCCGGAGGCCCCCCCTGTCTTCTTTATTAGCTCTAATACCAGGGGGGCTTCTTCTTCCACTCTCCGGGGGTCTTCTCCGCTCTCCGGGGGGGGTTTCTTCTTCCGCTCTCCAGGGGGGGGGGTCTTCTCCGCTCTCCGGGGGTCTTCTCCGCTCTCCGGGGGTCTTCTTCTATCTTCGCCGCTCTCCGCTGTTGACTCGGCGCACCCCGGTTCCTCTGCAGCTGTCCGGTGCCTTCTTCTTCAGCGCTGGCTGCCTGCTATCTTCGTGTGTTAGCTCAATTACTAACAGGCAGCCAGCGCGGTCTTCTGTGACATCAGGTTCTTCTCCCTTCTTCCGATGTTGACACGTCGCCTCTTCTCACTGCAATGATGGAAGCGCGCCTTGCATCCCATTTATATAGGCATCACCGTCCCATCATGCTCCGGTAGGTACCCACGTGCACCCACCACGTGGGTACCTACCAGAGCATGATGGGACGGTGATGCCTATATAAATGGGATGCAAGGCGCGCTTCCATCATTGCAGTGAGAAGAGGCGACGTGTCAACATCGGAAGAAGGGAGAAGAACCTGACGTCACAGAAGACCGCGCTGGCTGCCTGTTAGTAATTGAGCTAACACACAAAGATAGCAGGCAGCCAGCGCTGAAGAAGAAGGCACCGGACAGCTGCAGAAGAACCGGGGTGCGCCGAGTCAACAGCGGAGAGCGGCGAAGATAGAAGAAGACCCCTGGAGAGCAGAGAAGACCCCCGGAGAGCAGAGAAGACCCCCGGAGAGTGGAGAAGACCCCCCCCGGAGAGCGGAGAAGACCCCCGGAGAGTGGAAGAAGAAGCCCCCCCTGGTATTAGAGCTAATAAAGAAGACAGGGGGGGCCTCCGGAGCAGACTAATAAATTATTTTAAAAACCCTTGTGTTGTGTGTTTAATACATTTTACTTTTTGCCTCCAGGTGAATGGGTAGGGGTACGATGTACCCCATATCCATTCACTTAGGGTGGGGGGCCGGTATCTGGGGGCCCCCTTATTAAAGGGGACTCCCAGATTCCGATAAGCCCCCGCCCGCAGACCCCGACAACCAACGGCAAGGGTTGTCGGGAAGAGGTCCTGTCCTCATCAACATGGGGACAGTGCGCCCCCCTGCCCCAGAGCACCCAACCCCCCCATGTTGAGGGCATGCAGCCTGGCATGGCTCAGGAGGGGGGGGGGCGCTCGCTCGTCCCCACTCCCTTTCCTGACCGGCCGGGTAGCGTGCTTTGGATACGGGTCTGGTATGGATTGTAGGGGGACCCCCTACGTCGAATTTTTGGCGTAGGGGGGGTCTCCTTACAACCCATACCAGACCTAAGGGCCTGGTATGCTCCTGGGGGGGGAACCCATGCCGGTTTTGAATTTAAAAATTGCCGTGGAGTTCTCCCTCAGGAATGCATACCAAATGCCGTCGCTTGAATGGGCCTTTACAAGGTGTGACTAATTTTCCACATTGTAAAACCAGCCCTAGTTTTGCGCAAGCAAATCGGAACTTACGCAGAAATCACAGTGCTGAAAAGCGTTGTGGATCTGCTTAAGTCCTCATTTGCATACTCAAAGCTGCATTTCAATGAGAAATGCCCCCAGCGGCGGATGCGGTACTGCATCCTAAGATCTGACCGTGTAAGTGTCTTACACATGTCAGATTTTCTGCCTAACTTTGGAAAAAGCCTTTTGAGGATCGTTTCCAAAGTTAGGCACAGACTGAACAGCAGTTCCGCCTGCGTATCTCTTTTGGGAATCAGGCCCATCATTTTTTAGAACCCGAAAAACGGTCGTGTATACGCAGCATAAGAGACATACGGAGGGGGACATTTATTGATTCTGTCGCACAGCAAGGCAATGCTAAACAGAAACAGTGAGCCAGAATGTGCAACAGATTAACTAAAAGGTTACAGCTTGATTTGTACATTCCTCCATCAGCTGCTAGAACGTTGCACTGTAACAGAATAAAACCTGACCTGACCGCTTTTTAATTATGTGTCTGTTTAGAGTAAAAATCTGTACCATATTTATTACTATAAATACCATATTCCTATTTTGTTTTACTATAAATCTGTTACAGTTGGCTGACCAGCATTACAGACACGGGGATGCAAATACAGGAAAACTGCCACATAGAATTTGCTAAAAGACAGGCAGATTGATTTGGGTCTAACTGTGCCACTAAATTCTTTGATTAACGTCCCCAAAGTCTACAAAAAATGCACCTGCAAATGCAAATAGTAGTCTCATTTTAATCTGTGCTGTGGTTATACAAAAAAAATAACATTATTTCTGATTATTCTGGCTGTAGCTTCACCTCATGCTGGCAGAGCACTTCCACTGTACTTACAGTATATTTGTGTAACACCAAGCCAGAGATAAGCTAAGCAGATTTAACCTATTAGAGCTTGTGGAAGACTTTCCCAGGATGCGCTGCACCATGCACACCTTCCTTGAGTCCCCTAATATCTTTGGCATCCTTGTGCCTGTACATGTACTTCTACCCCCTGCAGTGTCTGCCCTGTCCTCCAGGATCTGCCTTCTCCCAGCACCCTACACAGTGATTAGCTCCAGGCAATATGATGGAGATTCTCTATACGGTAATACGGCAATTATATCCCACACTCACTAATTATCCTGCCCAGACTGTGATCAATTCATGAAGGACTGAGAACGCCTCTTTATTGTGCTCTCCTGCCAATCCTCTTCTCTGGCCACCTTCTTCCCAACCTGACATCACCTTGTTCCGTCCTCCCCTGCCAACTTTACTGACAGCCTGGATTCTTCTCCCCATCCCCTCCTGCTGAGCTTCCTCCTTGACCACCCTCTGTACTACCTGGCATTAACCTGTGATGAAGATTGTCTATCCAGGCACCCAGCAAGGACAGCAGAGCCCAGGCAGTGGTCTGAGCTAGAGAAGACATGGCTGGATATAGTGACAGCAGCGGTCTCCAGAGTCACAGCATGGACAGTGATGTCTACAAAAGGTTAACAAGGTATGCTTGGATTTACTGCCCCCCCCTGTTTATCTAACCCCATTCTTTTCACTGAAGAAAAGTATACCACTCTATAAAACAATAAATCCCCGTTGCTTCTGTCCCAACTAACCAAGAGGGTGCTGGCTGTGCTCAATTAGCATGGGATGAAAGAAAAATCCTGGATCGCCGCACTCCTCAAAAAACGATGTCTTTATTCAAAACATGAAAAAACAACAAAAATTCATATGGAAAAAACAGCCAAAATTAATGCAGTCAAACAAGAAGTGGACTAGGAAAAAAGAGCTGACATGTTTCGCATCATGTGATGCTTACTCGTAGCTTCTCCTTCTTTTCACTGGCAGCTGCAGGCACATAAGTGAATGAGCAATGCTGTGAAAAACTACAGGTCTAAGCTCTGCTCATTCACTTTTGTCACAGGCAGACTTTCTTGTCATACAAAAAAAACACACATGGAACTTTGCGCTGTGGCTCCCCTCCCACTGCTGTGGCGAATGACAGCGCTGGTCTCCGGAGCACTGCTGGATAAAAGGGAGAGAACGCCGTAAGTGCCACCAAAGTGTAGTATTAAAATGTAGGCTTTAATGTCAAGGTACACATACACACTTACAAGAAACAAGAAAAACGTAAGCTCATCTGTATCGGTGGTCCCAGGTGGGGCTCCTCGTATCTAGGGAGAGTTCCAGTGCGTGGCTGTGTTTGTTGTCTATCCACAAAACGTTCTGTGTCCACCAGAAAGTCTGGGGTCAGGGTCAATTTTTTTTAGATCTTTTGCTTTAAAAAAAAATGTGTTTACTTCCGCCCTAGACTGGAAGTGATGTCATGACGTCGCCCCGGTCCTTCAAGGCCATAGAGGCAATCAGCGACGATCTAGTCTTTGTAACTGGCCGCACCGTCCAATTGTTTCTCAGGTATGCTGGTGAAAAGGATAAGCCTGAGAAACACCAGGAAATGGCGAGAGGAGGAGATATCCCCTCCCGTCACTCCAAAAATCACTGGAGTTGTGGTACACTATTCCACTATAAAGAGATACTTGTACAAATATGGTCTTCATGGAAGAGTCATCAGAAGAAAACCTCTTCTACGTCCTCACCACAAAAATCAGCGCTTGAAATTTGCAAATGAACATATAGACAAGTCTGATGCATTTTGGAAACAAGTTCTGTGGACCGATGAGGTTAAAATATAACTTTTTGGCCGGAATGAGCAAAGGTACATTTGGAGAAGAAAGAGCACAGAATTTAATGAAAAGAACCTCTGTTCAACTGTTAAGCATGGGGGTGGATCAATCATGCTTTGGGGTTGAATTGCAGCCAGTGGCACAGAGAACATTTCACGAGTAGAAGGAAAAATGGATTCAATAAAATTTCAGCAAATTTTGGATGGTAACTTGTTGCCATCTGTGAAAAAGCTGAAGTTAAAGAGAGGATGGCTTCTACAAATGGATAATGATCCTAAACACACCTCAAAATCCACGGGGGACTACATCAAGAGGCGTAAACTGAAGGTTTTGCCATGGCCTTCACAATCTCCTGATCTCAACATAATCGATGGATAGACCTTAAAAGAGCAGTGCGTGACAGACAGTCCAGAAATCTCAAAGAACTGGAAGACTTTTGTAAGAAAGAATGGGCAAAGATACCTCAAACAAGAATTGAAAGACTCTTGGCAGGCTACAAAAAGCGTTTACAAGCTGTGATATTTGCCAAAGGGGGCAGTACAAGATATTAACTCTGCAGGGTGCCCAAACTTTTGAAGACGCCATTTTTTTGTTTTCTGTAATTTTGAAAGTGTAAGGCCGCGTACACACGGTCGTTCCAAACCGATGAGAATGGTCCGACGGGCCATTTCCATCGGTTCACCGCTGAAGTGGCCTGATGTGCAAACATACCATCGTTCCAAAAACCGATTGGGTCAGAACGCGGTCACGTCAAACACACGACGTGCTGAATAAAACGAAGTTCAATGCTTCCAAGCATGCGTCGACTTGATTCTGAACATGCGCGGGTTTTGAACCGATGCTTTCTGTACTAACCATCGGTTTGGCAGCGGTCCATCGGTTCGATTTTAAAGCATGTTTTAAAATTTTGAACTGAAGAAAAACAGACCGATGGGCTATACACACGGTCGGTTTGGACCGATGAAACTGAACCTCGGTCCATTCTCATCGGTTTTGTCCGACCGTGTGTACGCGGCCTAAATGATGGAAATAAAATCTAACTTTTTTTGACATATTATAAGAATGTCTAATCTGTAATTTGATACCTTTTGGAGATTTTTCCATCTTTCCTTGGCGTTGTTATGCACATACATTTTTTTTTTTACCTGAGGTGCCCAAACTTTCGATCCCCACTGTATATATACGCATTGCGGTCAGCAAGTGGATATGAATCAGGACCAGAACTGCACTTGGTCCCCTGGGGGAATCAAAAAATATTTTTAAGTTGAAGTATAATGTTAGTAAAATACACACACACACAGTACTCCCCCCACACACACACATACAAAGGGCCGCTGGACACTGGTGCATTGGGAGTGGAAAATCACTGTATTTGTCAAAACGTATGAAAGATATAAAAAACAGAAACAAGACCTCATTGCGCGTTTATATCTTTCATATGAGCCGTCATTTTGGTTAAAGAAGTGTCGCATGCAAGTGGTCGTGTGAAGCAGGGTAGAAGGAATTTAGTATCACAGGAGACCTACCATTACTTCCTACCCAGTTCAGATGCATGGACTGTGATTTGCATATTGTTGCTTCATCACATATATATATTTTTTGGTTTGTCACAGTTGAGTTAATACCTATTCAGGTTCATATCATTCACTGTATATCACTGTACTACATATAAGGTTGATTTTAGCGCATCATTACATCACATAAATTTTAGTTAAAACAGCTCACAAGAATATGCAGGTAAGAGCCCATTCACACCTGGACGCGACCCAAATGCGCACCACAGCGCGACCCTGGGGCGACTTAGAAGGCGAGATCAAGTCGCCTCCAGGACAGGCGACTTTCCAGCTCTGTGGGAGGGAGGGGTTTGCCCTAAAAACTATTTTCACTTCCTAAAAAGTCGCTGCAGTAAAGACAGTGATCTGACTTCTGAGGCGACTTCCATTGAAGCCAATGGATACAAGTCGCCTAGAAGTCGGATTTAAGTAGTACAGGAAGTCGGAGCGACTTCAGTAGTGTACATTAAGACAGCTCCATTCACTTCAATTGATTTTCTCAACAGCGCGACTTGGGGCGACTTGAAGTCTGATCCCAAGTCGCCCCTGTGTGAATGGGCTCTAACATTTACAATTTAAGCTTGTACAATAAACATTTTTCCTTTTGAAGAACAGATGCTGCAGAATGTTGTGAAAAATAACAGTTTCACAGGACAAATGTTGGAGGAATATCCACCAATCTGGCCTAATAAAGAATTTTAGGACAATATCAGGCAGATTGCCCATAAAGTCTTTGATAAATAATACAAATTTACTTATAGATACAAAAGAAATACAGATAAACAGCAATACCAAATATGCCATGGACAATGTTCAGTTATATGAAAAGAAGTGTTTTCTATTGTAGTCTTTTCTTTTCCTCTTTCCTCTGCTTTCACCTCGTGATACAGCCAGTAACACCGCTCCTGTATAATGCCTCGTACACATGATAAGAATATTGGACAAATGGTCATCCATAAAATTTTTTTGCATAAAGCCTCGTACACACGATCGGATATCTGATGGAATCTAATCCTATGGATTTTTTCGTTGGATATCCGATGAAGCTGACTTTCATCAGTCTTGCCTACACACCATCGGTCAAAAATCCGATCGTGTCCAAACGCGGTGACGTACAACACTACGACGAGCCAAAAAAAAATAAGTTCAATGCTTCCAAGCATGCGTCGACTTGATTCTGAGCATGCATGGATTTTTGACCGATGGAGTTCCATACAGAAGATCAGATTTTTCTATTGTTTTTTTATCCATAGGAAAAATTTAAAACATGTTCTATTTTTTTTTCACCGATGGAAAACAAACCGATGGGGCCCAGACACGATCGGTTTGTCCGATGAAAACAGTCCATAGGTCTGTTTTCATCGGACAAACCAATCGTGTGTACAGGGCTTTGTACAGGGCTTTAGTCTTGCAAATTAAGCTGTTACTAAAGTTATGGAAATTCTTGTACAACAGAATACAACTTCAAGAGTGGTTAAATGTGTTGTATTGTATTGTAATTGTGGCAGAGTGAGGCTCTATCCCTATGGAAATGGTGTTGAAATGGACACAGAGTCTGCCTATAGCCAGATTGCAGAGCTACAGAGCGTAAATTTAACTGCTCTGGCAGTTTTCTCAGACTTTTCTTTTCTGCATGGGGCTCTGTGGCTTGGAGATTCCTCGGAAAAATGGGTGGCACAGGATCTCCAACCCTGTGTCCAGATCGTATAGACAGCCTGCAGGGTGTGTGCCCAGGTGCACACAGCTCATATAATGAAGGGCTGGGGAGAGCAGAAGTGAGAGGAAGGTGGAGTTGGAGCAGTGGCTGCGAGTGAGTGTCTCTGTCTGAAGATAGATGCTGTGTGCATTAAGAAGTTCAAAGCTGTGTGCGCCCAAGGAGCCTAAAGCTGTGTGCATTAAGGGACGTCAAGCTGTGTGCGTTTAAGAAGCCTAAAGCTGTGTGCATCCAAGACTGTGAGACTGGAAGATCTGGTGGTTTAAGGCACCAGTACCTATAGCAGCAGTGCTGTTGAAGAGTAGCCAGGTGGGCTGGTATTTCCAGTTATGGGATTTCTGCGTGGACTTTTGTTTAGTTTTTCCTTATTTAATAAACGTGGGCTACCTGGCCCTTAACAATATATGCCTGTTTGGTGTGGATTCACTACACAAAAAAGCATCTACCACGAGAGCTAACAATCCCCTATGTCACATAATGTATTCTTTCACTTCCGAGCATGTGTTGTCTTCCGTTTTTTTTTTTGAATGAATACTGTACCGGTAAATGGAAAATCATTCATTCTGGTATTGTATAAGAACATTTTTGTGTTTGTCCCTTTGGATAATTTTGCATTAACTGTCGTGATCGGATCTCGAAAGCTGTGTACTAACAAACGGATTATCGTACGATCGCTTTGAAAGCGGTATTTTTCGTCTGATTGTGTGTACTAGGCTTAAGAGTGCCTCCATTCTGGGTGGAAGAACTACAGAGACACCTTTGGACAGCAACATTGTCAGTCTGGAGGGAGGGTAATGATACATATACTAACAAATTGAAGCCAAACTCCACTTTATAAGCAGGTAAAGTTTTTTTTTTTTTCTTTTTGAATAAAGGTTTTACACAAATAAATACAGTAAATAAAAGCTTATCATTATGAGCATTCCTGTCAGTGGTAAATAGTTTACTTCAACCCTCTACCTGCTACATCTGCAAAAAAACAAATGCAGCTGTAAAATTTAAGGCCCCTTTCACACGGGGCAGATCAGTAATTATCCGCCTCCGTATGCTCATCGGGGATCGCTCCGTTGATCCCTGCTAAGCCGTCGGATGACAGGGCCCTGTCTTTTCTTTGCTCTCCCCTATGGGGGGATCGGATGAACACGGACCGTATGTCCGTGTTCATCCGATCCGCAGACGGAAGGAAAAATAGGGTTTTCTTCCGTCAGAAGATGTTCATCCACTGACACCCGCAATCTCATAGGGACCAATGTATGTCCCTTTTTCATCCGCAAACGGATAGATGAAAAAGCGGACATACGGTCCACAGGTGTGAAAGGGGACTAAGAGATGGTAAGCTGCAATATAATGTCTGCTTTTGTATTTAAAACTGCTTTAATACCCAATAACAGGGAAACAAGTATCCACTTCCAGACCTTAGGTGTTTTTCAGATTCGGCATTTACAAGACTAAAACATTTTTTTTTGCTAGAAAATTACTTAAAACCCCCAAAAATTATATATATTTTTTCTAACACCCTAGAGAATAAAATGGCGGTCATCGCAATACTTTTTGTCACACCGTATTTGCGCAGCGGTCTTACAAGCGCACTTTTTTTGGAAAAAATTCACTTCTTTGAATTAAAAAATAAGACAACAATAAATTTGGCCCAATTTTTTTATATATTGTTAAAGATAATGTTACGCCGAGTAAAATGATACCCAACATGTCACGCTTTAAAATTGCGCCCGCTCGTGGCATGGCGTCAAACTTTTACCCTTAAAAATCTCGATAGGCGACGTTTAAAAAATTCTATAGGTTGCATTTTTTGAGCTATAGAGTAGCTCTAGGGCTATAATTATTGCTCTCGCTCTAACGATCGCGGCGATACCTCACTTGTGTGATTTGAACACCGTTTTCATATGCGGGCGCTACTCGCGTATGCGTTCGCTTCTGTGCGCGAGCTCGTCGGGACGGGGCGCTTTAAAAATTATTTTTTTGTTTTCTTATTTAAATAGATATCCATATTTAAAAACAGGACGTACATTTACTATAGTCGGGTCAGGAAGTGGGTATAATAGAGAAAATATTGGTAATAAATTAGTAGTTACAATAGCAACTATCAGCTACAGTTTTGAATTCATATTCCATACGAGCCCTGGTTCACACTGGTGCAATTTGACATGGTGCGACGCTGCATTTGCGGCGCTGCACCGATGGTGGTTTCTATACTACTTTTTGCTATTTCGGCACAGATGTCTCTGTAATCGCGGCCGAAATTGGGAATGACAGGCAAGAGTAAAATCGTGCGAGTTCAGCTGAACTTGCACGGCTTCATTCCCGTAGCCCAGTGTGTACCTGGGCTCAGGCTGATTTAACCACTTAATCACCGCCCCATAGCCGAATTACGGATACAAGGCGGTTCCTTAACTCTGGGAGGACGTCCATGGACGTCCTCCCGGAATCGCGCGCCCGCTGAGGCGCACACACGGGATTGTCATGAATCGCAGTAAATTGCCGCTGATAGCGGCCGTTTATCATGTGATCGCTCCGTCCAATGACGGAGCAATCACATGTAAACAAACCGGCGTCATTTGATGACGGCGGTTCCTCCCTCCTCTCTCTGTACCGATCGGTACAGTGTGAGAGGAGGGAGCGGGTGTTAGCAGCGCTGTGGGCTGGATCTGTGACTATTGCAGGTACAGATCCAGCCATCCCTGCAATACCCTATGCAATACTCTGCAATACCCCTGCGCAATACCCCCTGCGCAGTACTCTGCAATACCCCCTGCGCAATACTCTGCAATACCCTTTGCGCAATACCCCCTGCGCAGTACTCTGCAATACCCCCTGCGCAATACCCCCGCACAATATTCTGCAATACCCCCTGCGCAATTCTCTGCAATACCCCCTGCGCAACACTCTGCAATACCCCCTGCGCAACACTCTGCAATACCCCCTGCGCAACACTCTGCAATACCCCCTGCGCAACACTCTGCAATACCCCTGCACAGTACTCTGCAATACCCCTGCACAGTACTCTGCAATACCCCTGCACAGTACTCTGCAATACCCCCGCACAATACTCTGCAATACCCCCTGCGCAATACTCTGCAATACCCCCACGCAGTACTCTGCAATACCCCGGCACAATACTCTGCAATACCCCCGCAAAATACTCTGCAATACCCCCCGAACAAATTTCAGATATTGGCATAGCTTGTGGACGCTATAACTTTCACAAAGACCAAATAATATCCACCAATTTGTACTTATTTTTACCAAAGATATGTAGCAGTATACATTTTGGCCAAAATTTATGAAGAAAAATTACAAATTTGCTAAATTTTACAACAGAAACAAAGAAAAATTCATATTTTTTTAAGAATTTTCAGTCTTTTTTTCTTTTATAGCGCAAAAAATAAAAAACCCAACGGTGATTAAATACCACCAAAAGAAAGCTCTATTTGTGGAGAAAAAAGGACGGAAATTTCATTTGGGTACAGTGTTGTATGTTTGAGTAATTGTCATTCAAAATGTGAGAGCACCGAAAGCTGAAAATTGGTCTGGTCAAGGGGGTTTAAGTGCCCAGTGGTCAAGTGGTTAAAGTCAGATACTGACTTTAGGTCTACCTGCCATAAAACTGCTGCCAAGATTTAAAGCAAAAAGCAGCACACAAATATTTACATGTGACCACAAGAATAGCAGCCTTTCTCCAGGACTAAGAGCTGGTTCACACTGGGGCGACTCGTCAGGCGACTCAGCCGCCTGACAAGTCGCGTCCCATTCTATTCAATAGAACCGTTCTAATAACGCAAACGAAAAAGGTTCTTGTACGACTTTGGGGGCGACTTGCATTGACTTCTATACAGAAGTCATTTTGCAAGTCTCCTCTGAAGTCGTCTTCAGGACGCCTTGCCGAGTCGCCCCCAAAGTTTTGCTGCCCCAGTGTGAACCGACTCTTTGGTTCTCTTCTATTTTCTAAGCACCCTAGTAAGCATCATAATTAGGAGTGGGCCACACGCAGATGTAAAGTCAGTTTATGATTTAAAGTGGCAGAAAACTCTCTTTTTATTTTAACCTACAAGTAAGCTTACAATTATTATTATTATAAAGCTTATTTGTAGGTGAAATGTATATTTCCTAAAGAAAGGTCTGGATTCTTTCCTAAATGTACATAATATAACTGGGTACTAACATTTATAGGTAAAGTTGATCCGGGGAATATCCGATTGCCTCTCGGGGGATCAGGAATGAATTTTTCCCCTGCTGTAGCAAATTAGATCATGCTCTGCTGAGGTTTTTCGCCTTCCTCTGGATCAACTGTGGGTATGGAGTTGGGTATATGGGATTGTATGATATTATTATTTTATTTTATGGTTGAACTGGATGGACTTGTGTCTTTTTTCAACCTGACTAACTATGTGCATCGTTTAGGAGATATTAAGTGTTGCTCCAGCCTGTGCCATGGCCAAGACTCCGGCACATGTGAAGCAGTGATGTCATCACAGCTGGGCCATTCAAGCAGCCACAGAGCACGAATCCAGAAGGAAGACTGGGTGAAGATGGAAGCCCTGTCAGCGCGCCGCTGAAGGGCTTAATTTCAAGGTAAGTCTTTCATAATGTGCTAGTATGCAATGCATACTAGCACATTATGAAAGACTTACCTTGGAATTAAGCCCTTTAGCGGCGCGCTTAGTCTTTCATAATGTGCTAGTATGCAATGCATACTAGCACATTATGAAATCGCCTTGCAAGCAGAAAGGTTTTTTTTATTTTTTTATTTACTATTACTTCAAAGTGGTTGTAAGCCCTTACATATACCCAGTGAAGTGACTGGCCTGACGTGATACACAGAGATTAAATAAATCCTCCTACATAAGTTGTACCTATTTATCTACAGTCTTCACTTCTACACATCCGTTCAAAGTGCACAACTTATAAAGTTTGTCTGAGTGTTTAGAAAAATGGGGGCGGAGAGCTGAAGTTACACTCTACAAAGCTCAGTGAGGAGAGCTCTGAGAGCTGATTGGATGAAAGGGACATACGCCCTTCACACAGCAACCAGGAACAGAGCTAAGGCTGTCAATCAGCTAGAGATCCCACCCTTTTTCTCTCAGTGTCAGGAAAACTTGTCAGAAGTGATTCATGCTGATAGCAGAGGAACAAGGCAGCAGACATAAATGACAATTAATGCTTTTAACTGAAACACTATAGAAGGAAGTGCTTTGTTCATATTTCATGTCTGAGGTTTACAACCACCTTAAGCTGTAAATGCATTTCTAGTTAGTCAGTAACATGGAACAAGCATGCAGGATAGTAGATTTGACTTATCCAAATGTACTGGTTGCATGCATTTTTAAGGTTATTAAACTATTACATAGTAAAGCCAGGATCAGGAGGATGTCCCTAAACAAGTACGTTGAACTACTCAAAGCGGAGGTTCACCCTCAAAATGAACTTTTTACCTAACCTATCTCCAGCCTTAATAAAGGCTTGTAGCGTTGTCATTTTTTTTTTAAATGTGTAAACTTACCTGTCTTCAGCCTCACTTCCAGGTCTTCTTCCTTGCGGGGAGTGGGCGTGTCGCTCCTTTTCCCCCGACAGGGAGCTCTGCGCAATGTCTCCTGGGAGTGAGTGTTGATCCTCCCAGGAGACGATTGGCGTGCGGGTAAAGCGCGCCATCGCCTTCCGAAAATATCCGACAGTGACTCGGCTCTTTACGGCGCTATACGGCGCCTGCCGTATAGAGCTGACTGCGCAGGCGCCGTAAAGTGCAGAGTCCCCCTCAAATATTTTCGGAAGACGATGACGTGCTTTACCCGCACGTCAATCATCTATGCCTCGTCTTAGGAACACCTACTCCCCGGGGGAGCGAGAACCCGGAAGCCAGGTGAATAGAACGCAAAAAAACGTTACAGCTGAAAAAAAAAAAAATCCAGCATACTGTTAATGTCAGCAGTATGCTGGATGTAACTGTATATAAATGTTTTAGGGTGAACCCCCGCTTTAAAGGGGTTGTAAACCCTTACGGTTTTTCACCTTAAAGCGGAAGTCCACACAAAAGTCCACACATTTGGCACCTTTCGGGGGGGGGGGGTGTTATACGGGTATTTGCACCCACTTCCGGGCACTTCACCCCCCCCCGGCTGTCTTCTGGGAAACACACAGGTCCCAGAAGAGAGCGGGGACTAGTAAGGAAGCGCAGCACGACTCGCGCATGAGCAGTAGGGAATCTGGAAATGAAGCCACAACGCTTCACTTCCTGATTCCCTCACCAAGAATGGCGGCAGGGGCAGCCGAGAGCTCGGCTTTGGCTGCCGACATTGCGGGCACCCTGGCCAGGTAAGTGTCCATTTATTAAAAGTCAGCAGCTGCAGTATTTGTAGCTGCTGGCTTTTAATATTTATTTATTTTAGGTGGACCTCCGCTTTAATGCATTGTATGCATTAAAGTGGGATTCCACCTGCAATTTTTTTTTTCAAAGTCAGCAGCTACTAACACTGTAGCTGCTGACTTTTAATAAGGACACTTACCTGTCCTACTCACCCGTGCTAATGCCCCCCCCCCCGATGCCGATCCCTCGATCGGTGCAGGTCCCGCGCCGCCATGCACACTAAGGGAAACAGGCAGCCTTACGGCTTCACTGCTCGTTTCCTACTGCAACCTCCGAGAGGGAAGATCATTATTCGCAAAGCACTCGCCGACAACGTTGCACCGGCGTAACGTAAATGGGCCGGCGTAAGCCTGCCTAATTCAAAGTAGGTGGAAGGTGGGCGTGATGTATTTAAATGAATCGTGACCCCATGTAAATGAAGCGCCGAATGAACGCATGCTCAGTATCACGTCAAATTTACTCCCTAACATACGCCGGCTCAATGCCTGTGACGTGAACGTAACCTACGCCCAGCCCAAATTAAAGTGGAGTTCCACCCATGAATATAACATTACATCAGTAGTTTTAAAAAAATGTCATTAGTCCTTTAAGAAAATTTTTTTTTTTTTTAGATGCCTTCAAAGTGTTGTTGCTAGGCAGAATAGTTAATCTTCCCTCTTCCTGCACCTAGGTGCTTAAGCTTCCTAACCTACACCACACAGACTCCTGGGAATGTAGTGGGTGTAACTTTCCAGGAGTCTGTGCACTCCCCAGTCTCGAAGAATCATGTGACTTGGACAGTACAGGTGCTGAAACCTGATCTGAAACCTATTACACTGCTTGTGCAGCACTGAGCATGTGCGAGATCTGCAAGGCTGAAATCCAGGAAGTCATACAGTCTGGCTTCATGATGCCCACACTTAAGATGGCCCCAGTCAATTTCTATTTTATAAAGTGTCTAAATGCTGTAACAACCTAACAAAATGGACCTTAGTTTACAGACTAGCTTTACTAGAATACATTAAGCTTGTGTATTACAGGGGTATTTATATTTAAAAAGTGAAATTGTGGCCGGAACTCCGCTTTAACGTACGACTTACGTAAACAACGTAAAAATCGACGGCTGTTACCCCTGCTTTATGAGGGGTAAACTTACGCTGGACGCAAGCCTTACGTAAACGGCGTAGCTTAATACGACGAGCGCAAGTACATTCGTGAATCAGCATATCTTACGTCGGTTGGAAGAAGCCATATTTCAGGCGTATCTAGTATTGTGAATAAGGCGCATAGATACGACGGCGCATCTCTACACTTACGCTGCGAATCTGTAGATACGCCAGCGTAAGTGTTTTCTGAATCTGGCCCATAGTTGCCAGAAATTGTGGACAAGAATTTAGGATTGGATCCTCTTTTTCTAGACAGGTATTTGCCCAAGCACGTGGTTCTCCACTTAAATAGGATATAAGGTTAAGCTCCTTAACCCTGTCATTGGGGAAGGTGCGAAGGCGTAATTTAAACATTATTTACATGCATTAATTAATTCTCTGTAGGTCTTTCGATCACCAGTGAAGGGCACAGGTGGGTTGACCTTAGGTTCAGGAGCAAGATGAGGCAGATTTGGATTCTGAGCAACTAAATCTTGCAGGGTTTGGTTCTCCAACTGCAGGGTTTGAGCAAGTGCATCTACCTTTTGGGTAAGGGCGACAACATGGTTAGCAAGTTCCGCTGGGTTCATTTTAAGGTTCTATTATTCTGTCACAAACTACGGTGAACGAGAGTGAACCACAACTGCGGATTAGAAAAGATTTCAATACTGGACCCCAGGCGTCACTCCAATCAGAGAATAGGAGTTTGGGGGTTCACTGCATCATCTCTCTTACATAAAAGAATGTGTTGAGCTACTAAGGGTGGAGGTATTACAACATACCTTCAACCCCATGCCAAAAAAAGGTAGAATGAACATGTTCAGTATTTTAGGGCGGAAGCCTGTATACAAGTAACAACGAATGTCAAGCACGTAGCATATGAAAATACTGTATGCAAGTAGCATTAACTTGACAGAGGCAATTGAAGTTTAAATGACTTAAGAGTGTATGTCCCTTTAAGATATTCCACAACTGTTACATGAAGGCACCATTAGTAATCCAAGCAGCAGAGTAGAAATTACTAGAGCCAGATTCAAATACAGTACTTGATGAAGCTATATATGAACCGGGTATTTGTACAGCAATAATTGTAACGTAGTAATGGTACTTATCCGTTTGCAGAGCATGAAAGTTCTTCAATAAGCAGAGTACTGTAGCAGCAATGGGATTCTTTCATGGAGGGTCTCCTGGTGGGGGATATCTTGGGGTGTCCACAGCAAATGTAGTAAGCTTGGCAGCGTAGATCCAGGCGTGGGATGGTTTGCAGTTTAGGGATAGATAGTACCTGTCGTTTATTTGTAGCCAGGCTGGCTACGGCCGACAATAATAGAACAGCGTGTAGTAGACACGCTGTTCTATTTATTAAGCTACAGCATATGTGCCGAATTGAGCGTTAATTCCGCTCAGCACTTCTGCGTTCCACGCTGGAACGCACGCGGCGCCACGCGATGACGTCAGTGTGCGGTCGCCGTATGCGTTCCAACGTGGAATGCAATATGGCGACAAGCGCTGTTTACAGGCACAAAGTCTCCCACACTGTCCGAATGGTCCTGGTCCGCATACTCTGACCCTTCAGAACAGGGGTCCTCAAAAAGTATTCAGTGTGGTCACAGGATGACGTGGTGCACGTGAAGCACGCACGTCTGAGGGAGGAGCCTCCTGCGCTACGGACCTGGCCTGAACACGGGAGACGGAAGGAGGAAGATCCGACGGCGTTCTAGCGGCAGCAGCTACGATGCAGAGCGGGAGTCTGCGGAGCTGCTAGTTGTCAAGCCCGCCGAACGCCCGACATACCGTCTCACGCTGCTCTCCGGGAAACCCTCCTCCCCCTAACCCCTGCCCCCCGAGGAGAAGGCAGGCGCGGTGCAGCGTAGAGGAAGGCACGGAAGCCTCCATCTGTGGTGCGCCTGGCAGCTGCCCCCCCCCCCCTGCCTGCTGTGATATCTGGCCATTCCGGTCCTAGGCTGGAAAAAAAAAAAAAACGTCTACCAGGTAACATCAACCCTTTTTATATACTTAAGGATGCAATTGGACCAGCGTGGTGAACCTGGGATCTAGCCCTGACGGCGGGGATGTGGCAAAAGTGTCATGTGTTCCACTGCACTGTAAAGTACATTCCATATGTTATTGATGCAACTTAGCTGGTGAAACTAGCCACGAATTCAGTCTGAATAACCTGTGTAATATTGTTTGAACACCTTGGGGCATCCAGCTGCTTAGTCTCCATTAAGATTTAACCCGCACCCATTACACAGTCTTACTGAATGTATTAAACACCCACGGACTGTAAATCCTTAGCCCATATACATTGAGGACATTGGTAAGGGGGCTTGGCTGAAAGGCTTCAGCTATCTAGAGACATTATACCTCCCTCTGCTCTAAGCATTGTTAAATCACAGTGGGTTTGACTTGAAGCACTGGCGGAAACATTGGAGTCATTTTTTCCACCATTGGCCCACTATATGAGCCTTGCCTGGTCTGCTACTAAGGGTGGAGGTATTACAACATACCTTCAACCCCATGCCAAAAAAAGGTAGAATGAACATGTTCAGTATTTTAGGGCGGAAGCCTGTATACAAGTAACAACGAATGTCAAGCACGTAGCATATGAAAATACTGTATGCAAGTAGCATTAACTTGACAGAGGCAATTGAAGTTTAAATGACTTAAGAGTGTATGTCCCTTTAAGATATTCCACAACTGTTACATGAAGGCACCATTAGTAATCCAAGCAGCAGAGTAGAAATTACTAGAGCCAGATTCAAATACAGTACTTGATGAAGCTATATATGAACCGGGTATTTGTACAGCAATAATTGTAACGTAGTAATGGTACTTATCCGTTTGCAGAGCATGAAAGTTCTTCAATAAGCAGAGTACTGTAGCAGCAATGGGATTCTTTCATGGAGGGTCTCCTGGTGGGGGATATCTTGGGGTGTCCACAGCAAATGTAGTAAGCTTGGCAGCGTAGATCCAGGCGTGGGATGGTTTGCAGTTTAGGGATAGATAGTACCTGTCGTTTATTTGTAGCCAGGCTGGCTACGGCCGACAATAATAGAACAGCGTGTAGTAGACACGCTGTTCTATTTATTAAGCTACAGCATATGTGCCGAATTGAGCGTTAATTCCGCTCAGCACTTCTGCGTTCCACGCTGGAACGCACGCGGCGCCACGCGATGACGTCAGTGTGCGGTCGCCGTATGCGTTCCAACGTGGAATGCAATATGGCGACAAGCGCTGTTTACAGGCACAAAGTCTCCCACACTGTCCGAATGGTCCTGGTCCGCATACTCTGACCCTTCAGAACAGGGGTCCTCAAAAAGTATTCAGTGTGGTCACAGGATGACGTGGTGCACGTGAAGCACGCACGTCTGAGGGAGGAGCCTCCTGCGCTACGGACCTGGCCTGAACACGGGAGACGGAAGGAGGAAGATCCGACGGCGTTCTAGCGGCAGCAGCTACGATGCAGAGTGGGAGTCTGCGGAGCTGCTAGTTGTCAAGCCCGCCGAACGCCCGACATACCGTCTCACGCTGCTCTCCGGGAAACCCTCCTCCCCCTAACCCCTGCCCCCCGAGGAGAAGGCAGGCGCGGTGCAGCGTAGAGGAAGGCACGGAAGCCTCCATCTGTGGTGCGCCTGGCAGCTGCCCCCCCCCCCTGCCTGCTGTGATATCTGGCCATTCCGGTCCTAGGCTGGAAAAAAAAAAAAAAAAACGTCTACCAGGTAACATCAACCCTTTTTATATACTTAAGGATGCAATTGGACCAGCGTGGTGAACCTGGGATCTAGCCCTGACGGCGGGGATGTGGCAAGAGTGTCATGTGTTCCACTGCACTGTAAAGTACATTCCATATGTTATTGATGCAACTTAGCTGGTGAAACTAGCCACGAATTCAGTCTGAATAACCTGTGTAATATTGTTTGAACACCTTGGGGCATCCAGCTGCTTAGTCTCCATTAAGATTTAACCCGCACCCATTACACAGTCTTACTGAATGTATTAAACACCCACGGACTGTAAATCCTTAGCCCATATACATTGAGGACATTGGTAAGGGGGCTTGGCTGAAAGGCTTCAGCTATCTAGAGACATTATACCTCCCTCTGCTCTAAGCATTGTTAAATCACAGTGGGTTTGACTTGAAGCACTGGCGGAAACATTGGAGTCATTTTTTCCACCATTGGCCCACTATATGAGCCTTGCCTGGTCTGCTATATTGGCTCAACGCACTATAAACCTGAGTGCAGAGGATAGAGTGTAGTGTAATAGAACACAGCGAAAGGGGAGACTGAGCGAGAAGGTGGCAATATGCGTCCCACCAAACTCTCATAGCTTACCCGAACATTTATAACCCCCATTGAAGAACCAAAAATATAAGATAAGCCACAAATACTTCAGGTGATAGCCTGAACTGGGCCCTGCTAGACCTGTTAATGGTCGTCTAACAAAAAAAAAAAAAAAAACGCGTTGGTATCCCAGGATTGCTGATGCTTAATGAAAATAAGCCAGCTTGGCCTCTGGAAGTCAAAAATTCCTTGAGAAGGCCAATAAACCAACGGGGGGTATAGCACCCTTAAAACAGAGCGTGGGTGATTCTCCCCTTTGTTCACAGTCTAGCGACACGGGATGACCCTTTGATCCTCTAGAACCCCAGCGTAAAATCCTCAGAAGGAGAAGCTAACACTTCTCTGTTTTGTTTTCCCTCCTTATATAATAAAAACCACTGTCTAAAAAATAAATAAAAAAAAAATAAAAAGTGGGGGGGGGTGACCACCTGCTGTCCAAACTAGGGAAACGTATTAGAGGGACAAAGAAATATAACATGAATAAATCTACAAGGGGGGCCGCCCCGAAAATCCCTAAAGATAACCCCCCCACTAGTACGATCAGACACTATATGACCCCCGATGGGAGTTCTAAGAGCCCAGGCCTGTCAAAAAGAGCAGAAAAAACCGGGACAACTAAAAAGGGAGTAGGGGGGGCGGTTACCCCAATTGTGGATACATCAACAGAATGTGAACACGAAGTCAGTCAAATGGATGACCCCAGACTGGACACCCATATCCCCACAAAGGGGGAACTGGATGGGATGCTAAAGAGGTTGGAAAATGCGATAAGAGAAGAAATCAGCACATTAAGAAAGGATCTATTTCATATGTTGGAACGGGTAGAGGAAGTCGAAAAAAAGATGGAAACACAGGATCTAGAATTAAATGAATTAAAAAACCAACATCAGACTATGAAACAAAACCTCATCCACGAGAACCGACGGGTAGGGGGGACCGAGGATCCCTACGGTTCAGAGGCGATGTTTAGGCCTGGGCGGGGGGGGGGGGGGTGTGGGTGGGGAGGGGGATTAGGAAGGGGAGAGGGCACTCTCCTCTCTCAGAAAAGGGAGGGTATAGGGAATCTGGCTCCCAGGGGATCTCTCAGTAAGCTTAAGGAAATGATTTAGTAATAGGAAATGACAGAAGTAAAATTTTTATCTTACAACGTGAAGGGATTAAATTCAGCCGTCAAAAGACTGAAGGTCTTAGCAGAGATTGAACAATATAGAGCGGACATAGTTTATATCCAGGAAACTCACTTGACCTTAGACTCAAACATCAAGCTGTACTCCCCTAGGTACCCTACTTGGTTTTATGGAGACGCCATCTCCAAACGTGCAAGGGGCGTAGCAATCGGGTTTACAAGAGAGCTTGGGTTTACTTTGGAGGCAAGGATGACAGATCCTGAAGGGAGATTCTTATTTCTAAAAGGAAAACTAGACAACACTGTCTACACTTTAGCAAACATCTATGCCCCAAATGTACACTCAACCCAATATCTAGGTAAAATCCTGGGGAAGTTGAAAATTTTTTCAGAAGGCTATATCGTTCTGATGGGAGACTTGAATTTTGCTATAAATCCGATAGAAGATAGTACGTCCCGGGGGAAGGAGACAACAAATGTCCACTTACAAAAAATAAAACACAAGATCCACGATAGTCAACTAGTGGATGCTTGGAGGATCTTCCATTCTAATGCACATAATTACACATTCTACTCTCCTCCCCACGGAACGTACTCTAGAATTGACTACATCTTGGTAGATCATAGGCTGCTTGACTCTATCATAGAGACGGACATTGGAATTATGACTGTGTCAGACCATGCCCCAATAACTATGAAAATTAAATCATCTATACAAAAGAGTCAACGGCCGGAGTGGCGCTTAGATGACAACCTGATTCGGGATGAAGGAGGGGCAAGTGGGGTAGAAGCTGAACTAAAACAATTTTTCCTTATTAATGATACAGAGGGGATTTCTAGCGCTACTCTCTGGGAGACACACAAAGCATACATTAGAGGAATTCTAATTGCTGAGGCCGCAAAAAAAAAAACGCAAAACTAATACTTTGATTAAAGACATAGAGACCTTAGAACGTAAACATAAAGCGCAGGGCTCAAAAGAGACCTACCACAACTTAATTTTAAAAAGAGACGCACTTAGGGAGATTATGGAGCAAGAAGCAAGGAACAAACTTAATTGTATCGCTAGAGAGAGGTATATTTGGGGCAACAAACCCAGTAAGCTTCTAGCTAAAATGGCCCAAAAAAAGAAAACCAGAAATTACATCGAAAAAATTAAAAGGAAAGATGGAAATTTTGCCCATTCAACCAGAGAAATCGCGGACACATTCAAAAATTATTACGAGGAATTATACACAATAAAACACCCAGGGTGGCAGGCAGGGGAAAGAGAGGCTAAGACCCGAGATTTCCTTGACAAAGCAGGACTACCCAGACTAGAGGAGATGGAAAGCTTGAACATGGACCGCCCTATAACTGAAGAAGAAATAAAAAACGCCCTGAATAACACGACGGGTGCAAAGAGTCCCGGCCCGGACGGTTTTTCTGTCATGTACTATAAAAGATTTAGTAACATTTTGATACCGATGATGTGTAAATATTTCAACGGGCTAGGGTCCGAATTCGAAACTAGCAATGAAGCAATAGCCGCCACGGTTGCAATAATTTTGAAAGAAGGGAAAGATCGCTCAATCTGTTCGGGATACAGACCAATCTCCCTGCTAAATACTGACATTAAGCTCTTTGCTAAAATCTTTGCGGAGCGCCTGAAAGGGGCTATGCACTTTTTGGTGCACCCCGACCAGGTAGGTTTTGTCCCCAACAGAGAGGGCAAAGACAATAGTTTAAGGGCAATTCTCCTGCTCCAGACCATAAGGCAGAATGCGCCCCCAGGTCTATTCCTGTCGGTTGATGCCGAAAAAGCGTTCGACAGGGTAGACTGGGGGCTCATGATGAAGACTCTTACTACTATGGGAATAGGGAACAGGATGTCCCGCTGGATCAAAACACTTTACCACCATCCCACCGCAAAAATTAAAATTAACGGTATGTTATCGGAGCCCTTCGAGATGAAAAATGGGACAAGACAGGGGTGCCCCCTGTCTCCCCTTCTTTTCATTTTATCTTTAGAGCCTCTACTGGCTACTATTCGAAACGACCCAGATATCAATGGGGTTAGAGTAGAAGAGGAGGAACACAAATTGTCGGCCTTTGCCGACGATATTTTATTTTATGTAACCAACCCGGTTAAATCCATCCCAAAGCTTTCCAAAGTACTGCAACAATATGGCGCTATTTCAAACTTCAAAATCAATGTAACTAAATCAGAAATTTTGAACATTAATCTAAATAAAAGGGAGGTAGGTCTGGTCAAAGAAATCTGTGTGTTTCCCTGGACTAAAGAACTAAAGTATCTAGGTATTAAACTAGCCAATACGGTGCAGAAGATGTACAAAATAAATTATGTACCCCTACTAAACGAGATTAAAAACGAACTAAAAAAAACGGTAAATAAACCCATATCATGGATCGGACGCATCAACATGTTGAAGATGGTAATAGTCCCAAAAATACTATACAAATTTTTATTAATCCCAATCGCTCTTCCTCAGCAATTTTTGAGAATCCTGAACTCCCTTTTACTAAACTACGTTTGGAAAAATAAAAAGCATAGAATATCCCTCTCTATCCTTAAACAGGGAAAGTTACTCGGCGGTCTGGCAGTCCCGGATATTAAAAGTTATCACAAGGCGGCGGTTCTGTCTCGAGCTGTAGAATGGGCCCGGGGCAGGACAGACAAAAGATGGGTGCAAATTGAACAAGCACAAACAAGTAAACACTTGAATAATATTATTTGGATCCCCGCACACCATAGAGCACTTGATCACAAACTACACGACATAACACGAGATACTTTATGAATGTGGGACAGGACGCAGTCACAATTAGACGGGAAATTTAATTCCCCTTTAATGAATTTGAAAGAAAATGCTTATTTTGAACCTGGGGAATATAAAATTGGAGGAAATTGGATTAGGGGGGACACTGTTCACTTGGGGGATATTGTAAAAGATGGCGAGATAATGACCTATGACGATTTGAAATCTAGAACGGACTACTGGAATCTTGATAGGTGGCATTATTCCCAGCTGCACCACTTCGCGCGGCACCTCCATCACCCATTACGGACGAAGGAGGAGCTGACTCCACTTGAGAAGATATGTAAATCTAAAAATTCAAAGGGCACCATCACCAAACTATACGGGATACTGGTTAAGATAGGATCACGGGGTGAAGCACCCTTTATGGAAAAATGGGAAAGGGAGCTCGAAATTCCGAGAGGGATAAACACTTTTCAGAGGATTATGCAATTAACCCATTCATCAGCAATAGACATACGAACCGCCGAAGCAAATTATAAGTGTATCTCAGGGTGGTATATCACCCCGGATAAAGCAAACAAATTTAAAGCAGAACAGACCGCAGAGTGCTGGCGGAGATCCCTAGAAAGAGGTACGATGGCCCATTTATGGTGGCTATGCCCGAAAATCCAAACTTACTGGGACACAATATTAAGTCAAATAAAGGTCATCACTGGCAAGGAGCTAAAGAAGGACCCCTGGGTAGTGCTCTTTCACTGTAGCCAAGAGGAGGTAAACAAATATAAGCAGTCCTTACTCCCCCACTTGTTAAATGCAGCCAAGAGACTCATACCAAAAAAGTGGCAGGAGACTGAAAGTCCTCACGTCTGGAATTGGATAGACGCAGTGGAGGAAACGTTTAGGTTAGAAGAGCTAAAGGATTGTCTCTCAGAGACGCACAGGGAGTTTAGGGAGAAATGGAAAAAATGGAAGGAATACAAAAAAACATGGAGCTATGCTGAGAGGGTTAGGGGTCATTAGAAATAGGGTATACTTAAGCAGACCGAAACAACACCGGTCACTCCGATAGTCATCTTCAAATCCTATTCATATAATATTTACCTTTTTCTAAAAATTCCAAAGTCATATTATTTTAGGTAAAAAGAGAGAGATCCCTGGGAGCCATGAGGGGAGGGGGGGGGGATAAATGTTTTTGTTTTGGATGAAGTAGCACGATCAAGACCTTATTACCCTAGCGGGAAGGCGATACATATTTTTGTGCACATGAACATATTTAAAACAAAAAAAAAAAAAAAATTCAGAATATATACCACATATGATGCAACCCACAAACAGAGACGTAAGAAGCATCAAATCATGAGCTGGTCTCTTGAACTTGGTAATAGCTGAGGTGGTAAAGAAAAGAAAAAAAAAAGAAGAACAGGGGTCCTGTTTCACAGCCAGGCCCGAGTCTGAGTCAGAGCTTTCCCCAGAAGATGGTGGGGGGAGGGAGCATTTTTTACCCCCCCTTTGCCCGCACATCGCCTCCACCCTAGCAACAAATGACTTCAGGACTGCCGACAAAGCATCCATAGGTACCGCAGGTGCAGGGGCAACGGTTGCTAACACAGGAATGTCTGGGGAAGAAGCACCAGCTTCTGACGCCATGATGACGACTCACACACCTGACAGCCACTTTAGGGACTAAGTCAAAGTACAAAAATGCCCACCCTCCTAGCTGCACAGACCGAGGGGTATTCCCAGAGGACTCCCCACCCTGAACCAGGCACTGCCTCAGCGCTGCCGTCCGCTCTAACCCCTGCACAGTGTGTGCCTGAGGTGTCTCTGAGGTGATCTGCCGTTTGCGCCGTTCAGAATAGACAAGGTAGTGCTAGAGGCCAAACTAATGTGAAAAGCCTCAAAAAATGACCGCCGGTTACCTCAGGAAAAAAGAGTGTGAACTACAAGAAAATGCCCGACCACTGTAGACGCGGCTACAAGAAAATGCCTGCTGCTATATTAGCAATAAGAACATCGCAGCCACAGGAAAATGGCACTGGCACTTCCAAAATGGTGCTGATCGACACTGAGGTAAAAAATAAGGGCCAAGCAACACTGGGTACCCAACAGGGGCCCCCCAAAATGCAGACCACCTACACTAGAGCGGACCTGGGCACCCCGTGCAGCCCCCCTCAGGGACCCCTCGGTGAGGTACACAGCAGGCCCAGCAAAGCATGGGGAGGAGGGATGGGTGGGGAGAGAGGAAAGGGAGGACTAGAGACCCCCTAATCGACCACCCCAGGAATGCCCAGCTGTTCCATCCTGCCAAGACAGGGGGAATCTACTTACCCATTCTTGCGAGGACTGCTGGACGCGTTCCTGACAGACCCAAACCGAGCAGTACAGAGTGGCTGCCGGCCACGGCCCACTGTGACTGGACAGCAGTAGCAAACGGGGTATGACGTGGCCGACCCAGCGCGTAGCTAAGGCCTGCTCACGCTCGATGGCCGGACTAAGGGGACTACAACGATCTACTGTATATTATCCAGCCTGTTACCCAGCCGGCAGTTGAGTAAATTTTTAAGAAAAAAACAAAAGAAATAAAACATAAAAGTTTCTCCAGGACCAATAGGCCCCTAGGGAGCCAGGTCCTTCTACACTTGACAGAAAAAAACTGAGCTGCTGAGTGCAGGGTGAGGGGTTATGACCACAGGGGCTGTTCAGCTTTGATATAATTACATGTTTTTATATATCTAACATGTCTGCCTAGTCCTCTATTAAGAGGGAACATAACCCTAATGTCAAGATTTAAAGCGGGGGTTCACCCTATCGACGGGAAAAAAAAAAAAAAATTATTTTACCTTAAAATCAGGCATTGTAGCGCGAGCTACAGTATGCCTGTCCCGAATTTTTTACCCCCGTACTCACCTTGTAGTCGTCCATCGAAGATTCCGGGGAATGGGCGTGCCTCTGGAGACGGAGGATGATTGACGGCCGGCTCTGGCGCGTCACGCTTCTCCGGAAATAGCCGAAATAGGCTTGGTCTTCACGACGCGTGCGCATAGCCTGTGCGCAGGCGCCGTGAAGAGCCGAGACCTACTCCGGCTGTCTTCGGGGAGAGTGACGTGCCAGGGCCGGCCGTCAATCATCCTCCCTCTCCATAGGCACGCCCATTCCCCGCGGGAGCCGGAATCTACGACGGACGACTACAAGATGAGTACGGGGTTAAAAAAATCGGGACAGGCATACTGTAGCTCGCGCTACAATGCCTGTCTCGATGGTAAAATCATGGGATTGTGGGTGAACTACCGCTTTAAGGAAGCTGTGTCCGTCCATGGATGAAAGAGAAAAATACTTTATTTCCGCTTTAAGACCAAAAAATTTTAATTATGTAACTAAACCTCCAATAAAATTAAAGCCCTTTCTGCTCCAAAAAAATAACATGTATACATATGTTAAGATGTACTATAATAAATCCACAAAATGTACTGGTGAGAAATCTAAATCTCCAAAACCTAAATAAAAAAAATTCAACCTGGAACCAAATTAGTTGAGAACACCGGATGTGTGTAGTAAAACCAATCCTTCTGCTCATTTGCCATGGCCCCCTCCCACTTGCTGGCAATTTTCTACTCTTATAAAGCCAGGAGTTGCTGTGTAAATACAGCAGCTCTGCCAGCTGCTGCTGTCAATAAAGAACAGTCTGACTAACATTACTGAGAGGCTAAAATTGAGAGATACAAAGTAACATTGCTACTTTGGTATCTAATCTGTTTCATTCAGCTACAGATAAAAGGTTCTGGGCTAAAATTGGAGGACAGTGTAGAGTCCTATAACCTTTGGTAGTAGATTGTAATTCTTGTAGGATACCTGTGGAGATGGTCACGAGAGGAGTGTCCTGTTGTGAAATCATGGCTCATAAATTTACGATTTTTGTCCCCTTGCTCAAACACGTCTAGTGTTGTATAGATCTAACCATGTGTTTTCCTCCAAGTATAAGTAGAATTATTGTTTGTAAAAAATTTTTTATTTTTTTTACATTTAAAAAGCACAAAACTGTAAAAAAAAAAATATATATATATATATATATATATATATATTTGCAATGCTTTGTACCAAAATTATAGAAGGTTTATTTTTTTTGTTTTTTTAACCACTCATGCTCATTTTGTCAAGGGGAATCGGGTATTTTTTTTTAAAACGTAGCAGTACTTACCGTTTTTAGAGAGCGATCTTCTCCGCCGCTTCCGGGTATGGTCTTCGGGACTGGGCCTTCCTATTTGATTGACAGTCTTCCGACAGGCTTCCGACGGTCGCATACATCGCGTCACGAGTAGCCGAAAAAAGCCGAACGTCGGTGCAGCTCTATAGGGCGCCTGCGCACCGACGTTCGGCTACTGTCAGAAAATCGTGACGCGATGGATGCGACCGTCGGAAGCCTTTCGGAAGACTGTCAATCAAATAGGAACGCCCAGTCCCACAGCCCATACCCGGCAGCGGCGGAGAAGATCGCTCTCTAAAACGGTAAGTACTGCTTCGTTTTTAAAAAAACTACCCGATTCCCCTTGACATAATGAGCATGAATCCAATGTTAAAAATTAACATTTCCGGGGGAACCTCCACTTTAAGAACATTGTGGGCCTGATGCTGAGGATTTTGGTGTGCAAACTTTTTTTGTTTTAACAAATTAAACGAGAGAGAGAGAGAGAGAGAGAATGCACATGAGCATGCGTAGGAATGACATCAACGCAGCCCAAGGCAAGTGACGGAAGGCACACAACCCAGAAGGAAGACTGGGTGAAGATGGAAGTGCCTGGGCCAGCCGGATTGATCACAGCGCAGCACTGGAGGGCTCAGTCTGACAGGTAAGTGTACCCTAATGTGCTAATATACTGTGCATACTAGTACATTGTGGCCTAACCTACCTCAGGGCCTCTAAATGTTAGCTACCTCTTTAATATCACAGGATCCCAGGGGCCCCCTACTGACTTGGTGGCCCTTGGGCAATGCCTAAGTGCATAGTTGTCAACATTTCAAAAATATTTTTAGGGACACTTTTTTACAAGTGCTATATTTAGAGTAGCTGAGATCGCCTATGTTAATAGTAATCACAAAATTAAATGAGTACTAATAATGGGGCAGAACAAATATGAGTAGTGTCTGCTAAAACAATATATATATATATATATATATATATATATATATATATATATATATATATATATATATATATATATATATATATATATATATATATATATATAAATATATATATAAATATAAATGTTTGAGGGTTCTGAGTAATTTTTTAGCAAAAAAAAATTAGATTTTTACATTTAGGAGAGAATTGGTCTGGGTGGCAAAGGGTTAATTACCATAAGTAAGTTGTATACAAATAATCATTATAAGCCCTATGAGCTCATCCTGTCAGTTTGCTGCAGCTTATATTTAAACTGGCCGCTCTGTATGTAGCTTCTGACAGGCTGCGCAAGGAGCCCCGTATCTCAGGAACCATACATGATAGCAGCCCCATATCACTTAAGGACCTTGCCTGTTTTTCAGACTCTGTGGGCCAGATTCAGATAGAGATACGACGGCGTATCTCCTGATACGCCGTCGTATCTCTGAGTTCCGACGGTCGGATCTATGCGGCTGATTCATAGAATCAGGTTCCACATAGATCTCCCTAAGATCCGACAGGTGTAAGTGACTTACACCGTCGGATCTTAGGCTGCAATCTCCCGCTGGCCGATAGGCCGCTGGCCGCTAGGTGGCGCTTCCGTTTGTATACGCGACGAATATGCAAATGAGGATTTCCGCCGATTCAGAAACGAACGACCGCCCGGCGCATTTTTTTTACGTCGCTTGCGTTCGGCTTTTTCTGGCGTATAGTTACCCCTACTATGTGAGGGATATCCTATGTTAAGTATGGCCGTCGTTCCCGCGCCAAGTTTTGAATTTTTACGTCGTTTGCGTAAGTCGATTCAGAAAAGCGCTGGACGCAAGTTACGCTCACGCCGAAACCAATGACGTCCTAGCGATGTCATTTGGAGCAATGGACGCTGGGAAAATTCGTGGACAGCGCATGCGCTGTTCGATCGGCGCAGGGACGTGCCTGATTTAAATTGTAGACGCCCCCCTAGCCGCGGAATTTGAATTCCGCCGGGGGATTTACGATACCCTGCCGCAAGTTTTGAGGTAAGTGCTTTCTGAATTAAGCACTAGCCTCAAAAACTTGCGCCGGCGGATCGTAAATCAGATCCGCTAACCTATCTGAATCCGGCCCTGTGTTTACAAGATACTGTAAGAAAATGGAAAAAAATCACTTTTTTTTTATTAAAAAATAAGACAATAGTAAAGTTGGTCCAATTTTTTTTTTTTATCTTTTGAAAGATAATGTTACGCCAAGTAAAATAATACCCAACATGTCACGCTTCAAAATTGCGCCCGCTCGTGGAATGGCGTCAAACTTTTACCCTTAAAAATCTCCATAGGCGACGTTTCAAAAATTCTATAGGTTGCCTATCTTTTGGGTTACAGAGGAGGTCTAGGGCTAGAATTTTTGCTCTCGCTCTAAGGATTGCGGCGATACCTCACTTGTGCGGTTTGAACACCGTTTTCATATGCAGGCGCTACTCACGTATGCGTTCGCTTCTGCGCACAAGCTCATCAGGACGGGGCCCTTAAAAAAAAAATGTTTTGGATTTCTTTTCTTTTTTTCATTAATTTTTACACTGTGTTAAAAAAAAATGGGTCACTTGTATTCCTATTACAAGGAATGTAAACATCCCTTGTAATAGAAAAAAGCATGACAGGTCCTCTTAAATATGAGATCTGGGGTCAAAAAGACCTCAGATCTCACTTTTAGACTAAAATGCAATAAAAAAAATTGTCATTTGAAAAAATTACAACAGAAAAATTTCTCTTTAAAGCGGGAGTTCACCCATTTAAAAAAAAAAAAAAAATCTCCCCTTAGCTTCCTGCTCGTTCGGTCTAGGGGAATCGGCTATTTATATTAAAATATGTGCAGTACTTACCCGTTTTCGAGCTGCATCTTCTTCCGTCGCTTCCGGGTATGGGTCTTCGGGAGCCGGCGTTCCTTCTTGAGTGACAGCCTTCCGAGAGGCTTCCGACGGTCGCATCCATCGCGTCACTCGTAGCCGAAAGAAGCCGAACGTCGGCGCGGCTCTATACTGCGCCTGCGCACCGACGTTCGGCTTCTTTCGGAAAATCGTGACGCGATGGATGCGACCGTCGGAAGCCTCTCGGAAACCTGTCAATCAAGAAGGAACGCCCATTCCCGAAGCCCATACCCGGAAGCGACGGAGAGGATGCGTCTCGTAAACGGGTAAGTACTGCACATATTTTAAAATAAATAGCCGATTCCCCTAGTAATAACGAGCAGGAATCTAAGGGGGAAAAGTGCCCTCTAAGGGTGAACCCCCGCTTTAAGAAGCATGGTCTGTTCCATGCGATAGCTATCCCTAGGAAGAAATACAAACGAGCAATTACAAACGAGCAATTATCCCAATCCTATTAAATGCAGCGAAAATAGTGATCCTGTAAAGATGGAAGGAAAAGCAAGCCCCGTCAATACAGGCATGGTTGAGGGAGGTAGAGAGGACAAGAAACATGGAAGAGGAAACATCCCAATATAAGGAACCTAACCAGGAAGAGGTCGGGACTTGGAGGGGCTGGGCGGAGTTTAAACAATCCCAGGTTTATGTAGATTACATGAGCAGGGAAGAAAATACCTAGGGAATTTTGGCTTGTTTGGTTTAAACTAGGTGTAGTGGACTCCCCCTTCCCGGGGGGGGGGGGGAGGGAAAGGAGTATTGGGAGTAGGGTTGTTGTTTTTTTTCTCACGAGGAGATTTTGAGGCAAAAAGGGGATATTTTATGCCCCCCCCCCCTAAAATAGGAACAATTAAAGGAAAAGACATGGGAAAATTAGTGCCCCACCTTCTATTTTTTTTTTTCTCTCCCTTCTCCCTCCCTCTCCTTCAGGCTTCCTCTTTCTCCCTAGGGGGGAAGGTGGGGTTAGAGGATAAAGCAAGGGTGAGGTAACTACATGAGATAAAGGGAAAGGAAAAGAGATGGAAGATTAGGAGGTATAGGATAAACCCAGTATGTCATTGTTGTTATTGTTGTTAATTTTGTTATTTATGTATATGTAATGTTGTTGGTATTTTAAATGTGATCCTTTTCTGTGTATGTTTTTTTTTTTTTGTTTGGAAATGTAATGTAAAGTATATTTGTATTTCTTAAAAAACTTGGAATAAAAACAAATGAAAAAAAAAAGAAGCATGGGTGGAAGTGACGTTTTGACGTCGCTTCCGCCCTGCTATGCTATGGAGACAGGTGGGGGCCATCTTGCCCTCACTTGTATCCCAGCAGGAGGAAGGACCCGACTGCCTCCGCCGCTGCCGACGGCTCCGGCAAGCAGCGGAGGGCGTGGGAAAGCCCCTCTCCCGCCACCGATAATGGTGATCTTGCAGCGAATCCGCCGTGGAGACCACCGTTATCGTTTACAGGACCGCTCACAGAAAAGATGGATATCTCGGTTGTGGCAGCAGCTGCTGACGTTACCGAGATATCCATCTTTAAAGTACCGACGTATATGTACATGAGCAGGTCCCTAAGTGGTTAACCAGAACCCCCCCAAAAATTTGGTCTCTGTGTCCCCTGGTCAATCTTTTTTTTTTTTTTTTGGGGGGGGGGGGGGGGTTCTTATTTTTGGGCAAATGGGCCTATCTTGAGAAAGGGGCCTGGAGCTGCAGCTCCAATAGCCCCTATGTTAATTCGGCCCTATACAGGGTAAGGTTTCACATATACTTTAAAGAAGCTCTGAGTTTTAAAGCTCTCTAAATTGGGCTGGACAAGTATAATTATATGTATTGCACTCACTTTCTCCCCTAGAGAATTTTCTAGTGTAAAGTTTGGGCTCCTCCTTGCTTATACTGAAGGCAACCAGAATTCGTTGTAGACCCACAGAACTCTAAAAAGTCTATTGAGCATTTGCTAGAAAATGACTGTCTACACCAGGGATCCTCAAACTACGGCCCTACACATCCCATGAGGCATTGTAAAACTCTGACATTCACAGACATGACTAGGCATGATGGGAATTGTAGTTCCTGAACAACTGGAGGGCCGTAGTTTGAAGACCCATGGCATTGGTGTGCCTTCAGCAGAAGCATGCCAGCTGCTAAACGTTAGACCCAAAAATCTCTGGATCATTTGAATGGAGGTAATTGGGATGCAACTTACTACACCATATCAGTAGCTCTTCAAAACCCAAGTTTGGAACCCTGTCTGTTATTTTGTTGATATCAATTGATTCTCTGATATGGTTGTATTGTTGCCTATTGATAGATTTCATTGACTATGGTAGATCATGTCATACTGTTATGTTCTATTGCACTTTTTACCCTTAGCTTCATGCTCGTTTTGTCTAGGGGAATCGGCTAGTTGTTTTAAAATATGAGCTGTACTTACCGTTTACGAGATGCATCTTCTCCGCCGCTTCCGGGTATGGGCTGCGGGACTGGGCGTTCCTATTTTGATTGACAGTCTTCCGAGAGGCTTCCGACGGTCGCATCCATCGCATCACGGTTTTCCGAAAGAAGCCGAACGTCGGTGCGCAGGTGCAGTATAGAGCCGCACCGACGTTCGGCTTCTTTCGGCTACTAGTGACGCGATGGATGCGACCGTCGGAAGCCTCTCGGAAGACTGTCAATCAAGAAGGAACGCCCGCTCCCGAAGACCCATACCCGGAAGCGACGGAGAAGATGCATCTCAAACGGTAAGTACAGCTCATATTTTAAAACAGCTAGCCGATTCCCCTAGACAAAACGAGCATCCATCTAAGGGGAAAAATTGTTTTATGGGTGAACTCCCGCTTTAAATAAAGAATAAAAAAAAAAAAAAAAGTTTGTTTGAGAATAATTCCAGTAACCTTCAGCTTTGAGGGAGGTAAGTATCATGCATGTTAAACTTATCTTTGTGGTATCCTTAGCTAGATCTACTGCAGAAGGATCTCAGTTCTCCCAACTGTTCAGTTGTAACCCACATTCTTATGGTCCCTGGACAGTACACAAATCCCCAAAGACCTCAATAGGGCCAATAATGTTATTTTACCAAACTAAGCAGACAGGCTTTTTATTGCAGTGTAGGCATACAGTATAGGGTCTCTGTCATGGAAGAAGTATAGGGGCTGATATTTCTGCCTACCTTTTGAAAATCCCCCCAGTTATATCTTTTGGATGTTTTGCCCTAGTATGTCTCAGTATGGGCTCATGCACATTGGACGTTTTTGATGCTGCTCCTAGGGGCATCTAGCATTTTTTTTTCTGCCTCTAAATGCCCCTGCATGTTAGCCTATGTGTCCATGCACACATAGGCCTTTAGAGCGGTTTAGAGGCAGGGGTGTTTAGATGCAGAAAAAAAATACCTGCCCGTGCATCCAAGAGCAGGGTTGTTTTGGCAGAAAAATGCTTGACGCCTGTAAACACATCTGAATGCACCTAAGCACTAGGCACAGTTAGTGCTTGAGTGCTAGTTTCAGTGGACAGAATAAATCATTATTCTGGCCAATTAAATTATTTAATGCCCAAGCGATTGACGTGCCTAAATGCAATACACGCATTTACCAGAATCAAGTGTGTTTTTTGCCAAAACACCACTGCCAGGAGGAAAGGCATCTAGAAGAGATAGTAAAAATGTCCAGTGCGCATTAAACTAGGGCTGAAACAACTAATCGATTGACAACTAATCGATTATGAAAATAGTTATCAACTATTTTCATAATCGATTAATCGGCCAGTTGATTAGTTGGCCTGCATATAGAATGCATTATTTGTTTACATATCAGGAAATACAGTGCAGCACACATACAGCTCAGTACACCATCCATACATGTCACTAAGTGCCTGAGAATTTGTGAATGTGCAAGTGTGAGGAGCAATGCCTCATGGGACATTTAGTCCTGGGCAGGAAGTGAGTGGTTCTAAAGGCAGAAGGTGTGTTTTTTTTGTTTTGTTTTTTAAACCTTGCTATAGCGGGCACTTTATACTATACTTTGCAGCTTGCTATTGGGGGGAGAAGGCAGGAGGAGCCAGAAGCATTGGTGAGGGAGTCCAGAAGTGGAGGATCTGGGCTGCTCTGTGCAAAACCATTACACAGAGCAGGTAAGTATAACAAGTTTGTTTAAAAAAAAAAAAAAAGAATCACATTAAAGACTGCAGGGAAGATCAGCATCTGAACCCAGAGAAAGTGGAGGTAATAGAAGGCATTACAATTACTGTAGTTGGTTATTTATATTTACCACTGCATATGGATATATTTAAGAATAAATTGCCTTTTCTTTCATTTACATATTAACTAAATTGTACACCACACTTTTTTTTTTAAGATTATCCGATTAGTCGATTAATCAAAACAATAATTGGCAAAATAATCGTTAGTTGCAGCCCTACATTAAACTGTCATTTGCAAATTAAAGAGATAGGTCCACGAGTTGGCATACACCTTCCTGGTTCTAACTCATAGTAAGTCACCACATTTTGAAAAGTGGCTGAAATCCTGGAGTTCAGCCTTAACCACTTCAGCCTCGGACCATTTGGGTGGTCAAAGACCAGGCCACTTTTTGCAATTCGGCACTGCGTCGCTTTAACTAACAATTGCACGGTCGTGCGACGTGGCTCCCAAACAAAATTGACGTCCTTTTTTTCCACAAATAGAGCTTTCTTTTGGTGGTATTTGATCACCTCTGCGTTCTGCGTTTTTTTTTTTTTTTTTTTGCCCTATAAACAAATATTTTTTACTTTTTGCTATAATAAATATCACCAAAAAATATATACAAAAGTTTGTTTTTTCCTCAGTTTAGGCCGATACGCATTCTTCTACATATTTTTGGTAAAAAAAAACGCAATAAGCGTTTGATTGGTTTGCGCAAAAGTTATAGCGTTTACAAAATAGGGGATAGTTTTATGGCATTTTTATGAATATTTTTTTTTTTACTAGTAATGGCGGCGAACAGTTTTTTTTTTTTGTGACATTATGGCAGACACATTGGACACTTTTGACACATTTTTGGGACCATTGTCATTTTCACAGAGATCAGTGCTATAAAAATGCACTGGTTACTGTGAAAATGACACGGCAGTGGAGGGGTTAACCACTAGGTGGCGCTGTATGGGGTTAAGTGTTCCCTGCATAGCGATTCTTACTGTAGGGGGGATGGGCTGTGTGTCACATGACACTGATCTCCGACCCGAGTACACGGAGCCGAGATCAGTGTCATTCTCACTAGGCAGAGCAAGGAGATGCTTGTTTACACAAGCATCTCCCCACTCTATACCTCCGTGAGACGATCGCGGGGATCCCCATGGCGATCAAGTCCGCGGGACCCGGTATGTGAATATGCCTGTCCGTGCCATTCTGCCGACGTATATATACCGTGGGCGGTCCTTAAGTGATTAAAGTCCAACTTCATGCAAAAATTTTATTTATACTGCCTTGTGCATGAATTTCCTTACTCCTTAGTCTTGAATCCAAACACCTCTTCTTAAGCAACCCTACACTGTAACCATAGCAGGTGTCCTCACCACGCAGACAATGATGTAGAGACCTTTAGAAGGGCCCCAGAAAGTAAACAGAGGAGGAGAGAAGGGTTGTCACATGATTAGTTAGAGGGGAGGTGGGAGGCAGTTGCTAATATCCTGGAGTTGGGCTTTAAATGTGGTGCTGTATTCGTTTTCTTTTTTTTAGACTTTATCTTCACTTGTTATTTTCAACTTCCCTTAACAGACCAAACTGTCCAGCAAAAGTGTTGAGAATTGAGACAAACCATTTAAAGTGGAACTAAAGTTTTTTTACAACAGGCTGCAAGCTTGTAGGCTAATATCACATGCAATGTCTCTTCTGTGATTAAATACACCTACCTGCCTACTTATAGTCTTCTGTGCCATGGAAACTGAGCTGTGCATGCGCAGCTCAGCTTACATCACCTACATGGTCCCCGTGTGCTGATATGACTGACTTACATTATCCTGCCCTGGCCAAAGGGGATATTTAAAAGGAGAAGACGCCAGCGAGGAACCCAGACTGTTGGAGAGGAGGTAAGTAGAGAGCCTTTAGTTATGCTTTAACACTGTCAGGGGTGTTTACAATAGTCGACTATTCATGTAAAATCTTTATTCCCACCTACCCCCCCATAAAAACAAACAGTCACTGTAACTGCTTAAAGAGAGTTAGCTGGAGCCCAGGTTTACTTTGTTAAAGCGGGAGTTCACCCAATTCGTTTTTTTTTTTCTATTTTCCCCTTAGCTTCATGCTCGTTTTGTCTAGGGGAATCGGCTATTTGTTTTAAAATATGATCCGTACTTACCCGTTTTCGAGATGCATCTTCTCCGTCGCTTCCGGGTATGGGTCTTCGGGAGCGGGCGTTCCTTCTTGATTGACAGTCTTCTGAGAGGCTTCCGACAGTCGCATCCATCGCGTCACTCGTAGCCGAAAGAAGCCGAACGTCGGTGCGGCTCTATACTGCGCCTGCGCACCGACGTTCGGCTTCTTTCGGAAAATCGTGACGCGATGGATGCGACCGTCGGAAGCCTCTCGGCAGACTGTCAATCAAGAAGGAACGCCCAGTCCCACAGCCCATACCCGGAAGCGGCGGAGAAGATGCATCTCGTAAACGGGTAAGTACGGATCATATTTTAAAACAAATAGCCGATTCCCCTAGACAAAACGAGCAGGAAGCTAAGGGGAAAATGTGTTCGCTATGGGTGAACCTCCACTTTAAGCTGACAAGTCCATCTAAGGCCTCATGCACTCTGGATAGTTTGGTATCTCTCATAGATGCATTTCCTCCTGCCAGCAGTGTTTTGGCAAAAAATAAGACTGAAACTTGTAAATATGTTTAGGGGTTTAGGGGTGTTAAGCTCTTGGGCATTAATTCATTTCATTGGCCAGATTAATCATTTATTCTGGTTAGAATAAAACATTTCTAGCGTTAATTTGCGTTTAGATGACTTTTCAGACAAAATGCCACTGCTCCTGGATGCACTGGCAGCTATTTATTTTCTGCTTCTAGACTCCCCTGCCTCTAAACTCCTTTAACATGGATACACAGACAGGGACAATGAGGCCTGGTTCACACCTATGCATTTTTTGGTGCATTTTCAGTTTTGCAGAAACACACTACAGTTCAATTAACATAGTTTCCTATGGATGTAGTTCACATCTGTGCATTTTATGGTTCAAAAGCATGTATAAAAACTCTAAATGCACCTGCAATATGCAAAGGTGTGTATCAGGCCTAAGAAGCAGGAAAAAAAAAAACGTCAGACTTCCACACAGACGATCGTTTTTTTCTATCGTTTTTTTTATCCATAAGAAAAATTTAAAACATGTTCTATTTTTTTTTTACAAATGGAAAAAAGACAGATGGGGCCCATACACGATTGCTTTGTGCGATGAAAACAGTCCATCAGTCTGTTTTCAACGGACAAACCGATCGTGTGTACAGGGCTTAACACTACCCTCTCCTCTGCCCAAATTGACATTGCTAAAGTCCAAAGGTGTCTCAATTGCTCCTACATATAGAGTGGAGACACTCTAATGCCGCGTACACACAATCCGTTAAACCGATGAGAATGGTCTGATAGACCGTTTTCATAGGTCAAAACCGATCGTGTGGGCGTCATCGGTTATTTAACCATCGGTTAAAAAAAAAGCCAACTTGTTTTAAATTTAACCGATGGATTCCTAACCGATAGTAAAAAAACGATCGTTAGTAGACACAACCATCGGTTAAAAATCCATGCATGCTCAGAATCAAGTCGACGCATGCTTGGAAGCATTGAACTTAGTTTTTTTTCAGCACGTCGTTGTGTTTTACGTCACCGCGTTCTGACACTATCGATTTTATAACCGATGGTGTGTAGGCGCGACAGACCATCAGTCAGCTTCATCGGTTAAATGATGAAAACGGTCCATCGGTCCATTCTCATCAGATGGACTGATCGTGTGTACGCGGCATGAGACAGAAAGTGTGTACCTAGTAAGAAAATAAAGAGGAACTAAAGAAAATCCAAAAGCCTTGAAGTGGTTGTACTAGATTAAGGCTTACCTGTAGGTGCTGGAAATATCTTCTAAACCTCCACAGTTTAGGAGATATTTACAATAGAGACGAGTGCCGATGCATACGGCGCATGCGCCATAGACAACAGCGCAGGCGCACTTTAGAAACGGCTGTCCTGACGTTTCTAAAGGAAGGTCATGCCGTGAATGCGGGAGTGACATTACTTGACTCCGGCCAGTCACAGAGCCGGAGTTGGCAGCCCCGGAAGGAAGAGGGGTGAAGAATAGACACTTCCTGCAACACGGGACATCGCAGGCTTCGGTTTCAGGTAAGTGACACATAATGGGCTTTTATGCAATGCATAGTAGCCCATTATGCTTTCCCTTTGCAGGGAAATAAAGAGGAAGTAAAACCCATCAGGGTTTACATCCTCTTTAATAAGAAAACAAATTTAGCCTCCACATTTAAGCACTGGTAAGCTGCAATATAAACAAATGTTCTTTTTTGGGGTTGGTAGTGCTTTAAGTGGTTACAAATATATTCATAATGGCAGCTCCCATAAGTCTTTCTTTAACAATTTCAATGTATCTCCAGACTCACACAGAAGCAACAGAGGAAGTACAATTGACATTTGGATCATGGCTTTGCTTCTGCAGAAGGACAGGCCTGGAGCAGGGCCATGTACTGGACCTGCAGACCTATATTCATTGTTCTTGTTACTAAATGAAAGCATATAGAGTGTGTGTGTGTGTGTGTGTGTGTGTGTGTGTATATATATATATTCATCAGTGCTGATGAATACTACTGTCTGTTATAGTGTGTGATAAATAGAAGTGAATGCAGTGTGTGTAAAGTGTCTGGAGAAGCATGTCTAAGAACATAAGATAGTGTGGTTCCCTCCCATCCATCCCTATGCTTCACAAATGGGGGGGGGGGATATTCCCCAGCTGATGGAGGCTGAAAACCGTAAGGGATCGTCTCACAACTCCATCCTCACACAGAACACAATGCTGCCATAATACAGGCACATCGCCCAACTTTGCAATGTTTTGCCCTTTAATAATACGGATAGAAGCGCCCAATGGAATAGAATGTACATTCTTGCACGCTCTCTCTTCTTGTAAAATAAAGGCACGTTCTAATGCAATGAAATAAAAGCATGCAGCGGCCAGTAAAACCATTCGAATGCTTCTCACCGAAAGCCGTGGAAGGTTGTCCTGGCTGTTGTGACAAAGGAAAGGGCTGTGTAGCAGTCAGCGCCGTGGAAGGAAGCTGCTATCAATGGGCGATCCTGACCTTGCAGAGATGTAAAAGCTGCATCCTCCTTCTTGCCGTGTGTATGCTCATTAGGAGAGAGCTAATTACAGCATCCAACGCCCCTCTTCACCCCCCTCCGGTACGGTGCATGGACCGTGATGAAGATGTCAGGAATCCAGCAGATTTACATGGCACACGGATCGGAGATCGCCTCCTGAACGGTGGCTTTGATATCCCAGCCTTATATATTTGTCAGAACATGAAGACGGGAGAAGATGCGTCTGCTTCTGCGTGCTGGTGCTGATGAGGAGATGTCGCCTCTCTGGATTGGAGGAGATCGCCCTTGCCCCCGCCCCTCTTCTCCAAATTCTGAGCAAGGCAGTGGGCGGGGCGAAGTGCTCCAAGCTCAGGGCGAGTCTTGTCACTATGGATGCCGGAGCTGCAAGACCACAACGACGCTGAAGGGTGGGCACAGAACACCACTGCCGATCTCACTGCATTACATAATCCAGAAAATGGTGCCTAGCACTCCCTTCCTGACGATTGTGAATGCACAGCGGACGCGTTTGTGGCTGAATTGCTTGCTTTGCTTTTCCTCCGATTAAAGGCTGCTCTGATGACGTCACACTTGTATAATCTGCTATGACATGCCCGATAAAGCACATCAGCATGAGCATACCTTCTTCTAAATGAATGAAGGGCCAAAGTACTGCTAAATTCACACTGAGCGTTGCAGGTGACCCAAGATGTCTTCTCTGCATTGGAATCCTGGCTCTCTGCAGGAAAATTGGGGGGTGGGGGCAACATTTGCTGTCAACCGCAAAAAAAAAGAAGGGGGATGTTGAGAAAAGTCAGTTGTTCTCACAGGAAAATGCACATGCATGGCTGATATAAATCTATAATATCATCAATTAAAGGACAATGAAATGTTTTAGTTCACCTCCTTCTCAAATCGCTAATTGCTTGTCTCTGGTCTAAAGTAGTACTAAAAGCAGAACTTTTATTTTTTTTTCAATTTTGGATAAACGATAAGGAAAACTATAAACCAGTCCATTCTTTTTTTGTGTGTCATTTGTGTCCCATTCTAGAGACTTCCCTTGACTTCCTGCCCCATAACTAAAACAGGAAGTAAGAGGAAATCCCTCTAAAGCAGTGTTAATTTCTTTGACAAAAATATTTTCGTTATAATTTTCGTCAACGGCATTTTTCCAGTGACAGAAACTAAACAAAATGTTCTCAAAACTGACAAAAATCAATTCCAATTTTCCTCAATGAAAACAAACGGAACAACAATGTGAGGGAGAAACATTTACCCATGTGAACCTCTGTTTTATATCCAATGGCTAAATCTGTGTCTGTAGTTTGTTCAGTGATGGTTCGTCCATAGAGGGCGCTGGAGTGCCGCCCCCTCTGGCTCCGCACTGCCACTGACTAATAACATCGATTCATTGCACTGCATGAATCTATGTTATTGTCGCCGCTGCCACTGGTCTAATTCAGATGGCTGGACCTAGAGCGCCGGCCACCTGAATAACGGCAGCTGGATAAGACTGACAGGCGTCTCAGCCAATCAGGTTCACCGGTTCTGGCTATCGGTAACCTGATCGGTTCTGGCTGAATCGTCATCGAGCGCGGGAGAAGACGTGGATGGCTGACTCCAGTAAAGGTAAGTGCCGGGTGGGGTGGGGGGGAGGACGTTTTACAGGGCACAGCGGCGACGAAGGGCACAGTGACATCAATGGGCACAGTGGTGACAATTGGCACAACGGCATGAATGGGCACAGTGGCGACAATTTGGCACAGTGGGGGGACAATGGGCACAGTGGGGACAATTGGCACAGCGGCATGAATGGGCACAGTGGCGACAATTTGGCACAGTGGTGACAATTAAAGGGCACAGTGACATCAAAGGGAACAGTGGTGACAATTGGCACAGTGGCGACAATTGATGGCACAGTGGCTGTGTTTGATGGCATGGCACAGTGGCTGCGTTTGGCATGGCACAGTGGTGACAAATGATGGCACATTGGCTGCGTTTGATGGCATGGCACAGTGGCTGCGTTTGATGGCATGGCACAGTGGTGCGAATTGATGGCACAGTGGCTGCGTTTGATGGCATGGCACAGTGGCTGCGTTTGATGGCATGGCACAGTGGCTGCGTTTGATGGCATGGCACAGTGGCTGCGTTTGATGGCATGGCACAGTGGTGCGAATTGATGGCACAGTGGCTGTGTTTGATGGCATGGCATAGTGACTGCATTTGATGGCATGGCACAGTGGTGACAATTGATGGCACAGTGGCTGCGTTTGATGGCATGGCACAGTGGTGACGATTGATGGTACAGTGGCTGCATTTGATGAGCACAATGAGGCTGCAATTTTTTTCTTTTTCGTTTGCGCCCCCTTTTGAGCACCAGCCGCCACTGAGCTTGTTCAAACCTTAAAGCGGGAGTTCACCCCAAAAAAAAAATTTAACATTAGATTGAGGCTCATTTTGTCAAAGGGAATCGGGTGTTTTTTTTAAAATCGAAGCAGTACTTACCGTTTTAGAGATAGATCTTCTCCGCCGCTTCCGGGTATGGTCTTCGGGACTGGGCGTTCCTATTTGATTGACAGGCTTCCGACGGTCGCATACATCGCGTCGCGAGTAGCCGAAAGAAGCCGAACGTCGGTGCGGCTCTATACGGTGCCTGCGCATCGACGTTCGGCTACTTTCGGAAAACCGTGACGCGATGTATGCGACCGTCGGAAGCCTGTCAATCAAATAGGAATGCCCAGTCCCGCAGCCCATACCCGGAAGCGGCGGAGAAGATCGCTCTCTAAAACGGTAAGTACTGCTTCGATTTAAAAAAAAAATTGCTTCCCCTTGACAAAATGAGCATTAATCTAATCTTAAAAATTTACTTTTTGGGTGAACCTCCACTTTAATGTCATAAATAATAACATGTTATTAGATTTTTACTCCAGGAGTATATAATGTGTTTGGAAATTCTAGAGAAATGTTTAAATAATGTATTACAATTTAATTAACCACTTAAGACCCGGACCAATATCCAGCTAAAGGACCCAAGGTGTTTTTACAATTTGGCACTGCGCTGCTTTAACTGGTAATTGCGCGGTCATGCAATGTTGTACCGAAACAAAATTTGTGTCCTTTTCTTCCCACAAATAGAGCTTTCTTTTGATGGTATTTGATTGCCTCTGCGATTTTTATTTTTTGCGATATAAACGGAAAAAGACCGAAAATTTGGAAAAAAAAAGATTTTTCTTATAACAAAAAGTAAAAAATATCGAATAAACTACATTTTAGTCAAACATTTAGGCCAAAATGTATTCAGCCACATGTCTTTAGTAAAAAAAAATCGCAATAAGCTATATTTATTGGTTTTTGCAAAAGTTATAGCGTCTACAAACTAGGGTACATTTTCTGGAATTTACACAGCTTTTATTTTATGACTGCCTATCTCATTTCTTGAGGTGCTAAAATGGCAGAGCAGTACAAACCCCCCCCAAATGACCCATTTTGGAAAGTAGACGCTCCAAAGAAACTGCCGAGAGGCATGTTGAGTCCATTGAATATTTTTTTTTTTTTGTCCCAAGTGATTGAATAATGACAAAAAAATAAATTACAAAAAGTTGTCACTAAATTATATATTGCTCACACATGCCATGGTTATATGTGGAATTGCACCCCAAAATACATTCTGCTGCTTCTCCTGAGTATAGGGATACCACATGTTTGGGACTTTTTGGGAGCCTAGCCACGTATGGGGCCCCAAAAATCAAGCACCGCCTTCAGCATTTCTTTTTTTTTTTTTTTTTTCACGTCAGACATAACCACAGCAAGAGACCTGCTCATGATTTTATTCATAATTCCGTCTCTACTTCAGGTTTAGCATCATTTGTGGTATTTTTAAAGATATACTTTTATATGTATTCCTTAGTTTTCTTCTTTCTACCCTTTGACAAGATCAAGCTGGATCATTCATCATGAGTACAGAGTGCTACCATTATCACAACGTGGCACAATAGAAAAAGCCCCCCCCCCTCCACCCTCCCCCCCAGACCATCTCACGACTCCACCTAGTATTTTCATTTCCTTTACCGCTACATTCATTCCACTCTCATATTTTCTGCAAATCTCAGAGACTTTTTAAATCCAATCCATGGTTCCCAAATATCCTTAATCCCTGCCTTGTTCTTATCTAAACCGTAGTTCAATTTCTCCCTCCTATATGTACCCTCAACGGAATCAATCCACTCCCATATTTGCGGGCTTTCCAAGTTTCTCCATTTTAGGGGTATCAATCGTTTCGCTGAGTTCAGCAAATGCGGAGTCAATGATCCCTTATATTCCTTCACTGGTGTATCCCCCCCATGAAAGAGGATTACCCATGGGTTATCTTCTACTTCTTTTTTTGTTATATCTTTTATTAGGTCCCGCACTGTTCCCCAGAACGTTTTAATTTTTATACAATCCCACCATAGGTGGGCCATCGTTCCTCTTGCCCCGCAGCCTCTCCAACATTGCTCTGACTCTCCTACTCTAATTTTAGCAATTTTTTCTGGGGTGGCGTACCACCTCGTCAGACATTTGAAGTTCATCTCGGCGGTTCTCACATCTACCGCCGAAGTGTGGGCCAAGTTGAGAATTCTTGCTATGGTCGTTTTCCCCCTTGGAACACTTAAGTCTCTCTCCCATTTTTGAATATAGTTTATCGTATCCGACTCATCTATTTTCTGCAGGTATTTATATATTTTGGAAATGTTGCCTTTTGAGCTTTCGGTACAACACATTTGTTCCAATATAGTGTACTCCTCCCGTGTCCGCAAAGGGTGTGGGAGGCGCTTGACGAATGACACCAACTGACGGTATCTCCACTCGTCCAGCGCCCCAGTTTCAATCCTAAATTTAATTTCGTGAAGCGGCATAATTTTGCCTTTTAATATTATATCTTTTAACTGTGTTCTATTTTTAATCCACTTACCACCTACCTCTTTTGTCCCAGGTGCAAAAAATTCATTTTCTTTTAAAATCTATAAGGGGTGAGTTAAATTTTGATTTTAATTGTTTGTGTAATCTATCCCAAATCCTTAAGGCGTTATGTGTAATTACGTGTGTTGACATATGTAAGGTTCTATAATGTGGTGGGTTCCAAATTAATCTCCCTAATTGTGCTCTCGCTAATGTGCATTCGATACTTATCCACCTTTTGTCCTGTGACTCTTTAGCCCAATCTATGACCCGTGTGAGGACCGATGCGTTGTAGTACAGTCTGATATCGGGTACTGCCAAACCACCCTTTTTCTTGATCCGTTTTAAAATTTGCGCAGAGACTCTATGTTTTTTATTATTCCAGATGTATTTCATTATAAGGGAGTTAATTGTTTTGATGTATGACGGTGGCAGATGAATTGGGACCATTTGAAATTTATATAAAATTTTGGGAATAAGGATCATTTTTGCCACATTTATCCTCCCAAACCACGAAATAGGTCTATTATATATGGTTTTAATTTCTCTTTTTATTTCATCGAGAAGGGGGATAAAGTTTATTCTATATATTTTCTTGAGATTATTTGCTAGTTTTATACCTAGGTACTTTATCTCTCTTTGCCAGGAGAAGTTGTATTTCTTCCGCAGATGTAGTTCTTCCTCTTTATGAATATTAATATTCAGGATCTCCGTCTTTGCTGTATTTATTTTAAAATTTGAGACCTCACTATATTGTTTTAAGGTAGCCATTAATTTCGGGAGGGTGACTCTTGGACTACTTATGAAAAATAAAATGTCATCGGCGAAAGCTGCCAGTTTGTGCTCATCTTCACCTACTTCTACTCCATAAATTTCTGGATTGTGTCGGGCCATTGCCAAGAGGGGTTCCAATGATAGGACAAAAAGAAGGGGAGATAGGGGCATCCCTGCCTGGTCCCATTTTTCATCTCAAAAGGTGCGGATAGAGATCCGTTTATTTTGATCCTTGCACAGGGATGGTAATATAGGGTTTTAATCCGCCTCATCATCCTTGGGCCTATTCCTATAGCTTCTAAAGTTTGTATCAGGAACCCCCAGTCTACCCTGTCGAAAGCTTTCTCAGCATCTACCGACAGGAATAGACCGGGGATCCCTCTTTCTCTAATCTGCCCAAGGAGGAGAAGTGCCCTAACCCCATTGTCCTTTCCCTCCCTCCCAGGTATAAACCCAACCTGGTCTGGTTGGACAATGGCTGTCATCAGTCCCTTCATTCGTTCAGCCAAAATTTTTGCATATAGTTTAGTATCTGCATTCAGTAGTGAGATCGGTCGGAAACCAGAGCAAACCGTATTATCCTTTCCCTCTTTTTTAATCACTGTGATCGTTGCTGTTAATGCCTCTCTACTCATCTCATAGTCTGATCCCAGTCCATTAAAGTATTGACAGAGTCTAGGGACTAAGATGGTGCTAAATCTTTGTAAATAAGCAGACGTAAAGCCATCAGGCCCAGGACTTTTCCCCTTAGGAATGGTTTTTAGTACCTCGCTTATTTCCTGCTCCGTTATAGATTCCTCCATTCCTACTATCTCATGCTCTTCTAACTTCGGGAGACTAGCTTGCTGTAATACTTCCCTGATCTTATCCCTTTTTTCACATGGGTCCCTGATCTTTTGTTGGACACCATATAATTCTTCATAATAGCTTCGGAAGGCGTCCGCGATTTTATTTGTGGCGTAAACCAAATCACCATTCCCATTCCTAATTTTTTCAATGAAATTCCTGGTTTTCTTTTTTCTTACCATTCTGGCCAAGTTTTTACTAGGTTTGTTTCCCCAGACATATCTTTCTCTCTCTGTCCTGTCTATATATTTCCTAGTTTCTTGTTCCGCCACGGCTCTATATTCGTCTCTTATTATAATTAGCTTATGAAGTGTTTCCCTCTTTTGCCCCTGAAATTTATGTTCCTGTTCCAGCCTGTATATCTCCTCCCTTAACGTTTTTAATTTACTAGTTCTTATTTTATTTTTCCTTGCCCCTTCTGCAATAAAAATCCCTCTAATATAGGGTTTGTGTCCGTCCCACAGGGAAGCTCTTGAAATACCCTCCTTATCGTTCTCCTGGAAGTAGAGTTCCAGTTCTTTCTGTATCCTCTCGACCACCTCCTCGTCTCCCAACAGACTCTCATCCAATCTCCATTCTGGTGGAGTGGCTTTTTGTATAGAGGTCCTTATTTTCATGGTTATAGGAGTGTGGTCAGATATCGTCATGATCTCGCATCTTACTTCAATCACACTCTCCAGAAGTCTATGGTCGACGAGGATGTAGTCGATCCTCGAGTACGTCCCATGTACAGGTGAGAAAAACGTGTAATCACGGGCCTTGGGATTGAGGATTCGCCATACATCCACCATTTGATTTTGTGTCATTTGTCTTGTCAGTATCTTTAGATGTTCACGATTAGTCCCCTGTACACCAGACGTACTATCAAGGCTTGGGCACATGCAGAAATTGAAATCTCCCATCAATACTACGTGACCCTCTTCAAATTCTTTTAATTTTCTCAGAGTTTTACTGATGTATTTAACCGCATTCACATTGGGGGCGTAGACATTTGCCAAGGTATATACCTCCCCACCTAGTTTTATTTTCAAGAATAAGAATCTCCCCTCGGGATCTGTCTGTCTGTCCACCAATGTGAATCGGACTCTACTAGCGAATCCTATCGCAACCCCGCGGGATCGCGATGAAATTGTGTCTCCATAATACCATACAGGATATTCTGGTGAAAACAACTTTATATTAGACTCCAATGTAATATGGGTCTCTTGTAGATAAGCGATATCTGTTTTATATTGTGTTAATTCACAGAGAATTTTATGTCTCTTGATATGAGAGTTTAGTCCTTTTACATTATATGAGAGGAACTTAATATCTGTCATAAAACTTTTTTTTTTTTTTTTTTTTTGCACGTTAAGGAAATTTCTTGTGGAGTCGTTCAGATGGTAACCCTCCCTCCCCCTCCCCCTCCCTCTCCCCAATCCTCCCCTTCCCTCCCCTCCCATCCCCCTAGCCCATCCCTGGCCTGGGAGCCGCTCTTGGTTGCCTCCTCGCCTTCACCATCGGCTCCTCCCTTGTGGTGGTGCACCCAAGTGCTCCCCTAGCTGCTCCACCTCCCCCCTCATCCCCACCCCCCCTGTCGCCCCCCCACCCTGATCCAGTGTGGAAACAATCTACACTAGACTAATCCACCCAATCCGGTAGCTCAGGTACTGTTAAGTCCATTTTATGGCAGAATTCCGTCAATTCTTCTGGGTGTCTTAGTCGAGCGGTTTTACCCCCCTTTATTCCAATGAGGCATGCAGGAAAACCCCATTGGTACTTAATGTTTTGTGCCCGCATCAACTCTAGCAGGGGTTTCAAGTGTCTTCTCCTTGCCAACGTTTCTTTCGACAGGTCGGGGAATATTTGGAGCTCGGTCTCTCTATATCTCAGGGGCGGTTTCCCCCTAAGCTTTCCCCAGATTTCCGCTTTGTCCACATAGTTCCTAAATCGCACAATAACATCTCTTGGTCCGTATCTTTCTATCTGTTGGGGATTTCCTATACGGTGTACTCTTTCAATCTTGAGGGGCTTCGCATCTGCTGCTTTCTCTAGCAGGGGGTTAAATATTATATTCATAATTGCTCTAAGATCTTCCCCCTTTTCTTCTTCAATCGCACGGATTCTGAGGTTCTGCCGCCTGTTGCGATTCTCCTGGTCCTCTATCCGATATGCTGTCATTCTTTGATTGTCACTCATTACCTTAACTTGCTTTTTCAGTAATTTTATTTCCTGGTCCTGTTCTTCTATTCTCCTTTCTGTCGTTTCTACTCTTTCCAGCAGCCCACCTAGATCTAGTCTTATTCTGTTAATTTCGGTTTTTATTAGATTTTCCATCCTCAATAGCATGGTATTCATCTCTGCCTTCGTGGGGGGTTGTGTGTCTTGAGCTTGCTCTGCAGATTTACTATGTTCTTGTTCGCTTTCTATTGTCGTTTCTCCTCTGGAGCTCTCGACACTGCTCTCCCCCTTTCTTATCTCACTCTTCTTTTTTTCATTTTTTTTTACTAAGCCTGGGCTTTTAAGACTCCCTTCTTGGGTCATATATTGCTGTATTGAAGTATTTCCTGGATTGTTTTTAGGTGTTTTGGTGGTTACACCCCTCGTTGATCTATTCATTATGCTTTTGTTGGTGGGTCTGATTCTCTTCCCCAGTTTGAAGGTGTTTTAAAGATTACTGTTTATTTATTATCCTTTTCTTTTTTTCTTTGTTTTGTTTGCTCTGCCTTGCTCAGACCCCTACTTCAAGGCCTGAGTATTTTTCTCTTTCTTCCCTTTTTTTTCCTTTTTTCTCTGTGCTTCCTCTATTTTTTTTTGTCCCTTTTCTTATTTTTTTTTTTTCTTTTTTTTTTTTTTCCCTTCGTCACAGTAATCTAGCCTTATTATCTATCTCAGGCTCTATGCCAGTGGGGGCGTACGGCGTACCAGGTGTCGACTGAACTGACTTAACTGTGGAGAGATTTATACAGAAAAAGAGGGTACATCTCGTGACTGTTTGATCCTGTTTTCCTGGGAAATGGTATTGATTTCCCCTCTGTTTCACCGTTCATCGACAACTTTTAGACCGGGCTGTTACACCTGCGGGATCTATCCTTACAGTAGAAGGTGCTCGCTATGCGTGTGGATTTTTAACGGTTTATCAAATGTATACAGTGAACAAAATATCTGAAGAATTCAATGGTGCTACTGTTCGGTTTTTCCTTATTGCTCAACAAAAATGGGCCTGAGCCTTCCTGTGTGTCTTCAGACTAATTTTAATCTCGTGAGGTAGAGGGCCCCCCTCCGCTAGTGTTCATAAGTCAAAAGATAAGTTTATATGTAAAGAAAAGGAGTCTCATCAGTCTTCTTTACTGGCCCCTGTAGCCAGTACACCAGAGTTTTACTCAAATTTCTCAATCGCGTGCCGTTCGTCAGGTATGTCAAAAAGGCGTTTAAATATAGAAAAGGCCACCTCCCATATGGGAATAATCCTGCAACTTGTAATCCGCAGAACACTGCACAGAGTTCATTCCTAGAGCTGAGCATTTAAAAGGTACATCCGCATGGAAACATGAGAGCGGAAGGGGGTGGGAGGGGGGGCGAGGGATGGCGCCCCTCCTCCACTTGGCTCGACTAAGCGTCTCGCCCAGCCTCAGGGTCCCCTCTCTACTGTTATAGCACTGCCCCCAGTTGTTTTACAGCAAACAAAAACACAAACCAAAAAAGGAAACAACTAAATAAAACAGCCAGAGAGAGATAATGTATCCTTCCTGCTCTTTCAGCATATCATGCCTGGGTTGGATCAACAGCTAGACCCCAGAGTGTCCCACACCTGGAATCATCCCAAGATTAGACATGACAGTAGGCAGACAAGTTCATTCATAAGCTCATTACAAGGGGGTAGTGAGAATAGGGAGGGGGGGTCCGGGGGGGGCAGGGAGCCCGACCCCACTCGGCTCAACTGAGCGCCTCACCAATCCTCCAGTTCATCTCGCCGACCACCGCTGGACTATGCCGCTCCGTGGGGGGGGAAGCCTTGATGTAGCCCCGGCTGATAGTGTCACTGTGCTGTCCGCTGTGCTCCGCTCGGCCGTCCCATGTGATACATACAGTTCACTTGGGGATCGTGGGGCGCTCTGGTCGATCTCCGCGTTGTCGGGTCTTTGCGAGGGGATAAGTCTCCCGCACGGTCCTCCGTTTACTCAGCCTCTCACGCTGATGACCGTTGGTCCGTTGATGGGATCGTCAGAGACTCGGCGCGGCAGACGCCGCTAGCAGCCATGGAGCAATCGGCACCTCCCACCCTCACCCGCGTCACGTCCTCATCGCCTTCAGCATTTCTAAGGGCATACATTTTTTATTTCACTCCTCACTACCTATCACAGTTTCGAAGGCCATAAAATGCCAAAATAGCACAAAACCCCCCCAAATGACCCCATTTTGGAAAGTAGACACCCCAAGCTATTTGCTGAGAGGCATGTCGCGTCCATGGAATATTTTATATTTTGACACAAGTTGCGGAAATATGACAAACTGATTTTTGTTTGCACAAAGTTGTCACTAAATGATATATTGCTCACACATGCCATGGTTATATGTGGAATTGCACCGCAAAATACATTCTGCTGCTTCTCCTGAGTACGGGGATACCACATGTGTGGGACTTTTTGGGAGCCTAGCCGCGTACGGGACCCCAAAAACCAATCACCACCTTCAAGATTTCTAAGGACATACATTTTTGATTTCACTCCTCACTACCTTTCACTACCTATCACAGTTTTGAAGGCCATAAAATGCCAAGATGGCACACAACCCCCCCAAATGACCCAATTTTGGAAAGAAGACACACCAAGCTATTTGCTGAGAGGCATGTTGAGCCCATTGAATATTACATTGTTTTGCCCCAAGTGATTGAATAATGACCAAAAAAAAAAAAATGTACAAAAAGTTGTGACTAAATTATATATTGCTCACACATGCCGTGGGCATATGTGGAATTACACCCCAAAATACATTCTGCTGCTTCTCCTGAGTACGGGGATATCACATGTGTGGGACTTTTTGGGAGCCTAGTCGCATACGGGACCCTGAAAACTAAGCACTGCCTTCAAGATTTCTAAGGGCATAAATTTTTGATTTATTTGGGGTCCCGTACGCGGCTAGGCTCCCAAAAAGTCCCACACATGTGGTATCCCCGTACTCAGGAGAAGCAGCAGAATGTATTTTGCGGTGCAATTCCACATATAACCATGGCATGTGTGAGCGATATATCATTTAGTGACAACTTTGTGCAAACAAAAATCAGTTTGTCATATTTCCGCAACTTGTGTCAAAATATAAAATATTCCATGGACTCGACATGCCTCTCAGCAAATAGCTTGGGGTGTCTACTTTTCAAAATGGGGTCATTTGGGGGGGTTTTGAATTATCCTGGCATTTTATGCACAACATTTAGAAGCTTATGTCACACATCACCCACTCTTCTAACCACTTGAAGACAAAGCCCTTTCTGACACTGTTTGTTTACATAAAAACATATTATTATTTTTTTTGCAAGAAAGTTAAGTTGAACCCCCAAACATTATATATTTTTTTAAGCAAAGGTCCTACAGATTAAAATGGTGGGTGTTGCATTTTTTTTTTCCACACAGTTTTTGCGCAGCGATTTTTCAAACGCATTTTTTGTGGAAAAAATATTTTTTTTTATTTTAAAGCACTAAAACACACTATATTGCCCAAATTATTGATGAAATAAAAAAGATGATCTTAGGCCGAGTACATGGATACCAAACACGACATACTTTTAAAATTGCGCACAAACGCGCAGTGGCGACAAACTACATACATTTTTAAAAGCCTTTACAGGTTACCACATTGGATTTACAGAGTAGGCCTACTGCTAAAATTACTGCCCTCGATCTGCCCTTCACGGTGATACCTCACATGCATGGTACAATTGCTGTTTACATATGACTCCAGACCGACGCTTGTGTTCGCCTTTGCGCAAGAGCAGGGGGGGGACAGGGATGCTTTTTTTTTTTTTTTTTTTTATTTAGCTTTTTTATTTTATTTGTAAACTGTTCCTTCCATTTTATTTTTTTTCTACCATTTTTATTGTTTATCAGGGAATGCAAATATCTCTTATGATAGCAATAGTTAGTGACAGGTACTCTTTTTTTAAAAAAATGGGGTCTATTAGACCCTAGATCTTTCCTCTGCCCTCAAAGCATCTGACCACACCAAGATCGGTGTGATAAAATGCTTTCCCAATTTCCCAATGGCGCTGTTTACATGAAAGCCGACCGCTGGCTGAAAATAATGATACCAAGATGATACCAAAACCTGCAGGCATCATTCTGGTATAACCATTCAAAGTCCAGCAACATACCAGTACGTTGATGGTTCCTGTTGGCTGAACGAAAAAAAGATTGATCGGTGGGTATGCCCACCATTAGAATACCTCCCTTCATTCACCCACTTCTAATCATGGGCATACATGCACCATTTATATATGCCGAAGCATGGGGGCATCCTCCCACAAAAAAGTTATGCCGTGTACACATGGTCAGACTTTTCCACGGGAAAGCCTCCGTAGGAATGTCAACCGTAAGTACGCGACATTAGGAGCAAAATTGCTCCTCCGCCCCTAATGCCCCCATGCTTCGGCATATATGCTCTTTTTTTAACTGTGGTGGTGAAATCACCTCCTACAGCGTTGGAGTCGCGGCTTTATATATCGTGGGAGCAAACGCTGTTGCTGTCACGCTAAATAAATCCGCGCTGCAACTGAATGGCGTACCTGCTAAGCAAATGATGGTTAACATTAAAACAAAGTAACATTACAGTATAACATTAAGTGCATACCATACCTGCAAAGCAAATACCAACAAAAAAAAACATAGTAAAAAAGAAAAAAAAATTTAATGCAACCTGTGCCTAAAATATATATATGCCGAAGCATGGGGCATTCTCCAGCAAAAAAGTAATGCCGCGTGCACACGGTCAGACTTTTCCACGGGCAAGCCTCCGTCTGAATTTTGACCGTATGTACTCGGCATAAAAAGTTATGCCGTGAACACACGGTCGGACTTTTCCACGGGAAAGCCTCCGTAGGAATGCCGACCGTATGTACGGGGCATTAGGAGCAAAATCGCTCCTCCGCCCCTAATGCCCCCATGCTTTGGCATATATGCTCCTTTTTTAACTGTGGTGGTGAAATCACCTCCTACAGCACTGGAGTCACGGCTTTATATATCGTGGGAGCAAACGTTGTTGCTGTCAAGATAAATAAGTCCGTGCAACAGCTGAATGGCGTACCTGAAAACAGTAAAGTAAATTACATACCTGAAAAGCAAGCATGAAAAAACATAACAACAATAAAACTTTGCAGAATAGAATACAGTAAAAAAGAGCAGAACAATAGAGAGAGAATAGAGAGGAAGAGAACAATAAAACGACAATTTTTTTTTTTTTGGGGGGGGGGTTTTTTTGTTTTTTTTTACACTTTTTTTTGTAACTGTAACTGTTCAACTTTTCGGTTCCAGGTTTGGGTCTCTCAAAATGCGATGGCATCTTGGGAGACCCTGTGTAAGTGTGCCTAGCCTGTGAAATGTTTTACCCTATGCTAATATTTCACTAGTGTGTGGAAGCATTCAAAACATTCACCAACACAAAGACCAGGATCAGCAGGACAGTGGGGACAAAAATAACGGGTGTCACGCCTAAATCCGCGCTTGGTACAGACACGACATCTTCTTTGGGGGGCTTGTTGGGTAGGGGTACTCTCGAGGACATAAGAAAAATGCCTCTCATGCAGTCGGCTTACTGCATTTGGTAGGGGATGGTGAGGTGCAGAACCGCCTGGATACAGGAGTTCTAAGATGATCTCATCCTGGAAGTCAAGGATCCATTCTGCCCTAAAGCTTTGTATAAGACATAAGCATTCAGTAAAGTCAATTGAAATAAATATAGAGACACTTTTTTGTACCAGCGTCTCGCCTTACAGGCAATATGATACGGCGCCATCAACTGGTCCTTGAGGTCCACCCCTCCCATATTTTTGTTATATTCGTGGACACAGAGGGGTTTCTCCACAAGACCAGCCGCCGTATGAATTTGTACTGTCGTGTCTGCGTGAAGGGTGGTAAGAACGAAAACATTCTTATTGTCCCGCCACTTCACAGCGAGCAAATTATTACACCTGCAGCAGGCTCTCGCCCCCAGCCTAAAACGGGAATCTACAAGCCGCTGGGGAAAGCCCCGGCGATTAGATCGCACGGTGCCACATGCTCCAATCTGACGATTAAACAAGTGACTAAAAGTGGCACGCTGGTGTAATAATTGTCCATTTATAAGTGGTACCCCTTTCCGAATAAGGGTGACACCAAGTCCCACCCGATCTTGCCAGCGCTCCCCATGTAATCTGGGCATCCTTCCGGCTCTACCTCACTATCTTTGCCCTCATCAACCCTAAAGCTCCATGTGTAGCCTGTTGCCCTGTCACAAAGCTTATAGAGCTTGACCCCGTATCTGGCACGCTTGCTGGGAAGGTACTGCTTGAAAGACAAGCGGCCAGAAAATTTAATCAGGGACTCATCAATGCATACAACTTGCTGGGGATTAAACAAGGCTGCATAATGTTCATTGAAATGGTTTATGAGGGGCTGAAATTTGTAGAGCCGGTCAAATTCAGGGTATACACGCGGACGACAAAGTGCATTGTCACTGAAATGCAAGAACCGCAGGATCGCCTCGTATCGTTTCCTGGCCATGTGAACAGAGAATATGGGCATATGGTGGTGCGGACTTGTGGACCAATACATCCGCAACTTCGGAAATTGGTGTATGCCCATGTTGAGGGTAAGGCCCAGAAAGGTCTTAAATTCGGAAACTGTAAGTGGTTTCCAGTCTCTGGCAAGGACGGACTGGGGATTAGCGGCGATGTGAGTACCAGCATATAAATTACTCTAGTCCACAATAGATCTATAGAGATCTTCCGTGAAATACAGCGAATAAAAATCAAGTGACGTAAAATTAGCTGTATCCACCTAAATACCGGGTTGGCCAGTAAATGGGGGAAGTACGGGTTCTGCAGAAGTGGTGGGGACCCAATCAGGATAGGCAAATTCTGCAGGAAAGGCACTATGGGCACGACGGGCCTGTCTTTGTCGTCTTCTTCTTGGTGGCAGCGGGAAACTACTTGTGCTTGCCACCTCGCCAGCTTGAACTGCACTTATGGGACTCGCCACGTCACCACGTGATACTGCAGTGCTGAATGAACGACCAGGGTGTACTAGGCCACTGGTGCTTGCCAGTTTACCAGAAGGAATAGCGGTGCTAGTACTTCTCTTCTCCATACAAGGTTCCTGCGGTTCTTGCTGCTCAACAACATCAGAACGGGGTCGGGTACGCCTGGCCTTAGCAGGGACCACAACTTCGTCGTCAGAGCTATCTGGCATGGAGCCGCTGTCGTAAATAGGATCGTATTCTGAGCCAGAATCTGACAGATGCGTGACCTCCTCTTCACTATCTCTCATGCTCAGAAACAAGTAGGCCTCTTCATCAGTGTACGTTCGCTTTGCCATTTTGGGCTCTAAATTTAGTGGTACACTAGTGATGATTCACAGGTAAAAAAAGCACCTGACTGTGTCAGCAAACGTAGAAAACGCTTCCAAAAAAAACTGTTAGCGATCACAGGGATCAGGCCTGTCTCTGCGAACGCTGCAGTTATGTGTGTTGTGTTTTGGAAGTGACAGTGATCGATCGATACTGCACTTGGGTGGGTTGGGCTGGGCTGGGCGGAGGGGCTAACAATGCTTTTTTGGAACCCTAAACTGCTGGGTACGCTAGTATAGATCTGATCAGATCAGGTATCGATCCGTTCAGATACTATACCACTAAGGGGGTGTATGCTTTGCGCGTGGGTTTAAGCGTTACTGGCACTAACCTAACGCTGCCTGGGGCGACGCAGACCCTGACTGACGCTAAAATGTAATTGATATCACCCGCCGGGCGATCAGGGGGTAAAACCTTTATTGGGTTATATATGGGGGTTCCTGACGCTTTCTAAAAACCTGGCGGCGAACCTAAATAACTAAATAACTAACTGGCTAACCTGCGTCACCAGTGACACTTATACAGTGATCACTGGTGAAAGGGTTAACTCTAAGGGCAATCAGGGGTTAAAACCTTTATTTATAGGGGCTACCCTGGACCTAAAGGGGCCTAAAGCTAACTGCTCTAACACTTTTTTCTGTCACAAATGACACTAAATGCAGTGATCAGAAAATAAATGATCACTGCAATCAGTGACACTGTGACAGGAGGCTGGGGGGGTGTGATCTGGGGGTGACTGGGGGGTTATGTGCCTATGTGTGACTGTGTCAGTGTGCTGTTAGTGCAACTCACAGTTATGATGTCTTCTCTCCTCAGCGTCGGACGAAAAGACCGCCACGAGGAGAGATGACATAATTTCCTCTGCCTGTGTTTACAGTTCACAGGCAGAGGGCGGGCAGAGGAGCATTCTGACTGGCTGGGAGCGATCGCTAGGGGGTGGCTAGAAACGAATAGCCTCCCCCTCATCCCGGATCGCTCCCAGAGCCCACGGACCCGCCGCATGTAGCGGGGGGGGTCCCGATCGGACCCCCGACCCACGTCAAGCAGAGCACATACAGGTACGTACATGTGCCTGTCCGTGCCATTCTGCTGACGTATATCTACATGCGGCGGTCCTTAAGTGGTTAAACACATTCGATTTTAGCCAACAAAAATATGACTAAAACTAAAACAATTCCGATGAAAACTAAAATGGTGTTTTAGTCAAAAGACTATGGCCCGGATTCATAGAAAATACCCTGTCATCAGTGGGAGTAAACAATTTCCCATCTTTGGTGTCAGTGAGTAGTGTTGAGCAGAATACGCCATATTCGATTTCGCGATATATCTCGAATATATAGTCGAATATTCGAGATATATTCGCTAAATTCGAATATTCGTGATATTTTATCGAAATGAAATGATTGCGAATTTTCGCTATTGCGAAAATAATTGCGAATTTTCGACAACTGCGGTAGGAGCACTCTGATTGGCTCAGAATATTCTTGATATTTTTTCGAAATTTCGCAAAATGCGAATGCGATATTTATTGCACAATTTCGACAAATGCTGTTGGAGCACTCTGATTGGCTCAGAATATTCGTGATATTTTATCGAAATTTCGCAAAATGCGAATGCGATATTTATTGCGCAATTTCGACAAATGCTGTAGGAGCACTCTGATTGGCTCAGAATATTCGTGATATTTTATCGAAATTTCGCAATATTGCGAATGCGATAATTATTGCGGAATTTCCCCAAATGCTGTAGGAGCGTTTTGATTGGCTCATTCTGAAATCGAATATTCGAGATATTTTAGCGCAATTTCACAAAATGCGAATGCGAAATTGATTGCAGATATTTCGAAAACTGCTGTAGGAGCACTCTGAAATCGAATATTTGTGATATTTTAGCGAAAAAAATATTGCGATTGCGATATATATTGCAAATTTTCGATCGCGCATGCGCAATCACGCGAACAACACGCGCCCAACACGCGACCATTTCCTGGACCCTTTCAAATTTCACACTCGCTGAGGAAAAGATGCTGATTAGTGTAAGTATTTTGACCACTGTTATTTCATTATCTTTAACTGCATTTTAGTCTAGTTTAAAAGTTAGTATATAAGATCAGATATTAGTATTTCCCTAACAATGTGTCTCCTGTTGTTACAAAACTACAACTCCCAGCATGCCTGGACAGCTGCAGACACCCTGGTTGGTAAATGTGTATTTAGGCACTTTCCTTGCTATTTAGCATAATGAATTTAACATGTTGTGGACATAGGACGTATGCGAACGTCCTGACTTCAGGGTCCTTAAGGCCCAAGGACGTTCGAATACATATTGCCCTTTAGATGTTGCAGAACTAAAACTTCCAGCATGCCTGGGAATGCTGGCACTTCTAGTATTGTAAGTTCTGCAGGCCCACATTTTTCAGACCTTTATGCACAGGTCTCTAAACTGTGGCACCCTAGATGCAGCAAAAGTAAAATTCTTAGCATGCACTGACAGACCGTGGCTGATGGGAGTAGTAGTTTTGCAACAGCTGGAGGTGGACTGGTCTTGAAACCCTGAGTTAGGTAACAAACTCGTAGTGTTTTGCAACCATTCTGCCTCCAGCTGTTTTTTTTTTCTGTTGAAAAGCCTGTGGCGTGCAAAACACAACCCAAAAACTCCACCCGGTGCAGGGAAAAATGTGCACACACATAAAGAGTGACATCACAAAAAACTGCGACGGGTGCATACGTCAGTGGTCCTCCGAAAAGGACCCGTCTCTGATCCCCCGGGGCGTTAGGCTCCTGACAGGGAAAAGAGTTACTGTGGTCCATACAGCCGAAGCCATATGGACCCATCTTGGTCCAAGCAGCCGAAGCCACAAGGACCCAACATCCTCGAAGGGACTGCCGAAACAGAACCCTCCTCGGTGAGGCTCCCCCGAAGGGAGACCCCATGAGAGCCGGTGAACCTAACCAGAAGGCCGAGTCCACCAACTCCCAAGACTTTCAGAGACCGGCCCGAGGACCAGCACCCTATTTGCCACACATAAAGTGCAAGCACCAAAACAAAAAGAGTGACAAACAAAACAGAACACGGGGAAAAATAATAAAAGAAAGTGGGGAAAAGGAAGATGGGAGAGTGAGGAAAGTGACCAATGTGAAATAATTCTGCCTCCAGCTGTTGCAATTACCCCCCCCCCTCTCCCCCAATGTGAATGTACAGGGTACATTCACATGGGCTGTGGCTTACAGTGTGCTTCTAGCTGAAGCAAATTTGGCGCTGCAGCTCAAACCCTCAGCGGGAAACTACTGTGAACCCCATGCCCCTCTGACTGTACCTTAAAAACACTACACCACACTAAATATAAATGAAAAAACAAAACATATACACATACCCCTACATAGCCACCCTCACCTCCACATTAAAAGAAAACATCTTGTACGGCACTGTTTCCTAAACGGAGCCTACAGCTGTTGCAAAACAACTCCCCGTTATTACCGGACAGCCATTAACTGTCCAGGCATGCTGGGAGTTAAAGTATAATTGTTGTACAGCTGGTGACGGTGAGCTACATGGTGTATCAGAGCATGCTGGTAGTTGTAGTTGTTAAATAACATCAACTCCATTATTTATTCAAAATTAATTCATCAAAAAGTCAAAAGAAACAAGCATATTATTGTTCCTATATAAAGATAGGGATGAAAAAAAATAATCTATTGTACAGGCCCATTATAAGTGTCCAAAAATAATTATAGCGGTCAGATGAATAGCAACGCATATCTCCCCTATACGTGTATCCTGTGTTGTTAATCATATATACATAATTATGCAAATGATAATGGCTGCTATATTTATGCAAAAAAGGTGGCGACCGAAATGGCAGGATATAAAATCTGTCATGTTACCCCTGTCATTGATTAATAAGGCGAGAATGCTTCCAATTGTTGAATACCATAGATTTCCGTCATATATCCATAAGGCTTTAAACAAAAGTATTACAATATACTTTGTTCTTCATCTTGCAGAGGTTCCTAGAAAAGGGCTACGATCAGCTGCGCAGGCAGCCTGATAAAAAGGCCGTGGTCAGCGCCCTAATGACGGAATTAGGCGGCCAACACGATCGCCTGGCGATCGTTAAAAAATGGTCTGACATGAAGAGGCGCCACATGGACCGTGTCAGGCATATCCGGGATAAATATCATCCAGGTAAGTTATTGGTGACAGTTATGGTTTTTTTTCCAAAGTGTATTTTGTGCGTAAACTCGAGAGAGGAGCCGGACTGCAGGAGTTGGGAGTAGGCAGGCCTCCCCCAGAGGCAATCTGCCACCTTTCTCCATGCCCCGGGTGGCAATGGCGGGTGTGAGGGGGTCCTCCCACACAGACCGTCCTACCTGCTCCGCTTCGAAGCCCAACGGGGCAGAGGGACTCCCTATAAGGCAGTGAGAGGATTTGCCCGCTCAACCAGCCCCGTTAGTCCTTCGCCTCTCTTTTTAGAGACCGCGTGGTCAGAGTGCCTGCATGTTAACCCAATATCGAGTGCGTGTGTAATTGTGGTGGTTTTTGTGGGAGGGGGGTGGGCGTACTAAGCGCAGGCTTACCTCGCATAGCACACCCACCGGGGGCCGGGCTGAGACCACCAAACTCAATTCACATGTAGCCGAGAGCGGGATCCGAACCCCTAGCTGCAGAGGTGAATCGCTTGTCAGCGCAGTGGCAATCGCGTTGAGCCACCGCAGCTCCTTTGGTGACAGTTATGTAAGGTCATATGTAATTAATGTAAGGTCAGATGTTGTTAACCCAGACGCCATGTTGTGGTAACATATATCACCACCAGCCAAGGTATTCATAGTACTGTTGAAAAAAGACATGGGACAGCAGACAGGAACACAGAAGTTATGTGGGAACATACTTTTCCCATTGCTTTGCATGGGACTTTAAACAAAAACCCCGACCCTCACCAATGGGGGTAGTTAAGGGATAAATTAACGATCCTATACTTTAAGTGGACGTATAAGTAACATGTGACCAAGTGTTATCGAAATATCTACAGCTGTTATGAAGTAACATGTATTTCCCATAGAGTTGAATGGGACTTTAAAGAAAAACCCCGACCATGGCAAATGGGGGTGGGTAAGGGTTAAACCACCTATCCTATGTTTGTGGCTGACATATAAGTAACCTGTGTGCCAAGTTTCATGTAAATATCTTTAGCCGTTTGGACGTGATGCTGGAACATACATACATACATGCACACACACGTTGAGTTTTATATATATAGATTCCCACTAAATTCCTGTGTTAGGCGTGGGGTTGTTATAGTAATCCCGTGTACTCCATCAGGCCCTTTTTTTAACATGAGATCGTCTGAACAAAACAAAGGAGACAAAGACATCTCATTTTACCATGGTGGCAGCCCAGCTCACGCTCAGTCCCCTGTAGTGCCCACAAGACCCTTTAATATAACATTGTCCCATTGGTTAACTGTCTATATAAATTAATTTGTATTCATATACAATACAGCAGAGTACACAGAATTTGCATACGTCATTAGAAAACATTTTAACATATATGAACATTGTGTTATTATAGGAGCTTCTCTACCAGCTGTGCACCCCAAGCGCACAAGGCGACAGGCCGCAGAGGAGGAGCAGGAGGAGGATGTGGAAGAGGAGGAGAGGGATGAGGAGGAGCAGCCAGGGCCATCCACATCACCATCCCCAGCTCCTGTGGAGGAGCAAGAGGAGGAGCTGCACCCCCCCCCCCCAAAACTTCTGGTGGAGTAGTGGGTGACGAAGAAGAGGAGCAGGATGAGACGGTTCATTTTACCATCAATAAGGAGGGTAAATATGTGCACAGAGATTAATACAATTTCAACAATAAAATGTAGCTCTAAAAATGGACAGCATTTAAAGCAGGGCTGTGGAGTCGGTAGATAAATGTTCCGACTCCAACTCCGACTCCTCAGTTTTATGTACTTCAGACTCCGACTCCCCGACTCCCCGACTCCCCGACTCCGACTCCTCTGTATTAATATGCGAATGTATTTTATACATTCCTTGAGGGAAAGAAACGCAACCTACCACAGGACTACTGGCTGGGAAGCCAACAGTCTACTGTATTGCACAGTTTAAGCAAAAGACAAACACAATGAAAACAATCAAGTGACTGGATAGTAGCAGCAGGCATAAACATCAGGAACAGGATCTTTACCAGTTCAAAAATACAAACCACATTATTTGGTTGTTTTAGAACAAAAACAAAGCTTATCTATAATGAACCAAAAACAAAATCTGCAAAACCTAGAAATGGTTTATATTAATCTTGAAATGTAGTTCTAGGCTTAGCAAATGCAAATAAATTCAATGTAGAGTTCTAAGGAAGAGAATTGCCTCTGCCAGATCCTCTTTCATAGAGGCTCTTAAGTCAGACTTTATTATTTTTAGGGCTGAAAATAATCTTTCGTAACGATCTTTGAAATCCAAATGTTTTTTTCTTATATCCTAACAGTTTTGCAAAAGCTCAAGAGGAAACAATCTGCCATGAAAAGTATGACACAGAGAATACTCTCAAATGAGCAGCAAATTCTTTTTTTAACCCGCCAAAATCAACAGCTGGCGCAACAACTGACGAAAAATTTTGATGAGGTGGCAGAGCTTCAGAAGCTCATGTCTTAATTTTTTTTTTTTTTTAATAAAAAATGTTATATTTTGCAAAGGTTTCATTTCTTATTGAGATTGTTAGTTTTTTAAACACATCTAACTTCACATCTAACACATCAACATCAACATCAACATCAACACATCTAACTTAATAATAACCAAAAACATTTTATACTATTACTAGCTGAATACCCGGTGTTGCCCGGTCTTCCTATCTTAACCTTTTGGGGAGGAAAATCATAGTAATATAAATATACCCATCTTTTATATAAGGGTGTAGGTAAGGGTTAATTTAACTGTTATATATTTTTATTTGGCATATAAGTAATATGTATAGCAGGTATTATTGAAATATCTCTAGGCGTACAGAAGTTATGTGGGAACATACATTTCCCATTGATTTGCATGGGACTTTAAAGAAAAACCCTGACCCTCACAAATGGGGGTAGTTAAGGGATAAATTAACTATCAGTGGTATCAGTGAACAGCAGTGGTAATAGGAGTATAGAGTGGGAAATAACTTCTGACATAGGTGTCTTGACTGAGCAGCAGCGGCAGTAGTAGTAGTAGTAGTAGTAGTAGTAGTAGATACAGAGTCATATCACTTGGGCAGGAGGTGCCATGATGAACAGCAGTGGTAATAGGAGTATATAGAGTGGCAAATAACTTTTGACATAGGTGTCTTGACTGAGCAGCAGTAGTAGTAGTAGTAGTAGTAGATACAGAGTCATATCACTTGGGCAGGAGGTGCCATGATGAACAGCAGTGGTAATAGGAGTATATAGAGTGGGAAATAACTTTTGACATTGGTGTCTTGACTGAGCAGCAGCAGTATTAGTAGTAGTAGTAGATACAGAGTCATATCACTTGAGCAGGAGGTGCCATGATGAACAGCAGTGGTAATCGGAGTATATAGAGTGGGAAATAACTTCTGACATAGGTGTCTTGACTGAGCAGCAGCAGCAGTAGTAGTAGTAGTAGTAGTAGTAGTAGTAGTAGTAGATACAGAGTCATATCACTTGGGCAGGAGGTGCCATGATGAACAGCAGTGGTAATAGGAGTATATAGAGTGGGAAATAACTTTTGACATAGGTGTCTTGACTGAGCAGCAGCAGTATTAGTAGTAGTAGTAGATACAGAGTCATATCACTTGGGCAGGAGGTGCCATGATGAACAGCAGTGGTAATAGGAGTATATAGAGTGGGAAATAACTTTTGACATAGGTGTCTTGACTGAGCAGCAGCAGTATTAGTAGTAGTAGTAGATACAGAGTCATATCACTTGGGCAGGAGGTGCCATGATGAACAGCAGTGGTAATAGGAGTATATAGAGTGGGAAATAACTTTTGACATAGGTGTCTTGACTGAGCAGCAGCAGCAGTAGTAGTAGTAGTAGTAGATACAGAGTCATATCACTTGGCCAGGAGGTGCCATGATGAACAGCAGTGGTAATAGGAGTATATAGAGTGGGAAATAACTTTTGACATAGGTGTCTTGACTGAGCAGCAGCAGTATTAGTAGTAGTAGTAGATACAGAGTCATATCACTTGGGCAGGAGGTGCCATGATGAACAGCAGTGGTAATAGGAGTATATAGAGTGGGAAATAACTTTTGACATAGGTGTCTTGACTGAGCAGCAGCAGCAGTAGTAGTAGTAGTAGTAGTAGATACAAAGTCATATCACTTGGGCAGGGGGTGCCATGATGAACAGCAGTGGTAATAGGAGTATATAGAGTGGGAAATAACTTTTGACATAGGTGTCTTGACTGAGCAGCAGCAGTATTAGTAGTAGTAGTAGATACAGAGTCATATCACTTGGGCAGGAGGTGCCATGATGAACAGCAGTGGTAATAGGAGTATATAGAGTGGGAAATAACTTTTGACATAGGTGTCTTGACTGAGCAGCAGCAGCAGTAGTAGTAGTAGTAGTAGTAGTAGATACAGAGTCATATCACTTGGCCAGGAGGTGCCATGATGAACAGCAGTGGTAATAGGAGTATATAGAGTGGGAAATAACTTTTGACATAGGTGTCTTGACTGAGCAGCAGCAGTATTAGTAGTAGTAGTAGATACAGAGTCATATCACTTGGGCAGGAGGTGCCATGATGAACAGCAGTGGTAATAGGAGTATATAGAGTGGGAAATAACTTTTGACATAGGTGTCTTGACTGAGCAGCAGCAGCAGTAGTAGTAGTAGTAGTAGTAGTAGTAGATACAGAGTCATATCACTTGGGCAGGAGGTGCCATGATGAACAGCAGTGGTAATAGGAGTATATAGAGTGGGAAATAACTTTTGACATAGGTGTCTTGACTGAGCAGCAGCAGTATTAGTAGTAGTAGTAGATACAGAGTCATATCACTTGGGCAGGAGGTGCCATGATGAACAGCAGTGGTAATAGGAGTATATAGAGTGGGAAATAACTTTTGACATAGGTGTCTTGACTGAGCAGCAGCAGTAGTAGCAGTAGTAGTAGATACAGAGTCATATCACTTGGGCAGGAGGTGCCATGATGAACAGCAGTGGTAATAGTAGTATATAGAGTGTGAAATTACTTCTGACATAGTTGTCTTGACTGATGCAGAGGAGTCATGGGAGAAAGTCATGTGGTCAGATGAGACCATAATATAATTTTTTGGTCATAATTCCACTAACCGTGTTCGGAGGAAGAAGAATGATGAGTACCATGCCAAGAACGCCATCCCTACTGTGAAGCATGGGGGTGGTAGCATCATGCTTTGGGGGTGTTTTTCTGCACATGGGACAGGGTGACTGCACTGTATTAAGGAGAGGATGACCGGGGCCATGTATTGCGAGATTTTGGGCAACAACCTCCTTCCCTGAGTTAGAGCTTTGAAGATGGGTCGAGGCTGGGTCTTCCAACATGACAATGACCCAAAGCACACAGCCAGGATAACCAAGGAGTGGCTCTGTAAGGAGCATATCAAGGTTCTGGCGTGGCTTAGCCAGTCTCCAGACCTAAACCCAATAGAGAATCTTTGGAGGGAGCTCAAACTCCGTGTTTCTCAGCGAGAGCCCAGAAACCTGACTGATGTAGAGAAGATCTGTGTGGAGGAGTGGGCCAAAATCCCTCCTCCAGTGTGTGCAAAGCTGGTGAAAAACTACAAGAAAGGTTTGACCGCTGTAATTGCAAACAAAGCCTACTGTACCAAATATTAACATTGATTTTCTCAGGTGTTCAAATAGTTATATTCAGCACTGTAAATACATCAGGTCCGGGGCTCCATCAGGGAATGCATGACAAGGGACCCTTCAGCGCCCTGAACCGACGGCGGGTGCCAGAAAGTCACCGCCGATCCAGGACTCATTCATCTTTATGAATGTGAGTCTGTCCACGGAGTCTGTGGACAGACGGGTCCTCTTGTCCGTGACCACCCCACCTGCCGCGCTGAATGTCCGCTCAGATAGTACGCTGGAGGGGGGGCAAGACAATAACTCCAGCGCATACTGAGCGAGCTCGCGGCAGGTGTCCAATCTGGCAACCCAGTACTCCATGGGGTCGTCGGTGATCATACTCTCAGAAGCACCGACGGACGCCATGTTATCTGCCACCATGTGGGCCAGCCGCTGGTGGTGACTGCTGCTGCTGCTGGTACTGGGTCGCTCCGATTGGAAGAACATCCTCATCTCATCCATTAGGTCCCCTGCTCGGCTGCTGCTGGGTGCAGCCACCTGCTGGGTGAGATGAGGGGGGACAACTGGAGGCCGGGGAGTTGCCTGCTCCAACCGGCTGACAATGCCTGCCTGCAGTTCCTCCATCCGGTGCTGCCTCCGGCTGGCTGGGATGAACTGCTCCAGTTTCCCCTTGCACCTGGGATCCAAAAGGGTGGCCATCCAAAAAAAATCCCTCTCCTTGATGGTCTTAATCCGGGGGTCCCTCCTGAGGCATCTCAGCATGTGGGCAGCCATGGGGAAGAGCACAGCCCGCTGTGACTCCTCACTGCTGCCCAGGTCAATGAGGTCAGACTCTTCATCCCTGAGGCGCTGATGCTCACGCTCAGAGATGCCCAACCCCCGGACTATCGGTGCCCCCAACACCGGCTCTCCCTCCTGACCAGGCCCTGACTCCAGGACGACACCAGCAACCACCTCCTCATCATCATCATCCTCCTCCTCCTCGTCCTGGCCCTGGTCTCGGTGGAGCATTGCTGCCTCCTCCTGCTCCACCAAGGCACTCTCCCCAGCTTCGAGCAGGCGATCTAGTGTCCTCTCCAGCACGAACACTATAGGGAGCACGTCATTGAGGCCGACATGCTCCCTGCTCACCATCTTGGTCGCCTGCTCGAAGGAGGACAACACATGGCAGACCTGGTGTATCTGCCTCCACTCCGCACAGGTGATGAAAGGGAGTTTTAGTGAAGTCCTCTCAGTGCCTAGCTCCAGCAGGTACTCCCTCACCGCCCTTCGCTGCTCCCACAACCTCTTCAGCATGTGGAGGGTGGAGTTCCACCGCGTCACACTGTCCACAATCAGCCTGTGAAGGGGCAGCCTGTTGACCCGCTGCAAATTGGACAGGGACGCGGTAGCGGTTGGGGAGCGCCTGAAGTGGCTGGCAATCCTACGCACCCTTAACACAATGTCACTCAACCCGGGATAGGTGCGCAGGAACTTCTGCACCACTAGGTTAAGGACATGTGCCAGACAGGGCACGTGGGTCAGACTGCCAGCATTGAGGGCGGCGAGTAGGTTGCTGCCGTTATCACAGACAACCATACCTGCCTGGAGCCTTCGGGGTGTCAGCCACTTCTGGACCTGAGCCTGAAGTGCGGTCAGCACTTCAGTGCCAGTGTGTCTCCGGTCCCCTAAACTAACAAGCTGGAGCACGGCCTGACAGCGCACGTGCCCCACACTTGAGTAGCTACGGGGGCGCTTGCTGGGAGGCTCAGCAGCTGCGGAGACAGTGGCTTGAGGGAGACCAGCAGTTCTCCCCTGGACACCCCGGGGCGGCACCACAAAATCGGTTGCCGCCGATCCCTCCCCGGCACCTCGGAGGGAAACCCAATGGGCCGTGAAGCTTATGTAGCGCCCCTGCCCATGCCTGCTGGTCCAGCCATCCATTGTCAGATGAACCCTGTCGCTGACAGCGTGATCCAGCGACAGGGTTACATTCTGCACAATGTGCTGGTGTAGGGCAGGGACACCAGTCCTGGCAAAGAAATGGCGGCTGGGGACACGCCATTGGGGTTGGGCCTGCTCCAACATCTGCCTGAAGGGGTTGCTGTCAACTATGTTGAAGGGCAGCAGATGTTGGGCAATAACCCTTGCCAGGAGCCCATTGAGGGAACGCACACGTCGGTCTCCAGGGGGGAAGGGAGTGGTGCGTTTAAAGGCGTCAGAAATCGACGCCTGGCGACGGACGGCAGTGCAGGACACAGACGCGGAGGGTGCTGTGAAAGTAGAGGTCTGGATGCCGGTACCAGTAGCTCTACTAGAGGGAGCGGGGGGGCATGACCTGCTGGGAAGAGATGAAGCTGTGGCAGGGGCTGCTGTACCCTGCTCACTTGTGGTGGTGGCGCTGCTACCACCACCACGCTTCATCTCGTCATACACCCGCCAATGGTTGATTCGCAGGTGCTGGTTCAGGGCTGTGGTACCCACACGAGCCAAACACTTCCCTCTCTTCACCCTGACTTTACAGATCTGGCAGATGGCCACGGTAGGGTTGTCTGCTACCAGGGTGAAGTAGTCCCAGACAGGTGACTTCAGCACCGCCCTCCTGTCAGATGGGGTGACGATGACTTGCACCTGCTGGGACTCGGTGCGCACAGGTGGAGCTGCCTGCTGCTGCTGCTGCTGACACCTCCTGCTGCCATCATCAGTCGAGACCCTGACGCTGGTCTCCCTGGTGGTGACCTGGCGCACCATTTCCCCAGGGTGCCTACCTTCCCCGTCTTTACTGACGCAGTGAGCCGACGAGTCAGATGGCACCCATGATGGGTCACCCTCCTCTTCGCCCCCAGAGATGTCAGACCAAGGGCTGAGATGTTGTGGTCTGAGGGAACCAGCTGACATGGAGCCTCTAGCCTGGCTCCGCTGTCCCCTCACCCACGCCTGGGTCTGACTAGGTGCTGTTGTTGCCTGCACCAAAACAGCAGCACCACTTTGAAGGGATGTCTCTGGGATACTGCCAGCAGGTATCCCATCCTCCTCATCCATCCCTTCAAAAAGGTCCTGACCATCAGGACAGAGCTGGAGGTCTGCCTGATGCATGGCTCCCCCAAGAGATCCCTCTCACTGTCGCTGTCGAACAGTAAGATGCTGGACTCTTGGGGGCTGGGGGGGGGGGGGTACTGAAGGCACCGGTGTAGTGGTGGTACTACTGAGAGTCGGGACAGACGACTCAGTGGCACTGCTGTGCCCCATATAGTCCACCACTACTGGAGCCTGAGATGGCAATATCGGGCGGCTGCCCGATGGAAAGAACTCCCGGATCAGGCGGACTCCCCTTCCACCCGATCCTGTAGCACTAGTAGGGGCGCGAGAGGTACCCCGTGCTGGCAGCGACCCAGCACTGGGAGTAACTCCCCTACCCCTGCTGCCACGGCCACGGCCACGGATGCCGCTCATAATTGCTGATGTGGGGGGGGGGGGGGGGAAACTTTATTGGGGCGGGATATGTGAGGAAGGTGTTTTTTTGTATTTTTAACAGACAGGCACGCAGACAAAGACGTAGACAGACGGCTACTAAACTATAATAAAACTAGTACACCAAAGACAAGGACTACAAAAAAAATATATAAAAAGTACTAAACAAACACTAACTGCTTACACAAACTTAAAGACTATAAACTAAAGCTATTTTTTTTTTTTTTTTAACACTAACTGACAAGGACTACAACTACAAAAAAAAATGCACTAAACAAACACTAAATAATAAAAAAAAATTTTTTTTTTTTTTTTTTTGACAAGACAGACACTAAACACACACTAAACTAAGCTAGCTGAAAGAAATGTACACTAACAGTATGTACACTTACTACACAGAAATCTATCTAACACTAAGCTAAACTACCTGAACAACACAACACAAAACGTAGCTTTTAAAAAAGCTCTTGGGTCTTTTGCTTTGAAAAAAGCAGTTTATAATCAGTAGAATATGCACTGAAATCACTAGCAAAGTAGCAATGAAGCACAATGCTGATGCTGCAAGATCAATCAGGAACACAGACACAGGAACACAGAAACAGTCCACACTCTCTAGCCACCTTCTGAATCTGCAATGAAATGGTGCTGGGAGTGACCTTATATAATGTCTGTGCAGGCAGGTTCCTATTGGTTGCAAACCTATGACAACTGTGGTAGGAGAACTCTGATTGGCTCTGATGCAAAAGAAGGGCGGAGAAAATAATAGCGCAATATTCCTATTGCCGAATATTCGCATTGCGAATATTCGGCAAAATAAAATGATCGCTTCAGCTTCTCGGCCCAAGGTCTCTAATCATACCAGCAATGCTTTTAGACGTCGATGGAGATATCTAGGATGTGATCTGTTTTAAAAATGAAACTGAAAAAATCGCTCTGATGCGGAAGATAGGGGCGAAGAAAATAATCGCGCGATATTGCGATTGCCGAATAATCGCATTGCGATTTTTCGGCAAAATACAATGATCGCTTCAGCTACTCGGCCCAAGGTCTCTAATCATACCAGCAATGCTTTTAGATGTCGATGGAGATATCTAGGATGATGTGATCTGTTCTAAAAATAAAATTGGAAAAAATCGAATATTCGGAATTGCGAATATTCACCGCGAAATTCGAAATATAGCGCGATTACTCGAATATGCTATATTCGAGCCGAATATTCGCAATACGAATATTCGTGAGCAACACTATCAGTGAGAGGAATTGTGCCCCAATCGTTGGTGTCATTTGGTGGGAAGAATCATGCCCCAACATTGATGTCATTTGGTGGGAAGAATCATGCCCCAACATTGGTGTCACTGGGAGGAACTCTGCCCCTATCGTTGGTGTCATTGGGAGGAACTGTGCCCCATCGTTGGTGTCATTGGGAGGAACCGTGCCCCATCATTGGTGTTAATGGGGGAATTTTGTCCCAATGTTGAAGTCAGAGGATGAAATATTGCCTCAAGGGCCGGACAAAAGCAGGCAAAGGGCTGCATATGTCCCCCGGGCTCAAGTTTGGAGACCACTGCTCTAAAATAAAGAAATCCCTGGGTGTCACAGAACTAGTGTCTCCATTGAAAGATTTTCCCTCTGTTCTGGTGACAACCCAAAATGTGGGGTTTTCTTTCACTCTAAGAACTCTTTCACACTCCCAGCGCGCTGCGTTAGTGCTAAAGTGCTGCTAGTTGTAGCGGCGATGTGTCTTAGTTTTAGCAGCGATTTCAGGCCGCTAGCGGGGCACATTTAACCCCCGTTAGCGGCCAAAGAAAGGGTTAAATGCACCCGAAAAGTGCCACTGAAGCACTTTGCAGGCGCTTCGGCAGCGGTGCCCTTTGATTTTAATGGGCAGGGGCGGTGGAAGAGTGGTGTATACACCAATCCTAAATCGCTCCAAAGATGCTGCTTGCAGGACTTTTTCTAAAGTCCTGCAAGCCCACCGCTCCAGTGTGAAGGCACTCAGGCTGTCACACTGGGGCTGAAGGGGAGGCATTTTACAGGTGCTATTTTAGCCCTTTAGCGCCTATAAAACGCTTCCAATGTAAAGGGGTCTAAATGATAACTGTAAACAGGACAAAAAGAAAGAAGGAACCTGCCTAATGGGGGCACAGACAGTATTAGAAACCCAACTGGTATCCTAGTCCCTATCCACTCTATCCAAAATTAAGTACCTACTTTTAAACAAGTAAGAAGGAAGTAAAGTCAGAACCAGTGATGAACAGAGTTTACACGAGTTAAAGGGTCACTAAAGGAAAAAAATTTTTTTGCTGAAATGACTGTTTACAGGGTATAGAGACATAATAGTTAACTGATTCCTTTTAAAAATTATTAAAAATAGATAAAAATCAATCATATAATGTACCTGCAGTTCTAGTTTCGTTTTTGCTGTTGTTTCCTGTCTCTCTGATGTACAGAGCCAGAGAGCCAATAGAGGGCAGTGATGGTTTGTAAAACGAAACTGCATTGGTGCTGAGGGGTTTTAGACACACAGTAATCACACCTCCTTGATTAGTGACCACAGTGAGAAAGCTCCCAGTACTGTGGTTATCAGGAAATAGACAACCAGGAAGTGTCCAGAACAGAGAGGAATTACAGCAACATCAAAGCAAAAAACGAACAATGAGGACATGAAACCAGGACTGCAGTAAGGTAAAGGAAGCTATTTAGCTAAAAAAAAAATCCTTTAGTGACCCTTTAAGCTCAGGGTATGTTTGGCAACTTTTACTGAAGTTCAGACATGTGCATGACGAAAATAAAATGTTTTGTTTCGGATTGATTAGTTAATCTAGTTATTTCGTTTAGTTAAAGCAGATGTCCGCTGAAATGTTTTTTTATTAAAAGCCAGCAGCTACAAATACTGCAGCTGCTGACTTTTAATATTAGGACACTTACCTGGAGTCCAGCGCCATCCGCAGCAGAGGATGAGCGATCGCTCGTCACTCTGCTGCCCCCCCGCCATCCTCGGTGAGGGAACCAGGAAGTGAAGCGCTCCGGCTTCACTGCCCAGTTCCCTAATGCGCATGCGCGAGTCACGCTACGCCTGTCGATTGGCTCCCCGCTGTGTTCTGGGAGCCGAGTGTTCCCAGAACACAATGGGGGGACGGGAGGTGACGTCATGCCCACAGTTTACCCGAGACTGTGTGGCCGGAAGTGGGTGCAAATACCTGTCTTTAGACAGGTATCTGCACCCCCCTCCCCCTGAAAGGTGTCAAATGTGACACCGGAGGGGGGAGGGTTCCGATCAGCGGGAGTTCCACTTTAGGGTGGAACTCTGCTTTAAATTTGGTTGATTCGTTCAATCCACTTTCGGAATTCGCATTCGGAATTTGTATTTGGAATTTTAGAATTTTCTTTGATTTAACGATTATTTCGATTTGAAAGAATCAAATCGATACATTTTCAAAATTGGCCGAAACAAAAATGTTATATTGTTTTCGATTCGAATGCAGCAAAGTGAACAAACAAAAGAAAAATCTTCATCAAATGATTACAATAACTCTTTAAATCACCTTTGGCTTAACAAAAACAGCATTATTTCGAAATGGTACTCTAATAACACGCACAGTCTTTGATTTCAGCAATATGTGTAGTGAGAATTCGACTGGAGTTCAATGTAAAATTCAATTCGAATTTGAGTCTGAGTTTCCAAAATCCAGACAAATTTTACTACGCTATTTGGAGCATTTGGTAAAATTTGTTTTTATTGTAATTTGGGTTTTCGGCTATATTCATATCTCTAAATAACGAAAAATGTGTCCAAATATTAATTCGGAACAAAACAAACCGCACATGTCTATCAGATACCGAATCCAAACCCAACTTAAATCAATAGAAATTTAATTTTAGAAATCAATAATAACCATTTTCTAGACTAAAAGACAGCGGATTGCCAAATAAAAGACATGGAGAGCTAGGCAGTGCCCTAAAGGGACATGTACCAAAGCTAATAAAAAAAAAGTTAAAAAAAATTTGTTCAGGAGACGGTCTTTTCAGGTTGCTTAACCCCTTCCTGCAGCCCATCAGAGTACCCGAGTACCTATCTGCAGCCCATGCCTCATAGAATATACCTTGGGGTGTTTGCTTTCCAAAATGGGGTACTTTTGTGGGTAATTCTACTGTCCTAGTGGTCCAGGACCTTCAAAAGTGTGATAGGTTGGAATACAATTAGATGTGTACCGTATTTGACGGCGTATAAGACGACTGGGCGTATAAGACGACCCCCTATTTTTCCAGGAAAAATGTTGGTTTTGGGATATACTCGCGGTATAAGACTACCCCCTTCCTACTAGTCTTTCTGGAAGCTGAGGGGTAGCCAGAACAACCGCTGACAGGAACAACCGCTGACAGAAACAGGCTTTTTTCAGATCTCACTGTGCCATTACATTACATTACATGCCTCACTGTGCCATTACATTACATTACATGCCTCACTGTGCCATTACATTACATTACATTACATGCCTCACTGTGCCATTACATTACATGCCTCCAGTGTGCCATTACATGCCTCACTGTGCCATTACATTACATGCCTCCACTGTGCCATTACATGCCTCACTGTGCCATTACATTACATGCCTCCACTGTGCCATTGCATTACATGCCTCCACTGTGCCATTATATTTCATGCCTCCACTGTGTCATTATATTGCATGCCTCCACTGTGCCATTATATTACATGCCTCCACTGTGCCATTACATGCCTCCACTGTGCCATTACATTACATGCCTCCACTGTGCCATTGAATGAAAAACTTATATAGCGCGGCACATGCGAACTGAATCGCTTCTGGGCGCTGATTACATTACAACCGCTGACAGGAACAACCGCTGACAGAAACAGGCTTTTTTCAGATCTCACTGTGCCATTACATTACATTACATGCCTCACTGTGCCATTACATTACATTACATGCCTCACTGTGCCATTACATTACATTACATGCCTCACTGTGCCATTACATTACATGCCTCCAGTGTGCCATTACATGCCTCACTGTGCCATTACATTACATGCCTCCACTGTGCCATTACATGCCTCACTGTGCCATTACATTACATGCCTCCACTGTGCCATTACATTACATGCCTCCACTGTGCCATTATATTACATGTCTCCACTGTGCCATTACATGCCTCCACTGTGCCATCACATGCCTCCACTGTGCCATAACATGCCACCTCTGTGCCATTACATGCCTCCACACTGTGCCACCACATGCCTCCACTGTGCCACCACATGCCTCCACTGTGCCGGCCAAGACGATATCCCTACCTTACTTTCTTTTCAGATTTTGGCTTCCAGGCTGCGGGCATCCATGATTCAAAAGCCACGCCTCCTCCTCAGACTGTTCCGTGATAGGCGGAACACTAATTTTCCCAGCAGGGTCTCTGTTCAGTGTTCCGCCTATCACGGATGTCCTCTCGTCCGAGGATGAGAAGGCATCCGTGATTGGCGAAACACTGAACAGAGGCCCTGCTGGGAAAATGAGTGTTCCGTCAATCGCGGAACAGTCTGAGGAGGAGGCGCGGCTTTTAAATCATGGATGCCCGCAGCCTGACGGAGACAGGTACCAGCGTATAAGACGACCCCTGACTTTGGATGCATTTTTTTGCATCCAAAAGGTCGTCTTATACGCCGGGAAAATATGGTAATTTATGCTCCTAGATCACTTGAAGGGACTACTTCAATGTTGGACCATGCTATGTGGCCAGGCTGTGTAAAGGTCTCACACATGTGGTATCGCCATACTCAGGAGGAGTAGCAGAATGTATTCTGGGGTATAATTTTTACCATGGACAGTACATGCTATGTGTTAGAAATATCATATAAATTGACCACTTTGTGTAAAAAAAAAAGTTTTCATTTTCTTTCCACGTTTTCCGAAGACTTGTGGAAAAAATGAACTGTTCAAAAGACTCATTATGCCTCATAAAATATACTTTGGGCTGTTTGACTTCCAAAATGGGGTCATTTTGTGGGTACGGTAATTAAATTGTCCTGGTGGTCCAGGGCCTTTAAAAGTGTAATAGGTTGTTAGGAAATTTGTATGTGTAATTTATGCTCCTAGAACGCTTGACTGTGCTCCCTGCATGTTGGACCGATCTATGAGGCCAGGCTGTGTAAAAGTCTCACACATGTTGTATCGCTATACTCGGGAAGAGTAGCAGAATGTATTTTGGGGTGTATTTGGAAGTATGCATATGCTGTGTGTGAGAAATAACTTGGTATTATAACAATTGTTTGTAAAAAAATAAAAATTAATTCCCAAGAATTGTGGGATAAAATTACAACTTCAAAAAACTTGCCATGCCTCTTACTAAATACATCAGACTGTCTACTTTTCAAAAAGGGGTATTTGTACTTTCCTGACATTTTAGGGCCTCAAGAAATTAGACCGTCAGTACATCAGGTGTGATCAATTTTAAATGATTGGCACCATAGCTTTGGCAAATGATTGGCACCAAACGAACACCTGATGTTCGTGTCGAACTTACGTTCGACTCGAACCGCTGGCTAATCCCTAGTCTTAGTAAGTTCGACTCGAACATTAGGTGTTCATTTGTTCTAAAACGAACCAAACATATGGGGCGTTTGCAGGAAATTTGAGCGCAGCGGAATGCCCCATAATGCACTGCGAGATCGTAGTGCATTGCTGTATGATGATTGGTCAAAGCATGCATCTGACCTGCATGCTTTTGCCAATCACAGCGCGCTCTGCTGAGAGAGCCATAATTGGCCAAAGGCAGGGTGCCTTTGGCCAATCATGGCTCAGGGGGACTAAGTTTAGGCCCCTAACTATATAAGGCTACTTACATAGCGGCCGTGTGTAGTGTTGTTGGCGTGGACGGACAGATAGCTTGAGTTAGATTAAGCAGGCAGGTTAATCAGTTAGTGGCAGTGTATTTGATATATATATATATATATATATATATATATATATATATATATATATATATATATACTCTGCATTCAGTGTAGCATTTATATACAGTACATTCAGTGGTGTATAGTTTCTAATACACATCAGGCGGTGTACACAGTATATAATACAGTGTAGTGTGGTGTTGCAAAACAAAAATTACATCATGTCTGAAAGGCCACCAAGGCAGATGGTCACAGGCCACAAAAAGAGGGCAAGCAGCCTCTGTGTCTACAGTCAACAGTGGTGGTCATGGACATCCTCTGCAGGTGGCCGTGGGGCACACTTGTCCTTTTTTTTTGCTGCTGGCTGTGTTATTGTGCCACAACATGCAGAAGAGTTGGTGGAGTGGATAACAAAGCTGTCCCCATCCTCCTCATCCTCTGTCACCCAGGCTCAGAGTAGTTTGCCTTCCAATGCAGCTGCCAAAGCGGCCTATTCCACCAGTTCCTTGTCCACAGTCACTCCATCTGTAGCCCCACCATCATGCATGGAGGAGTCCCCAGAATTATTCAACTACAGTGTCGGTTATATGCTGCTGGAGGATGTGCAGCGATTTGAAGGCTCTGATGTTGGTTTACAGGTTGAGGAAAGGAGTAACGTGAGCCTAGAGAGAGGCAGTGCCACAGAAAGACAAGAAAATGGCAGTCATGTTCCCCCCAGCTTCAGTATACTGCCAAGTTTGCTCCAGTGATGAGGAGGGGGGGGATGATGAGTTCACTGACTGTACGTGGGTGCCTGGGAGAAGAGAGGAGGAAAGTGAGGAGAGGGAGGCACAACTCCAATGAGGCAGGATGTCCTCTAGGGGGCAACTTAAGGGCAGCCACTCTATTGCATCACACTGCATAGCTCCGCAGGTGCAGTGCGCTGCTGACTCCCGCTGACTTTTAAAGGTTCCTTGGTGTGGGCGTTTTTCGACACGTATGCAGCAGATCGCACCGTTCCTGTTTTAAATCTATGTCTGAAGCGGATCAAGCGTGGCCAGAACAGCAGATGCTTGGGCACCACATGCTTGACCAGACATATGACGACCTGCCATGCAGTCCGTTGGCAACAGCACTTAAAAGACCCACATTATAGAAAAAGATGGACTTCTCCTTGCTCCTCATCTGGGATCTCCAACTTTACTATTCCAGTCCTTTAAAAAACCTGCACTGAGAGGAATGAAGGTATAGCAATAGGTGTCCCAAATACTTGCATCCAATCTGCTAGCAGTACACCACCAATTGATTTTAGCAGGCAAATTTCCCTACCCCAGTTGCTGAACCATAAAAATAAATTTGGTCCCAGCTATCCACATGCTCAGCGTCTGTCAGGAAGGGCATGCCAACGTCCAAGATGGCGGCCGTAGAAGACGGGCAGTGACTCCAGTTCCTGTGAGAGCGCCGTTGGCGCGCATGCACGTGCGCGAGCCGCGGCTTGCACCCCATGACCGTTTGGCGCCAGACAGGCCATTTAAACTGGGTCAGTTGCCAGACTCAGGTGCTGTTCGTTCTACAGCGTTTGTGTTCCTGATTCCGGTATCCGATTCCTGTTTTTGTTACCCGACCCGGCTTGTCCCTGACATTCCTGCCTTCTGCCTGTACCTGAACCAGCTTGTTTGACCTTGCTTCTGCCTGCCTCTTCTGCTACCTCGCTGACAGCCCAATACCGACCCGGCCTGCACTTTGACTCCGTTCCTGCCTTTGCTTCTGTTCCTGACGTGCCCGCTAGTGTATGACCCGGCCTGCCTGCATCCGCTATCTCTCCAGTCCTTCTGAGTCCTGTTGAGCACCCATCCATCCACAGCCTCATCTGCTCTCCTGTCTGTGGTGTTCCTGCACGAAGTCGCCCCTGCTATCCGCTGACAGCTGCTCCTGGTCTTCTCCTGCAGCGGTGTCCTCCGCGGTCTCTTCAGAGGTTCCAGCCCAGCGACTTTATCAGCGATCCTGCCAGGCACTCATGCGACTCTGCACTCTTGCGCTTCCTGTCTGCTCTACCAGGGGCTCGGAGTCAGAGCTGTAAGAGAGGCCGTCCTCCGCACATCAGGCTCTACCGCCAGGTACGTGACAGTAACGGACAGCCATGTCTGAGCCTGTGCGAGGACCCTCTCCCATGGAGGAACTGTGCCAGCATCTGGCTGACCTGGCACGGGCAGTGAAGGATCTACCAGCAGACTATACTCAGATGGAAGGACGAATACAGACCCTGTCTTCTGCTGCTAGGGACCTGCACCAGTCTCCGCCGCCCAGCAGGGGGCTGCCTCCGCCCCGGCAGTTGTCATGCTTCCACCCGAACCCAGGGTCCCGACCCCAGAAAAATTCCTTGGAGATCGCAGCAAGTTTAGATCCTTCAAAAACGCATGTGAATTGTATTTTGCACTGCAGCCTCCCACCTTCTCTCTGGAGGCCACGAAGGTCGGCTTTGTAATTTCCCTATTGCAAGGGGAACCACAATCCTGGGCCTATCGTCTCCTCGAGCAGAAGTACGGGTGTTTAGCAGACCTAGCCTCATTCTTTGCCGCCATGGCCCAGTTGTACGAGGATCCCCAGGAAGCTGCTTCCGCTGAAGAGGCCCTTCGTTCACTTCAACAAGGTCGCAGAGCAGTGGAGGATTATGTCTCTGAATTCAGACGATGGGGCTTTGATACCAATTGGAATGATGCCGCATTATGCTACCAGTTCCGCATGGGCCTCTCTGAGTCCCTCAAGGACGAACTTGCCCGAGTGGGGGTGCCTTCTACCTTGGAGGCTCTGATTGACTTATCCATCCAAATCGATCGTCGGTTGAGAGAACAGAGGTCTGAGAGGGCTGCGGGCCAGTCACGGCCAGTATGGATACTACCACGGGTTCTCAGCCCCTTCAACCCTGCTCTGCTGGCCCCTGTCCTGGTCGCGTCTGACGCACCAGAACCAATGCAGATCGGCCTACTCCTCCCTTCTCTCACCGTTGAAGAACGCCAACATCGTCGCCAGCAGAATCTTTGCCTATACTGCGGAGGGTCTGGTCATTATGTGAGGTCCTGCCCAGTTAAACCCCCGTAAGTGCTTCTCAGTTACTTCTCCTTCTGCAACCTTGAACATGCCCAGCAATTCTGCTCACCTTGCTCTCTCCATTTCATTACAGCTGCCAGGAGGGACCATCCAGACTCCCGCTATAATTGATTCTGGGGCCTGCATCTGCTTTGTGGATCTATCCTTTGCTGCGAAACATTGTATCCCACTTCAACCCAAAACACAGAGACTTTCTGTCCATCTGGCCGATGGGTCCATTATTAAGTCCGGGGCAGTTACGCACGAGACTATTCCTCTACCAGCCACCATCGCTAAGGATCACAGAGAATTACTACGATTGGATGCCATTGCTTTTCCTTTGTTCCCGATCATTCTTGGCATGCCCTGGCTGGAAGCCCATAATCCCAGCATCGACTGGGCCACAGATGAAATTAAGTTTGTTTCCCCCTACTGCCTTCAGCACTGCTTACTAACTCTTTGTGACCAGCCCTCCCTATTATGCCTTGATACAGACTCTATGGCTCGTCACACTGGTACCCGCAGTTTACCACGATTTCCTGTATGTGTTCAGCAAGAAAGGGGCAGAAACTCTCCCCTTTCGTACAGATTAAGGAACCATATCAGGAAGTCTTGCAGCCGTTTTTTCTATTGTATGTAGCGTTTTTTATTAAACTGTATTTTACTTACTTCACTATGGGATGCCTTTTTACTTTATCCTGAGTACTATTGATGTCCATCTGGAGGATTGAGCCCATATCGCAGGACGCCAGGAGAAACCGGACCTGTGGACTAGAATATAAAATATATTTTCATTTGTTTCACACTTTTTTGTTATGTATAATTCCACATGTGTTAATTCATCGTTTTGATGCCTTCAGTGTGAATCTACAATTTTCATAGTCATGAAAATAAAGAAAACCCTTTGATTGAGAAGGTGTGTCCAAACTTTTGGTCTGTACTGTATATGAGCATTGGCTTTATTTAATTCATTGTCTTATTTACGTGTCCACACCTGCGTGTGATGGTTACCTCTGCTGGTTGAGGTGACATGATTAGCAGCGGTTCACCATTGGCTATTGTGGATCACGTGATTTTTTGAATGAGTATATATATATTTGGAGTATATTTTATTATGTTTTAGCTATGACTTAGCACTAGATTTTAGTGCGAAACGCGTTAGCTGTACATCCCACTGTCTGCTGTGTTTTGTAGTGCTTTTTATTCTTTTCACCATTAAAGGCAACCATCAAGGGTTTTTTGGTGTGCGGCTGTCCATACATTTTCTTCCTATCTTCGCTTTGTGCATTGCCAGCACCCACGGTCTCCGAGAGGACACTGATTGCCTATTGCATCCATATGGAGCGGTAACCTCCCTCCCTTCATTCTGTCCATAAATCTTTAATCAACCCCCTAGGGAGTCCGATGGTGGCTAGCACCAACAGCTTCACGAATGTCTCTCTATTTATAGTGATTTCTGTTTTAAACCCTTGTTAACGCAATTACCATCATATATTGAGGACTCAAACAAGATAATAAATGCCCTTTAGCACTACACATGGGATAAGGGCTATCTGTGGGCATCGCTTGACGTAGCCTCACTTTATACTTCCATACCTCATGAAGTGGGCCTGAGGGCCATACATCACTTCTTGACTAAGAGTGGAGATTTCAACTCACTCCATTCACAATTTCTAATTCAGTCTATGAAATTTTGTTTAAAACACAATTCCTTTACTTTCTGTGAACAGTTTTATGTGCAACAGAGGGGCACGGCCATGGGGAAAAACTTTGCCCCAGTATATGCAAATTTAACCATGATCCACTGGGGGGAGGAGAACATCTGGACCAACAATGCGTTTGCGGAGTATATCGTGTTTTTTGGCCAGTATATTGATGACATCCTGCATTGATGACATCCTGCATCGAACATGTTGGCATTGCAGTGGGCCACAAAAGAAGGGAAAACATTCGGACCACCACTGCATATAAAATGCATTGTTGGTCCGGATGTTTTCCCCTCTTTTGTGGCCCACTGCAATGCCAACATGTTCGGTTTGTCCTTCACACATGTGTTGGACTCACAGGAACTTGTATTTTTAGATCTGGTTTTGACCCATGATCAAAAGAAGATTGTCACCAGAAATCATATTAAACCTACTAGTGGCAACTCACTTTTTAAAGCTGCCACCACCCCACCTGGAAACGTAATATCCCTAGTGGACAGTTCAATAGACTAAGACGGGACTGCTCTAGGCTGGAGGATTTTGCTAAACAAAGTATTTTGATGTCTAAAAAGTTTGAGGAGAAGGGTTTACCGTTGTGAGTTAGTTAAAGAAGCTTTTTTGTCACATGTAAATCCTCCTCCCAAAAAGAAAGTGACGAAGGAGCAATCAAATGATACCAACTCTGTGAGATTTGTGTCAACTTTTAATGATGAATTTAAATCAATTTCCAGAATAATCAATAAACATTATAATATCCTGCTTTTAGATCAGAGATTTGCCCGGTATTACCATCAGGTCCACACATAACTTTTCATAGAGCTAGAACTATCAAAAATATACTAGCCCTCTGTAAAGTACAGAACAAGTGTACAAGATCTCCTTTGGATATTAGGTCATACTTTATTGACAGAACTGGCATATTTCAATGTAAAAAAAGAGGATGCGTAATTTGACAATTCATTGTGCATAGGACTAATAAAATCATTACTAATTCAGGCAAAGAGTATGTGATAAAAGAGTTTATCACCTGCTCTATGGACTTTGTCATTTACATTCTACGGAGTCCCTGTGGGCTCTTTTATGTGGGGCGTACCATACGCGCACAACATGCAAGAATTGGGGATCACCGTAAATTCATTAAAAAAGGTTGCAAGGATCATGGTGTCCCTCAACATTTTCACTGACTACACAAAAAGGACATCAAATCTTTAGAAGTGTTAGTGATAGAAACCATTCCAAAAGGGACTTTGACTACTAATGAGAGATTTTCACTTTTATGTAAAAGGGAAGTGCTTTGGATATACATGTTTAATTAACTTTTTTTTTATAATATTTTTACAGTTTTCCCTGTATATCTAATTATGTTTGAATACTGCTACTATTCCTTCTAAACAGCTCTAGATCTATGGATAGTCTATATATATATATATATATATATTGTGGTGGTGGGACCCTGTGCTACCTTAAAGATTGTTAGTTTCCACCAGATTTTGGAGAGAAAGACACACTGATTGCACATCTGTGTGTTTTGGCTATTTAGTTCTGACCTGACTATGGCTCAGTGCCCCACCCAACAGACAGGAAGTCTGTTCCTGGGAGTCACGTGGACTCCTATCCCTCTGAGGCCCTGTACACACGATGAGTCTAAACCGATGAGAATGGACTGAAGTTCAGTTTCATCTGTCCAAACCGACCGTGTGTGGGCCCCATCAGTCAGTTATCCTTCGGTCCAAAAATTTAGAACTTTAGAGCTTTAAAATTGAACTGATGGACTGGTAACCGATAGGTCAAAACCGACGGTTAGTATGCAAAAGCATCGGTTCAAAACCCGTGCATGCTAAGAATCAAGTCGACGCATGCTTGGAAGCATTGAACTTAGTTTTTTTCAGCACGTCGTTGTGTTTTACGTCACCACGTTGGACTCGATCCTTTTTTAACTGATGGTGTATAGCAATGAACTTTAACATGAGAGATCTAGTTGAGACTTTAGGAACTCTCCTTAGCACTTGATAGCATTAGCAGAGAACATAGACTTGGAAGCAAGCGACTAGCATGGAGAGCATTGCATTGTAATTGGCATCTATAGATATGAACTTTAACATGAGAGATGTAGTTGAGACTTTAGGAACTCTCCTTAGCACTTGATAGCATTAGCAGAGAACATAGACTTGGAAGCAAGCGACTAGCATGGAGAGCAGCGCATAGTAATTGGAATCTATAGCAATGAACTTTAACATGAGAGCTGTAGTTGAGACTTTAGGTGGACTCCATAGCACTTGATATGAATAGCAATAAACTCAGGCATGGAAGCAAAGCGACAGGTATGCAGAGCAGTGCAAAGTAATTGGTTTCTATAGCAGAGTACTTGCGGTTACAGATAGCTGGGCATGGATGAGCGTCCTGGGAGCCTGGACCTGGTTGATGTGAATGGTGGCGCCGTGCATGGAGTTCTGAGGGTCCAGTTCAGGAAGCTGGGAGCTAAAAGCAGGTGAGCCTGGAAGCCCAGCTGACAGTGGCGTTCTGTCAGCAATAGAGGACGCCATCCTGTCAGTGCAAGGGGTTTAAATAGGCCGCGCTAGAGCGGACCAGGAGGTACCACTAGGTGGCGCACCTTCACAACCACCGTGGAGCGCAAGGCTGCAGGAAGTGAGAGGAACTTCAGAAAGACGGATGTCAGTTGTAAGGGAAAGAACTAGCTATAGTTGAACTTAGTGCAGAGTTATTAGGGAGGCGTTACAATATCAGACTGGAAGGCAGGCACATCAGACTGGAAGGTAGGCATGTCAGACTGGAAAGCAGGCACATCAGACTGAAAGGCGGGCAGTACCTGGATAGCGGGTACTGGAACTTCAAACTGGGCAGCAGGTACTGGAACTTTAGACTGGGCAGCAGGCACAGGCGCTGGCACATCGGGCAGAACAGCAGGTGCTGGCACAACAGGAAGAACAGCAGGTGCATCAGACTGGATAGCAGGTACTGGAACTTCAAACCGAGCAGCAGGTACTGGAACTTTAAACTGGGCAGCAGGGACAGGCGCTGGCACATCAGGCAGAACAGCAGGTGCATCAAACTGGATAGAACGTACTGGAACTTCAAACTGGGCAGCAGGTACTGGAACATCAAACCGGGCAGCAGGTACTGGAATTTCAGACTGGACAGCAGGCAAAGAGTTGGTAGGGTTAAGTGGGTCGTCAGGTTCAGGATCAGCTGGCATGAGGACGGACTGGGCAGGTTGGCTGGCAAGGAGTCAGGCTGGAGCAGCTCCGCTGATACAGGAACAGGCTGATGCAAGTGGGCTGGAGTGGAGGCAGGTTGGGATAGTGGCAGGATTGAATGGGTTGGAAAAAAAATATTTTCTTTGGTTTCGCCACTGAGGATTTGAATATGGATATAGGGCTGGAGGTAATGGATGCAGCTGGTAGAGGTGAAGAGGGATGGTGAAACAGAGGGTGCAGACTTTGAAGTGGATTTTGGTGGAACTGATGGAGGCAGCCGAGAAGAACCAGAAGGGTTAAAGGCAGGGTAAGTGCAGCAGGAGGAAACAGGGTACTGGTACTTCATTGTTAGCAGGGTGTATTGTTCAGCAAAAGTGGGAAAATGGCGGTACAGGAAAGGAAGACATCCCAGCAGGTTGAGAACAACAAACTTGACCAGGCCTGTAATAATCGTTTCACAAAATCAGGTTTGCACACTGCTTGTCTGACCAGAGACTGCACTGAATCAATGCATGCTGCAAGCACCTGTTGAGGACAAGCTGAGTACTTCTCATGGAAAAAGGTTGAGTCATCTTCCAACAGCCACACCAAAGACTCTACCTGCACTAAAAGGAAAAGGAAGTGTATAATCATCCCCTCCACTATAGGCATCAGACAGGGCCAACTCTGAACAGATCCGAATCAATGGATGCACGTCCTCAAACTGAAAACTGCCTTGATCAACAAAAACATGAGCTATACTGATACATTCCAATAACTGCTCTCTACATAGGTGTGGGCACAGGGTGTGCCAGGTGTGCCTGGGCACACCCTAATCACCCCATTAACATTAGTGTAGCGCTACCCCCGAAGGAGCCGCTGGTAATTGATTGGGCCTGTACTCTGCTCTAACACCCCCAATAACTTGGTCTCACTCTCCTTGACACAGCTGTGGTGCAGTGTTGGTGTAAAGCTCAATAATAAAAAAACAGGGCAAATAGACAGATTATATTCACTTTACCTGTGTTGTCACCCAGGCATACACTGTTACACCTGCTTGGAGAATTAACAAGCCTCAAAACAGATTGTGTTAAAGCAAAAGGTAACTTTACTGGAACAGGTTTCTGCATTAACATGGAACCACAATTGGTATACAATAAGGATACAAGAGGTTGTAAGTGGCAATCACCTAAGAGCCACCTGTATTGCTTCAGCAGGAGTGTCTCCAAGTGGGACTGATGCTCAGGCAACATCCTCAGCACTGGGCACCTTCCCACTTCCAGCACACCATGTAGACACTATGAAACCCACCATGCAGCACACAGTATTCGGCAAGAATGATATATCATAGTATAATTAACTCAATATTCCCCCTACAGTCTCTAGTGAGTGGTAACAGCACCGAGAGGCCTTGCGGTAAGAATACAGCATAGTCTCTGGTCTTCTTTTCTTCTGTGTTCTGCTAGCTATTGTGAAACAAAGATTGTAATCCAAAGGGTTCTCTGATCAATAAAGCAATGTAGAATAATATAGAACTGTAGCTTAAATTGCTGAAAGTATCTGTGCACTCCTTCCTAGAAATGCACCTCCAACGGCAGTCACCACACAATCAAATCAGGCTTGAGGCCTATGCACATGTGACTCTATTTAACTGAACTGTTCCGTGGAACTACCAGTCCCAGCAACGCTATGCAGTCAGTCTAGGTGTGTGAAAAACAGTACAAAGTTCTGGGCATGAGCCCTCTCACCACACGAGGTCCAGACAGATGGATGCCTCTGCTCCACAGGATCTCAGTCTGTTTGCTGCGACCACACTGTCACACTGCTCTGTTTCACAGATGACCAGGAGTTCTCCGTTACCTCCTTCAAGGGTCTCTGGTTCGATCACACTGTCACGTTGTTCTGTTTCACAGACGACTGGGAGTTCTCCGTTACCTCCTTCAAGGGTCTCTGGTTCGACCACACTGTCACGTTGTTCTGTTTCACAGACGACTGGAAGTCCTCAGTTACCTCCTCCAAAGGTCTCCAGCTACTGTTCCTGTGCCTCTGCCCCATTCCAACCCTTCCTCTTATTTTATTCCTTCCTTTTCATGCACCCCTCCTGTTAACAAATCTGCAGTGATTAAACGTAAAAAGAAACAGAAGTATTTTCCGACCCACACCATTGTGCCAGCTACCCAGCCTGTCGTCCCAGTGCCAGCTACCCAGCCTGTCGTCCCAGTGCCAGCTACCCAGCCTGACGTTCCAGTGCCAGCTACCCAGCCTGACGTTCCAGTGCCAGCTATCCAGCCTGACGTGCCAGCTACCCAGCCTGACGTGCCAGCTACCCAGCCTGACGTGCCAGCTACCCAGCCTGACGTGCCAGTTACCCAACCTGATGTTCCAGTGCCAGTTACCAGCCTGACGTGCCAGTGGCAGTTGCCCAGTCTGACGTGCCAGTTGCCCAGCCTGACATGCCAGTGCCAGTTGCCCAGCCTGACATGCCAGTGCCAGTTACCCAGCCTGACTTGCCAGTGCCAGTTACCCAGCCTGACGTGCCAGTGCCAGTTACCCAGCCTGACGTGCCAGTGCCAGTTACCCAGCCTGACGTGCCAGTGCCAGTTACCCAGCCTGACGTGCCAATGCCAGTTACCCAGCCTGATGTGCCAGTGCCAGTGACCCAGCCTGACGTGCCAGTGCCAGTTACCCAGCCTGACGTGCCAGTTACCCAGCCTGACGAGCTACTGTCTGCTGCCCAGCCTGACGAGCCACTGTCTGCTGCCCAGCCTGATGAGCCACTGTCTGCTGCCCAGCCTGATGAGCCACTGTCTGCTGCCCAGCCTGAGGGGTTCCTGTTTGCTGCCCAGCCTGAGATGTTCCTGCCAGCTGCCCAGCCTGGTGTCCTGGTGCCTGTCTTCCAGCCTGGTGTCCCGGTTCCTGCCTTCTAGCCTGGCGTCTCGGTTCCTGCCTTCCAGCCTGGCATTCCGGTTCCTGCCTTCCAGCCTGGCGTCCCGGTTTCTGCCTTCCAGCCTGGCGTCCCGGTTCCTGCCTTCCAGCCTGGCGTCCCTGTTCCTGCCTTCCAGCCTGGCATTCCGGTTCCTGCCTTCCAGCCTGGCGTTCTGGTTCCTGCCTTCCAGCCTGGCATTAGGGTTCTTGCCTTCCAGCTTGGCGTTCCGGTTCTTGCCTTCCAGCATGGCGTTCCGGTTCCTGCCTTCCAGCCTGGCGTCCCGGTTCCTGCCTTCCAGCCTGGTGTACCTGCCTTCCAGCCTGGTGTCCCGGGTCATGTCTTCCAGCCTGATGTGCCTGCCTTCCAGCCTGGTGTCCCGGTTCCTGCCTTCCAGCCTGATGTGACTGCCTTCCAGCCTGATGTGCTTGCCTTCCAGCCTGATGTGCTTGCTTTCCAGCCTGATGTACTTGCTTTCCAGCCTGATGTGCTCGCTTTCCAGCCTCATGTGCCTGCCTTCCAGCCTCATGTGCCTGCCTTCCAGCCTGATGTGCTTGCCTTCCAGCCTGATGTGCTCGCTTTCCAGCCTGACGTGCCAGCTACCCAGCCTGACGTGCCAGCTACCCAGCCTGATGTGCCAGTGCCAGTTACCAAGCCTGACGTGCCAGTGCCAGTTGCCCAGTCTGACATGCCAGTTGCCCAGCCTGACATGCCAGTGCCAGTTGCCCAGCCTGACATGCCAGTGCCAGTTACCCAGTCTGACTTGCCAGTGCCAGTTACCCAGCCTGACGTGCCAGTGCCAGTTACCCAGCCTGACGTGCCAGTGCCAGTTACCCAGCCTGACGTGCCAGTGCCAGTTACCCAGCCTGACGTACCAGGGCCAGTTACCCAGCCTGACGTGCCAGTGCCAGTTACCCAGCCTGATGAGCCACTGTCTGCTGCCCAGCCTGATGAGCCACTGTCTGCTGCCCAGCCTGATGAGCCACTGTCTGCTGCCCAGCCTGATGATCCACTGTCTGCTGCCCAGCCTGAGGGGTTCCTTTTTGCTGCCCAGCCTGAGATGTTCCTGCCAGCTGCCCAGCCTGGTGTCCCAGTTCCTGCCTTCCAGCCTGGCGTCCCGGTTCCTGCCTTCCAGCCTGGCGTTCTGGTTCCTGCCTTCCAGCCTGTCGTCCCGGTTCCTGCCTTCCAGTCTGGCGTTCCGGTTCCTGCCTTCCAGCCTGGCGTTCCGGTTCTTGCCTTCCAGCTTGGCGTTCCGGTTCTTGCCTTCCAGCTTGGCGTCCCGGTTCCTGCCTTCCAGCCTGGCGTCCCGGTTCCTGCCTTCCAGCCTGGTGTACCTGCCTTCCAGCCTGGTGTGCCGGGTCATGTCTTCCAGCTTGATGTGTCTGCCTTCCAGCCTGGTGCCCCGGTTCCTGCCTTCCAGCCTGATGTGCCCGCCTTCCAGCCTGGTGTCCCGGTTCCTGCCTTCCAGCCTGATGTGACTGCCTTCCAGCCTGATGTGACTGCCTTCCAGCCTGATGTGCTTGCCTTCCAGCCTGATGTGCTTGCTTTCCAGCCTGATGTACTTGCTTTCCAGCCTGATGTGCTCGCTTTCCAGCCTGATGTGCCTGCCTTCCAGCCTGATGTGCTTGCCTTCCAGCCTGATGTGCTTGCCTTCCAGCCCGATGTGCTCGCTTTCCAGCCTGGTGTGCCTGCCTTCAAGCCTGATGTGCTCGCTTTCCAGCCTGATGTGCTTGCTTTCCAGCCTGATGTGCTCGCCTTCCAGCCTGGTGTGCTCGTTTTCCAGCCTGATGTGCCCGCTATGTGCCCGCTGTCTGCCCGGATGTGCCCGCCGTCTGCCCGGATGGGCCCGCAGTCTGCCTGGATGTGCCCGATGTCTGCCCGGATGTGCCCGATGTCTGCCCGGATATGCCAGTACCCGCTGCTCAGCTCAAGCCTCTTTGTGCCCAGTTTGTCACCATAGACCTTCCCTGGCAACAGACAGTTGGAGCGTCCGGAGGCTGCTCCTTTGAGGGAGGGTACTGTCAGGAAAGGTTCCATCCGCTGGTGCTATTTATTACCTGGCTCGCAGTACTGCGTCTCACCAGAAGGTGTCTCCTGACAGTTCCAAACTGTCAGGAGAACTTCTTCCTGCTGGTGTTAGATCACCCTTGGGACGCAGGTGTGACCTGAACTCAATCACCAAACCTTTACAAATACCCGGCTGGTGCAAGCATACCTCGCCCTGGTATCGTTCTACCTTCCGGACCTGAGCCTGTTATCCTGACCCTGCTATCTGGACCCTGATTCTGATCCTTATCCTGAGCCCATCCTGGACTTATCCTTCCTATTGCCTGATTACCTTGGTTCCTGTTCCCCTTGGATTCCTGCCCCACAGCCTGTCCATCCATCCGCTTCCTGCTCCGTTGTGTTCCCATCTTCTGACTTCCCCTGGTGTATGACCTCGGCTTGGCTTTTGTTTATGATTACGGTATCTCCCCTTGATTTGTATATACTATTTGTTGTTTGTGCACTGGTTGTCTTCACATGCTTGTAAATAAACACCTTTTGTTGGTCTCCTCTGTGCAGTCACACAGTACTGGTCTACCTGATTCCTTGACAGGATCACAATGACATCATCGTCTTTGGATGCGCCTCATGTTTTCGCCACGGGCCCCAAATGAGTTTCTTCAGGGGGGGGCGGGGGGTCAGCTGCCTCTGGACTGTCGGGCGGAAAAAAATGGGGGGTGTGTTGGCAGTTTAACAAAGGATCCTGCAAGTTTGGGGGGTCCTGTCATTTCAAACATGAATGCTCCGGGTGTGGGGGCAACCACCCCCTGTCACGGTGCTTCAAGAAAGGGAAGCGGGCTGGGGACCTTGCTAACAAGAGGAACGATGCCGATGAAGGGGGAAAAGATGCAACCTTTGCTAGATAGGTATCTGGACAGGGCGGCCACTCTGTTGTTAGCTAAGGGGTTTGCTGAGGGATTTCTTATACCATGCTCTCTGACAGAAGTGCCACCGGTGGCACAGAACTTGCGGTCGACATTGGAAAATCTGGGGGTGGTTTCTGACAAGTTGGCTAAGGAGGTGCTGCTGGGGCGTATGGGGGGCGGTTTGCTGAGAAACAGCTGCAGGATTTCCCCGTTAGGGGTGGTGCCAAAAAAGGAGCCGAACAAGTTCCGCCTCATTCACCACCTTTCTTTCCCAAAGGGGGGGTCGGTGAACGAAGGCTATTGATCCGGAGGCGTGTAAGGTGTCTTACACGTCGTTCGATGCTGCGGTGAGCTGGGTAAGGCGTTATGGTCAGGGGGCGTTGATGGAAAAGTCAGACTTTGAATCGGCATTTCGCCTGCTGCCGGTACACCCGGACAGTTTTCGGCTGTTGGGATGCTGTTGGCAGGACGAATTTTATGTAGATCGATGTCTGCCCATGGGCTGCTCCTTTTCCTGTGCCATGTTTGAAACGTTAAGCTCGTTTTTGGAACGGGTGGTCCGGGATGTGGCGGGATTAGATTCGGTCATCCATTATTTGGATGATTTTTTGTGTGTGGGGCCTCCTTCCTCCAGTGTGTGTGCAATTCTCCTTTCCACGTTGCAGCACATTGCGGGCCGTTTCGGCGTGCCGTTGGCGGCTGACAAAACGGAGGGCCCCACCCCTGAACTCAGTTTCCCGGGGATCGTGATCGACTCCAAGGTCATGGAGTGCCAGCTTCCGGGGGACAAGGTGAACAATCTCAGGCTTGAGATTAGGGGAATGATGGGGTTGAATAAGGTGCAGCTCTGGAAGTTACAATCCTTGTTAGGAGAGCTAAATTTTGCTTGTCGGATCATTCCGATGGGGCGGGTGTTCTGCCAACGGCTGTCGGCAGCCACCACAGGGGCCTGTGCCCCGACTCGTTTCATTCGGCTCATGCGGGAACTCAAAGAGGATCTTCGGGTTTGGCATTCATTTTTGGAGACGTATAACGGGCGATCAATTTGGATGGAGGGGCCCGTTAGTAATTGTGACTTGGACTTGGCCACGGACGCAGCCGGGTCGACAGGGTACGGGGCTTTCTTCCAGGGGCAGTGGAGTGCGAAACCTTGGCTCAGGTCGTGGGTGGAAGCTGGGTGCTGTTGGAATTGTTTACGGTGGTCCTGGCGATGGAATTATGGGGTAAAGCGTGTAGGAATTTGAAGATTAGGTTGAATTGTGACAACATGGGGGTGGTGGAAGTCGTCAACCAGATTTCCGCTTCTTCCCTGCTGGTGGTTTGGTTGCTGCGCCACTTAGTCTTGAGGTGTTTGCAGTTTAAAATTTTTTTATGCTGTACATATCCTGGGAGTTGACAACACACTCGCTGATTCACTGTCTCGTTTCCAGTGGGACAGGTTCAGGGAGTTGGCTAGTTCGGCGGAGATGGCCGGGGTTCCTTTCCCAGGGTGGCTGTGGGAGATTGCCTTGGAATTGCCGTGGGATGGATCAGGCGGTTGGTGACTGGGGCGACCTGGGCGGCGTATTCCAAAGTGTGGCAGGAATGGGGTGACTTTACACGGCTGGCGGATGCCAAACTTGGGGGGGCCGAGACGGGGTGGTTGGTGGTTTATTTTGTGTCACGACACATGGGGGGGTCTGTGTTGGCTCTGGATAAAAAACTGGCGGGCTTGGCCTTCCTATTTAAACTTCAAGGCCTCACTGATTTCACAAAGAGTTTCTGGGTCAAGCAAGCAGTAAAGGGGTACCGCAAGTGTAATGCGTGAAAGGATGCTCGTAGGCCGGTATCGTTTTCCGTCCTGCAAGCCATTTGGGGAACCTTGGGATCGGTGTGTTCCTTGGGTTTCGAGGTGTTGTTTAAAGGTGTTTTTTGGCGTTTTTTGGGGCATTTAGGGTGGGGCAGTTGGTCAGCCCATCTAGGCGGGTGGATGGTGGTTTGCTGTATCAGGATGTGGCGACGAGGGACGATAGGGTGGTTCTGCAGCTACGGCGGTCAAAAACGGATCAGGCAGGAAAAGGGGCAAATGTCGAGCTGTATGCACTACCAGGTTCTGAGGTTTGCCCGGTAAAGGTGGTCCTGGAGTTTTTGGACGCTCGTCCGGCGGGGGGAGGATCGTTTTGGTGCACGGGCACGGTTCCTGTCTATCCAGATTCCAATTTGTAACTGTTTTTAGGAAGTGTCTTGGTGCAGCAGGGTTTGATGGTAGGCAATTTGCTTCAGGCCTTGTACACACGAGGGGATATCCGATGAAAACGGTCTGCCGGACCGTTTCCATCGGATATGTCCGCTGGTGGATTTTGATCTGATGGCTGTACACACCATCAGATCAAAATCCCCGCGGAAAACATCCACGGTGACGCGTCCTCGCGACGTGCGTGACCCTGGAAGGTAAATACTTCCACGCATGCGTCAAATCATTTTGATGCATGCGAGGGATGGGGATCGGACGGACTTATCCGGTGAGTCTGTACAGATGACCGGATAAGTCCGAAGGACAGGTTTCCAGCAGATAGATTTCTTAGCATGCTAAGAAATTTTTATCCGCTGGAAAACCGTCGGCTGGACAAATGTCCGCTGGAAAATGTCCGCTAGGCCCTACACACGACCGGATCTATCTGCTGGAACTGATCCGCGGATAAATCCCAGCAGACAGATCCGGTCGTGTGTACGGGGCCTCACACTCCTTCCGCATTACGGCGGCCACGGAGGCTACCCGGTGCGGGTTGGATGAAGGCTGCAGTAAAGAGGATCGGTAGGTGGGAATTCAGGAGATTCCGGTCTTATCTTTGCCCGCACATGTAAATGGATTAAAATGGAAGAGTGGGTGTTTTTCCATATTGCGAGGTATGTGGGATGCTGACTTTGTGGGGCGTTTTTTCTGGGTGGAGTTAGGGGTGGTTGTTATTTTGTTGTTTATTTTCATTTCAGATGGAGGTCGCGTCCGCCACGTCTGGATCTTGGGGCATTCTTATGTCTTTTGGGGGGCCAGGAGAGAAGATGAGCGGCCAGATGGGAGGCAGTTGGGCATCTCTAGGCAGGAGGCATGTATCAGGTGGCTGGGGATGCCGGGTATGGTGTGGAGTAAGGTGATGCCAGAGGTGCGGCGTTATGCTCGACTCGATCGAGTGCCGGACGTTTTGGTCCTACATGTGGGTGGGAACGATTTTGGGGCCAGGCCAATTGGGGAACTGATGGCGACTGTTAAATCGGACGTATTGTCGCTCCGTTCGGCTTTTCCTGGCATGTTGCTGGTGTGGTCAGACATTGTGGCTCGGACCAATTGGCGCATGGCTCGGTCGGTGGAGAGGGTCAACAAAGCCAGGATAAAAGTAAACAAGGTGGTTGGTCGATTTGTAGCACGGAATGGGGGTTTAGTGATCAGGCACACTGAGTTGGAGGTCAATTTGGGTATGTATCATCGCGGAGACGGAGTTCATTTGACCGCGGTGGGGATAGATTTGTGGACGTGGGGTTTGCAGGAGGGAATTCATTGGGCCCTGGGGGTGTGGAGGTGCCCTTAAGGTTAAGGGATTATCCTTGCGGGCTGTGGTGGTGTCCTTGGTCTTTGATGGTGGAAGATAATAGATATGATGGAAGTGTGGGGGGTTTATATGTGTTATGGCCCCCTCTGGGGTATTCCAGTGGAACGGTGTTCGCTGGAATACGGGTATGGTGGCACTGCGGGGGGAAAAAGGGGGTTGTCTCCGAAGTGGGATACGGCTGGAGGCCTGGTATGGTAAAATGGTCCCGCAGTGTAGTGGTGGTAATGTTGTTCAAGTTTGGGGTGCCGTCAAAGACCAACAGGCTGTTTTTTTTTTTTAAAGTTGCCGTTAAAATGTTTATTTGGAAATTATTTAATTAATTATTTTGGTAATAATAAAAAGGCTGTTATGGCCAGTTATACTCCAAACTCAGGTGTGGTCTTGTTATTATTATGGTTATGGGACTGGGGTGGGGGAAGGAAAGGTATTGGGGATAAGGATGGCTATGGTAATAGGGGTATCCTGACTACACTGGTCAAGTGTATTCACTTAAAAGAGTTGTAAAGGAAAAACATTTTTTGCCTAAAATTAACCACTTGCCGCCCGCAAATGACAGATTGACGGCGGCAAAGTGGTTGCCTAATCCTGACTGGACGTCATATGACGATATCAGTGCCACCCATATGTGCCGCCTATGAGTGCCCATATGTGCCGCCTATGAGTGCCTTTCAGTGCCGCCCATGAGTGCCCATCAGTGCCGCGTATGAGTGCCCATCAGTGCCACCTATGAGTGCCCATCAGTGCCACCTATGAGTGCCCATCAGTGCCGCATACCAGCGCCCATCAGTGCCGCATACCAGCGCCGCCTATCAGTGCCACCTCATCGGTGCCCATCAGTACTACCTTATCGGTGCCCATCAGTGCCACCTCATCGGTGCCCATCAGTGCCGCCATATCAGTGCCCGTAATTGAAAGAGAAAACTTACTTATTTACAAAAAAATTAACAGAAACATTTTTTAACTTTTTTTTTTTTTAGTTGTTGCGCAAAAAAAAAATCGCAGAGGTGATCAAATACCACCAAAAGAAAGCTCTATTTGTGGGGGGAAAAGGACGCCAATTTTGTTTGGGTACAGTGTAGCATGACCGCGCAATTGTCATTCAAAGTGCGACAGTGCTGAAAGCTGAAAATTGGCTTGGGCGGGAAGGTGCGTAAGTGCCCTGTATGGAAGTGGTTAATGTCTACAAGGTAGACAGACAGAATAGTGTAATGATTCTGTTAAAAAAAGAGTAAATACCAGATGTAGTTCCCAGGAGGGGGGCGAGCACGTCACTGACCACCGCAGTAAAGCCTCCCTTCACGGTGGTCAGTAAAATTAGACAAGCAGGAAGTGAACAGAACAGAGAAGAAATAGAGCAACTTATGAGCAAAAACGAACAATGAGGAAGTGAAAAGAGGAATGTCTGCAGGTAAAGGATGCTTATCAGTGGCGGCTGGTGCTCAAAATTTTTGGGGGGCGCAAACGAAAAAAAAAAAAAAAAATTGCAGCCTCACTGTGCCTATCAAATGCAGCCACTGTGCCATCAATTATCACCACTGTGCCATGCCATCAAACGCAGCCACTGTGCCAATTGTTACCACTGTGCCCATTATTGCCACTGTGCATGTCACTGTGCCCTTTAATTGTTGTTGCCACTGTGCCCATTGTCACCACTGTGCCCATTGTTGCCACTGTGCATGTCACTGTGCTCTTTAATTGTTGCCACTGTGCCCATTGTCACCACTGTACCCATTGATGCCCCTGTGCCCTTTGTCGCCTCTGTGCCCATTGTTGCCGCTGTGCTCTGATAGGCACTTCCGCACAGCCAACCAGCTGCCGTTATTCAGGTAGCCGGCACCCAAGGTCCGGCCATCTGAACAGACCAGCGGCAGCTGGCAACAATAACATACATTCATGCAATACATTTCGCTGCAGTGCCCTCTATAGACGGACCGGCATCACTGCAGTTAGTATAAGTAAAAAATACATTTTAACCACTTCCGGACCACCGCATGTACATATACGTCGGCAGAATGGCACTGACAGGCACATGTACGTAGCTGTACGTGCTCTGCTTGACGTGGGTTGGGGGTCCGATCGGGACCCCCCCCCCCGGTACATGCGGCGGTTCCCGTGGCTTCAGGAGCTCCCCGGAGCTGAAGAACGGGGAGAGCCGTATGTAAACACGGCTTCCCCGTGCTTCACTGTGGCGGCTGCATCAATCGAGTGATCCCTTTTATAGGGAGACTCGATTGATGACGTCAGTCCTACAGCCACACCCCCCTACAGTTGTAAACACACACTAGGTGAACCCTAACTCCTACAGCGCCCCCTGTGGTTAACTCCCAAACTGCAATAAACAATGCAATTTAAATGCATTTTTTGCTGTGAAAATGACAACGGTCCCAAAATGTGTTAAAATTGTCCGAAGTGTCCGCCATAATGTCGCAGTCACGAAAAAAAAAACGCTGATCGCCGCCATTAGTAGTAAAAAAAAAAAAATAATAAAACTATCCCCTTTTTTGTAAACGCTATACATTTTGCGCAAACCAATCGATAAAGCTTATTGCGATTTTTTTTACCAAAAATAGGTAGAAGAATACGTATCGGCCTAAACTGAGGAAAAAAAATGTTTATATATGTTTTTGGGGGATATTTATTATAGCAAAAAGTAAAAAATATTGCATTTTTTTCAAAATTGTCGCTCTATTTTTGTTTATAGCGCAAAAAATAAAAACCGCAGAGGTGATTAAATACCACCAAAAGAAAGCTCTATTTGTGGGGAAAAAGAACGCCAATTTTGTTTGGGAGCCACGTCGCACGACCGGGCAATTGTCTGTTAAAGCGACGCAATGCCGAATTGTAAAAACCCCTTGGGTCATTTAGTAGCATATTGGTCCGGTCCTTAAGTGGTTAAGGAAAATAAACATTCTCAAAGGGCCCGTTTTATTTGGACTACAGGGGGGGGGGGGGGGCGGCGCCCGGGCGCCCCCTATGGATGGGCCACCACTGATGCTTATTATGAAAAACAAAAAATTTCCTTTACAACCCCGTCTGATAACAGAAATCTCTTTCATCTGTAGCCAGGAGCGACAGATATAGAATATCTTCCAGATGCATTTTTTTTAGCAATAGCAAGTGCCCAGAACCAATTCCCAAGGGCTTTTTGCGTCCGCATCGCTGAACCGTGGGACAGGCGAGTGTCTGATTATTAAAAGTCAGCTAGACTTTTCAGAGCTGCTGACTTTTAAATGGGTGGAACGCTGCTTTAACTACTTAACCACTTGATTACTGGGCACATATACCCCCCTCCTGCCCAGGTGAAATTTCAGCTTCCGGCACTGCGTCGCTTTAACTGACAATTGCGCGGTTGTGCGACGTGGCTCCCAAACAAAATTGACATCCTTTTTTCCCCACAAGTAGAGATTTCTGTCGGTGGTATTTGATCGCCTGTGCGGTTTTTATTTTTTGCGCTATAAACAAAAAAAGAGCGACAATTTTGAAAAAAAATACAATATTTTTTACTTGTTGCTATAATAAATAGCCCAATTTAAAAAAAAAAAAAAAAAAAATTCTCGGTTTAGGCCGATACGTATTCTACATATTTTTGGTAAAAAAAAACAAAAAAAACGCAATAAGCGTCTGCTTTGCGCTAAAGTTATAGCGCCTACAAAATAGGGGACAGAATTGTTTTTTTTATTATTTTTTTTTTTTACTAGTAATGGCGGCAATCTGCGATTTTTATTGGGACAGCGACATTATGGCGGACACATTTTTGGCGCTATTCACATTTATACTGCGATCAGTGCTATAAATATGCAGTAATTACTGTATAAATGTGACTGGCAATGAGGGGGTTAACACTAGGGGGTGAGGAAGAGGTTAAATATGTTCCCTGTATAGTGTTCTAACTGTAGGTGGAGGGGGTGACTGGGGGAGGTGACCGATCTGTGTCCCTATGTACAAGAGACCAGTGGCGGCTGGTGACATTTTAGGATGGGGGGGCGTAAGACCCCGCCCCTCCAAATGTGGCCCCTCCCACTTCTCATAAGCCACACCCCCTATAGAATACACCCACTCCGTCCCCTGTATTCCACTTGCTTCCACTCATAGTGTCAGGAGTATACAGCTCAGCATCACAGCACAGAGTATATAGCCCCAGCATCACAAATCATGGTATATAGCGCAGGCTTACAGATTGGCGCAAACAAACTAAAAAATTACACTGTTAGTTATGAAGGACTCTAAATGGGCATGAGATTATCAGAGACTGCGGACATACTGCACGAGATTATCAGAGACTGCGGACATACTGCACGAGATTATCAGAGACTGCGGACATACTGCACAAGATGACCAGAGACTGCGCACATACTGCACAAGATTACCAGAGACTGTGGACATACTGCACGAGATTATCAGAGACTGCGGACATACTGCACAAGATTACCAGAGACTGTGGACATACTGCACAAGATTACCAGAGACTGTGGACATACTGCACGAGATTATCAGAGACTGCGGACATACTGCAGGAGATTATCAGAGACTGCGGACATACTGCACGAGATTACCAGAGACTGTGGACATACTGCACGAGATTATCAGAGACTGCGGACATACTGCACAAGATGACCAGAGACTGCGGACATACTGCACGAGATTACCAGAGACTGTGGACATACTGCACGAGATTATCAGAGACTGCGGACATACTGCACAAGATGACCAGAGACTGCGGACATACTGCACAAGATTACCAGAGACTGTGGACATACTGCACAAGATGACCAGAGACTGTGGACATACTGCACAAGATGACCAGAGACTGCGGACATACTGCACAAGATGACCAGAGACTGCGCACATACTGCACAAGATTACCAGAGACTGTGGACATACTGCACGAGATTATCAGAGACTGCGGACATACTGCACAAGATTACCAGAGACTGTGGACATACTGCACAAGATTACCAGAGACTGTGGACATACTGCACGAGATTATCAGAGACTGCGGACATACTGCAGGAGATTATCAGAGACTGCGGACATACTGCACGAGATTACCAGAGACTGTGGACATACTGCACGAGATTATCAGAGACTGCGGACATACTGCACAAGATGACCAGAGACTGCGGACATACTGCACGAGATTACCAGAGACTGTGGACATACTGCACGAGATTATCAGAGACTGCGGACATACTGCACAAGATGACCAGAGACTGCGGACATACTGCACAAGATTACCAGAGACTGTGGACATACTGCACAAGATGACCAGAGACTGTGGACATACTGCACAAGATGACCAGAGACTGTGGACATACTGCACAAGATGACCAGAGACTGCAGACATACTGCACAAGATGACCAGAGACTGCAGACATACTGCATTACTTGTCCTGCGACTTGGGAATTCAACATTGCATGACAAGTCGTACCCCATGATTTCCAATGAGAACCGTTCATATCTGTGCGACTTCAAGTCACAGCGACTTCAAAGTAGTCCCTGCATTGCTTTGGTCGCACTTTGATGCAACTTGAGGTCCATAGACCTCCAGAATACACAGGCATTGCTTTAAGTTGCATCAAACTTTCAGACTGTGTTAGCCTGAAAGTCGCAAGATTCTGCCACAATTTTTTGCTGCGATTTTGCAGCGACTTGAAGCAATGCCTGTGTATTCTGGAGGTCTATGGACCTCAAGTCACATCAAAGTGGGACAAAAGTAATGCAGGGACTACTTCGAAGTCGCTGTGACTTGAAGTTGCACATATATGAACGGTTCTGATCAGGTCCGACTTATCCTGCAACTTTCCAGTCCCAAGTCCAATTGAATAAGCAGGGGGGGGGAGTAGGGGTTCCCTTCCTGCCGCTATTTCCACCAATTAAATAAATAAAAAAAAAAAACATTTTAACAAGCCCGGAGGGGGGGGGGGGGGGGGATTGGATAAGGTCCAAAAAGAAATGAATGAATAAGCGGGGGGGATGGTTTGGCTATTTCCACCAATTAAATAAAAAAAACAATGTTAAATACTTTTTTTTTTTTTAACAACCCTGGTTTGGGTGGTGCCGTTACTGCTGCTCTTTCCACCCATTGACAAAAAAACATCTGAATAAGCGGGGGGGGGGGGGGGGGTTTCGGCCGGTATTTTTGCCCAAATTTTTTTTTTTAATAAGTCAGTCGGGTGCGGGAAGGGGTCCGTTTGCCGGCTCTTACATACATGCCCGCTATCTGACATATTTCAATTAGGCAGGGAGGGGGTTCATACCTGTTACTGCAGGCATGCTGGCAGACAGCATAGCTCAGCTTCGAGGCGCACTCAGCTCCTGAGTCCCGACGTCACTTCCGGTTCTTCCTGAGACGTCGGGACTAGCACAGAGACGTGCGGGTGCACACAGAAAGTGTGCACCCGAGCCATAACAAGACAGTCCATCGCGCCGGAAGCAAGTGGCGCGATGGAGAACGCCACAAAGGCATTTTTTTTCTGCCAATGTAGCGCCTCGTCTGCAATCCCGTGATTGCACAGACGTGGCGCTACCCACACAGCACTGTGTCCAGCGCCCGGCGCTCGGACACAGTGCACCTATGTACCTTTTTTGGAATTTTTCTTTCCTTAAAGGGACATGTTTAAATAAACATTTTTTTTTTTTTTTTTTTTTTTTTAGATTTTTTTTTTTTTTACTGATTGGGGGAGGGGGGCGGCGCCCGGGCGCCCTCTATGGACGGGCCGCCACTGCAAGAGACACAGATCGGGACGCTGTCTCTGTGTGAGCCGGCAATGAGAGATGATCTCAAATGTTTACATTTGAGATCATCTCTCATTGGCCACACAGATCGCATAGCAAACGGCCACTCTGATTGGCCGTTTGCCGCGATCTGTAAATGACTGCCAACACAGAGTTTCCCCGCTGCGTGCTCGGGAGCGCGCGGGGGGAACGCCAAATGTGGCGGACGTCAATTGACGTCCAGTTGGATTTTCAGGTCCGCGCCGTAGCCGTCATTCGGCTATAGCACGGGCCTCAGGTGGTTAAGGACCGCCGCCAGTAGATATATGTCGGCAGAATGGCACGTACAGGCACATCCACATACCTGTACGTGTCTGCCTTTCCGCGGGTGGGGGGTCCGATCAGACCTCAGTTCTGGCGGCAGTCCGTTAGGCTGTGGGAGCGATCCAAGATGAGGGGGTGGCCATTGGTTTCTGGCCACCCCCTCGCGATCGCTCCTGGTCAGTCCGATACTTCCTCTGCCTGTGTAATGTAAACACAGGCAGGAGGAAGTGAGGCGGTCTTTTTGACCGGAACTTGAGGAGAGAAGACATCCAAGTAAGTGCACCAACACCACACTGACACGTAGGTACACATAGGCACACAAATCACCCCCAGTCACCCCCCAGTCACAGTGTCACTTACAGTGATCATTTATTTACTGAGCAAGAAAAAAAGGGGGGTTAGAACTGCGCCATGGCACCCAGACTTCGTGTGTTATAAAGTCAATATAATAGATTAAACCTCGAGGGGTTAAACGGAGAGAAGTCTATGTTATCCAGCAATTTCACAATCCTGATGTATGGGATGATTGGTTCCACCGTGATGGTCAGCACACTAATACAGTTGAAGCCCACCAGCAGAGTCATGAGCAGATTACCAGATAAATAACTTAAACCGACGGCCCAGCCATGGCCTTTAAGGAAGGGGGGGGGGGGGGTTGGGGGAGATTCCACTCCCTGGTAAGGATCACCACTTGCACCCTCGATAATTACCAAGAATGTCACCGCACATTCAAAGATAAAAAAAGGCAAACATAGTGTAATTCCGTAGGTAGGGTAATTTATTAAAAAACAGTAAAAAAGGTTACTCACATTGTATGAGATTCAAACAAGCATTTAAAATTGCTGGCCGGCATGTATACAGAGCGGAGCCCTTCCTCCAAACATGATGACGTCACCGCATGTCCTCCCTGGGAGACTTCGGTGACGTTCTTGGTAATTATCGAGGGTGCAAGTGGTGATCCTTACCAGGGAGTGGAATCTCCCCAAAGGCCGCGGCTGGGTCACAGCCGACTGCTGTCTGAGATTGTTAATCTGGTAAGCTGCTCCTAATACCGGTGGTGGGATCTCACTCTTACTAGTGTGCTGTGAATCACGGTGGACCATCTCCTGCATACCCTGCGGTTTCGGTGGCAGGCTCTGGGGAGCGAGTGTCACCTCCAGGAAGGGGTACCACCCCCCAACCCCCTTCCTTAAAGGCCGCGGCTGGGTTACAGCCGACCGTCGGTTTAAGTTATTTATCTGGTAAACTGCTCATGACTCTGGTGGTGGGCTTAACCTGTATTAGTGTGCTGACCATCACGGTGGAACCAATAATCCCATACATCAGGATTGTGAAATTGCTGGATAACATAGACTTCTCTCCGTTTAACCCCACGAGGTTTAATCTATTATATTGACTTTATAACACACGAAGTCTGGGTGCCATGGCGCAGTTCTAACCCCCCTTTTTTTCTTGCTCTTTATATTTGTGCCTCGGCACAACTGCTGCCTCCCTAATTTTCAGTTTTATGTTAAATGTTAATTCATTTACATTGATTACTCTGTTTGATAAGCGCAATTTTTATTATTGTATCATTTATTTACTGATCACTGCATTTAGTGTCATTTGTTACTGTAAAAAGTGTCAGGGCAGTTAGTCTTAGGCCCCTTTAGGTCCAGGGTAGCCCCCTACCCCCCCCAATAAAGGTTTAACCCCTTGATCGCCCCCCAGTTAACCCTTTCACCCCCTATCGCCAGTGTCACTAAGCGATCGTTTTTCTGATCGCTGTATTAGTGTCGCTGGTGCCGCTAGGTAGCCAGTTATTTTTTTAGGTTCGCCGCCAGGTTTTTATAGCGTCAGGTTCCCCCATATATTTTCTAATAAAGGTTTTAACCCCCTGATTGCTCCTAGTTAACCCTTTCACCAGTGATCACCGTATAAGTGTCACTGGTGACGCTGGTTAGCCAGTTATTTATTTAGGTTACCCGTCAGGTTTTTATATAGCGTCAGGTACCCCCATATATTACCTAATAACGTTTTTAACCCCCTGATTGCCCCTTAGTTAACGCTTTCACCAGTGATCACCGTATAAGTGTTAAGAGTGATGCTGGTTAGTTAGTTTGCTGTTTATAGCATCAGGGCACCCGCCGTATATTACCCAATAAAGGTTTAACCCCCTGATCGCACGGTGGGTGATATCAATTAAATTTTAGCTTCAGTCAGGGTCTGCCTCGCCCCAGGCAGCATCAGGTTAGTGCCAGTAACGCTTACACCCACGCGCAAAGCATACACCCCCTTAGTGGTATAGTATCTGAACAGATCAATATCTGATCTGATCAGATCTATACTATCGTACCCAGCAGTTTAGGGTTCCCAAAAACGCATTGTTATTGGGATCAGCCCAGATACCCGCTAGCACCTGCGTTTTGCCCCTCTGCCCAGCCCAGCCCACCTAAGTGCAGTATCGATCGATCACTGTCACTTACAAAACACAACACACATAACTGCAGCGTTCGCAGAGACAGGCCTGATCCCTGCGATCACTAACAGTTTTGTTTTATTTTAAAGCGTTTTCTACATTTGCTGACAGATCAGGTGCTTTTTTACCTGTGAATCCTTACTAGTGTACCACTAAATTTAGAGCCCAAAATGGCAAAGCGAATGTACACTAGTAAAGAGGCCTATGAGATTCTGAGCCTGACAGATATTGAAGAGGAGGTCACGCATCTGTCAGATTCTGGCTCAGAATACATCCACGTAGAAGACAGCGGCTCCATGTCAGATAGCTCTGTCGACGAAGTTGTGGTCCCTGCTAAGGGCAGGCGTACCCGACCCCATTCTGATGTTGTTGAGGGGCAAGAACCTCAGGACCCTTGTATGGAGCAGAGAGCCACCTCAACGACCAGTTGTTGGCGCTGTATCATATTGCCCGTAAGGCCAGACGCTGGTACAAAAAAGTGTACTTATTTCAATTGGCTTTACTGAATGCTCATGTGATATACAGAGCTTCAGGACAGACTGGATCCTTCTTTCAATTCCAGGATGAGATCATCATAGATCATCATTCTTTTCATCCAGCGGTAGGCTTTCATTTAAAAGCAATCCTAGTGGCTAATTAGCCTCTAGACCGCTTTTACAAGCAGTAGGAGGGAATGTCCCGTCCCCCCCCCGGATATAAACAGCACCATTGGGAAATTGGGAAAGCATTTTATCACACCAATCTTGGTGTGGTCAGATGCTTTGAGGGCAGAGGAAAGATCTAGGGCCTGATTCCCAAAAAAGCTGCCTAACTTAACTTTCAGCAGTTAAGTTACACTGACTTAAAATCTCTACCTAAGTGCCTGATCCACAAAGCACTTACCTAGAAATTTCAGGCCGTGTAACTTAAGTGCCGCCGTCGCAAGGCGGTCCTCCTCTCCGGGGGGCGTTTAAAATTTAAATGAGGCGCGCTCCCGCGCCGGCCGTACTGCGCATGCGTGTGACGTAATTTTCCCGACGTGCAGCGCGCGAACGTAATTGACGCCGGGCGGATTTGTGGATTGCGACGGGACACTAAAGTTGCGACGGGTGAAAAAAAATATACGCGCCGGGAAAACAAATAATTATAAAAAAAAATGACAGCGTCGCTCAGCATGCATTCCTGAGAGGGAGAACTCCATGCCAATTTTCAAAGAAAAAACCGGCATGGGTTCCCCCCCCCCAGGAGCATACCAGGCCCTTAGGTCTGGTATGGGTTGTAAGGAGACCCCCCCTTGCCGAAAAATCGACGTAGGGGGTCCCCCTACAATCCATACCAGACCCGTATCCAAAGCACGCTACTCGGCCGGTCAGGAAGGGAGTGGGGACGAGCGAGCGCCCCCCCCCCTCCTGAGCCGTGCCAGGCCGCATGCCCTCAACATGGGGGGGTTGGGTGCTCTGGGGCAGGGGGGCGCACATGCTCCGGCAGGTACCCACGTGGTGGGTGCCTACCCACGTGCACCCACCACGTGGGTACCTACCGGAGCATGATGGGACGGTGATGCCTATATAAATGGGATGCAAGGCGCGCTTCCATCATTGCAGTGACAAGAGGCGACGAGTCAACATCGGAAGAGGGGAGAAGAAGAACCTGACGTCACAGAAGACCGCGCTGGCTGCCTGTTAGTAATTGAGCTAACACACAAAGATAGCAGGCAGCCAGCGCTGAAGAAGAAGGCACCGGACAGCTGCAGAAGAACCGGGGTTCGCCGAGTCAACAGCGGAGAGCGGCGAAGATAGAAGAAGACCCCCGGAGAGCGGAGAAGCCCCCCCCCCGGAGAGCGGAAGAAGAAACCCCCCCCGGAGAGTGGAAGAAGACCCCCGGAGAGCGGAAGAAGAAGCCCCCCCTGGTATTAGAGCTAATAAAGAAGACAGGGGGGGCCTCCGGAGCAGAATAATAAATTATTTTAAAAACCCTTGTGTTGTGTGTTTACTAACTTTTACTTTTTGCCTCCAGGTGAATGGGTAGGGGTACGATGTACCCCATATCCATTCACTTAGGGTGGGGGGCCGGTATCTGGGGGCCCCCTTATTTGAGGGGACTCCCAGATTCCGATAAGCCCCCGCCCGCAGACCCCGACAACCAACGGCAAGGGTTGTCGGGAAGAGGTCCTGTCCTCATCCACATGGGGACAGGGTGCTCTGGGGTGGGGGGGCCCGCAGTGCGCCCCCCCTGCCCCAGAGCACCCAACCCCCCCATGTTGAGGGCATGCAGCCTGGCACGGCTCAGGAGGGGGGGGGGGCTCGCTCGTCCCCACTCCCTTCCTGACCGGCCGGGTAGCGTGCTTTGGATACGGGTCTGGTATGGATTGTAGGGGGACCCCCTACGTCGATTTTTCAGGGTGGGGGGGTCTCCTTACAACCCATACCAGACCTAAGGGCCTGGTATGCTCCTGGGGGGGGAACCCATGCCGGTTTTGAATTTAAAAATTGCCGTGGAGTTCTCCCTCAGGAATGCATACCAAATGCTGTCGCTTGAATGGGCCTTTACAAGGTGTGACTAACTTTCCACATTGTAAAACCAGCCCTAGTTTTGCGCAAGCAAAATCGGAACTTACGCAGAAATCACAGTGCTGAAAAGCGTTGTGGATCTGCTTAAGTCCTCATTTGCATACTCAAAGCTGCATTTCCATGAGAAATGCCCCCAGCGGCGGATGCGGTACTGCATCCTAAGATCTGACCGTGTAAGTGTCTTACACATGTCAGATTTTCTGCCTAACTTTGGAAAAAGCCTTTTGAGGATCGTTTCCAAAGTTAGGCACAGACTGAACAGCAGTTAAGTCTGCGTATCTCTTTTGGGAATCAGGCCCCTAGAGTCTAAAAGACCCCAAGTTTTTTTTTTTTTAAAAGTACCTGTCACTATCTATTGCTATCATAGGGGATATTTACATTCCCTGAGATAACAATAAAAATGGTAAAAAAAAAAAAATCGAAGAAACAGTTTACAAATAAAAAAAAAAGATAAAAAAAAAAAAGCATCCCTGTCCCCCCCTGCTTTTGCACAAAGGCGAACGCAAGCGTCGGTCTGGAGTCATATGTAAACAGCAATTGCACCATGCATGTGAGGTATCACCGCGAAGGTCAGATTGAGGGCAGTAATTTTAGCAGTAGACCTCCTCTGTCAATCTAATATGGTGACCTGTAAAGGCTTTTAAAAATGTATGTAGTTTGTGCGCAATTTTAAAGTATGTCGTGTTTGGTATCCATGTACTCGGCCTAAGATCATCTTTTTTATTTCATCAATAATTTGGGAAACATAGGGCCATATTCTCAAAGAAGTTCCGCCGGCGTATATGGAGATGCGCGGCGTAAGTGTAAAGATGCGCCGTCCTATTTATGCGCCGTAGTCACAGAACCAGATCCGCCAGAAACAAGGCTTCTCCCGTCCGTCTTAACTTGTTTAAGTTTACGCAGCGTAGGCGCATATTTCCGCTGATGGCATCCTACGCTGCCATAGAATTAGTATTCAAATATGCAAATGATGTATTTTTTTTAATCCAACAAAATTTTATTTAGTTTACAGAGGTACAAGGTATACAAGGTCCCCTTAACATTGCGGGGAAAGATAAAGATCTGCAGCGAGACAGCCACTTACTCAGAATACATCTATGAACAGGAGGTAAACCCCCCCCCCCCCCCCAGCAAGTCAAACATTTCCCTCCCAACAATTGGCTCAATGCCCACCTCACCCAATATTAATGCCCAGAAGCCTGTCCATCACCAGGTCCACAGGGGCCAGACCCGGCACATCCAGCCACTTTGCCCATAACTTCTCGAATTTTTGGGCATTACCCCTGTGTTGATATATCACCTTCTCCATCCTCAGCACTGTCCCAATGTTATTGATCCATTCAGCTAGAGTCGGAGGAGCCTCGGCCTTCCAGTGAACCATAATAAGCTTCCTAGCTTGGAACAAGACCCTTTGCACCGCCTCCCTGTCCATCTCCTCCCATTCGTACTCCTCCAGAGCCCCCAAGAGACAAGCCCTCGGGTCCTGCGGAAGAGACACTCCAAATGCTGAATTGATGGTACTCACGACTCCCGCCCAATACGTGTGGAGTTTTGGGCATCTCCACAGCATATGTATCAGATCTCCATGGTCTCTCCTGCAGGTAGGGTCGAGCTGTGGGTTCATTCTATGGAGTCTGTGAGGGGTATAATAGATTCGTAACAAAATGTACAGTTGCGTGAGCCTCTGTGAGACATTCAGTGAGCACTTGCCTACTGCCTGAAAAATTTCCTCCCATTGTTCCCCGTCCAAGTCCCCTGCATCCGCTTCCCACCTTTCCCGTATCTTCAGGGGATGCTGCTTCATCACATACTGTAACAGGATGGCATAGCATTGGGAGATAAAGCCCTTAGACGTCCCAGCTTCCCCCAGAAGATCAAAAGCAGGGGTCGGCGACAGGCACCACTCAGAGGAGCGACCCTGTGCCGCCACTGCGTGTCTCAACTGTATGTATGAGAAGTGCATGGACTGTGGCAGGCCAAACGCCTCCCGCAATTCCGGAAACGTGCGAAGTACCCCGTTACGGAATATTTGGGTAAGGTGTGTAATCCCATAATGTTTCCACCTGGCACCGGACTGTAGTTTAGCCAGTTCAGTGTACGTGTCATTTAGCCATATAGGACTGTACTTTGTGTAACCCTCTGCGTTTTGGACATATTTAACCTTATTCCATACCTTCTGAATCAGACTAAATGTGGGGAGCTTCTTGTGCGGTCTAGCAAATGCCTGCGCCTCCAACGCCTCAGGGATCGGACCTCCGCCCACGGTGTGCTCCATAAGCCTCTGAGCCGAGGACCGCACCGTCGGCCGAAACATGCCAACCAGCTGCTGCATCTGAGCCGCTAAATAGTATAGCCAGGGGTTTGGCAACGCCAATCCCCCGCTATCTTTAGGTCTCTGCAGGTGTTCCAACTTAATCCTAGGATTCTTATCCTTCCAGATGAGACCCCGAAAAATACTGTTCACGGTATGAAAGACTTTCAGGGGGATGACCATGGGGGTGTTGTGGAGAAAGTATAGTAGTTGCGGCATTAGTATCATCTTGATTAGATTCACCCTCCCAGCAACCGACAGAAGCAGGGCCTTCCAAGTTTTAACCTTGTCCCTAAACCTCAGCAACAGGGGGGAAATATTTAGATGTATGAAATCTCGTGGCCGGGCCGTTATCTGTACCCCTAGATATTTAAAGGATGAAGTAATGGATATGGGGCAGACAGCGTTAATTACTTGTGTGTCATCACCATCCAACAAAAGCAGTGCTGACGTTGCCCAGTTTATGAGCAGACCAGAGAATTTTCCAAACTCTGTGATTGCCATCATAGCCTCTCTAAGGGAGGAGTCCGTGTCTCCCAGCAGAAGAAGCGTGTCGTCAGCATACAACATCACCTTTTCCTGCATGTCGCCATAACAAAAACCGGTGATGCGAGGGTTAGCCCTGATACTAATGGCCAGCGGCTCAATAGCCAGGGCAAAGAGGAGGGGGGACAGGGGGCAACCCTGCCGCGTCCCCCTCCTCAGTGCAAAGCCCGCCGACAACGAGCCAAATGTCCGTATCGCTGCCTGCGGCTGGCTGTACAGCAGCCGCACCCAGGAAATGTAGATAGGGCCAAATCCGAATTTCCGCAACACGGTCCAAAGATAATTCCAATCAATACTATCGAAGGCTTTTGTTGCGTCTAAGGATAATAGAGCCCTACTGCCCATGTTGTCTGCCCGCGCTTGTATATTAAGGAACAACCTTCTCAAATTAACCGCCGTCGATTTGTTAGGCATGAACCCGGCTTGGTCTCCATGTACTATAGAAGTCACCACCCCATTTAGCCGAATGGCGAGCACCTTGGCCAGGATCTTAACGTCACTCTGTAATAAGGAAATGGGACGGTAGGCCCCCGGGTCCACGGGATCCTTGCCTGGCTTAAGTAACAGTACTATATTTGCTTTGGACATGGACGGGGGCAAAGTCCCTCCCTCCCTGGCGCTGTTAAAAACCTGCAAAAGCTGTGGCAGCAACACCCCCGAGTACTGTTTGTATACCTCCATGGGCAGCCCATCCTCCCCCGGGGCTTTACAGTTAGGGAAGGCACTGACTGCCTCTTGCAGTTCCTCGACAGTAACCGGTTTCTCCAGCGAAGTACGCTGATTAGCAGACAGTCCCGGGAAGGTCAATTGGGTCAAATATAGCTCCAGATCCTCCTGGGTATATGCCGCGCCGGAACTGTACAGGGCCTCATAGAAACCCGCCAGTTCCTGCATAATCTGGTCTGGCTGAGAGACTACCCCTCCTGACCTAGCTCTAATAGCCCCTATCTCAGGTGACCGTTGATGGGAGTTCGCAATCCGTGCCAATATACGGCCGGTTTTCTCACCCTCCTCAAAAAACGCCTGTTTGGCAAAGAATCTCTTCTTTTCTGCTGACGAGGAGAGCAACTGCTGGTAGGCGGATTGAGCCGCCTGCCAGGACTCCCTGGCCAAATCAGAAGGATCTGCAATGTAAGCCCGCTCCATTTCCTGGACCCTGTTCTCCACTTCTATCAGTAATGCAGCAGAGGCCCTCTTCACCCCAGTCACTTCCCGTATGAGGAGGCCCCTAAGATATGCCTTGAAGGCATCCCACTGTAGCACATTTCGTTCCACCCCCTCCTCCGCAACAAAATACCTCCGTATACTCTCCTCTATTTCGGTATGGGATCTAATCAATTTCAACCAAAATGCATTCAGCTTCCATGGTGCCTTAACCATGTTCCCCTGCGGTGCCACGCAGAGCTGCACCACCAGGGCCGAGTGATCGTACACACTACGGGGCCTATGCGATAGGTCCGCTATCAGTGGAAGCATGCTTGCGTTACCCACCCCCAGGTCTATCCTGGACAGGCAGCCATGCGTCTTCGAAAAGCACGTGAACTGCCTGCCCCCTGGATTACGGTGCCTCCAGATATCTATCCAGCCCACCTCTTGCAACAACCGCGCCAGGGGAGTACTCCTAGCGAGGGCAGAGGGTCTAGGGCCCAGATGTCTATCCGCCACCTGGTCCAGACAACAATTAAAGTCGCCGATCACGAGCAACGGAACTTCCGGCCTGCCCTCCAAAAAAGAGAGGAGGAGCCTGAGCACCGCTGCCGTGAACGGCGGGGGGATATAAACACACGCCAATACACAAATCAATGTACCAATTTTGCAATGGATGAATACATAGCGACCTTCAGAGTCTACCGCACTGTCAATTTCCTGGAAATCCAGGGCATTGTGCACTAGTACACTCACCCCCCTAGAGAAGGAGGTGTGTGTAGAGTGATATGCCTTGCCCACCCACACATATTTCAGAAAGCACACAGTTTCCGCAGTCAGGTGTGTTTCCTGAAAACAGATCACCCCAGGCAGAAATTTTTTTAAACACATAAATAGCATCGTGCGTTTCAGTGGAGAATGCATACCCCTCACGTTCCATGACACAATGGATACCTTAGCCATGGGTGTCTTCCTTTAACATCAAAAAGCAATATACTTGTGGGCAAAAATGTACAGTCTGACCCCACTGTCGGGAAAAAGGGCCTCCCCCCATCTCTGTCCTCTCCTGCACAATATCTTGCGTAAGGGCCAACGGCCCAGGTCTGTTGAGTTGTACCTCTGTCTTCATATGGTAGCTAGAAAAACAAAAGTTAGCATAACTTGCGGACCAAACGGGTCCCGAATCATCAATGTCCACCAACAGGGCGGTTCCAGCACTTTGTGCGACTAAACGTCGGCTTACTCCAGTCACAGAAATCATCATACTAAGAACAGCTTTCCTCACGATGTGCTGCCAATCATAATGTCCCCCGGCCAAAGGGTAAGTGAAAAAGAAATATTCAAACAGGCAAAAAGTAGGGGATCCCCCCTAAAAAAGACAGCAGTGAAGCATAGAAACATTTCAATCTTGCATATTCAGTGTCTGGAGGCAAAACCAAAGAAATAAAAAGTAAAAATAACTTGCTCATGCCTCACTCCCCCTCCTCCTGCGCTTGGCGTTGTAGAGATTGCTCGTTTCTATCCAGCCATGACATGGCCTCCTTTGCAGACTCAAAGAATTGGGCTTGACCCCGCACCACCACCCGGAGCTTCGCTGGGTAGAGCATAGCATATGGGAGTTGTATACGTCGCAGTCGCCTCTTTACATCAAGGAATTTGGCCCGGCGCCTTTGTACTTCCTGCGAAAAATCTGGGTAAAATGACACCCGGACTCCATTATGTTGGATGTTAGCTCGCTCCCGAGCCTGACGCAGCACCGCTTCCCTGTCCCGGTAGTGGAGTAGTTTTGCCAGGATGGATCTAGGGGGGCCCCCCTGCTGCGGTGGGCGCGAAGGTATTCGGTGGGCCCTTTCCACCGCAAAAAATGGTGACAACGTATTTTTGCCAAAAAGTTCAATCAGCCAGTTCTCTACAAACAAGGTGGGGTCTTTACCTTCCACCCTCTCCGGCAGCCCTACTATACGGACATTATTGCGTCTGAGACGGTTCTCCATGTCTTCCACGCGGTCATAAGCGTCTCTAGCCATCTGCAGGGCAGCTCTAGTGTCTTGGGCCATGGGCTGCAGCTGATCCTCCACCTCACTGACTCTGCTTTCCACTGCAGTAGTACGTTCACGAATCTTTTGCATATCCTGCCTTAGTAATCCAAACTGCTCCTTCAAAGTGTCCACAGATGCAGTACATTTATTAACTGCTTTAAGTATGTCTGCCAGCGTGGGTTGCACAGTATTCTCAGCTTGTGCGTCTGGGGCCTGCTCATCCTCCGGTCCCTGGCCTGCTCCTTCTCTGTCCTCCTCCTCCCCCCAGTAAAGTGGGACACTTTCGCCCTGTGCTGCGGGCCTAGCCTGGTGCGCGGCACCGGATCGGGACGGTTGTTCTGGCCCCCCCGTTCCAGACATCTTTTGGGCATAGTAGAGCATGTCCCTGGGGGGGTCTTTTCCCTGGGTCTTGGCAGGCTTACCCTGTTTGGGGCCCGTTTTGTCCGCTCCACGAGGCGTCCCTCTGGCAGTTGGCGCGGCGGCGCCATCTTGGGCCTCCATCCCCGCGATCTCCGCCTGTCCTTTGCGGGTCTTTCCCCTGGTGCACAACGCCGGTGGTGGTACCGCTGTGGTCCCGGGAGTGCTGGCTTCCAGCATATGGCGGTCTCGAACCGGAATAACGGCCGGGGGAGGATCAATACCGGATCAGCACTGGGAGCTGTGAGAGATGCGTCCTCTCACATGCCTGTCCTGGCCACGCCCCATGCAAATGATGTATAAGCGCTGATTCCCGAAACTACACACGATCGGCGTAGGCTACGCGCTGTGCGCGTAAGACGAATGGCCGGCCTAAAGTTACCCCTCATAAAGCACGGGTAACTTTGCTCCAGACCTGAGTAAGTCAGCTTGAAAGCAAATACAGCAGCACCATCCCGGACGAGCTGAGCAACCACACTTATAGGACAACACATTCGTATGCCATCATGCCAGGGGCAGGCGTGGTCTTAGCACTACTAGTGTGTGCAGAGGCCGAGGCGCGTAGAAGGAGGAGGGCACGTCAGAGGATATACCCACCACGCATTAGCCTCTTTGGCATGGGTGATTTGGAGGTGTATCGCCGTTTCAGATTCAGCCCTGATGCCATCCTGGAAATTACCAGAGACCTGCAGGATGACATCACCAGCCCAACACACCGCTCACATGCAGTGCAGCCACTGGTGAAGGTCCTGGCAACACTGCATTTCCTGGCCACTGGTTCTTTTCAAAGAACAAGTGGAGACGAGGCTGGGATATCACAAACCAGCATGAGCAGATGTGTGCACCAGGTTGTCCCCGCAATCCTCAGACGCATGTCCCACCACATCATCAAACCCACCCAGGAGGACCTGCGGCTGAAGGCAATGCGTGAGTTCTGCCTAATTGACGGATTCCCACGCACTGTGGGGGCCATTGATTGCACACATGTGGCACTACAGCCCCCCCATGAGACAGAGCACATATACCGCAATAGGAAGCATTGGCATTCAATCAATGTACAGGTGATAGTGGATGCCCATGGCCTCATATGGCACGTCCATGCCAAACACCCAGGATCCAGCCATGACAGCTTCATATTCCGTCAAAGCGACATCCCAAGACAATTTGAACAGAACATGGCTGGTTGGTGAGTGACATGGGTGTCAGGTATGACTGTCCCCCCCCCATGATGCAGACATCACGAGGGGCACATGCATGACTAACATCCTTCTGTCTTTTCCCTTCCAGGTGACTCTGCATATGCACTGGGACCCCATCTCATGACCCCATTCCGGAACCCCCAAACCCCAGGAGAGAGAAGATACAATGAAGCACACGCACGTACCCGTGGAGTGGTGGAACGCACATTTGGCCTCCTGAAGTACCCTGTTGTATTCCCCAAACTTCGTGTGCCAGATCATCGCTGCATGTTGCATTCTGCACAACTACGCCGTGAGAAAGGGCCTGGAGATTGACATACGTGATGACCTGACCCCTGAACCAGACAATCCCCCCCTAACCGAGGGTACCCCATCTGCTGATGGTACAGCAGTCAGGAGATGTCTTGTGGAACGAATCTTTGAACGTTAAACACACACATTAAACATGGCACAAGGAGAATGCACGCATGCACACCACTGTGGTCCCTAGCACACACACCCCACATCCACATCACATTGGATTAGACCGAAGTACCCCACATGGTACTAGGGAGCAGCAACGCCGCATCAAGGCCCCAATGATGTTGCTGTCCATTCATACGTCATTCATACGGACCTGGGGAGAACTTATCCCCAGCGCCCGAGGGTGACACCCCTTACTGGCAGGAGTGTCACCCCCCCACATTCACACACCATTCACACTGTACTCTGCACGACTGCCTGTGTGCAGCACCCAAAAAAAAAAAAAGCTCTTAATCAGAGTAAATAATATAAAAAAAGCTCTTAATCAGAGTAAATAATATAAAAAAAGCTCTTAATCAGAGCAAACATAATTATAAAAATAAATCACTTGCCCCGGCGCGGGCTACGCCTGGTGCCCAGGTTCCTGGCCCTCACTTGCCTGGGGGAGCCTCAGTTGGGGGGGGGTATCAGGTGGAGGAGCATCCCCAGGTGGAGGAGCATAACCAGGTCCCTCCCTGGCTGCCTGTCTGCCCTCTAAAGCCACCGCTATGCGGGTGAGCAGGGCCTCCTGGGAAGCTGTCTGGGCCTGAACAGCCATTCGCAGGCACCTAACCTCCCCTACAAGTTCAGCTGTGGTATTCTGAAGCTCCCCCAGGCTGGTGACTGTGGCTGCGCTGTTTCCAGCCACATCTTGGAGAGCATCTGGTACTGCTCCCGAGGAGGACAGGCTGGATAGGCGCCTCAACTCCACCACGATTTCCCCCATATGGCGGCTGTTGGTCCTGCTGCCTGGCCAGATTTTCATGCAGCACTCCTACCACACCACTTGTCTTGTGGGTCCCCTTCCTGGGGACAGGAGTGGCTGGGGCCCTTGTATAGGGGGAGGACCTTGAGGGGCTGGAGATGAAGGGGATGGGACGGGAGGGACTGGAGAGGGTGTTGGAGGACCCTGAGGGGCTGGAGATATGGTGGGTTTGGGATGGTCCTGCCACCACATGAGATTCATCCAAAAAGAGGAACACCTCCTGATCGGTGTGGACCACTTCCTCATGTACGACCTCCTCCTGGACGACCTCCTCCTCAACCACCTCCTGCGCGGAGGACTGCCCACTCCCCTCCACCAAGGCCTGTTGGCTTCCCAGGGGGTCAGCCACAGAAGCAGGATGCTCAGGGGATGATGGCGTGGGACGGCCACTGGCAGCATCAGATGGCCCAGCTACCTCCTGCACACCTGTGGATGACACAAAACATTCACATGTTGGTGGACCCACACACTTGTCACATGTCCCCCCCCCAAACATGCTACACACCAGATAGAAGATAAAACACACTTACCTGTCCTCATGGGCGGCTCACTTGAGTCGTGGCCCTCCAGGCCCTCCACCTGCTCCCTCTGAAGGCATCTGGCAATCACCTGCTCCTCTTCAGTGAGCCGAATAGTACAGGGTGGCCCCCCTCCAGGGCCCCTGGAATGCTTAGTAATGGTGGCCAGCTTATTCCTCACCACACCACGCAGGTCATTCATCTTTTTTTGAATGTCCTGGGGGGTCCTGACCTCATGGCCTAAGGCATTCACCTGGGCAGTAACTCTCCGAAGGATCTCCTCCTTTTTGGTCTTGCTGGTGCTGCCACTGTCTGCACCATGGAGGCGAGAATCATATCTCTCCATGGCAGAGACAATGATGGCCCTCTCATCTTGGGTGAATTTTTTTTCCTTCTCTCCTTCCTGGGTCCAGGCATTGCAAAGTTAAAGCTCCAAATCTCACACCACCAACAGAAATAAATGGAGTCACTTTGCACTCGTTGGGCGCATGTGCTGACGCTTTTATGCACTGGGCCGGCCCAACTCAGCGGGGAGTTACGCCTAATGTTGGTTTGCGCATGCGCAGAGGGCGGGGCACATCCAGCGCATGCTCCGTTCGGTCTGGACATCATTTGCATGGGGTCATGGTTCATTAGAATGCTTCACGCCCACATCCCTCCTACCGTCACTTACGCCGGCTTACGCCGACACATTTAAGTTGCGCGAGCGCATCGTAGGACGCATGTAGTCCGGGAATATGGGACAGCTCTCTCCAAGTTAAGCAGGCGTAGCGCATCTGAGATGCGCTACGCCTTACTAAATATGCGCCGATCGACGAGAATATGGCCCACAGTGTGTTTTAGTGCATTAAATTTTTTTTTCATGTAAACAAAAAGTGTCAGAAAGAGCTTTGTCTTCAAGTGGTTAGAAGAGTGGGTGATGTGTTACATAAGCTTCTAAATGCCAGGACAGTTCAAAACCCCCCACAAATGACCCCATTTTGGAAAGTAGACCCCCCAAGCTATTTGCTGAGAGGCATGTCGTGTCCATGGAATATTTTATATTTTGACACAAGTTGCGGGAAAAATATTTTTTTTTGCTCAAAGTTGTCACTAAATGATATATTGGTCAAACATTCCATGGGCATATGTGGAATTACACCCCAAAATACATTCTGTTGCTTCTCCTGAGTATGGGGATACCACATGTGTGAGACTTTTTGGGAGCCTAGCCGTGTACGGGACCCCAAAAACCAATCACCGCCTTCAGGCTTTCTAAGGGTGTAACTCACTGCCTATCACTATCACTGCCTATCACAGTTTCGGAGCCCATGGAATGCCCAGATGGCACAAACCCCCCCCCCCCCAAATGACCCAATTTTGGAAAGTAGACACCCCAAGCTATTTTCTGAGAGGTATGGTGAGTATTTTGCAGATCTCGCTTTTTGTCACAAAGTTTTGAGAATTGAAAAAAGAAAAAAAAAATACATTTTTATTTTTCTTCATTTTCAAAAACAAATGAGAGCTGTAAAATACTCACCATGCCTCTCAGCAAATAGCTTGGGGTGTCTACTTTCCAAAAAGGGATCATTTGGAGGGGTTTTGTGCTATTTTGGCATTTTATGGCCTTCGAAACTGTGATAGGTAGTGAGGAGTGAAATAAAAAATTTGAGTCCTTAGAAATCCTGAAGGCGGTGCTTGGTTTTCGGGGCCCCATACGCGGCTCCCAAAAAGTCCCACACATGTGGTATCCCCGTACTCAGGAGGAGCAGAAAAATGTATTTTGGGGTGCAATTAACATATAACCATGGCATGTGTGAGCAATATATCATTTAGTGACAACTTTTTGTAATTTTTTTTTTTTTGGTCCTTATTCAATCACTTGGGGCAAAAAAATAAAAATATTCAATGGGCTCAACATGCCTCTCAGCAAATAGCTTGGGGTGTCTACTTTCCAAAATATGGTGTTATATGGGGGGGGGGGGGGTTGTATGGCATCTTGGCATTTTATGGCCTTCAAAACTGTGATAGGTAGTGAGGAGTGAAATCAAAAATGTATGCCCTTAGAAATCTTGAAGGCGGTGCTTGGTTTTCGGGGTCCCGTACGCGGCTAGGCTCCCAAAAAGTCCCACACATGTGGTATCCCCGTACTCAGGAGAAGCAGCAACATGTATTTTGGGGTGCAATTACACATATAACCATGGCATGTGTGAGCAATATATCATTTAGTGACAACTTTGTGCAAAAAAAAGGAAAAACACTTTGGCCCAGATTCAGGTAGATTTGCCCCTTTTTTTCGGAGGCGCAGGGCAGCGTTTTTGCCCTGCGCCCCCGCAAATTTCCTGCGCTACCCGCGTTTCACGGAGCAGTAGCTCCGTAAATTGCGTGTGCGCTGTGTAAACTTGCCCTGCGTAAGGGCGCCTAATGTAAATGATCCCGTAGGGGGCGGGAATCATTTAAATTAGGCGCGCTCCCGCGCCGAGCGCATGCTCCGTCTGGAAACTTTCCCGACATGCATTGCGGCAAATGACGTCGCAAGGACGTCATTTGCTTCCAAGTGAACGTGAATGGTGTCCAGCGCCATTCACGAATCACTTACGCAAACAACGTGAAATTCAAATTTTGCGACGCGGGAACGACGGGTATACTTTAGCATTGGCTGCCCCTACTATTAGAAGGGGCAGCCTTACGCTAAACACGCCGTACGGAAACAACGTAAATTGCGTACGCAGGGCTCGCGCAACATTGTGAATCGGTGTTAGTATGCAATTTGCATACTATACACAGAGCACAATGGGAGTGCCCCCTGTCGGTCATCGCAAGAATGCAGCCTAAGATATGCGTGGCATAAGAGCCTTATGCCACGCAGATTTTAGGCTGCAGTCAGCGTTACGATGTTCCTGAATCAGGAGCATTCGTAACGCCGGAGCAAGTAAGCAATTGCGCTGTGTAACCTATGGTTACACAGGCGCAATTGCTTCTTGAATCTGGGCCTTTGTCTTTTTTCCGCAACTTGTGGCAAAATATAAAATATTCCAGGGACTCAACATGCCTTTTAGCAAATAGCTTGGGATGTCTACTTTCCAAAATGGGGTCATTTGGGGGGTTTTGTGCTATTTTGGCATTTTATGGCCTTCGAAACTGTGATAGGTAGTGAGGAGTGAAATCAAAAATTTGCGCCCTTAGAAATCCGGAAGCGGTGCGTAGTTTTTGGGGCCCCATATGTGACTAAGCTCCCAAAAAGTCCCAAACATGTGGTATCCCCGTACTCAGGAGAAGCAGCAAAATGTATTTTGGGGTGCAATTCCCCATATAACCATGGCGTGTAAGCAATATATCATTTAGTGACAACTTTTTTTTTTTTTTTTTTTTTTGTCATTATTTAATCACTTGGGACAACAACAAAAAAAAATATTCAATGGACTCAACATGCCTCTCAGCAATTTCCTTGGGGTGTCTACTTTCGAAATGTATGACTAAAATTGAGTTTATTCGATTTTTCTTATAACAAAAAGTAGAAAATATCATTTTTTTTCAAAATTTTCGGTCTTTTTCCATTTATATCGCCAAAAATAAAAATCGCAGAGGCAATCAAATACCATGAAAAGAAAGCTCTATTTGTGGGAAGAAAAGGACACAAATTTTGTTTGGGTACAACATTGCATGACCGCGCAATTACCAGTTAAAGCAGCACAGTGCCAAATTTTAAAACACCTCGGCTCCTTAACCTGCATATTGGTCTGGGTCTTAATTGGTTAAGAGCATAATAATTATGCAATAACATTTACCACCAGAAGAAAGCCTAATGTGTCCTGAAAAAAAACAAAGTATAATTCACCTGGATACACCAAGCAGTTGCAAAGATATGTAGGGCCAGATCCACGTACATCGGTGCATATATAGGCCGGCTTAGCGCATCTCATTTCCGCTACGCCGGCTCAACTCAGAGAGGCAAGCACCGTATCCTTAGAGCATTTGCTTCCAACGTTGCGCCGGCGCAACGTAAATTCGTAGGCGTAATTCAAAGTAGGAAGGAAGTGGGCGTGTTCCATTTAAATGAACCGTGACCCCATGCAAATGAAGGGCCGAACGAACGGCGCATGCGCCGTGACGCTGACGTATGTCCCGCACCCCTCTGCGCATGCTCACAACTAGGCCCGGCGTAACCCCTGAGATACGCACAGGGCATAAATACGCCCAGACATGCGCCCGTCGAGCGCAAAAGTACATCTGCTTCTTTCCCCCCCTGAAGCAAGGTACTTTTGTTTGCTGTTTGTTTTAGAGCCATGTCTGCTCCAGCTACTGGGAAGCAGAGGAGGAAGCTTAATTTTTCGGACCAGGAGAAGGATGTTATCATCAGGGCCATGTCCAGGTATGATGTGTACCTCCATGGTGCACAGAGTGGCACCACCAGTCAGGCCAAGAAGGAGGAGATCCTGTTGCAGATTGCGACAGAGGTCAATGCCCTGGGACATGAGGTGAGGACCCCCAAGGACATCCAGAAAAAAATCAATGACCTGCGTCGCCTGGTCCGAGGGAAACTGGCCACGATAAGGAGTCATGCCAGTGGCACTGGAGGGGGACCAGCCACTACTTTGACGCTCACTCCTGATGAGCAGGTGGTTGACCAGTGTCTCCACAGGCATCAAGTGGAGGGAGTGGAGGGCTTTGACTCCATTGAGGATGCCTTGAGGACAGGCAAGTGTGTTTTATCTCCTATCCGGTGTGGAGCATGTGAGGGGGTGGAAGGGAACATGTGACAAGTGTGTGGGTCCACCAACATGTGAATGTTTTGTGTCATCCACAGATGTGCAGGAGGGAGCTGGGCCATCTGCTGCCGGTGGCCATCCCACACCATCCCTCGAACATCAATCCGAGCCTGACCCCCTGGGAAGCCATGAGTCATCGGTGGAGGGGAGTGCCCACACCTCTCCTCTAGAGGTGGTTGAGGAGGAGACGGTGAACATTGACACTGATGTTTGCCTCTACTTGGAGAAGTCTCCCCCTTTGGCCGGGCCCTCTCAGACCTCCACCCCCATCAGGAGAAGCCCCTCAGGGTCCTCCCCCAACAGGTCTACCCCCTCAAGGTACTCCCCTTATAGATGGCCCCAAGCCTCTCCTGGCCCCAGGAAGGCTACCAGGGAGACTAGGGGGGTGTCTGAGTTCCTCCCAGAACATCTCAAGAGGGAACAGGCCCGCCATCTGGGTGAGATTGCCATCCAGATGCAGCGAGTGGCAGACAGCATGGCCTCCTCTGCCAACATCAATGACAGTATCCAGGATGTCAGTGGCAACTGTGCTGCTGTGGTCACCTGCCTGGGGGATCTGCAGGCCACCACAGCAGGCCTCGTGGCAGAGGTCCAGACCCTGGCCGAGGCTGTACGGGACAATACTGCTGCCATCCAGGCGGAGGTGAGGCAGTCAAGGCTGCTGCAGGCCGAGACCAATGCGGTCCTCACCCGCATCGCCCTGGCGTTGGAGGGCAGGCAGCCAGGGAGAGACCAGGGGATGCTCCTCCTCCTCCTGATTCCCCCCCACCTGAGGCTCCCACCATGCAGTTAAGGAGCCGGGGCCGTGGCACCAGGCGTGGGCCACGAAAGGGCAGATGAGTGCCTTTTTTTTTTGGATGCTCAGGTTATGATTTATTTTTATTTTCTACATGCTCAGGTTGTGAGTTTTATTTTTATTTTCTACATGCTCAGGTTGTGAGTTATTTTTGTTTGTAGACCCAGAACACGGTCAGTAGTGCTGCTACAGTGTGACTGGTGTGTGAATGTGGGGGTGACACTCCTGACAGTAAGGGGTGTCACCCTCAGTCGTCAGGGAGAAGTTATCCCCTCAACCGTGTGAATGTGGTATGAATGGACAGCGACACCATTGGGGCCATGGAATGGCGTTGCTGCTCCCAAGTCATGCATGGTGGATGTAACGGAATGACCCGGGACATCCAGAGACTTTGTGAGGATGGGGGATACTCCTGTGTCAGCGTCACTGATAACTCTTGGGTCTGAGTCCACCCTGTGCCTTTTGGGCATGGGGTGGCAAGGGAATCATAATTCATGTATTACATGAGATAGGACATCAATAATAATTCATATTGCAGGATCTTGAGAGATTGCAAGATGTGGGCCAAACCAGTCAATAGTGACTCATTTCTAGTGACATGCTAATTGCATCAGGGCTTGGAAGACATTCCATTGTCCTTGTTACTGTTGTAACGGACAGGTGTTAATCCCAGGTCTGCTCCCAGACCTATAATTATGCATACTAAATACTGCTTACGTGTGATAACACTGTCTAGAGCCTAGCCTATTGATGCTCAGAGGTGTCAAGCTGTATGCGGAGACGAAATGTCTGCCTAGGAGACGGAGTGGGTGAAGGTGTTTTGTTGTTGATTAAGGAATGTTAAGTAATTACCCTTAGTGTGTGATTAGGGGGGTGGAGATCTCATTGTCCCTTTGAATACTGTCACATGCTTGTACTGTATAAAAAGCTGAGAAGAAACCATTAAAGTTGTCATTACATTTGGAACAAGTACAGAGCTGCGTGTCTCGTCTTGATTCTGAGAAAATGGGATGCCTGCTGGTTTGTCTGTGTGTCAGATAAGCTGTCGTGACTGGGATGGAAGGTCGTAAACGGTGGTGACCGTTACAGTGGACTTGGGCTAATCCAATGTGATGTGGATGTGGTGTGTGTGAGCTAGGTACCACAGTGGTGTGCATGCGTGCATTGTCCGTGTGCCATGATGAATGTGTGTGTTTAACGTGCAAAGATGCCTACTGTGAGGCATCTCCTGACTGCTCTTCCCTCAGCAGACGGGGTAGCCTCGGTTAGGGGGGGACTGTGTGGCTCGGGGGTCAGGTCATCACGTATGTAAATTTCCAGGCCCTTTCTCACGGCAAAGTTATGCAGCATGCAACATGCATCAATGATCTGGCACACGAAGTTTGGGGAATACAACAGGGTCCCCCCGGACTTATCCAGGCATTGGAAACGGGACTTCAGGATGCCAAATGTGCGCTCCACCACTGCACGGTTACGTATGTGTGCAGCATTGTATTTTCTCTCGCCTCTGGTTTCGGGATTCCGGAATGGAGTCAGGAGATGGGGCCCAAGTGCATATGCAGAGTCACCTGGAAGGAAAAAGACAGGAGGATGTTAGTCGTGCATGTGCCCCTTGTGATGTCTGCATCATGGGGTCGGACAGTCATGCCTGACACCCATGTCACTCACCAACCAGCCAGCTGTCCCTGTACACGTTCTGTTCAAATTATGTTGGGATGTTGCTTTGATGGTATATGTAGCTGTCGTGGCTGGCCCCTGTGTGTTTGGCACGGACGTGTTATATGAGGCATTGGGCATCGGCTATCACCTGTACATTGATGGAATGCCAATGCTTACGATTACGGTATATGTGCTCTGTGGCACGGGGGGGTCGTAGTGCCACATTGGTGCAATCAATGGCCCCGATGGTGCGTGGGAATCCAGCAGTTCTGTAGAAATCCCGCATTACCTTCTGCCGCAGATGCTCCTGGGTGGGTCTGATGATGTGGTGGGACATGCGTGTGAGGATTGCGGGGACAACCTGGTGCACGCATCTGCTCATGGAGGATTGTGCCATCCCAGACACAACTCCACTTGTACGCTGCAACGAGCCACTGGCAAGGAAATTGAGTGTTGCCAGTACCTTGACCAGTGGCTCCACTGCATGTGAGCGATCTGTCTGGCTGGTAAGGTCATCTTGCAGGGTTGTGGCTATTTCCAGGATGTCATCAGGGCTGAATCTGAAGATGCGATACACCTCCGAGTCACCCATGCCAAAGACGTTTATGCGCGGTCGGTATATCCTCTCCCGTGCCCTCCTCCTACGCGCCTGTAAAGCCAGTAGTATAGCTATGACCATGGATGCCCCTGGCATGTTGGCATACAGATTGTTGTCCTGCAAGTGTGGATGCTCAGCTCGTCCGTAATGGTGCTGCTGCAGCTGCTCTCTGGCTGACCTGTGCATGTCTGCTACTGACTTACCCCTGCTTTTATGAGGGGTAACTTTAGGCCGGACGTACAACTTACGCGTAGCCGGCGTCAGGCGCACGTACGTTCGTGGATCGCCGTATCTCCCTCATTTGCATATTTGAATAGGAAATCAATGGGAGCGCCAGATGCGTCCAGCGTATATATGCGCCCACGCTGTGCCGGCGTAGGAAAGTTACGTCGGTCGGAAGAAGCCTATTTTCAGGCGTATCTAGTTCTGTGGATACGGCGCATAGTTACGCCGGCGCATATATACACTTACGCCGTGCATCTCGAGATACGCCAGCGTAAGTGCTTTGTGGATCTGCCCCGTAGAGTTTAACTAACACATGTCAAAATTGCAAAACTGTGTTCAGGCATTAGCGGAGGTCCACACAAAAAGTGAACCTCTGCTTTTCGGAACACTCCCCCCTCCGGTGTCACATTTGGCACCTTTCAGGGGGGTGCAGGTATCTGTGTATTACAGGTATTTGCACCCACTTCCGGGAATAGACTCCCACGCAGGGCCGGCGATAGGCATAGGCAAGTCAGGCGGCTGCCTAGGGCGCCAGGGTAGGGGGGCGGCAAAATTCGGATCCCAAGCCACTTGCTGGGGATTCGGAGTATTAAAATACCTCCAGGATCTGCATTTTTTTCAAAACATACATGCTTTATGGCACAAGCCGCTAGGGGGCGGTTGCGCCGGTGAAGACATCACTTTCACCACTCTATCCCAAGCCTGCAGTGCCAACGTAGCAGTGGCAGTGAGAAGATGAGGAGAGAGAACCGGGACGACAAGGAGCAGCCGGCTGGAAGTGCTGCATGATCGATGGAACCGGCCGGGGGGGGGGGTTGAGATGGAAGCCCTGCATGTAAGTCCGGGCTTTCCGACCGTGATATCCGATCCCCCCCTCCTGGTCGCTCGGGGATCTGTTGAGAGGAGCGGAAGACAGGCAGACAGGAGAGGACAGGCAGCAGCGCCGTTCTCCTTGAGTAAAGCCTTCACCGCCGCTGGCTCAGGTATATAGAACAGGTCATCCTGCACCCAGTCACATGAAATAAAAAAATGGTGGACTTTGCTGTCAAGTTTATAGTGCATTGTGTACAGAGGGGGAAAACATATGTGTGTGTGGGGGGGGGGGTACAGAGGGGGAACTGGTGTGTGTGCGGGGGGGGTACAGAGAGGGAACTGGTGTGCGTGTGTGGGGGGGCAGATGTGCAGGGGTACAGAGAGGGAACTGGTGTGTGGGGGGGGGGTACAGAGGGGCATCTGGTGTGTGTGTGTGTGGGGGGGGAGGGGGGTACAGAGGGGGAACTGGTGTGTGTGTGTGTGTGCAGGGGGGGATTCAGAGGGGGAACTGGTGTGTGTCTGGGGGGGGGGCAGATGTGCGGGGGTACAGAGAGGGAACTGGTGTGTGTGCGGTGGGGGGGGGGTACAGACAGGGAACTGGTGTGTGTGGGGGGGGGCAGATGTGCGGGGGTACAGAGAGGGAACTGGTGTGTGGGGGGGACAGAGGGGGAACTGGTGTGTGTGGGGGGGGCAGATGTATGGGGGTACAGAGAGGGAACTGGTGTGTGGGGGGGCAGATGTGCGGGGCTACAGAGAGGAAACTGGTGTGTGTGGGGCAGGGGGGTACAGAGGGGCATCTGGTGTGTGTGCGAGGGGGTACAGAGGGGGAACTGGTGTGTGTGGAGGGGGGGCAGATGTGCGGGGGTACAGAGAGGGAACTGGTGTGTGTGTGTGGGGGGGCAGATGTGCGGGGGTACAGAGAGGGAACTGGTGTGTGTGGGGGGGTACAGAGGGGCATCTGGTGTGTGTGCGAGGGGGTACAGAGGTGGAACTGGTGTGTGTGTGTGGGGGGGGGGAGATGTGCGAGGGTACAGAGAGGGAACTGGTGTGTGTGTGGCAGATGTGCGGGGGTACAGAGAGGGAACTGATGTGTGTGTGTGTGGGGGGGGGGAGATGTGCGGGGGTACAGAGAGGGAACTGGTGTGTGTGGGGGGGGGTACAGAGGGGCATCTGGTGTGTGTGCGAGGGGGTACAGAGGGGAACTGGTGTGTGTGTGGGGGCAGTGTGGGGGGGTACATAAGAGGGAACTGGTTTGTGTGTGTGTGTGGGGGGGGGGTACAGAGGGGGAAAGCACGTTGGCATGCAGCCGACCAGTCCCATCTGGAGTGTTTCTCCAAAAGCTTGTTCAACGGAAACAAGGTGTGTGCCAGATCTGGCAGGAATTTGTGGTAATAGTTCAGCAAGCCAAGGTATGATCGCAGCTGCTGGACGTTGGTTGGGGTTGGGGCTTTGACTAAAGCATCAACCTTGGCTTCTGTGGTGTGTATACCTTCTGCATCCACAAGGTGGCCACAAAACTCCAATTTAGGCACCATGAATTGGCATTTTGCTAAGTTCACTTTCAGACCCTGTTCTTGGAGTCTCGCCAACACAAGCTCCACATTCTGCTTGTGTTCCTGGTTGGTCCGTCCTGTAATGAGCATGTCATCTAGCAGGCACTGGCCCAGATTCATGAAGCACTTGCGCCCGCGCAACCATAGTTGCGCGGCGCAAGTGCTTACTTGCTCCGGTGTAACGAGTGCTCCTGATTCAGGAACCTCGTTACACCGAATGCAGCCTAGGATGTGACAAACATAAGCCTCCTTATGCCTTCACATCCCAGGCTGCATTCTTGCGTTGGCCGCTAGGGGGCGCGGCCTTTGTGATCGGCGTGTAGTATGCAAATTGCATACTACCACCGATTCACAAAAGTTGCGCGGGCCCTGCGTACGCAAGGTACGGAGTTTCCGTACGGCGCCTTTAGCATAAGGTTGCTCCTGCTAATAGCAGGCGCAGCCAATGCTAAAGTATAGCTGCGCCTCCCGCTCGCGACGTTTAAATTTCACGTCGTTTACGTAAGTGAACCGTGAATGGCGCTGGACGCCATTCACGTTCACTTACAAGCAAATGACGTCCTTGCGACGTCATTTGCCGCAATGCACGTCGGGAAAGTTTCCCGACGGAGCATGCGTTGTTCGCTCGGCGCGGGAGCGCGCCTAATTTAAATGATTCCCGCCCCCGGCGGGATCATTTACATTAGGCAGCCTTGCACCCGGCTGCTTAGCATATTGCCCGCGCAATTTACGGAGCAACTGCTCCGTGAATCGCGGGCAAAGCACAATATTTGCGTGGGCGCAGAGAAAAAAATTTGCTCTTTGCCCACGCAAATATTGCGCGATTCTACTTGAATCTGGGCCACTGAGTGAAAGGAATGTCCGCCAAAATCTCGTCCATTTTTCGTTGCCAAATGGCTGGGGCAGAGGCTACCCCAAACACCATCCGATTATATTGATACAGTCCCTTGTGGGTGTTGATGGTCAGAAACTTGCGGGAAGAAGGATGGACCTTAAACTGTAAATATGCTTGTTTGAGATCAAGCTTGGTGAACTTTTGACCCCCTGCAAGAGAGGCAAAAATGTCATCTACTCTGGGTAGGGGATACTGGTCTATTTCCAGTTGAGAGTTCAGAGCCATGCGGAAATCGCCACAAATGCGCAAGTCCCCATTCGCTTTCTTTACCGGTACAACTGGTGATGCCCACTCGCTGTGCTCTACCTTTGAGATGACACCTTGTTCCTCCAGCCGACTTAGTTCTGCTTCCACACCCGCTCGGAGTGCGAAAGGTACTGTCCGAGCTTTGAAGAACTTAGGCTGAGCGTTGGGTTTCAGCTTGAGTCTCACACAGTCATGCTTTATTTTTCCCAACTGGTCATCAAAAATCTTTGGGAACCGCTGCTTCAGGGACACCACCCATCCCTCATTATCTCCTAATGGAATGGTAACGATGTTACAGGGACTTATGGCGATGTCTGGCATACCAAAGTGAGCAATCCAGTCTCTCCCAAATAGAGGGGGTCCCCCATTTTCTAGGATATATAATGGCAGTCTCTTTGTCTGACCCTTGTACAAAACCTTTACTTTTGCGTAACCCAGTGGGTGGAGTATCTGCTTTGAGTATGTCTGCCGTTTGATTGGTGTTGGGCGGACAGTTTTTCGGGTCTGAAGTTGTCTCCATTGTTTCTGGGTGATAACTGAAACTGCTGCTCCTGTGTCTACATGCATCCTGAGTTTCTTTCCCTCAACGGTTACATCTACAGTCATTGCGGAGGGTGCTGAATGCATATGATGTATGTCTAACCTGTGGAGCACAGCCTCATCCTCTGACTCAGATGATGATGTATATCTTCCCACCATATATGTCTTAGTCTTGGGGTTCAGAGGTTGTTTATCTCGCACCTTCTTGCTACGGCAAACTCGTTTCAGATGGCCGGTCCTACCGCAATTATGACAGGTCTGATCCTTAAACCGGCAGACTTTGTGGTCATGGTCTGTATTCCCACAACGGTAGCAAGCTGACTCCCGGCTTGGTGGGGGTCTGTATTTCCAGTTTGCAGCAGTTGGCTTGACTGCAGTTCTGAAAACTTCCTGCTTCACCTCTTCCCTTCTGCTCTGGGGGTTCAATTCCTCTGTATCTTTCACAGCCATTTCCATCACTGAAGCTATCTCAATTGCCTTTGTAAGGGTAAGGTCTTTCTCTGTTAACAGTCTCTTTTGTGTTGACTCACAATTCAGTCCCATAACAAACTTATCTCTCAGTGCAGTAGGTAGGTAGTCCCCAAAAGAACAGGTAGAGGCTAGTCTGCGAAGGGCGAGCACATAAACTTTAATCTCTTTACCTGTCTGCTGCTGCCTCTGATAGAAGCAAAATCTTTCAGCTATTTCTAGTGGTTTAGGCTGGAAGTGATCCTCTAGCAGTGTCAGCAGCTCTGCCAATGTCTTAGCTGCTGGTTTTACAGGGGAAAGCAGATCTCTAAGAGTGTCATATGTTTTGGCCCCAACCACTGTCAGAAACACTGCTACTTGCCTGTTGTCTGGGATGTCATTTGCACTAAAATACTGTTCCAGCCTCTCAACCCAGGAACTCCAGGATGTCTGTTCTCCATCAAACTCACTTAATGTCCCGATTAATGACATTTTCCTGCTGGGATCTGTGATTGCTTTTATCCAGGTGACAATCCACAATGTCTTTGTCTCTCTCTCAGACTGATAGACACTTTGTAAATCCCATCCTCGTCGCCACTGTTATATCCTCTGTGTTGTGAGGGACACAAGACTCTGGTCTGGTACAATGGATGTTTATTCAGTACAGGCTGTACACTGCAACATGCATCTCAGGACATTACATATCTCTGCTTCCTACATGTGGTCTCTCTAAGATGGCTACTATGCCCCTTGACCCTTGTCATCAATGCTGGGTGGAGCCAGCCTTAAAGTGCCAGTACATGTGGAACCCTTCAGGTATAACATGTGTGTGGGGGGGGGGGGGGTACAGAGGGGGAACTGGTGTGTGTGTGTGTGCAGGGGGGATTCAGAGGGGGAACTGGTGTGTGTGTGTGTGGGGGGGTGGCAGATGTGCAGGGGTACAGAGAGGGAACTGGTGTGTGTGCGGGGGGGGGTACAGAGGGGGAACTGGTGTTTGTGGGGGGGGAGATGTGTGGGGGTACAGAGAGGGAACTGGTGTGTGTGTGTGGGGGGGTACAGAGGGGCATCTGGTGTGTGTGTGGGGGGGGGAGGGGGGTACAGAGGGGGAACTGGTGTGTGTGTGCAGGGGGGATTCAGAGGGGGAACTGGTGTGTGTGTGGGGGGGGCAGATGTGCGGGGGTACAGAGAGGGAACTGGTGTGTGTGCGGGGGGGGGGGGTACAGAGGGGGAACTGGTGTGTGTGGGGGGGGGCAGATGTGCGGGGGTACAGAGAGGGAACTGGTGTGTGTGTAGGGGGGGTACAGAGGGGCATCTGGTGTGTGTGCGAGGGGGTACAGAGGGGGAACTGGTGTGTGTGTGTGGGGGGGGCAGATGTGCAAGGGTACAGAGAGGGAACTGGTGTGTGTGGGGGGGGGGCAGAGGGGGAACTGGTGTGTGTGTGTGGGGGGGGGGGTACAGAGGGGCATCTGGTGTGTGTGTTGTTATATCCTCTGACTGGTGAATTGTGCACCGTTGTCTGTGACGATTTCTCTGGGGTATCCAAACGTAGCAGCGAGATGTAACAGTATGGAAACCGTTGCCTTAGTCGTTGGCTGAGTAACAGGAATGACCTCAGGCCACTTTGAATGGGCGTCCACTATGATCAAGAAGGTGTGTCCTCTGATCGGGCCTGCAAAGTCCAAGTGTAGGCGAAACCAAGGAACCGTGGGCCAAGTCCAGGGCTGGACGCACCCTCGAGGAGGGTCTCTTGCCATTTGTGCACATCCAGCACAAGCATTCACATATGTTGTGATATCTGAGTCTAGGTTTGGCCACCACACATAGCCTCTGGCCTTTTGTTTCATACGTGTGCTCCCGGGATGACCAGTATGTAGCAAGTCCAGAATGTGTCTCCGGAGGGTCTGTGGAATGATCACTCGGTCTCCCCATAAAACACAGTTGCCAGCCACAGTTAATTCCATACGCCTACGGAAATAAGGTTCATACTCCTGTGTGACAGTTGCAGGCCAACCGGAACGTACCCAGGAGAGTATTGTTTTCAGAAAGGTATCCTTGGTTGTATGGGCTGCTATCTCCCCAGAAGACAAGAAGGACAGGCTGGTGTAACGACAACTCCTGACTGGTGGAGTAGAGTCCATGGACCTCCCTGTCAGTCGGGACATAGCGTCCGCATTAGCATTGGCATCATGACCACGATACTGAATTTTGTAGCTGTATGCCCCCAAGAACAGGGCATAACGTTGGAGGCGGGCTGCAGTAGTCTGGGAGATGCCTTTGTCAGGGCTAAAGATCTGAAGGAGTGGTTTATGGTCTGTCAGTATGGTGAATTCCCTACCATACAGGTAAAGATGAAACTTCTTAATTGCCCATATCAGCGCAAGTGCCTCTTTGTCAATGTGTGAGTAATTGCTTTCTGCTTTTGTCAAAGACCTGGAGGCAAATGCCACTGGTTTTTCTGACCCATCTGGTAAGATGTGGGATAGTACCGCCCCCAGACCATAGGGTGAGGCATCACAAGCCAAGGTGAGAGGCTTCTGGAGGTCATAGTGCACAAGCATGCGTGACGCCAACAGCTTCCGCTTAGAAACTTCAAAAGCACGTTGGCATGCAGCCGACCAGTCCCATCTGGAGTGTTTCTCCAAAAGCTTGTTCAACGGAAACAAGGTGTGTGCCAGATCTGGCAGGAATTTGTGGTAATAGTTCAGCAAGCCAAGGTATGATCGCAGCTGCTGGACGTTGGTTGGGGTTGGGGCTTTGACTAAAGCATCAACCTTGGCTTCTGTGGTGTGTATACCTTCTGCATCCACAAGGTGGCCACAAAACTCCAATTTAGGCACCATGAATTGGCATTTTGCTAAGTTCACTTTCAGACCCTGTTCTTGGAGTCTCGCCAACACAAGCTCCACATTCTGCTTGTGTTCCTGGTTGGTCCGTCCTGTAATGAGCATGTCATCTAGCAGGCACTGGCCCAGATTCATGAAGCACTTGCGCCCGCGCAACCATAGTTGCGCGGCGCAAGTGCTTACTTGCTCCGGTGTAACGAGTGCTCCTGATTCAGGAACCTCGTTACACCGAATGCAGCCTAGGATGTGACAAACATAAGCCTCCTTATGCCTTCACATCCCAGGCTGCATTCTTGCGTTGGCCGCTAGGGGGCGCGGCCTTTGTGATCGGCGTGTAGTATGCAAATTGCATACTACCACCGATTCACAAAAGTTGCGCGGGCCCTGCGTACGCAAGGTACGGAGTTTCCGTACGGCGCCTTTAGCATAAGGTTGCTCCTGCTAATAGCAGGCGCAGCCAATGCTAAAGTATAGCTGCGCCTCCCGCTCGCGACGTTTAAATTTCACGTCGTTTACGTAAGTGAACCGTGAATGGCGCTGGACGCCATTCACGTTCACTTACAAGCAAATGACGTCCTTGCGACGTCATTTGCCGCAATGCACGTCGGGAAAGTTTCCCGACGGAGCATGCGTTGTTCGCTCGGCGCGGGAGCGCGCCTAATTTAAATGATTCCCGCCCCCGGCGGGATCATTTACATTAGGCAGCCTTGCACCCGGCTGCTTAGCATATTGCCCGCGCAATTTACGGAGCAACTGCTCCGTGAATCGCGGGCAAAGCACAATATTTGCGTGGGCGCAGAGAAAAAAATTTGCTCTTTGCCCACGCAAATATTGCGCGATTCTACTTGAATCTGGGCCACTGAGTGAAAGGAATGTCCGCCAAAATCTCGTCCATTTTTCGTTGCCAAATGGCTGGGGCAGAGGCTACCCCAAACACCATCCGATTATATTGATACAGTCCCTTGTGGGTGTTGATGGTCAGAAACTTGCGGGAAGAAGGATGGACCTTAAACTGTAAATATGCTTGTTTGAGATCAAGCTTGGTGAACTTTTGACCCCCTGCAAGAGAGGCAAAAATGTCATCTACTCTGGGTAGGGGATACTGGTCTATTTCCAGTTGAGAGTTCAGAGCCATGCGGAAATCGCCACAAATGCGCAAGTCCCCATTCGCTTTCTTTACCGGTACAACTGGTGATGCCCACTCGCTGTGCTCTACCTTTGAGATGACACCTTGTTCCTCCAGCCGACTTAGTTCTGCTTCCACACCCGCTCGGAGTGCGAAAGGTACTGTCCGAGCTTTGAAGAACTTAGGCTGAGCGTTGGGTTTCAGCTTGAGTCTCACACAGTCATGCTTTATTTTTCCCAACTGGTCATCAAAAATCTTTGGGAACCGCTGCTTCAGGGACACCACCCATCCCTCATTATCTCCTAATGGAATGGTAACGATGTTACAGGGACTTATGGCGATGTCTGGCATACCAAAGTGAGCAATCCAGTCTCTCCCAAATAGAGGGGGTCCCCCATTTTCTAGGATATATAATGGCAGTCTCTTTGTCTGACCCTTGTACAAAACCTTTACTTTTGCGTAACCCAGTGGGTGGAGTATCTGCTTTGAGTATGTCTGCCGTTTGATTGGTGTTGGGCGGACAGTTTTTCGGGTCTGAAGTTGTCTCCATTGTTTCTGGGTGATAACTGAAACTGCTGCTCCTGTGTCTACATGCATCCTGAGTTTCTTTCCCTCAACGGTTACATCTACAGTCATTGCGGAGGGTGCTGAATGCATATGATGTATGTCTAACCTGTGGAGCACAGCCTCATCCTCTGACTCAGATGATGATGTATATCTTCCCACCATATATGTCTTAGTCTTGGGGTTCAGAGGTTGTTTATCTCGCACCTTCTTGCTACGGCAAACTCGTTTCAGATGGCCGGTCCTACCGCAATTATGACAGGTCTGATCCTTAAACCGGCAGACTTTGTGGTCATGGTCTGTATTCCCACAACGGTAGCAAGCTGACTCCCGGCTTGGTGGGGGTCTGTATTTCCAGTTTGCAGCAGTTGGCTTGACTGCAGTTCTGAAAACTTCCTGCTTCACCTCTTCCCTTCTGCTCTGGGGGTTCAATTCCTCTGTATCTTTCACAGCCATTTCCATCACTGAAGCTATCTCAATTGCCTTTGTAAGGGTAAGGTCTTTCTCTGTTAACAGTCTCTTTTGTGTTGACTCACAATTCAGTCCCATAACAAACTTATCTCTCAGTGCAGTAGGTAGGTAGTCCCCAAAAGAACAGGTAGAGGCTAGTCTGCGAAGGGCGAGCACATAAACTTTAATCTCTTTACCTGTCTGCTGCTGCCTCTGATAGAAGCAAAATCTTTCAGCTATTTCTAGTGGTTTAGGCTGGAAGTGATCCTCTAGCAGTGTCAGCAGCTCTGCCAATGTCTTAGCTGCTGGTTTTACAGGGGAAAGCAGATCTCTAAGAGTGTCATATGTTTTGGCCCCAACCACTGTCAGAAACACTGCTACTTGCCTGTTGTCTGGGATGTCATTTGCACTAAAATACTGTTCCAGCCTCTCAACCCAGGAACTCCAGGATGTCTGTTCTCCATCAAACTCACTTAATGTCCCGATTAATGACATTTTCCTGCTGGGATCTGTGATTGCTTTTATCCAGGTGACAATCCACAATGTCTTTGTCTCTCTCTCAGACTGATAGACACTTTGTAAATCCCATCCTCGTCGCCACTGTTATATCCTCTGTGTTGTGAGGGACACAAGACTCTGGTCTGGTACAATGGATGTTTATTCAGTACAGGCTGTACACTGCAACATGCATCTCAGGACATTACATATCTCTGCTTCCTACATGTGGTCTCTCTAAGATGGCTACTATGCCCCTTGACCCTTGTCATCAATGCTGGGTGGAGCCAGCCTTAAAGTGCCAGTACATGTGGAACCCTTCAGGTATAACATGTGTGTGGGGGGGAGGGGGGTACAGAGGGGGAACTGGTGTGTGTGTGTGTGCAGGGGGGATTCAGAGGGGGAACTGGTGTGTGTGTGTGTGGGGGGGTGGCAGATGTGCAGGGGTACAGAGAGGGAACTGGTGTGTGTGCGGGGGGGGGGTACAGAGGGGGAACTGGTGTTTGTGGGGGGGCAGATGTGTGGGGGTACAGAGAGGGAACTGGTGTGTGTGTGTGGGGGGGGTACAGAGGGGCATCTGGTGTGTGTGTGGGGGGGGGGGGGGGGTACAGAGGGGGAACTGGTGTGTGTGTGCAGGGGGGGTTCAGAGGGGGAACTGGTGTGTGTGTGGGGGGGGCAGATGTGCGGGGGTACAGAGAGGGAACTGGTGTGTGTGCGGGGGGGGGGGTACAGAGGGGGAACTGGTGTGTGTGGGGGGGGGCAGATGTGCGGGGGTACAGAGAGGGAACTGGTGTGTGTGTAGGGGGGGTACAGAGGGGCATCTGGTGTGTGTGCGAGGGGGTACAGAGGGGGAACTGGTGTGTGTGTGTGGGGGGGGCAGATGTGCAAGGGTACAGAGAGGGAACTGGTGTGTGTGGGGGGGGGCAGAGGGGGAACTGGTGTGTGTGTGTGGGGGGGGTACAGAGGGGCATCTGGTGTGTGTGTTGTTATATCCTCTGACTGGTGAATTGTGCACCGTTGTCTGTGACGATTTCTCTGGGGTATCCAAACGTAGCAGCGAGATGTAACAGTATGGAAACCGTTGCCTTAGTCGTTGGCTGAGTAACAGGAATGACCTCAGGCCACTTTGAATGGGCGTCCACTATGATCAAGAAGGTGTGTCCTCTGATCGGGCCTGCAAAGTCCAAGTGTAGGCGAAACCAAGGAACCGTGGGCCAAGTCCAGGGCTGGACGCACCCTCGAGGAGGGTCTCTTGCCATTTGTGCACATCCAGCACAAGCATTCACATATGTTGTGATATCTGAGTCTAGGTTTGGCCACCACACATAGCCTCTGGCCTTTTGTTTCATACGTGTGCTCCCGGGATGACCAGTATGTAGCAAGTCCAGAATGTGTCTCCGGAGGGTCTGTGGAATGATCACTCGGTCTCCCCATAAAACACAGTTGCCAGCCACAGTTAATTCCATACGCCTACGGAAATAAGGTTCATACTCCTGTGTGACAGTTGCAGGCCAACCGGAACGTACCCAGGAGAGTATTGTTTTCAGAAAGGTATCCTTGGTTGTATGGGCTGCTATCTCCCCAGAAGACAAGAAGGACAGGCTGGTGTAACGACAACTCCTGACTGGTGGAGTAGAGTCCATGGACCTCCCTGTCAGTCGGGACATAGCGTCCGCATTAGCATTGGCATCATGACCACGATACTGAATTTTGTAGCTGTATGCCCCCAAGAACAGGGCATAACGTTGGAGGCGGGCTGCAGTAGTCTGGGAGATGCCTTTGTCAGGGCTAAAGATCTGAAGGAGTGGTTTATGGTCTGTCAGTATGGTGAATTCCCTACCATACAGGTAAAGATGAAACTTCTTAATTGCCCATATCAGCGCAAGTGCCTCTTTGTCAATGTGTGAGTAATTGCTTTCTGCTTTTGTCAAAGACCTGGAGGCAAATGCCACTGGTTTTTCTGACCCATCTGGTAAGATGTGGGATAGTACCGCCCCCAGACCATAGGGTGAGGCATCACAAGCCAAGGTGAGAGGCTTCTGGAGGTCATAGTGCACAAGCATGCGTGACGCCAACAGCTTCCGCTTAGAAACTTCAAAAGCACGTTGGCATGCAGCCGACCAGTCCCATCTGGAGTGTTTCTCCAAAAGCTTGTTCAACGGAAACAAGGTGTGTGCCAGATCTGGCAGGAATTTGTGGTAATAGTTCAGCAAGCCAACGTATGATCGCAGCTGCTGGACGTTGGTTGGGGCTGGGGCTTTGACTAAAGCATCAACCTTGGCTTCTGTGGTGTGTATACCTTCTGCATCCACAAGGTGGCCACAAAACTCCAATTTAGGCACCATGAATTGGCATTTTGCTAAGTTCACTTTCAGACCCTGTTCTTGGAGTCTCGCCAACACAAGCTCCACATTCTGCTTGTGTTCCTGGTTGGTCCGTCCTGTAATGAGCATGTCATCTAGCAGGCACTGGCCCAGATTCATGAAGCACTTGCGCCCGCGCAACCATAGTTGCGCGGCGCAAGTGCTTACTTGCTCCGGTGTAACGAGTGCTCCTGATTCAGGAACCTCGTTACACCGAATGCAGCCTAGGATGTGACAAACATAAGCCTCCTTATGCCTTCACATCCCAGGCTGCATTCTTGCGTTGGCCGCTAGGGGGCGCGGCCTTTGTGATCGGCGTGTAGTATGCAAATTGCATACTACCACCGATTCACAAAAGTTGCGCGGGCCCTGCGTACGCAAGGTACGGAGTTTCCGTACGGCGCCTTTAGCATAAGGTTGCTCCTGCTAATAGCAGGCGCAGCCAATGCTAAAGTATAGCTGCGCCTCCCGCTCGCGACGTTTAAATTTCACGTCGTTTACGTAAGTGAACCGTGAATGGCGCTGGACGCCATTCACGTTCACTTACAAGCAAATGACGTCCTTGCGACGTCATTTGCCGCAATGCACGTCGGGAAAGTTTCCCGACGGAGCATGCGTTGTTCGCTCGGCGCGGGAGCGCGCCTAATTTAAATGATTCCCGCCCCCGGCGGGATCATTTACATTAGGCAGCCTTGCACCCGGCTGCTTAGCATATTGCCCGCGCAATTTACGGAGCAACTGCTCCGTGAATCGCGGGCAAAGCACAATATTTGCGTGGGCGCAGAGAAAAAAATTTGCTCTTTGCCCACGCAAATATTGCGCGATTCTACTTGAATCTGGGCCACTGAGTGAAAGGAATGTCCGCCAAAATCTCGTCCATTTTTCGTTGCCAAATGGCTGGGGCAGAGGCTACCCCAAACACCATCCGATTATATTGATACAGTCCCTTGTGGGTGTTGATGGTCAGAAACTTGCGGGAAGAAGGATGGACCTTAAACTGTAAATATGCTTGTTTGAGATCAAGCTTGGTGAACTTTTGACCCCCTGCAAGAGAGGCAAAAATGTCATCTACTCTGGGTAGGGGATACTGGTCTATTTCCAGTTGAGAGTTCAGAGCCATGCGGAAATCGCCACAAATGCGCAAGTCCCCATTCGCTTTCTTTACCGGTACAACTGGTGATGCCCACTCGCTGTGCTCTACCTTTGAGATGACACCTTGTTCCTCCAGCCGACTTAGTTCTGCTTCCACACCCGCTCGGAGTGCGAAAGGTACTGTCCGAGCTTTGAAGAACTTAGGCTGAGCGTTGGGTTTCAGCTTGAGTCTCACACAGTCATGCTTTATTTTTCCCAACTGGTCATCAAAAATCTTTGGGAACCGCTGCTTCAGGGACACCACCCATCCCTCATTATCTCCTAATGGAATGGTAACGATGTTACAGGGACTTATGGCGATGTCTGGCATACCAAAGTGAGCAATCCAGTCTCTCCCAAATAGAGGGGGTCCCCCATTTTCTAGGATATATAATGGCAGTCTCTTTGTCTGACCCTTGTACAAAACCTTTACTTTTGCGTAACCCAGTGGGTGGAGTATCTGCTTTGAGTATGTCTGCCGTTTGATTGGTGTTGGGCGGACAGTTTTTCGGGTCTGAAGTTGTCTCCATTGTTTCTGGGTGATAACTGAAACTGCTGCTCCTGTGTCTACGTGCATCCTGAGTTTCTTTCCCTCAACGGTTACATCTACAGTCATTGCGGAGGGTGCTGAATGCATATGATGTATGTCTAACCTGTGGAGCACAGCCTCATCCTCTGACTCAGATGATGATGTATATCTTCCCACCATATATGTCTTAGTCTTGGGGTTCAGAGGTTGTTTATCTCGCACCTTCTTGCTACGGCAAACTCGTTTCAGATGGCCGGTCCTACCGCAATTATGACAGGTCTGATCCTTAAACCGGCAGACTTTGTGGTCATGGTCTGTATTCCCACAACGGTAGCAAGCTGACTCCCGGCTTGGTGGGGGTCTGTATTTCCAGTTTGCAGCAGTTGGCTTGACTGCAGTTCTGAAAACTTCCTGCTTCACCTCTTCCCTTCTGCTCTGGGGGTTCAATTCCTCTGTATCTTTCACAGCCATTTCCATCACTGAAGCTATCTCAATTGCCTTTGTAAGGGTAAGGTCTTTCTCTGTTAACAGTCTCTTTTGTGTTGACTCACAATTCAGTCCCATAACAAACTTATCTCTCAGTGCAGTAGGTAGGTAGTCCCCAAAAGAACAGGTAGAGGCTAGTCTGCGAAGGGCGAGCACATAAACTTTAATCTCTTTACCTGTCTGCTGCTGCCTCTGATAGAAGCAAAATCTTTCAGCTATTTCTAGTGGTTTAGGCTGGAAGTGATCCTCTAGCAGTGTCAGCAGCTCTGCCAATGTCTTAGCTGCTGGTTTTACAGGGGAAAGCAGATCTCTAAGAGTGTCATATGTTTTGGCCCCAACCACTGTCAGAAACACTGCTACTTGCCTGCTGTCTGGGATGTCATTTGCACTGAAATACTGTTCCAGCCTCTCAACCCAGGAACTCCAGGATGTCTGTTCTCCATCAAACTCACTTAATGTCCAGATTAATGACATTTTCCTGCTGGGATCTGTGATTGCTTTTATCCAGGTGACAATCCACAATGTCTTTGTCTCTCTCTCAGACTGATAGACACTTTGTAAATCCCATCCTCGTCGCCACTGTTATATCCTCTGTGTTGTGAGGGACACAAGACTCTGGTCTGGTACAATGGATGTTTATTCAGTACAGGCTGTACACTGCAACATGCATCTCAGGACATTACATATCTCTGCTTCCTACATGTGGTCTCTCTAAGATGGCTACTATGCCCCTTGACCCTTGTCATCAATGCTGGGTGGAGCCAGCCTTAAAGTGCCAGTACATGTGGAACCCTTCAGGTATAACATGTGTGTGGGGGGGAGGGGGGTACAGAGGGGGAACTGGTGTGTGTGTGTGTGCAGGGGGGATTCAGAGGGGGAACTGGTGTGTGTGTGTGTGGGGGGGGTGGCAGATGTGCGGGGGTACAGAGAGGGAACTGGTGTGTGTGCGGGGGGGGGGGGTACAGAGGGGGTACTGGTGTTTGTGGGGGGGCAGATGTGTGGGGGTACAGAGAGGGAACTGGTGTGTGTGTGTGGGGGGGGTACAGAGGGGCATCTGGTGTGTGTGTGGGGGGGGGGAGGGGGGTACAGAGGGGGAACTGGTGTGTGTGTGCAGGGGGGGATTCAGAGGGGGAACTGGTGTGTGTGTGGGGGGGGCAGATGTGCGGGGGTACAGAGAGGGAACTGGTGTGTGTGCGGGGGGGGGGGTACAGAGGGGGAACTGGTGTGTGTGGGGGGGGCAGATGTGCGGGGGTACAGAGAGGGAACTGGTGTGTGTGCGGGGGGGGGTTCAGAGGGGGAACTGGTGTGTGTGTGGGGGGGCAGATGTGTGGGGGTACAGAGAGGGAACTGGTGTGTAGGGGGAAGATGTGCGGGGGTACAGAGAGGAAACTGGTATGTGTGTGGGGCGGGGGGGTACAGAGGGGCATCTGGTGTGTGTGCGAGGGGGTACAGAGGGGGAACTGGTGTGTGTGTGTGTAGAGGGGGGGCAGATGTGCGGGGGTACAGAGAGGTGGAATTGGTGTGTGTGTGTGGGGGGGGCAGATGTGCGGGGGTACAGAGAGGGAACTGGTGTGTGTGTGTGGCAGATGTACGGGGGTACAGAGAGGAAACTGATGTGTGTGGGGGGGGGCAGATGTGCGGGGGTACAGAGAGGGAACTGGTGTGTGTGTGGGGAGGGGGTACAGAGGGGCATCTGGTGTGTGTGCGAGGGGGTACAGAGGGGGAACTGGTGTGTGTGTGGGGGGCAGATGTGCGGGGGTACATAGAGGGAACTGGTTTGTGTGTGTTTGTGGGGGGGGGGGGACAGAGGGGGATCTTGTATGTGTGTGCGGGGGGGGGGGGACAGAGGGGGAACTGGTGTGTGTGTGTAAGGGGGGCAGATGTGCGGGGGTACACAGAGGGAACTGGTTTGTGTGTGTGTGTGTGGGGGGGTACAGAGGGGGATCTTGTATGTGTGTGCGGGGGGGGGGGGGACAGAGGGGGAACTGGTGTGTGTGTGTAAGGGGGCAGATGTGCGGGGGTACAGAGAGGGAACTGGTTTGTGTGTGGGGGGGGGGACAGAGGGGGAACTGGTTTGTGTGTGTGTGGAGGGGGGGCAGATGTGCGGGGGTACAGAGAGGAAACTGGTGTGTGTGGGGCGGGGGGGTACAGAGGGGCATCTGGTGTGTGTGTGCGAAGGGGTACAGAGGTGGAACTGGTGTGTGTGTGTGGGGGGGGGGCAGATGTGCAGGGGGAACAGAGAGGGAACTGGTGTGTGAGTGTGTGTGGCAGATGTGCGGGGGTACAGAGAGGGAACTGATGTGTGTGTGTGTGGGGGGGTACAGAGAGGGAACTGGTGTGTGTGTAGGGGGGGTACAGAGGGGCATCTGGTGTGTGTGCGAGGGGGTACAGAGGGGGAACTGGTGTGTGTGTGTGGGGGGGGGCAGATGTGCAAGGGTACAGAGAGGGAACTGGTGTGTGTGTGGGCAGAGGGGGAACTGGTGTGTGTGTGGGGGGGGGTACAGAGGGGCATCTGGTGTGTGTGTGTGTGGGGGGGGGAGGGGGGTACAGAGGGGGAACTGGTGTGTGTGTGTGCAGGGGGGATTCAGAGGGGGAACTGGTGTGTGTGTGGGGGGGGGGAGATGTGCAGGGGTACAGAGAGGGAACTGGTGTGTGTGCGGGGGGGGGGGACAGAGGGGGAACTGGTGTGTGTGGGGGGGCAGATGTGTGGGGGTACAGAGAGGCAACTGGTGTGTGTGTGGGGGGGGTACAGAGGGGCATCTGGTGTGTGTGTGTGTGTGTGGGGGGGGGAGGGGGGTACAGAGGGGGAACTGGTGTGTGTGTGCAGGGGGGGGATTCAGAGGGGGAACTGGTGTGTATGTGTGGGGGGCAGATGTGCGGGGGTACAGAGAGGGAACTGGTGTGTGTGCGGGGGGGGGGGTACAGAGGGGGAACTGGTGTGTGTGGGGGGGCAGATGTGCGGGGGTACAGAGAGGGAACTGGTGTGTGTGCGGGGGGGGGGTACAGAGGGGGAACTGGTGTGTGTGTGGGGGGGGGCAGATGTGTGGGGGTACAGAGAGGGAACTGGTGTGTGGGGGGGCAGATGTGCGGGGGTACAGAGAGAAAACTGGTGTGTGTGTGGGGCGGGGGGGTACAGAGGGGCAACTGGTGTGTGTGTGGGGGGGGGCAGATGTGCGGGGGTACAGAGAGGGAACTGGTGTGTGTGCGTGGGGGGGTACAGAGGGGGAACTGGTGTGTGTGGGGGGGCAGATGTGTGGGGGTACAGAGAGGGAACTGGTGTGTGTGTGTGGGGGGGGGGACAGAGGGGCATCTGGTGTGTGTGTGTGGGGGGGAGGGGGGATTCAGAGGGGGAACTGGTGTGTGTGTGTGGGGGGCAGATGTGCGGGGGTACAGAGAGGGAACTGGTGTGTGTGCGGGGGGGGTACAGAGGGGGAACTGGTGTGTGTGTGGGGGGGGGCAGATGTGCGGGGGTACAGAGAGGGAACTGGTGTGTGTGCGGGGGGGGTACAGAGGGGAAACTGGTGTGTGTGTGGGGGGGCAGATGTGTGGGGGTACAGAGAGGGAACTGGTGTGTGGGGGGGCAGATGTGCGGGGGTACAGAGAGGAAACTGGTGTGTGTGTGTGGGGCGGGGGGGGACAGAGGGGCATCTGGTGTGTGTGCGAGGGGGTACAGAGGGGGAACTGGTGTGTGTGTGTGTGTAGAGGGGGGGCAGATGTGCAGGGGGTACAGAGAGGTGGAACTGGTGTGTGTGTGGGGGGGGGGCAGATGTGCGGGGGTACAGAGAGGGAACTGGTGTGTGTGTGTGGCAGATGTACGGGGGTACAGAGAGGGAACTGATGTGTGTGTGGGGGGGCAGATGTGCGGGGGTACAGAGAGGGAACTGGTGTGTGTGGGGGGTACAGAGGGGCATCTGGTGTGTGTGCGAGGGGGTACAAAGGGGGAACTGGTGTGTGTGTGGGGGGCAGATGTGCGGGGGTACATAGAGGGAAGTGGTTTGTGTGTGTGTGTGGGGGGGTACAGAGGGGGAACTGGTGTGTGTGTGTAAGGGGGGCAGATGTGCGGGGGTACAGAGAGGGAACTGGTTTGTGTGTGGGGGGGTACAGAGGGGGAACTGGTTTGTGTGTGTGTGGAGGGGGGCAGATGTGCGGGGGTACAGAGAGGAAACTGGTGTGTGTGGGGCGGGGGGTACAGAGGGGCATCTGGTGTGTGTGCGAGGGGGTACAGAGGGGGAACTGGTGTGTGTGTGTGTGGAGGGGGGGCAGATGTGCGGGGGTACAGAGAGGGAACTGGTGTGTGTGTGGGGGGGGCAGATGTGCGGGGGTACAGAGAGGGAACTGGTGTGTGTGTGGGGGGGTACAGAGGGGCATCTGGTGTGTGTGCGAGGGGGTACAGAGGTGGAACTGGTGTGTGTGTGTGGGGGGGGCAGATGTGCGGGGGTACAGAGAGGAAACTGGTGTGTGAGTATGTGTGGCAGATGTGCGGGGGTACAGAGAGGGAACTGATGTGTGTGTGTGTGGGGGGGGTACAGAGGGGGATCTTGTATGTGTGTGCAGGGGGGGGGTACAGAGGGGGAACTGGTGTGTGTGTGTGTAGGGGGGGCAGATGTGCGGGGGTACAGAGAGGGAACTGGTTTGTGTGTGGGGGGGTACAGAGGGGGAACTGGTTTGTGTGTGGAGGGGGGGGGCAGATGTGCGGGGGTACAGAGAGGGAACTGGTGTGTGTGTGTGTGGGGGGGGCAGATGTGCGGGGGTACAGAGAGGGAACTGGTGTGTGTGTGTGTGTTGCAGATGTGCGGGGGTACAGAGAGGGAACTGGTTTGTGTGTGTGTGGAGGGGGGGCAGATGTGCGGGGGTACAGAGAGGGAACTGGTGTGTGTGTAGGGGGGGAGGTACAGAGGGGCATCTGGTGTGTGTGCGAGGGGGTACAGAGGGGGAACTGGTGTGTGTGTGTGTGGGGGGGGGGAGATGGGAAACTGGTGTGTGTGTGTGTGTGTGGGGGGCAGATGTGCGGGGGTACAGAGAGGGAACTGGTGTGTGTGGGGGGGGCAGATGGGGAACTGGTGGGGGGTTACAGAGGGGGATCTTGTGTGTGTGTGTGTGTGTGCGGGGGGTTCAGAGGGGGAACTGGTGTGTGTGTAGGGGGGAGCAGATGTGCGGGGGTACAGAGAGGGAACTGGTTTGTGTGGGGGGGGGGACAGAGGGGAAACTGGTGTGTGTGGGGGGGCAGATGTGCGGGGGTACAGAGAGGGAACTGGTGTGTGTGGGGGGGTGGCAGAGGGGGAACTGGTTGGGGGGGTACAGAGTGGGATCTTGTGTGTGTGTGTGCGGGGGGTACAGAGGGGGAACTGGTGTGTGTGTAGGGGGGGAGCAGACGTGCGGGGGTACAGAGAGGGAACTGGTTTGTGTGTGGGGGGGCAGATGGGGAACTGGTGGGGGGGGGTACAGAGGGGGATCTTGTGTGTGTGTGGGGGGGGTACAGAGGGGGAACTGGTGTGTGTGTGTAGGGGGGGGCAGATGTGCGGGGGTACAGAGAGGGAACTGCTGTGTGTGTGTGGGGGGTACAGAGGGGGAACTGGTGGGGGGGTACAGAGGGGGATCTTGTGTGTGTGCGGGGGAGTACAGAGGGGGAACTGGTGTGTGTGTGTGGGGGGGGGAAGATGTACGGGGTACAGAGAGGGAATTGCTGTGTGTGTGGGGGGCAGAGGGGGATCTGGTGTGTGTGTGTGGGGGGGGGGCAGATGTGTGTGTGTGTGGGGCAGAGGGGGAACTGGTGTGTGTGTGGGTGGGGGGGTACAGAGGGGGATCTGGTGTGTGTGGGGGGGTACAGAGGGGGAACTGGTGTGTGTGTGTGTATGTGGGGGGGCCATAGGGGGAACTGGTGTGTGTGGGGGGGGCAGATGTGTAGGGGGTACATATAGGAACTGTTATGTGTGTGTGGTGGGGTTTAAGGGGAACAAAGGTGGGGGCTGCAGAGAGGAACAGGCGTTCAGGATGATCGGGTGATCTGAGGTGTGGACTTTCATATCCACTTTTGTAAAATAAATAAATGCAGATCTTTTTGCAGGTCAAAAAATTTGCATTTATTATTGTTTTAGTAGGAACCTGTAAAGCATTGTCAGTGTATCTGTCACTTGTACAGACAGGCAGTTACACAGTTATCCTCTCTGTATACTGCTCTAGCCTGTGGACCACGGCTGGCGTGAGGAAGTGAGCCGGTGCCATCCTCTAGTTGTCTTTGGGCCAGGTCCAGGGGCACAGGTGCCGGCATGTGGACCATGGCTGAAGTATAGGTGAAGAGACAAAATGAGGCTTCGCCTAGGGTGTCAAAAATCCTTGCACCAGCCCTGCTCCCACGGGAGTCACGTCCCTTCGCGTCACCCCCCCGCTGTCTTCTGGGAAACACACTGGTCCCAGTGAGGGTGCGCTGCACATGCGCAGTAGGGAACCCGGGCAGTGAAGCCGCAATGCTTCACTTCCTGATTCCCTCACCGAGGATGGCGGTGGGGGCAGCCGAGAGACAAGCGATTGCTCGGCCTCGGCTGCCGACATCACGGGCGTGCTGGACAGGTAAGTGTCCATTTTTTTAAAAGTCAGCAGCTGCAGTATTTGTAGCTGTTGGCTTTAAAAAAAAAGAAATTTCGGGTGGACCTCCGCTTTAAGGTTTGTTTTACCCCAAGACATGAAAGAGTTAAGGTGGGCGGTTGCCGGACAGCAAAAAGGCTGCACAACTGTGCTTTTTATGGCTCCCCAACCGCAAGTCTAAATGAAGCCTAAAGGTTCGTACACACGCTCGGACATCCAACAAAATTTCCCTTGGATTTTTGTCTTAATTGATTTGTCCGATGACACCCATAGCATACACAACACGAACGTAGTGACGTTTCAACGTACTGCCGAGAGATTAAAAGAGGAAGTTCAATTCTCGGACGTCACCCGTTGCGTTCCTTCAGCTACTATATAGTTAGTTGACATTTCGTGTGAGTGCTTTCCCGATTTCCAGTTCGTGCCTTTTTGCTCGTTCCTTTGCGTGTGTTTGCTGTATTCCGAAATGTTGCGTAATCCGGCGAGAGAGCGTGCTGTTTATGGTCTTGGAGTTCTGGCTATTGCTCAAGCCCGGACCAGGACCAGGAAGAGGAGGACTGTTTGGACCAAAAATTGGTTGCTTCATCGGGAACAATTTTCACATATGTCATTGCTCAGGGAGCTGCAAGAAAACAATCCGAATGATTTTCGGAACTATCTTCGGATGTCAGATGCCTGCTTTCAGCGTCTTCTAAACTTGCTGTCCCCATATATTAGCAAGAAGGACACCTGTATGAGGCCTGCTATTCCTGCAGAGCAACTGCTCATAGCCACTTTGCGTTATTTGGCCACAGGAAGAAGCCTCCAGGACATCAAGTTCACCACTGGGATCTCTCCCCAGGCTCTGGGACACATAATTCCGGACACTTGCTGTGCCATTATTCAAGTCCTGCAGAAGGACTATATTTGGGTAAGTTATTTTCTTTGATATCACATTTGATCCACTTCATGATTTATCTAAAACATTTTTATTTTTTTTTTGTATATAAAGGCCCATATTCTCAAACAAGTTCCGCCGGCGTATATAGAGATGCGCGGCGTAAGTGTAAAGATGCGCCGTACTATCTATGCGCCGCAGTCACAGAACCAGATCCGCCAGAAACAAGGCTGCTCTCGTTCGTCCTAACTCGTTTAAGTGTACGCGGCATAGGCGCATATTTCCGCTGAAGGCATCCTACGCGGCCATAGAATTAGTATTCAAATATGCAAATGATGTACATAAGCAGATTCCCGAACCTACGCGCGATCGGCGTAGGCTACGCGCTGTGCGCGTAAGACGAATGGCCGGCTGAAAGTTACTCCTCATAAAGCTCGGTTAACTTTGCTCCAGACCTGAGTAAGTCAGCTTGAAAGCAAATACAGCAGCACCATCCCGGACGAGCTGAGCAACCACACTTAGGACAACACATTCGTATGCCAACATGCCAGGGGCAGGCGAGGTCTTAGCACTACTAGTGTGTGCAGAGGCAGAGGAAGAGGAAGAGGCCGAGGCGCATAGAAGGAGGAGGGCACGTAGGAGGGCACGTGAGAGGGTATACCCACAGCGCATTAGCCTCTTTGGCATGGCTGATGTGGAGGTGTATCGCCGTTTCAGATTCACCCCTCATGCCATCCTGGAAATTACCAGAGCCCTGCAGGATGACATTACCAGCCCAACACAACGCTCACATGCAGTGCAGCCACTGGTGAAGATCCTGGCAACATTGCATTTCCTGGCCACTGGTTCTTTTCAAAGAACAAGTGGAGACGTGGTTGGGATATCACAAACCAGCATGAGCAGATGTGTGCACCAGGTTGTCCCCGCAATCCTCAGATGCATGTCCCACCACATCATCAGACCCACCCAGGAGGACCAGCGGCTGAAGGTAATGCGTGAGTTCTGCCAAATTGCAGGATTCCCACGCACCATCGGGGCCATTGATTGCACCCATGTGGCAATACAGCCCCCCCATGAGACACAGCACATTTATGTGAATAGGAAGCACTGGCATTCCATCAATGTCCAGGTGATCGTGGATACCCAAGGCCTCATATGGCACGTCCGTGCCAAACACCCAGGATCCAGCCATGACAGCTTCATCTACCGTCAAAGCGACATCCCAAGACAATTTGAAGAGAACGTGTATGGGGACAGCTAGCTGGTTGGTGAGTGACATGGGTGCCAGGTATGACTGTCCCCCCCCCCCATGATGCAGACATCACGAGGGGCACATGCATGACTAACATCCTCCTGTCTTTTCCCTTTCAGGTGACTCTGCATATGCCCTGGGACCTCACATGATGACCCCATTCCGGAACCCCCAAACCCCAGGAGAGGAAAACTACAATGCTGCACACATACGCACCCGTGCAGTGGTGGAGCGCACATTTGGCATCCTGAAGTCCCGTTTCCGATGCCTGGATAAGACTGGGGGTACCCTGCTGTATTCCCCAAACTTCGTGTGCCAGATCATCGCTGCATGTTGCGTGCTGCACAACTTTGCAGTGAGAAAGGGCCTAGAGATTGAGCTACGTGATGACCTGACCCCCCAACCAGACATTACCCCCCTAACCGAGGGTACCCCGTCTTCTGAGGGATCAGCAATCAGGAGATGTCTAGTGGAACGAATTTTTGAACGTTAAAAATACACATAAAACATTGAACAATGAGAATGCACGCCTGCACACCACTGTGGTCCCTAGCACACACAACCCACATGCACATCCCATTGGATTAGACCGAAGTACACCGCACGGTACTAAGGAGCAGCAACGCCGCGTCAAGGCTCCAATGATGTTGCTGTCCATTCATACACCTTTCACACGGACCTGGGGAGAACTTATCCCCAGCAACCGAGGGTGACACCCCTTACTGGCAGGAGTGTCACCCCCCCCACATTCACACAGCATTCACACTGTGCTATGCACTACTTTGTGCAGCACACCAAAAAAAAAAGCTCTTACTTAGAGCATAAATAAAATAAAATAAAAAAGCTCTTACTTAGAGCATAAATAAAATAAAATAAAAAAGCTCTTACTTAGAGCATGAATAAAATAAAATAAAAAAGCTCTTACTTAGAGCATAAATAAAAAAAAAAAAAAAAGCTCTTACTTAGAGCATAAATAAAATAAAATAAAAAAGCTCTTACTTAGAGCATAAATAAAATAAATAAAAAAAGCTCTTACTTAGAGCATAAAGAAGACATAAAAAATCACTGGCCCCGGCGCGGACTGCGCCTGGTGCCCAGGTTCCTGGCCCTCACTTGCCTGGGGGAGGGGCATCAGGTGGAGGAGCATCCCCAGGTGCCTCCCTGGCTGGCTGTCTGCCCTCTAGAGCCACTGCTATACGTGTGAGCAGGGCCTCCTGGCATGCAGTCTGGGCCTGCACAGCCATCCGCAGGCCCCTGACCTCCCCCACAAGTTCGGCTGTGGTGGTTTGCAGCTCACCCAGGCTTGTAATGGTGGCTGCCGAGTTTCCTGCCACATCCTGCAGAGCATCGGGCACTGCTCCAGAGGAGGACAGGCTATTATTGAGCCGCCTCAACTCCTCCAAAATGTCCCCCATATGGCGGCTCTGCTGGTCCTGCTGCCTGGCCAGCTTTTCCTGCAGGACTCCTGCCACACCCCTGGTCTTATGGGTGGCCTTCCTGGGGACAGGAGTGCCTGGGGCCCTTGAATAGGGGGAGGGCCGTGAGGGGCTGGTGGTGAGGGGCATGGGACGGGAGGGGCTGGAGAGGGTGATGGAAGACCCTGAGGGGCTGGAGATACGGTGGTGGTGTGATGGTCTGGGCACCTCATGTGAGTCCTTAAGAAATAAAATGACATCCTGCTCACTCTGGACCACCTCCTCTTCATTGGTGGACCCACACACTTGTCACATGTCCCCCCCCAAACATGCTACACACCAGATAGAAGATAAAACACACTTACCTGTCTTCATGGGCGGGTCACTGGAGTCATGGCCCTCCAGGCCCTCCACCTGCTCCCTCCGCAGGCATCTGGCTATAACTTCCTCCTCCTCTGACAGCCGGATCGGACAGGGTGGCCCACCTCCAGTGCCCCTGGCATGTTTGGCAATGGTGGCCATTTTATTTCGGACCACCCCCCGCAGGTCATTCATTTTTTTAATGATGTCCTGGGGGGTCCTCACCTCATGGCCAAGGGCATTGACCTGTGCCGTCACTTTTCTTAATATTTCGTCCTTTTTTACTTTGCTAGTGTTGCCACTCTCAGCACCATGGAGCCTGGCATCAAAGCGCTCCATTGCTGCAACAATAACTTCCCTCTCAGCAGGGCTGTAGTTTTTTTTTCGGCGGTCTTTCCTTGGCCCTGGCATAGCAGCAGCAAAGTGTAAACTCCAATAAGGAAATCCAAGGGAGTCACTTTGCACTAGCTGGGCGGATGCTTGAAGCTTTTATACACTGGGCCGGCCCAACTCAGCATGGATTTACACCTATTGTCATTGTGCGCATGCGCAGAGGGCGGGGCACGTCCGGCGCATGCGCCGTTCGGTCTGGACATCATTTGCATGGGGTCACGGATCATTATAATGCTTCACGCCCACATCCCTCCTACCGTCACTTGCGCCTACTTACGCCAACACATTTAAGTTACGCGAGCGCAGCGTAGGAGGCAGGTGGTTCGGGAATATGGTTCGGCTCTCGCCAAGTTAAGCCGGCGGTGCGCATCGGAGATCCGCTCCGCCTCACTAAATATGCGCCGATCTACGAGAATATGGGCCTCTGATTGTAAATTTTTAGTCAACAAACTCTTTGAATTGTTTTATTGTTATCTTGCCCCTATAATGTATGTGTTAAAATTGATGCAAATATTTTCTGCTCAAGTATTAACTAATTTTTCTTTGCTTGACTCCACAGTTTCCTTCAAACCTTGAGGAATGGCAGGATGTTGCGGCCCAGTTTGCCAATCAGTGGGATTTTTCCAACTGTGGGGGTGCCATTGATGGCAAACATGTCAGAATTGTTCCTCCACCGGCCTCAGGCTCTTATTTTTATAATTATAAGCGCTTTAGCAGCATAGTTCGGCTTGCTATTGTTTCTGCCAACTATGAGTTTCTATATGTGGATGTTGGTATGAATGGTCGTCATTCTGATGGAGGTGTCATGGCTCATACCGAATTCTATCAGCGTCTTACGAATGGCACCTTACATTTGCCCACCTGCGCAGGACAACGTGGAGGGACTCAACTTTGTTTTTGTGGCAGATGAGGCGTTTGCTCTTGGGGAACATCTGTTGAAGCCCTTTCCAATGAGGAACCTCACCCCTGAGCAACGGATCTATAACTATAGACTTTCTCGTGCCAGAAGGGTGGTTGAAAACGCCTTTGGCATTTTGTCATGTCGTTTTCGGCTTTTTCTGACTGCCATTCACTTGGCTGAATACAAACTTAACCATGTGGTGTTGTGCTGCTGCATCCTCCATAATTTTCTACGGAGGAATGCTGCTAACTACATTGGTTCCGGCCATACTGATGACCCCTCAGGTGGACGGCCAGCTGAAGACGCAGTGATGCCAGCCCTGCAACTTACTAGACCTGCTGTCTCCTCCCAAAATGCCTGTCTGGTGCGGGAGCAGTATATGGGATATTTTGTGGGTAGAGGGGCAGTGCCTTGGCAGCAAAATGTCCTGTAGATTTTGTAAAATCTTTCTGATGTTCCTCTTGAAAAGCCTAATTTCAAGCTACTGTTATCTGTGTTTATTAATATTAATTTAAATCTGTTTCTAATTTTGCTGTGATTTGCATAAAATCTTTTGAACCAAGCAAATGTTGCATTTTCCCTTTCTAAAGTTGGAAACAGCTATGTGGAGTATTATTATGTGTTGTGGTTCTGCTATACCCCTTTTCCAATAATACACTGTCACTTTCCCTAGACAAATATGCAAATATACTGGTAGTAGTGATCAGATAAATAAAAAGCCACACATTTTTAGCAAAAATATAATTGTTCAATCCTGCACAATCCAATGTTACTTTTTGGCATTTTACAAAATACAAAAACATTGGTAGTTCAGGAATAACACAATTTTGTTTTTGTTTTTTAACGCTAAACATGCATCTTTTAAAACAGAGCAATAGACATTGCCAAGTGTTTTCTGAACAAATTTAAACATTTTCAGCTTTATTCACGCACCAAAATATTATTTACTAATGTAAATGTCTGACCAGATGCATTTCTGTTCATTCTGTGTAGCATTTTTTCGTGGGGCAAAAAGGCATGCACAGTGGTCTCCATGCGCTCCGTGGGTTCTGGTTGGCTGTAGCTCACAACATGTAGTCATCCTTATCACCGGAAACGGACTACCATGTTGTGAGCTAGAGCCGACCGGAACCATAATGGAGTGCATGTCAAACACTGTGCCTGCATCTTTGTCGCGCACAAAAATGCACACCAAAATGAATGGAACTGCGTTTGATGCGTACTGACCCTTAGCACAGTCTTTCTCAACTCTCCTTCTCCTGGTGCAATCCCAGGGTCATATTGACAAGATGTTCCACTTTTGGCCTAGATACATTGTGCATTTTTGGATGTGCATCTTTTCCATATTTTAAGGTCTAGCCCTTAAAAAATGGAATAATGAGATGTTTAAGCACCAGGAGAAGAGGAGTGGAGAAACACTGAGCTGTAACACTATAATCACACATAAAGATTGTCATTTTGTGGGAATTACCAAGCAATTACAGTATTGAATTGGCAGAAAAAGTCACATGTGCAAAAATGTGCGTTTTGCAAAGAGAATTAGTGCAAATTCTTTGAATTATAACAAACTGAGCATGTGCAACCAAGGCTAATTGCAATAATTTCCCTGAAAAAAAAAAATGAAAAAGAGGGAACAAGTGAAACTAGAAATGTACGACAAAACTAAACTAAAATTTTGCTAACAGGTCGTAATAATCCCTGATTCGTCTCTGAACACCAGTGGCAGCCTCCTTTAGATTTTCCAGCTCTGTCATTGCCTGCAGCATATCAGCACTGATCCGACCAATAGTGCATCCTGGTAGTTGGTGGCCTTGGAAGAAGATAAGAAATTTGAATGGGTTTGATGGTCAAGTGACTGAGGCAATAAAAAAAGGAGCACATTATTATTTAGGGCTAGTTTCTGAAAATACTTACCTAAACCTAGACACTCAATTCTTGCTTGCAACCTTTTTGCTCTTCATAATACACCTACACTACTAGGGAATGTACACACTACAGATAATACTCGTAAATTTTGGGCCAGGTGCATATCCATGTGTCTTCACATGCATCTACCTAAACAACTCTGCCACCTCTCCCTTCTACATGCTTAAATGGTGAATTTGGTGTGGACATCTAAACAATAAACAGGTGTTGATTTTGCAATGCACATGTTCAAAAAACTTACTGGGGCAAACAACAGCCTCCAAAAGCTCATCTTGGATTTCTTGCACTCCTTCACCCTCAGCATATCTGGTGTCTGGGGATGTGCTGTCGACTGGTGGCTCTTTGCTGGGTCCGGCGATATCCTCCAAATCATGCAAAGGTTGGTGCTGAGCACACTCACGATCCTCTAAAATGAAACAATAAATCATCTATGAATCTTCCCTGAAATTACATTATATTACCAGAATCACATGTGCTGCTTTTAAAGTACACAAACCTTGCCCTGGTGAACCAGTTTGCTCCACACTAGTGCACTACACTATGCATTATTAAAATAAACGCAATGCTAGGGAACAGGAGTATGGTGTCATTTAAAATGTGTGAATACATGTCTATATATAGGCCACATTAAACAACTCAGGCAGATGACACCCATCACTCTTGTTTGCTATGGCAATATGGGATATATGATGTGAAATCTAGCAGGCGTGACTCTGGGGCTGATTTACCAAGCCTTTACTCCATGACTCATGGAGTAAAAGCAGGAGTAGCAGCCGTTTTGCCATTTACTAAAGAAATACGCTGCTAGTGCAGTGTATTTCCCTAGTTACTAATGTGCTCCGTGCGCCCAGGAGAGGGTGCATTGTGCACCAGTACAGACCTGGCGCACGGCACATTGAAATGTAAATTGCGGGGGTTTGGGCGGGAGTTTATTAGGGGGGGAGGTGGGGGGATGCAGGGGAAGTGAAGTGACATGTGTTTGAAAGTGTTTGGCGGGCCGAATTGAAAGGGAAAGTGTTTTTTGAAAACAGATCCCCGTACGCTTGCACAGTGCGCCTGAACCTCGGGAGGTTCATTTGCATACTGGGCATGCTCAGAGAGAATTTTCGGCGCTTCCCGTGCGCCTTGTCAGTACACCGTGAAAATCTTGGTAAATACCAAGCGGCGTACCCGTGAATGCGCTGCGTGACGCGGCGCACGGGAATCTCCAAGCTGTTTTCAGCCATGAAGGGGAACTCCGCGCCAAATTTCAAACTTGAAATCGGCGCGGGTCCCCCTTCAGGGCTACATTAGGCTCTTAGGCTTGGTCCGGAACGTGAGGGGTTAAACCCGCGCCGATTCGGCGCGGGGGTCCCCCCCCAGATTCAAACCAAGCCCTCATCCCAAGCACGCAGTCTGGCACGGACAGGAATGGGGGTGGGGACGAGCGAGCGCCCCCCCCCCTCCTGAGCAATACCAGACCGCATGCCCTCAACATGGGGGAGTGTGTGCTGTGGGGGAAGGGGGCACTGCCCCCCCCACCCCACAGCACTCTTGCCCCCATGTCGATAGGGACAAGAGCCTCTTCCCGACAACCCTTGCCATTGGTTGTCGGGGTATGCGGGTGGGGCTAATCGGAATCTGCGAGCTCCCTTTAATAAGGGGGCCCCCAGATGCCGGCCCCCCACCCTATGTGAATGAGTATGGGGTACATCGTACCTCTACCCATTCACATGGGGGAAATGTAAAGTAAAATAAAACACCACACAGAATAAAATATTTTATTAATCTGCTCCGGAGCCCCCCCTTTCTTCTTTAGCTCTCTTACAAGGGGGGGTTTCTTCTCTCCCGATCTTCCGCCGGGACCCTGGGCTTCGGTGATTTCTGCCGGGGGAGGGCGCCATCCCTCGGTCCTCTCCAGAGCCTTCCGCCGGATGCCCCCACCCCATTTAAGCTCTTTTACATTAGGGGGGGGCATCCGGACTTCGGGGTCTTCTGCCGGGGGATGGCGCCTATCCCCCGGTCTTTCCGGTGCCTTCCGCCAGGGTTCCGGTCTTCCTGGTCTTCTGCCGGGGGTGCGCCAACTCCCCGGTCTTTTCTCTTCTGTCTTCTCTGCTCCCTCTCCTGCCTGGCTCCCCCGCGGAGCCAGGGCTTTCTTCCGTCTTCTTTCTTCTCTCTTCCTTCTTCTGCCTGTCTCCTCCGGGAGCACAGGGCTTGTCTGCGCTGTCCTCTCCCTTCTCTTCCATTGGATGTTGACACGACAAGGTTCCGCGCTGACATGCCGTGTCAGCGGCGGGCATGGACTTATATAGGGTAATGCCACCATGTGACCTCAACCCATGTGACATCACATTCCCTGGGCATGATGGGAATGTGATGTCACATGGGTTGAGGTCACATGGTGGCATTGCCCTATATAAGTCCATGCCCGCTGCTCAGACGGCATTCCAGCGCCGGACCTCGTCGTGTCAACATCGAATGGAAGAGAAGGGAGAAGACAGCGGAGACAAGCCCTGTGCTCCGCGGAGGAGACAGGCAGAAGCGGAAGGCATCGCAGAAGCCCGCGGGTGTCGCCCCCCGGCGGAAGACACCGTACAAGCCCGGGACCCTCCCCCAAAGGCAGGAGCCTCACTGGTGAAGGGGGTCCCGGTGAATTACGTCGCTGAAGATGGGGGTGGGGTGCCAGTGCACCCCCCCCCGCAGAAACCGTCGTAGAAGCCCGGGACCCTCCCCCAAAGGCAGGAGCCTCACTGGTGAAGGGGGTCCCGGTGAATTACGTCGCTGAAGACGGGGGTGGGGTGCCAGTGCACCCCCCCCGCAGAAACCGTCGTAGAAGCCCGGGACCCTCCCCCAAAGGCAGGAGCCTCACTGGTGAAGGGGGTCCCGGTGAATTACGTCGCTGAAGACAGGGGTGGGGTGCCAGTGCACCCTCCCCGCAGAAACCGTCGTAGAAGCCCGGGACCCTCCCCCAAAGGCAGGAGCCTCACTGGTGAAGGGGGTCCCGGTGAATTACGTCGCTGAAGACGGGGGTGGGGTGCCAGTGCACCCCCCCCCCCCCGCAGAAACCGTCGTAGAAGCCCGGGACCCTCCCCCAAAGGCAGGAGCCTCACTGGTGAAGGGGGTCCCGGTGAATTACGTCGCTGAAGATGGGGGTGGGGTGCCAGTGCACCCCCCCGCAGAAACCGTCGTAGAAGCCCGGGACCCTCCCCCAAAGGCAGGAGCCTCACTGGTGAAGGGGGTCCCGGTGAATTACGTCGCTGAAGACGGGGGTGGGGTGCCAGTGCACCCCCCCCGCAGAAACCGTCGTAGAAGCCCGGGACCCTCCCCCAAAGGCAGGAGCCTCACTGGTGAAGGGGGTCCCGGTGAATTACGTCGCTGAAGACAGGGGTGGGGTGCCAGTGCACCCTCCCAGCAGAAACCGTCGTAGAAGCCCGGGACCCTCCCCCAAAGGCAGGAGCCTCACTGGTGAAGGGGGTCCCGGTGAATTACGTCGCTGAAGACGGGGGTGGGGTGCCAGTGCACCCCCCCCGCAGAAAACCGTCGTAGAAGCCCGGGACCCTCCCCCAAAGGCAGGAGCCTCACTGGTGAAGGGGGTCCCGGTGAATTACGTCGCTGAAGACGGGGGTGGGGTGCCAGTGCACCCCCCCCGCAGAAACCGTCGTAGAAGCCCGGGACCCTCCCCCAAAGGCAGGAGCCTCACTGGTGAAGGGGGTCCCGGTGAATTACGTCGCTGAAGACGGGGGTGGGGTGCCAGTGCACCCCCCCCCCGCAGAAACCGTCGTAGAAGCCCGGGACCCTCCCCCAAAGGCAGGAGCCTCACTGGTGAAGGGGGTCCCGGTGAATTACGTCGCTGAAGACGGGGGTGGGGTGCCAGTGCACCCCCCCGCAGAAACCGTCGTAGAAGCCCGGGACCCTCCCCCAAAGGCAGGAGCCTCACTGGTGAAGGGGGTCCCGGTGAATTACGTTGCTGAAGACGGGGGTGGGGTGCCAGTGCACCCCCCCCCCCGCAGAAACCGTCGTAGAAGCCCGGGACCCTCCCCCAAAGGCAGGAGCCTCACTGGTGAAGGGGGTCCCGGTGAATTACGTCGCTGAAGACGGGGGTGGGGTGCCAGTGCACCCCCCCCGCAGAAACCGTCGTAGAAGCCCGGGACCCTCCCCCAAAGGCAGGAGCCTCACTGGTGAAGGGGGTCCCGGTGAAAGACGGCGAAGCCCGGGGCCTAATGGGGTGGTGGTGGGGGGCCCCGGCAGAAGACCCCCGGCAGACTAATAAATTAATTTATTCATGTGTGGTGTTTTATTTCTTTACATTTTTTCCCCCAGGTGAATGGGTAGGGGTACGATGTACCCCCATACTCCTTCACATAGGGTGGGGGGCCGGAATCTGGGGGCCACCTTATTAAAGGGCCTCTCAGATTCTGATAAGCCCCCCGCCCGCATACCCCGACAACCAACGGCCAGGGTTGTCGGGAAGAGGCTCTTGTCCCTATCGACATGGGGACAAGAGTGCTTTGGGGTGGGGGGGGCAGTGCCCCCCTCCCCCACAGCACACACTCCCCCATGTTGAGGGCATGCGGTCCGGTACGGCTCAGGAGGGGGGGGCGCTCGCTCGTCCACGCCCCCATTCCTGTCCGGCCAGACTGCGTGCCTGGGATGAGGGCTTGGTTTGGATCTTGGGGGGAACCCCACGCTGGTTTTCGGCGCGGGTTTAACCCCTTATGTTCCAGACCAAGCCTAAGAGCCTGGTATGCACCTGAAGGGGAACCCACATTTTTGTTTTTTTTGGTCTGGAAATTTTTATTAAAAGACTGCTACCATACATTCCAAAAGAAACAGATATACAAAAACATGCCACATTTGGCCATAAACACAAAATGACATAATCCATCTTTACAATATTATAACACTGATCACTACTCAATATATTAACACCAACACAATACGACTAACTTTCAAAAGACAAACTTATAACACATTTAACATATGCAAGAAAAATATTATATATTTTTAAATTTTTCCTCTTTTTTTTTTTTTTTTTTTAATTCTATTTATTAATTTCCAACACTCACCCCAGTATCCATCCCCTCACCGGGATCCCCCACGGGATCCAGGGCTGCAAACATATTTTGCACAGGTATTACAAGGGACGCATGGGCCTGAGTACCACTAGGCACCCCAGCCCCTGGACTTGGGGGAACAACGCCTGGGCCAGGACCAGAACCGGAGCTTGGTAACACAGTAGGCTTAGAGCCTTTCTTACCCACAGTCACCCACATATTGCCCTTGCTCATTTTATCTGGCTGGATAGGAGATTGGGCAAGTGGCTGGGTAGGTGGTTGGGTAAGTGGTTGGGCAGATGGTTGGGCAGATGGTTTTACTTCAGACTGGGAAGCTTTTTTAACTGCTTTTTTCCTCCTTCTCCCTTTACGAATCGGGGCAGCATCTGGGGAGTCAGACTCCGAAAGTTGGCCAACGTCCACATCCACCCCAACTTGAGTCCAAGTAGGGATGGGTTGCGAGTCCTGATTTTGTGGAGGACGCCACACCTCCCCAGGCTCCTGAACCAATCTTATTTTACCCTTCTGGGACACTTTTTTAATAGGATCCTGTTTAGGGAGAGAATCCCTGGAACAACCAGGCTTTGGAGTCACTCCCTTGTCTGATGAAGACTCCAAATCTCTGGAGCCTATCACAAACATCTGGGCTTGAACTGGCAAAGCACCGGCAAGCTAAAGTGGGGGAAGGGAAACAGTTGGTACAGTGGTTGGAGGCACAGGCCCACCAGACCCTCCAGACGCATCAGGCGTCCGAAAAGCCGCAGGGCAGCGACTGAAAGTGTGTCCCAACATCCCACACAGATTGCATTGTATCTTATTGCACCCATCCGCCAGGTGCCCCACCTCGTTACACTTTGAGCAGCGAGACATCTTACAGCTTGCACTTAAGTGCAAAGGACTACTACATTTGAAACAGAGTTTCGGCTGTCCCATGTAAAAAGCCAAGATCCTGTCCCTCCCAATATACCCTGACGATGGTATGTGGGTTACAGACAGGCCTGCACGTTTGAGTTTCACTGGGACAGACCAGCCTCCCGTCCAAATACCCTTAGAGTCCACGTCCTTTTTTGGTGGGGACACTATTTGGCCATAACGCCCCAACCAGGTGACAATATCTTCAACAGGTATAGATTCATTTCTGACCAGAATCGTAACCTTCTTTATCTCCTCTTGCCTAGACAGAGAGATCAATTTGAATGGCTTCCATGCTACCTGAGTCCTCACCACCTCCCGCTTGGAAATAAAACTCTCCATTAACACAGGAGTGGTGAAGCTCACGTCATACTCCGGGGAGCCCGCAGGGTGGATAATGGCAAAAATATCCGGCGCCTCGAAACCGAGCGCCAGCACCATATCCACCACTGCATCCCTCCCCGGAGCACGACCAGGATCTCCCTGCCACCGCAACTGAACCACATTGCGCCTCTTCCTCTCAATACCCGCCACCCTAGTGGCAGCTGGTACCGAGCCCCTGAAGGTCATGGTGCCATGGGCATCATAAAAGCGCCCAAGCTGTACCCGACCACCAGTGACATCAGCAAAGGATCTGCCAGCTTTTAAAGCGGCCATCACCCCTGCTTCCTGGGACCCACTGATGTGAGGGGGGGACAAGAAGGGGGCAAGGGGGGAACCAGGAGGAGGGGGGGAAACAGGGAGAGGACCAGGGGGGGAGGGACCAGAGAGTGAACCCGGGGGGTTCCTTCTTCTAGGGAGGGGGACAGGAACAACTGGGGAAACAGGGGACACCACAGCATTCACCACATTATTACCAATAGCACATCCTATAGCATTCCTTATAACCGCATTTGATGACATAACAGTACTCTGGTCATTCCCGGGGATCACAGGTTCAGCAGGCTCAGCAGGAGCATCATTGCCAGGAGTACCCTCGGTAAAAGTGTTAACCACCAGAGGGGTCCCTGCACCACCAGATTGACCCATTTGGGGTTGACCAGCATTCAATATAACATTTTCCATAACTGATATATTTATAACTGTACTCTGGTCATCCCCCGGGATCATAGGTTCAGCAGGCTCAGCAGAAGCATCATTGCCAGGAGTACCCTCGGTAGAAATACTGACCACCAGAGGGGTCCCTGCACCACCTATTTGACCCATTTGGGGTTGACCTAGACCCTCTGAGGCCCCTAGGGGCAAAACAATGTCCTGGATAACAGCGCTCTGATCCATTCTGTCTGGCTCTCCTCCAGCAGCCTAATGGAGTTTATAGTGAAATCCGAGCAAGATGTAACACCCGGTTCACAGCCACCCCACTCAGCCCGCTGGGGGGTCATTGCCACAGCCTGGGGTGTCAAGGCTGGGGACACAGAGGCCGGTGGATCAGGGGGGGGGAACAGCAGTAGACACATCACCAGCCTGAGGCAGTCCAATCATGGGCAGCGGCACTCCAGCAGCCACCTCACCCGCAGCCACCGCACCTCCACCCTGAGAGTCCATAACAAAGGCAGCAACGGGTATCTCACCTCCTGCGGTATCCACAGCAATAGTCCCGCTCCCGCTCGCGGCTCCACCCGCCATAGCATTGTCCTCTGTAGCTCCGACTTCCATCGCACACTCCACTGCATCCTCGGCGGCCATCGGACCCGCTACTTCCGGTTCCGCGGCGATCGTGGGAGCTCCGGCCAGACCTACGGACTGTGCGCCCCCTGCTGGTTGAAGAGAAGTTGACACTCCAGGTTGGGAACGACGAACAGCTTGGCTACCTTTGCGACTAGCAACCGCCAAACGGTGAAACCATTCCTCCAATGCAGGGAAGCTTGTATCAGCCGCACTAGACACACTGTTCATCACTGCAACATGTTCACTGAGGGTCGCCTTGAGGGTCAAAATACTCTGCCGGTACCCCCTCCGTCTGCTTTGACCGACCAAATCCCTTGCAGTCCTCAGCCGGGCCAATTCGCTATGCACCATCTCCAGATAGGTCACGATCCTGTCCATGGCTTCATGGACAAACAGGATACGGTCCTCAGTCTGTTCAGGCCTCTCTGCTGGCCCGGGTCTCTGCCAACTAGTCCTCCCCTGGGCCTCCAGGAAGAGAATATCCACATCATTAGGTTTCAAACTCTCCACTGCTGCCGAAATTGCATCAGACCTCACCGCTGGTATGATCCTAGGCACAGGCTGGGGACTAGGGCCAACCCCTGGGCTTACAGCCTCCATAGCTCCTGGAAGTCAGAGAGCACTCCTGCAGCACGTCCACTCCCCAATCAATTACCGCGGGTGTGGCACCAGACTTTTTTTTTGGTTTGGAGTTCACCTTCATGAACAGCGATCTGTCATTTACCCATGTCAGTCCCCCCCCCTTCAGTTAGAACACACCCAGGGAACATATTTAACCCCTCCCTCGCACCTAGTGTTAACCCCTTCCCTGCCAGTGGCATTTTTAGAGTAAGCAATGCATTTTTACAGCACTGATCGCTAGAAAAATGCCAATGGTTCCAAAAAAGTGTCCGATGTGTCCGCCATAATGTCCCAGTACCGATAAAAATCGCTGATCGCCGCAATAACTTGTTAAATAAAAAATACAACAAAAATGCCATATTTTGGAGACTTTTGCCAAAACCAATCAATAAACGCTAATTGCGAGTTTTTGGGAACCAAAAAGATGTAGAATATGTATCGGCCTAAACTGAGGGATTTATTTATTTTTTTGAATATATATTTTAGGGGATATTTATTATAGCAAAAAGTCAAAATTACTCTTTTTGGTTTTTTAAATTGTCGCTCTATTTTTGGTTATAGCTCGAAAAATTCACAAAACACTAAAGTTAGCCCAATTTTTGGTGATAATGTGAAAGATGATGTTACACCGAGTAAATAGATACCTTACATGTCACGCTTTACTATTGAAAACACGCCTGGAATGGGGCCAAAATGTATTACTTAAAAAAATCCCCATAGGCGACCTTTTTTTTTTTTTTTCTCAGGTTACCAGTTTATAGCTACAGAGAAAGTCTAGTGCTAAAAGTATTACTCTCGCTCTAACGCACGCGTCACTACCTCACATGTGTGGTTTGAACGGTGTTTACATATGTGGGCGGGACTTACGCAAGTCCCGCCCACATATATAAACATCGTTCAAACCACACATGTGAGGTATTGACGCGTGCGTTAGAGCGAGAGCAAGACTTTTAGCACTAGACCTTCTTTGTAACTATAAACTGGTAACCTGAAAAAAAAAAAGGTCGTCTATGGGGAATTTCAAGCAAATTGGCAACCTTTTTTTTCCCACAAATAGATTATTAAATGTGCGTGTTTACTTCTGTCTTTAACACCTCCCCTTCAGGCTGGAAAGCATCAGATCAGGGGAAAAAAAAAAAAAAAAAGCTCTCATTCCATTGCAGCTTGGTTCCTACATGTGTGATGAACTGAGCATGCTCAAACACTTAGAAAAAAATTATCCTTTCTTTTTAAAAGGTGAAAAACACTTGGATGCTCATAGAGCGTGGTTTGGGTTAATTGCAGGTGTGCCCAATTACAAGCTCACCCAAACTAGAGACTGCAATTTGTTCATGTGATTTCAATTGCTTCATTACTAGCACTGTTATAAAAAGCAGGGATCGATCAGTCCTCAGCTGCCCTCAGAAGGGGCAGGCTGGCAGAAATGCTGTTGCTAAACACAAATGTGGTTTGTTGCATGGGTTTTGTTTTGCCAATGGTTTTGGTTTATTTTTAAATGATGTTCACTTTGATGTATTTTTCTATGTGGCCTTATTTTATGAAAAATGTGTGAAGATGTTAAAGCTATGGTTATTTTGAATTTTGAAATGTATTTTTGTTTGTGTTTGTTTGTCTTTTTTTGCTTTCCTTGTTTTGTTGACCAATAAAAATTACTTTAAAATTGTTAAGTTTGTCTTTTGTTACTTTTTCATGCTACATATGTTGACAGCTGCAGCTGAAATCGGTTTGGGCCTAACAAATTATGTGTGATTTTTGTCTAAGCTTCTTTCCTGGTGTGTAATCATGAAATGTTTGCCATGTTTATTCTCCATGACTTTAAAGACAAAACTGGTAAGTATTTTCTTTTTTCTGCAGTGGTCCTCAGCCCTCAAGTACCCCCGACAGGACATGTTTTGTGGATTTCTCTTATCAAGAATTGCTGTCCAGACTGTCTTTTAAAGCACATGTGCAAGATGAAGGAAAACCTGCAAACATGGCCTGTGTGGGGGGGGGGGGGTTTGCTATTGGTGGACAGGCTTGACGTGCTGATTTACAGCACTGTGCTTAAATCTAGCGCAAGGCAATCCTATTCAAATTGTGCCTGTTTGAGGGAAGCCAAGTGAGTGTTAGAACCCCTGCTTTGTGTTTTTTTATTTTTGGGTTGAGCTTTGTGTCCCTTTTCTTAAAATTGGCATCACTTCCTGTCACACAGCTGAACAGGAAGTGAGGTTAAAACCCTACCAGTGTCATTTCTTGGGGACACAGGTCAATCTAACTAGTGTCCCCATTAAGCAAATTGCACTCCAGCACTGCTGTGTACACCCCAAATCATGGGTCTTCAAACTACGGCCCTCCAGTTGTTCAGGAACTACAATTCCCATCATGCCTAGTCATGTCTGTGAATGTCAGTGCATTACAAGGCCTCATGGGATGTGTAGTTCTACAACAGCTGGAGGGTCGTAGTTTGAGGATCCCTGCCCCAAATGATTATTTAGTTTGGGGTTTAGTAAAGGCAAAGCCACTCTGCAGTACAAGCATAGTTGCTGAAAATCAGAGAGGAAGCACTGATGGTTTTAACATCCAATCCTGTAGAAGCAAAGCTGTTTTGTTTTCTTTCTTCCTTGCTTTGCACTTGTAGTGCAAAGTGGATTTGCCTTTAGTAAATGGACCCCAAAGTCCCTAATAATTTGGGGTGTACACAGCAAAATGCAAGAGTGCAATTTACATAATGGGAAACTATTTAGATTGATCTCTGTGTCCCCAAGAAAAGATATTAGTAAGGTTTTACCCTCACTTCCTGTTTGGCTATGTGACAGGAAGTGAATGAATTAGAAAGGGTGAAGACACCTCACAAATGTTGTCACTATCAGGGGTGCAGACATCCCCAAAAAAATGAGCAGATAATACTTATTTGCAAATTAATAATTTTTTAGTTAACATTGGGTGGGGTGCTCTAACACACACATTCCTACATATTAGCAACGCTGTATCCTGGCCTATTGGCATGGTTATATTTTCTTAGGCCTCTCAATAAAACTCTATGAAATTTGTGCTTAAACTAGAACCAGGGGCAGACTGACAACTCATGGGGCCCCCGGGCAATAGAAGAGTATGGGGCCCCTCTGGCTTACAGATGGCCACCACGCCAGGAAGTAGTGCAGAGGCGGGCAGCTAAAATCTTGGGATATTCACATTAAAAGCATGTCATTTTCGGACATATCAGGGACCGATCTAAAAAAAACACAGATTTTTACATACTGTCCCTGGTTTTACTGAGCCTGGCAACCCGGATGGGGCCCCCTAGTGGCATGGGGCCCTCGGGCAGTGCCCGAGTGACTCAATGGTCAGTCCGCCCCTGACAAGAACTATAATCAACAAGTTTTATTTTCTTTAATTTTGGATAGAGTGAGGGAGGGTTATAGGCCCTGTCAGTTTATTTTGTATTATCTGTGTCCAATCGGGGAGATTTGCCTTCACTTCCTGCCCCATAGCCAAACAGGAAGTGAGAGAAAAACTATGCAAATTAACCACTTCCCGCCCAGCCTATGGCCGATTTACGTCCGGGAAGTGGTTACACAATCCTGACAGGACGTCCTGCAGGATTTCATGCCGCGCGCGCCTGTGGGGGCACGCAGCGCGGCGATCGGTGATGCGGGGTGTCAGTCTGACACCCTGCATCTCCGATCTCGGTAAAGAGTCTCTCACGGAGACGGAGACTCTTTACCACGTGATCAGCCGTGTCCAATCACGGCTGATCACGATGTAAACAGGAAGAGCCATCGATGGCTCTTCCTCACTCGCGTCTGACAGGGGGCGTTCGCGCTGATTGTTTATCAGCGCAGCCCCCCCTCGGATCACCACACTGGACCACCAGGGATGCCCACCCTGGACCACCAGGGTGGGCAAAAAAACAAAAATATGGAAAACAAAAACAAAAAGCATTAAAAAAAAAAAAAGGATGCCAATCAGTGCCCACAAATGGGCACTGACTGGCAACCTGGGAAAATCAGTGCCACCCCACAGTGTCCATCAGTGCCACCCCACAGTGTCCATCAGTGCCACCCCACAGTGCCCATCCATGCACAGTGCCCACCTATCAGTGCCCACCTGTGCCACCCATAAGTATCCATCAGTGCCACCCATAAGTGCCGCCCATGAGTGCCCATCTGTGCCGCCTATGAGTGCCCATCAGTGCCGCATACCAGCGCCGCCAATCAATGCCACCTCATCTGTGCCCGTCAGTACTACCTCATCGATGTCCATCAGTGCCATCTCATCGGTGCCCATCAGTGCCGCCATATCAGTGCCCGTAATTGAAAGAGAAAAACTTATTTACAAAAAAATTAACCTAAAAAAATAAAAACGTTTTTTTGTTTCAAAATTTGCAGTCTTTTTTTAGTTGTTGCGCAAAAAAAAAAATTGCAGAGGTGATCAAATAACAACAAAAGAAAGCTCTATTTGTGGGGGGAAAAGGACGCCAATTTTGTTTGGGTACAGTGTTGTATGACCGCGCAATTGCCATTCAAAGTGCGACAGTGTTGAAAGCTGAAAATTGGCTTGGGCGGGAAGGTGCGTAAGTGCCTGTTATGGAAGTGGTTAAGGGAATCCAGTGCCCCCCCAGAACTAGTGTGTGGGTCCCCTGAAAATTCCTGGGCGGGTCATACAAAAACAGGGTGTGACCTTGACAGGAAGGGGTGGGTGATTTTTCTATTAGGAGGTGCAGATATGTAGTCAGGCCTAGGGTAGAACAAAACCTAAATATACTACTGCATATTAGGGCTTATTTAGACCGGATCCGATTTACAGCGTGTTTTTATATTGTGGGAGGAAACCCACGCAGGCACAGGGAGAACATGCAAACTCCATGCAGATGCTGTCACGGGCGGGATTCGAACCAACGACTCTTTTGCTGCTAGGTCAAAGTGCTATACACTACACCACTGTGCTGAACGAACATGATTGCAGCTGAAAGCATGAGATCTTTTATTTTTTTTTTCAATACCATGCTTTCCAGCCTTATTGACCCCGCCTCTCTCCATAAAGAGGACCTGTCACACACTAGTCCTATTACAAGGGATGTTTACATTCCTTGTAATAGGAAGAAAAGTGATCCAAAATCAAAAAAAGTGTCAAAAAAATGCAAGAATAAAAATATGAGGTAAAAAAAACAAACAAAAAAATAAAATAACGCCCCTGTCCCTAGAAGCTCGCACTCAGAAGCAAATATGCATGTAAGTCCCGCCCACATATGTAAACACCATTCAAACCACACATGTGAGGTATTGACGCGTGCGTTAGAGCGAGAGCAATAATTCTAGCCCTAGACCTCCTCTGTAACTCTGAACTGGTCACCTGTAAAAAAAAAAACAAGCATCGCCTATGGATATTTTTATGTCCCGAAGTTTGGCGCCATTCCATGAGTGTGTACAATATTAAAGCGTGACAAGTTAGGTATCTATTTACTCGGTGTAACATCATCTTTAACATTATCCATAAAAATTGGGCTAACTTTACTGTTTTTTTTTTTTTTTAATTCATGAACCGTGTTTTTTTTTTTGGGCCAAAAAAAAGGCGTTAGAAAAATTATTGCGCAAATACCGTTGGAAATCAAATAAAAAATTACCGCTAACTTTATTCCCTAGGGTGTCTGCTAAAAAATTATATATAATGTTTGGGGGTCCTGACTAATTTCCCAGGAACAAAATATAATTTTTACATGAAGGAGAGAAGTGCCAGAATAGGAAGTGGTTAAAGTGAAATAATAAAAGTGAAATATTCCTTTAAATTTCATACAGGGGGGGAGGGGGGTACACGCATGTTTCCCGTGCTTAGAACTGTCCCTGTACAAGATGTCATTTCTGAAGTGAAACAAAAAAAAGCAAGTTTAAAGTACTCATGGCTATAAAGAATACAGTCATTGCTCATTAAAAATAATAAAAAAAAAAAAAAAAAAAAATGGGGGTCCCTCCAAATTAAATTACCAGGCCCTTCAGGTCTGGAATGGATATTAAGGGGAACCCCGCCGTAAACCCCCCCCAAAAAATGGCGTGGGGTCCCCCCAAATATCCATACCAGACCCTTCAGGTCTGGTGTGGATTTTAAGGGGAACTCCACCCCAAATTGAAAAAAAAAATGGCGTGGAGTCCCCCTAAAAATCCACACCAGACCCTTATCCGAGCACGTTGACCTGGCCGGCCGCAGAAAAGAGGGGGGGACAGAGTGCGGCCCCCCCCTCTCCTGAACCGCACCAGGCCACATGCCCTCAACATGGGGAGGATGTCCCCATGTTGATGGGGACAAGGGCCTCATCCCCACAACCCTTGCCCGGTGGTTGTGGGGGTCTGCGGGCGGGGGGCTTATCAGAATCTGGAAGACCCCTTTAACAAAGGGGACCCCCAGATCCTGGCCCCCCCCTATGTGAAATGGTAATGGGGTACATTGTACCTCTACCATTTCACCCCCAAAAAAATGTCAAAGTGTTAAAAATGACAGTAGCCGGTTTTTGACAAATCTTTTAATAAAATCTTCTTTTCTTCTTTCCTTCGGGTTTCTTCCGCTGCTTCTTTCTTGGGTCTTCTCGTCCACATCTTGCCCGACGTGTTCTTCTATCTTCTCCGTCCGTCCTTCAGCCTTCTGGTCCCGCATCTTGCCCGTTGTCTTCTCCTGTCTTCTTCTCCGTCCGTCCGCCAGCCTCCTCATCCGCATCTTGTGTCTTCTCCGGTCTTCTTCTCGGTCCGCCAGCCTTCTCGTCCACATCTTTTTCTTCCCCGGACTCAGCGTTTGAATTTGATTTGGCCGCCGTGTTCCCGCTCCTGGGACCCGCCCCCCTCTGACGCCACAGGTAAAATCATATGAAAGTCCGCGTGTGGCATATGTGCGTCAGAGGGGGGCGGGGTCACATGAGTGTGACACGGCGGGAACTTCTTCTCCGGGCGGCGCGCTTGAAATTGAATTCCCCCGCTGTGTGACGCTCTGTGACCCCGCCCCCCTCTGACGCACATGACCTTCTAAGGAGTTTACTTGTGGCGTCAGAGGGGGCGGGTCCCAGGAGCGCAACACGGCGGCCAAATCAAATTCAAACGCTGAGTCCGGGGAAGAAAAAGATGTGGACGAGAAGGCTGGCGGACCGAGAAGAAGACCGGAGAAGACACAAGATGCGGACGAGGAGGCTGGCGGACGGACGGAGAAGAAGACAGGAGAAGACAACGGGCAAGATGCGGGACCAGAAGGCTGAAGGACGGACGGAGAAGATAGAAGAAGACGTCGGGCAAGATGTGGACGAGAAGACCCAAGAAAGAAGCAGCGGAAGAAACCCGAAGGAAAGAAGAAAAGAAGATTTTATTAAAAGATTTGTCAAAAACCGGCTACTGTCATTTTTAACACTTTGACATTTTTTTTGGGGTGAAATGGTAGAGGTACAATGTACCCCATTACCATTTCATAGGGGGGGGGGCAGGATCTGGGGGTCCCCTTTGTTAAAGGGGTCTTCCAGATTCTGATAAGCCCCCCGCCCGCAGACCCCCACAACCACCGGGCAAGGGTTGTGGGGATGAGGCCCTTGTCCCCATCAACATGGGGACATCCTCCCCATGTTGAGGGCATGTGGCCTGGTGCGGTTCAGGAGAGGGGGGGGGGCCGCACTCTGTCCCCCCCTCTTTTCTGCGGCCGGCCAGGTCAACGTGCTCGGATAAGGGTCTGGTGTGGATTTTTAGGGGGACTCCACGCCATTTTTTTTTTCAATTTGGGGTGGAGTTCCCCTTAAAATCCACACCAGACCTGAAGGGCCTGGAATGGATATTTGCCGGGAACCGCACGTCTTTTTTTTTTGGTTTTTACGGCGGGGTTCCCCTTAATATCCATTCCAGACCTGAAGGGCCTGGTAATTGAATTTGGGGGAACCCATACACATTTTTTTGTTTGTTTTATGAATGAATCCCTTTAGAATTGTCAGAGCCGACAATTCATTATAGCCGCGTGTGAGTTTTTAAATGACTTTTTTCCTTCTGAATGTCATTTTGTGCAGGGGCAGTTCTAAGTGCGGGAAAAATGCACTATTTCACATGCTGACATTACACCCCCCCTAGGTACGAAATTTAAAGGAATATTTCACTTTTATTGTTTCACTTTAAGAATTATTAATTTCACTGCTCCCGAAAAAACGGCCGTTTTAAAAAATTAAAAAAACATTGATACATGTCCCCTGGGGCAGGACTGAGGTCCCCAAACACTTTTTAGGACAAAACTAGCAGATTAGCCTTTAAAATGAACACTTTTGATTTCTCCCATAGACTTCTATAGGGAGTTCGGCGCGGCTTTACATATTACTTTCAATGCGCCGGCTGCTACGCTGGTTCATGCGCCCAATTAAGCCTCCACCCGGCGCACTAATTAAGGCATGAACCAGCGCAGCGCACAGAGCATAGTAAATCAGGCCCTCTGTGTGACTCTGATCCCCAGGGCCTCTCCTCTACCCATGTCTACCCTGCAAATGTGTCATTAATGGTCAGTGATGAGCCACGCATCTAACATAAAGTGTAATGTACCCCTTAAGTTCTGCCCTGAGCCTATGGCCTTTGTCCTACCTATAAACACCCCTGTCACTGGCAAAATCACATTACTATTATTATTAACTTACGTTTTGGGGCAGATTTTGGGCCTGTTGTCTCCCCTGTTCTCTCCCCTGTTGGAGCCCGGCCAAGGGAAGCCTCCCTTTGTCCCCTGTGGTGTTTTTCTCTGTGCCTTTGTCCTGTGGAAAACATTAGAATACAGTATATATGAAGTATTTGACAAAAGTAGCCAAGACAGAAAAACAAACTTTCCAATTTTAATGAACTGCATGAAAACTTGCATTAACTTCTTCTGTAGGCCCCACCAGAAAAAAAAAACATTAAATTTCATCCATCTATAATGTACATACAAATAATTATATAATTACATGTAATTACTTTTTTTGATAATGGTGCGGCGAATGGAGTCCAAATTTTCTTGCTCTCTGTGCTTCAAATCTGACCATCGTTTTCATATTTGGTCTTTCGTTCGTTGGACCCCATAATCTCCTTCCAATACCGCGAGGACCTTCTCCAGAACCCAGTCTTTATGGCTGTTGGGCCTATCATAGTTATCGATTTTACAATCGTAATCGTATTTCTCAAAGATGCGCACCATCTCCCCCTTGCTCATGGGGGTGGCCTTGTGCTTTCTATAAACGCCTCCACTGCGGGGCCTGTTCGTTTTCGTGGTTTCCGCCATCACGTTCTCCCTCACACATCCCAGAATGTCGCATGCAGAAAAAAGAATGTGGTCCCGCCCCAGCGTCATGACGCACGTAGAGAGGAGCTTCACGCATGTGCAGGCTATATAAATCAAGAACGAGCGGTCGATGTCACGGACGCATGCACGAAGCCAGCGGTACGACTCCACGTGCAGCCGAAGGTATACGCGGAACGAAGGTGTCATTAAAATGCATCAAGTCTGTCTGCTTACCTGATCTCCATGTGTTCATTAGAGGCTGACCCTGTTCTGGTTACCTTTTTATCACTTCCTCTTCCTGTATGGCTCCACCCTAGTCCATCCCAGGAAGCCTATATTAACCATTGCGCTACAGGTCTGCAGTGCTTCTTCAACTTTTTGAGAAGAGACGTCAACCATGTGCGTTCTTTTCCAAAAAATTCTCTCAGGCAGAGAGAAATTATGCCATCGGTGACCGGGAACTTCTCGCAATTAAATTGGCGCTAGAAGAGTGGCGTCATCTGTTGGAGGGTTCTCCTCACTCCATAACGACCTTCACCGATCACAAGAATCTACAGTACTTACAGAATGCTAAACGTCTGAATCCCAGACAGGCCAGGTGGAGTCTCTTCTTTTCCCGTTTTAAATTTCACGATTACGTACAAACCTGGTTCCTGCAACGGTCGGGCTGATGCGCTTTCTAGATCCTTTGACACCTTGGACGAAGAGCTCACTCTTGAACCTGAGCCGATCATTCCAACTTCATGCATTGTTGCCCATTCTACCACCCTGGACTCAAAAATTCCTCCTGGTAAGACCCTTGTCCTCACTGAGCTAAGAGCCAAGATCCTTCGTTGGGGACATGATTCCAAGGTGGCGGGCCATGCTGGTTTCCTCCGGTCCTTCCTACTCATTAGTCGTCACTATTGGTGGCCAAATCTCCGCTCGGAGGTTAAAGACTATGTCAAGGCTTGTCATGTCTGTGCTCAGTTCAAATCCTCCACACAAGCTCCTGCTGGTCTCCTCATGCCCTTGCCCATTCCTAAGGAGCCCAGGGCTCACATTGCCATGGATTTTATCACCGATCTTCCACTGTCTGACGGTAATACGGTCATTTGGGTGGTAGTCGATCGGTTCTCCAAAATGGCACATTTTGTTCCCCTTCCTGGTCTTCCTTCTGCTCCTGCCTTGGTCCCCATTTTTGTTCGAGAGATTTTCCATCTTCATGGGGTTCCTTCTCATATTGTTTCGGACAGGGGTGTTCAATTTACGTCTAGTTTTTGGAGAGCCTTTTGCAAATCCCTCAATATTGCTTTGGATTTTTCCTCTTCTTACCATCCTCAATCCAATGGGCAGACGGAGAGGGTTAATCAGGAGTTAGAGGTTGTTCTTCGTACCTTAGTCTCCGCTCATCATGACGATTGGTCCTCTCTACTTCCATGGGCGGAATTTTCCCATAACAATCATGTAAATACCAGTTCGCAGAGAACACCCTTTTTCTCAGTTTATGGAAGACATCCTCAACTTCCACGTCCCATGACCTGTTCTCTGGATATCCCAGCTTTGGCTTCAGCTCAGGAGTCCTTCAATTCCATCTGGAGTGACGTCCATGATTCCCTCCGGGCAGCTGCCGCCAAATTCAAAGGCTTTGCTGACCGCCGCAGGCGTAAACCGCCTTCTCTTCAACCAGGGGACAAAGTCTGGCTCTCCACCAGAAACATCAAGCTCCGAGTTCCTTCTCTGAAGTTTGCTCCAAGATTCATTGGTCCATACACCATAACGGCTAAGCTGAATCCAGTTTGTTTCAAACTTCAGATTCCCAAAAACCTCAAAATCTCTAACTCCTTCCATGTTTCCCTTCTGAAGCCTTTAGTCCTTAATAGGTTCTCTCGTCCTCTCCCCACCACGGCACCAGTCTCTGAGGAGAATCAGGAATATGAGGTCAGTCAAGTTCTGGATTCCCGACTCTGTAGAGGCGCTCTTCAGTACCTCGTTCATTGGAAAGGCTTTGGTCCTGAGGAGAGGTCTTGGGTTCCTGCATCAGAGGTCTTTGCACCTCGTCTATTGAAGAATTTTCATCTGAAGTTTCCCTCTAAACCCGGACCCAGGCGGGGAAGGGGGAGGCCTCGTAAGAGGGAGGGTACTGTCATGAATATGCATCAAGCCTGTCTGCTTACCTGATCACCATGTGTTCATTAGAGGCTGACCCTGTTCTGGTTTCCCTTTTTATCACTCCCTTTTCCTGTATGGCTCCACCCTAGTCCATCCCAGGAAGCCTATATTAACCGTTGCTCTACAGGTCTGCAGTGCTGTTCAACAGTGTTCCTATGTTTAGTTCCTGTCTGCAGTGTAGTTTGCTAGTTCCTGTTTGCAGAGTGCTACGATCATCTTTCCGTGTACCGTTTTGGCTTGTCCCCGACTTCCTTGTCTGCCTGTGCCCCTGACTATTTGCATGTCCCACGGTTATCCTTGTCTGCCTGTTGCCCTGACCTCGGCCTGTCCATCACCACTGTTTGTCCTGCTGGCTGCTTCCCCTTTCTCCCTGCGGAGTGTGACTTAAGGAATCCCGGGAACGCGACCTGGACCCAGTTGCGGCCAAGACCATCCTTACCATCAAAGGCTCTGGTGAATACAAAACTGGGTCTTAGGCTCCGCGCCCTGGGTGATCTTGGGTTACGCTTCCTCCCTGCCAGCAGTAGTCGGCTATAGGGTTCACTTCCCTGTGGTGCATCCCTGACCCCTACGGGGTGCACTTGTCACCTGGCCACAGGTGACCTGACAGAAGGTAGGTGAATACATTGTGACACTAGTGGTTAATGCATGATTTAGCTTATAGAAAGAAACCGAGATTGTATAAGCAGGTTAGGAAGTTAAAGCAAGCACTTATTGGTTGTATTGTATCCTTTATTGCAGAGATCTCATTAAAAACATGCCTAAAGCAAAGGGTGGAAAGCTTAATTCAAGAGCATTCATCACAGCTTTTATTGAGCTCTATAGATCTCACACCTGTCTGTGGCAGGTCACCCATAATGATTACTCCAATAAAAATAAAAGGCAGGCAGCAATTGATGAACTGGTGGCAGAAGCAAAGACTATGTACCCCAGGGCCAACGATACACAAATCAAAGCCAAAATTGGGAGCCTGAGGAGCACTTTTCTGAGGGAGCTCAAGAAGATTGAGGGTTCAAAAAGATCGGGAGCTGCAGCAGATGATGTGTATGTGCCCAAGCTATGGTACTTCAGCAGCCTGATGTTTTTAAAGGACCAAACTGAGCCACGACAACATCTTTCCACACTTCCATCCGCATCAGCAGAGGCCACAGATACTGAGGCTGAACCAACACTGGATGAGGAAGAGGAGGAGGAGGAGGAGGAGGAGGAGGAGCTCAGCTTGACACAGGTATAGTATTATTGAAAATCTGGCCATTCAAATATACTATGATGTTAATGTGTTGTTATGATGGCAAGAAAAAAGAAATGATGCTCCTTTTTCAGACACAGGACCTTGGCAGCCAAGAAGAGGCTGGGCCCAGCAGACAGTCCACACAATGTATAATCCCTACACTGAACCCTCCTAGAAAAAGGGCCAAGAAGAGGCAACATCTGGATGATGCCACAGCGGAATTTCTGAGTAGGGCCACATCGGTCATCACCACAGCACCCGATAGTGCAGAAGGGTTTGGCTGTTTTATAGCCAATAAGTTAAGGGAAATTGATGCCGATCAAAGGGAGCTATGTGAGGGGATCATGGTACAGCTCCTTAGCAAGGCCAGGAGACGGGAGGTAACCCCTAATTCACATGTATGTGATTTAGATCACGCACCTCCAGCGAATCTACAACAGGCCTACCAACCACAGACAGCCTACCAACCCCACCCAGCCTACCCACACCAGCCAACCTACCCACACCAGCCAGCCTACCCACACCAGCCAACCTACCCACCCCAGCAAGCCCACCCACCCCAGCAAGCCAACCCACCTCAGCAGCATGGCGGTCAGTGGCCAACTCAGAGCCCAGATTTTAGGGGATACTAATTTGTACAACAATAATATGATTTGGAACCTATTATTTGATTTTGAAAATTTGAGTGTCTAATTTTATGTTTGGCTTTCAAAAAAGGCCAGATTAATGGCAGAAAAGATTTATATTAAATATATTATTGGTTTTTATATTGTGTTGGGAGTGCAAAAAAAATAAAAGGCCTCAGCTGATATGGATTGAAGTGTGGAGAGTGTTGGTCGTGGTTCAGTTTGGTAGGCAAAAAGATCAGCCTGGTGAAGTACCACAGCCTGGGCACAGATATGTCTGCTGCTGCTGCTCCCCATCTTTTGGAGACCACAATCTTCTTGTGCTCCCTATATTTAATTTCATGCTCAGGTTCCCAAGTTTGGAGATTGTTTTCTGTACACACGGCACCATCGGACTTTTCTGAACGTAAAGTTGGTCCGTTCACAGACCCAACTTTTTCTCCGATGAAAGCCAAAAAAGTTGGTCCGATGGAACGTACACACAGTCGGACAAATACGAAAAGTGTCCGATTTTGAAGTTGGTTGGGCAAAAGTCCGACCGTGTGTACGGGGCTTTAGGCTGCATTCACACCTGAGCGACAAAACGCCTGAAGCGCGACGATCAGATACGCTGGAGGGGAGAAATAACATTAATCTCTATGGAGATGGTTCACATCTCCACGCCGAACGCCGAAACGCCGATCGCGTGAAGCTCAAACAAGTCCCGGACCCTTTTTTGTCACGCGTATTCAGGCGGCTTCGGCATAGCTGACAATGACCTGTAAAAAACATTGGGTTAAAAAACGACGCGTTTTGTCGTGGCAAATCGCGGTACAAAACGCCGCAATTTGTCGCGGTACAAAACGCCGGAAATCGCCTACGCAAAGGTGTGAATGCAGCCTAAAGGTGAACTTAGCCTTTGAAAAATGCATGTAGAAATGTCCTCTACATCCCAATAAGCACAGGCTTGACAGTGGCAGTATAAGTGCCGGTTCACACTTGTGCGAGTTGATACTGAATGCGATGCGTTAAACACAAACTAGATTCGCATGTCATCCAAAAAGTAATTGTTTTCAATAATGGCCGTTCACATCTATGCGTTGCAATTCCTCTCCGAATGCAATGCGATGAAAAAAAGGGTCTTGTGCGAGTTTATAGCGTTGCAAATCTAGTCTCCATAGACACAGTGGCGTAGCATGGGTTGTCAGCGCCCGGGGCAAGGCAAGTAATTCCCCCCCAACCTGCAGACTTTTAGCACGCCCCGAGTCCTGTCCCTTCCTACAATAGTATAGACCAGCCTGATTCCTATACTAACCTACCTGATTCCTATACTACACTGACCTACCTGATTCCTATACTGACCCTTATACTACATGACCTGCCTGATTCCTATACTGACCACTATACTACACTGACCTATCCGATTCCTATACTGACCACTATACTACACTGACCTATCCGATTCCTATACTGACCACTATACTACACTGACCTATCCGATTCCTATACTGACCACTATACTACACTGACCTACCTGATTCCTATACTGACTACTATACTACACTGACCTACCTGATTCCTATACTGACCAACTATACTACACTGACCTATCCGATTCCTATACTGACCAACTATACTACACTGACCTACCTGATTCCTATACTGACCACTATACTACACTGACCATCTCCGATTCCTATACTGACCACTATACTACACTGACCTACCCGATTCCTATACTGACCACTATACTACACTGACCTATCCAATTCCTATACTGACCACTATACTACACTGACCTACCCGATTCCTATACTGACCAACTATACTACACTGACCTACCTGATTCCTATACTGACCACTATACTACATTGACCTACCCGATTCCTATACTGCCACTACTACACTATACTGACCACTACACTACACTGACCAATACACTACACTGCATGACTCTAGATCAGGGGTGGGCAATTATTTTTTCGATGGGGCCACATGAGAAACTAAAAATATTTTGGAGGGCCGGGCCAAAAGGCTAAACTCAATACTGCATAAAATCAATTGTATTTCTTTATAAAAAGCAGTAAATATCATTGTTGGACAACTGGTACGAGTACTTGTTCAGGAGGGGGACAGAGGCTGGGGACATGGCACAGGAGGGGGACAGAGGCTGGGGACATGGCACAGGAGGGGGACAGAGGCTGGGGACATGGCACAGGAGGGGGACAGAGGCTGGGGACATGGCACAGGAGGGGGACAGAGGCTGGGGACATGGCACAGGAGGGGGACAGAGGCTGGGGACATGACACAGGAGGGGGACAGAGGCTGGGGACATGACACAGGAGGGGGACAGAGGCTCGGGACATGACACAGGAGGGGGACAGAGGCTGGGGACATGACACAGGAGGGGGACAGAGGCTGGGGACATGACACAGGAGGGGGACAGAGGCTGGGGACATGGCACAGGAGGGGGACAGAGGCTGGGGACATGACACAGGAGGGGGACAGAGGCTGGGGACATGACACAGGAGGGGGACAGAGGCTGGGGACATGACACAGGAGGGGGACAGACGCTGGGGACATGACACAGGAGGGGGACAGAGGCTGGGGACATGGCACAGAGGCTGCAAATAAATTATCATATCACTTCTTCACATCAGTATGCTGTGTCTTCCTCCTGTGCCCCTTTCACCTCTCCACAGATCTGACCTGTGGAGAGGTGAAAGGGGCACAGGAGGAGGACACAGCATACTGATGATGTCTAGGTAGGATAGCACTTCACACTCTGCTGCTGGACTGAGGAGGACTCACCAGACAAGGCCAGGGCAGTGGCACTGAGGGCAGGCAGCAGGCGTCGCGAGGAGTCCTACTCCAACGAAGAGAGTGGAGACCAGGGTCCACTCCAGGTCCGGGCACCAGCATGGCGGCTGGCCGACTGCTACAGTCAGTCAGTCAGGCGGGCAGAGCAGGCAGGCAGGCACTGGTCGGTCTCCGTCTGCCTTCACTCAGTCCACTCCGTCACAGTGGGGGTGCGTCTGCAGTGTGTCCACTACATCTGCTGCTGTGTGCTATCCCGCCGGTGCCGCTCTCCACAGAGTCCACACATTCTACGATGTTCCTCAGTTTCCCCGCGCTGCTCTTTTGAATAGGCTGGCAGCAGTGTTGTTAGCGCGTAAATGCGCTTTGATAATTGGCTGCGCGGCGGGTGGTGGTGGGCTGGGCGGTCAGAGAGGGCGAGGCTATGCATAATGTAGGAGGACTAGACGCTGCCTGCGCTGCTGCTCACATTCGGATCTTTTTACGGGCACATTTCCCTTATTACGGACTTTTACGAACAGGGAAAAAGTGCCTTTTATTTACGTACTGTACTTGGCAACTAGGGTTGTCCCGATACCACTTTTTTAGGACTGAGTACAAGTACCGATACTTTTTTTTAAATGTGTCCCCAAATGCAGCCATGTCCCCCGTATAGCAGCCATGTCCCCCGTATAGCAGCCATGTCCCCCGTATAGCAGCCATGTCCCCCGTATAGCAGCCATGTCCCCCGTATAGCAGCCATGTCCCCCATATAGCAGCCATGTCCCCTGTACAGCAGCCATGTCCCCCGTACAGCAGCCATGTCCCCCGTACAGCAGCCATGTCCCCCGTACAGCAGCCATGTCCCCCGTACAGCAGCCATTGTCCCCCTTACAGCAGCCATTGTCCCCCTTACAGCAGCCATTGTCCCCCTTACAGCAGCCATTGTCCCCCGTACAGCAGCCATTGTCCCACGTACTGCAGCCATTGTCCCCCGTACAGCAGCCATTGTCCCCCGTACAGCAGCCATTGTCCCCCGTACCTACTGTTATCACCGCGGCGGGGAACATTACAGACAGCGTTCGTTTGAACAGCGGTTTTCCCTGCTGCGCATAGACACTCCCCCTTGGACGGATCTGTCCAATCGCGAGCAAGGGGGAGTGTCTATGTGACTCCCCCTTGCTCGCGATTGGACAGATCCGTCCAAGGGGGAGTGTCTATGCGCGGCGGGGAAAACCGCTGTTCAAACGAACGCTGTCTGTAATGTTCCCCGCCACGGTGATTAACGTGGCGGCGGGGGGGGGGGTAAGTATTCTCTCTTAGTATCGGGGGTATTAGCGGGAGTACGAGAACTCCCGCTAATACTCGGTATCGGTCCCGATACCGATATCGGTATCGGGACAACCCTATTGGCAACACTGCCCGGGGGCCGGATTAAAAGGTCCGTCGGGCCGTATACGGCCCGCGGGCCGTAGTTTGCCCAGGTCTGCTCTAGATGCTCTTCTACTCTCTCTCTGGCTGCTTCATCTCCCCAGACCGTGGGTATTTTAGCCAATAGGAAAAATGATCATCTTTTCATCACTTGTTGCTATGTTGGTAGATTTTTTTTCATCTTCTGCCTGGGTGAAATGTTCTATACAGTAATGTTGCCAGTGCATAGACATCAATGTAAATCTTTCTGGAATCGCATTTGATGGTTCACATATGTGAGAGCACTATTCTCCACCTAAACATTAATTGCAGCTATGTCCCACTCCTGAAATTCCCATTAAAATCGCGGCAAATTCACACCTCAGAAATGAATGGACTGAAAAAAACGGAACAAATTCACAGTGCAGCAGTGTGAACCGGCACTTACGACGGCACAGCGCCATGTACGCCGTCGTAAGTCCTAATCTGGGCCATCGTATCTATGCGACTGATTCTTAGAATCAGTTACGCATAGATATCCATTCGATCCGACAGGCGTAAGTCTCTTACACCGTCGGATCGTAACTGCAATTTTTTTTCCCCCGCTAGGTGGGGCTTCCGTCGATTTCCGCGCCGAGTATGCAAATTAGCTAGATACGCGAATTCCCGAACGTACGCGCGGCCGACGCAGTAAAGTTACGATGTTTACGTTAGGCTTTTCCCGGCGTAAAGTTGCCCCTGCTATATGAGGCGCAGCCAATGTTAAGTATGGCCGTCGTTCCCGTGTCGAAAATGTATAAAATTACGTTGTTTGCGTAAGTCGTCTGTGAATGGTGCTGGACGTAATTTAAGTCCACGTCAAAACCAATGACGTCCTTGCGACGTCATTTAGAGCAATGCACGCCGGGAAATTTTAGGGACGGCGCATGCGCAGTTCATTCGGCGCGGGGACGCGCTTCATTTAAATGAAACACGCCCCCTACCCGCCGAATTTGAATTCCGCTGGGTGATTTACGCTACGCCGCTGCAACTTTACAGGCTTTGTGAATAAAGCACTTGCCTGAAAAACTTGCGGCGGCGTAACGTAAATCAGATACGTTACGCCCGCCCATTTTTATGCCGATCTACGAGAATCTGGCCCATGATGTCTAGAGTCTGGTTAGACAAAGCCGTTTTGCCATTATGTGACATAGAAAAAAAATAACGCAGGTCAGCTTCCAGTGTATTTTTCTGTAGGTGTATTTTTTTTAGGTAACACCACCTTTTCTTCCTCCCCAGTCACCACAACAAGCCTAACTACGCAGCCTCTCTCCGGCCACGTCAGGTAATGAACGTCTGCGCTGACTGGAAAAGCACTGGCTCATACACAGTACGCTACTTTCATTTTTCACCTTCAACCGAATTCCAACACTCTGCAAACTAAGCGAATCCTCCTCCTTTCCCATACTTTTAACCAACCGCCGAATGACTAGTCCATTCTATAGACACCGCCCTGCTGAGGTATCCGCCCTCTCCGGGCAAAGTGGCACACATTAATTGGCGGGTTATCTAATCAACCAATGATAGGCGAGCACCTCACAAATCCTAGTTTTGTTATGAAAATGAGGAAAGCTCCGCCGTACCTACAGCACACGGTTTATACGTTTTTACATTGTACTCGCTACCAATCAATCTCGTATTTGGGACGTTGTACGGCAGAATAGGGGGCGTGGTGACGTGTAGCTAAACGGTGATTTGTCCACGATCTCCAACATCCCTTGGCGTTGCCCAAATCCACAGGAAGACTCGAAGAGGGGGCGGGTTTATGTGTGTATTTGTGTGCATGTCTGGCAACACTTTCTGCAGTGCCCGGTTGGGGTATTCTGGAAGGAGATGGGGTTGTGGAGATCATTGAGCCTTGCCCTCCTTATTGGTTTACTGCTCACAGATATTGTATATTGTGAGGAAGGTAAGGACACGGTTGCTTATTGCTCTATGATTCTGGAAGTATTTACATGTCCTCCAGGGGCTGAAAGGTCTCAGGTGAGAAGATGGATGGGATGAATTGTAGTCTCTAATCACCTCGATGACTCCCCAGTGAGTCAACAAGACTCAAGGCTTGACAAGATAAAAAAATGTTATCAGGGCTCAACCTTGGGTAAGAATGAATATTATTATGCTGCCTATGTGGTTGCTTGTTACTAGCAATAGACATATACGTTCTTTCTGTAGAAGTGCCATGTTCTGAGTGCTGTGATTTAAAAAAAAAAGTAAAAGGGAATATATATATATATATATATATATATATATATATATATATATATATATATATATATATATATATATATATATATATATATACATACATACATACATACATACATACATACATACATACATACATACATACATACATACATACAGTGTGTGCATATAATCTATATCATGTTTTATGAGTGTTTACGTGCATTTTTCTGTTTGTCCTGTGAGGTCACTGCCTTCATTCTTTGTGTATTGCGATACATTGCTGTGTATCTGTGCACATTTTACATGCGTTTTTGCACTGCGATGATGTGCATGACGCCCGTAGAACAGCTTGGGTTTTGGACTGTCTATGCCAGGGGTCTCCAAATTTTTCAACATGGGAACCCTAGGGGGGGAAAAAAAACTTTACGGTCTCTGGGAACCACTGTAAAATTACTAGGCAGAAACTGACCATAGCGTGGACCGATGAGATCGGGTGTCAGCGGATGTTCATCTGCTGACACCTGCTATCCCATAGGGATACATGTATTTCATCCAAAAACGCATGGATGAAATACAGTCCCCATGTATGAAAGGGCCTTAAAGCGGAGCTCCAGGCTCCTTCAGAATTAATATAAATATATATATATATCTCACACACACACACATTTTTTTTTTTAGTGGAAGTCCATGCAAAAGCAAAATCCCATGCATCTATAGCCACCACCGATCTAACACTAACCATTCTATTCCTGTAAAAGGGGGGGGGGGGGGGGAAATGAGAATACATACCTTTTTTGGAAGCCGATAGAGTCCAAGCATGTCTAGCCTCCAAGAATAATTCCAGGCATGGGTGTTTTATGCTTGGTTTCATCGGTCCAGCTATGTACCAAACCAGGCCTATGCCGCTGAAACCTAGACACCACTACTTGTGATCTCCACTTCCCCATGGGTGACATTCAACATATGTTTTCTATCTCTCTCTTTCCCCGATGAAGACTTCTAAAAGGTGTGTTGTGTGTGTTTTTTTTTTTATTTTTATTGTTGCTGTTCTCTGCTAGTACCACTTTGCCCCTCAAGGCAGAGTTTTACATTTTTTTTTTTACTGCTCTAACAATAAAGAACTCTTTCCACAGTCTCCGAAGAAACCTTAAATCGTGACCACATGTCCTCTATAGGGAACTTGAAGTAAACCGTTTGATTACTGGAATCGCTTTTTTTTCATTTATTTTTTATTTGAACATTGTAATCATATCCTCTCTAAGGCCCCTTTCAGACGGAGCGGAATCCATCAAGCTGATTCACCTGCTCTCTGGGGGATCTCTCCGCTGAGCAGGTGGATGCAGGTCCTTGTCCACTCCGCTATGCAGAGCAGAAACCAACACAGTCTGCTGTTCTCTATGGGGCTGTCGGATGGAAACGGCCTGCTTGTCTGTTACCATTCGACTGTTATCCGATCTGACGGATGGGAAATCACATCCATCTGTTTTTAGCAAATTGGATGCTGGCGTTTGTCAGCGGACACATATCTGCTGCTCCATAGGGAACGATAGGTGGTCTGCCTGAAAAACAGACGGGCGTACTTGATCGGTCTGCTGGTGTGAAAGGGGTCTTGAGGGATTCTTCTCCAGGTTGAATCTATGGGATAGCTTTCTCATAGCTTAGGTCTTTCATTCCCCCCCCCCCCCCCCACCTAAAAATACACACAAGCCAGAAGAATGTCAGACAGTTTCTATTGAACCGGCCCAAGCCACCCAATATTCTGCACATATGTACGGCCCTTTAGTGAGAAGACGGGTTTGCATAAAGCAAAGGGTGGACATCCATTGTTGAAACCGTTCACTTAGGCCTCATGTACACTGTTGGGCATTTTTTTTCAAATGCTCCTGAACTCTTCTCTGTTATCTTGTACATGTACACAGGGTCGTTTACATTCAGAACGGGCAGTTGAGTTTAGAGGCTTTATTTTTATTTTTTACACGCAAAAAAATGGGCTCAGAATCTGAGTTTAGAGGCATTTCAAGCGCTTAACGCGGTAACTCACGTTTAGCTGTGTTTTGTTTACAGGGGTTTTTTTCTTTTTTGGCTATTTTGAGAAAAAAAGCTTGTAAACGTGGCAACAGCCGTTTTAAATGCGGGTTACTATCTGTCAAGTTAAATTGTTCAGGAGAGGTTGTTAAAAACATCCTGTGTACATGAAACCTAAAGCTAAAACTGCGCAAAGAGGCTCGTGGCTTGTGAAGTAGAAAATTACACTCAATAGAATCGAAGGCCTTATCTGTAGGGCTGAAGCAACTAATAATCAACATAATTGATTATAATTTATTTAACTATTTTCATAATCGATTAGTTGGCCTTCATACAGAATGCATTATTTGTTTACATACAGGGGGTCCCGACTTGCGAAACGCCCAGCTTGCGAAAGACTCCTGCTTACGAACGGGCCGCAATGCTGGCTGCTTGTGCTCCACAATGGTTCACATACCTCCTTGCCGCATTTCACACTGCAGCACTTCATGTACTGCATGGCCAGAAAAGCCCCAGAAGCACCCGGAACATGCCACATTCCTGCACAGGCGGAACTTACACATAACAAGCGGTGTTCCGACTTGCAAACAGATTTCACTTATGAACAAACCTACAGTCCTTATTTGCGTTCGTAAGTCGGGGACTCCCTGTATCAGGAAATGCAGTGCAAAACACATACAGCTAAGTACATTATTCACCAGTTTTGCAAATTTACCGATGCCGATTTATCAAAAATGGCCAAATATCGGTCGACCTCTACACCAAGGATCTCCAGAGTGAACACCCTGTAACAGGCACTCAGATGATCTTGGTCGACTCTGGATCAGAACTGCACATGTGCTGTTCTGAGCCAAGAGTCACAGCCATATTTTTAAAGTGATTGTAAAGTCCTTATTTTTTAACAAAAAAAAAAAAAACACAACAACGAACATGTCAAACTTGCCTTCTCTGTGCAGTGGTTTGGCACAGAGCAGCCCAGATCCTACTCGTCTCGGGTCCCTCTTTGCCGGTGCTCCTGGTCCCTCCCTTCTGTTGAGTGCCCCCACAGCAACCAGCTTGCTATGGGGGGCACCCGAGCTGAGCCACGGCTCCCTTTGTCCATTCAGATATGGAGCCTTTCTCTCCTCATTGGCTGACTGACCTTGACAGCAGCGGAAGCCAATGGCGCTGCGCTGCTGTGTCAGCCAATAATGATTGGAGTCCCGTCAGCAGAGACAATTGTACAACATTGCTGGATCTAGATGACGCTCATGTAAGTACCGTGTTTCCCCAGAAATGAGACCTACCCTGACAATAAGACCTATCTTGCTTTTCTAGGTGAAGTCCTTGTAAAATCATGTAGGATTATATAACGGGATCTGTTAACACTTGTAACCCCTTCCCTGCCAGTGACCTTAATCAGTGGCTATTTTTAGCTCTGATCGCTGTATAAATGTATCTGGTCCCAAAAAAGTGTCTGATGTGTCTGTCGCTATGTTGCAGCCCCGATTAAAAATCGCAGATCACTGCCATTACTAGTAGTAAAAAAAAAAAAAAAAAAGCCATAAATCTATCCCCCCATTTTGTAGACGCTTTAAGTACCACCGAAAGAAAGCTCTATTTGTGGAGAAAAAGGGACATACATTTTGTTTGGGTACAACGTTGCACAACCGCGCAATTGCCAGTTAAAGCGATGCAGTGCCGTATTGCAAAAAATAACCTGGTCAAGAAGGGGGTAAATTCTTCCGGGGCTGAAGTGGTTAATATTAACCACTTCAGCCACAGAAGGTTTTACCCCCCCCCCCCCCCTTAATCACTTCAGTATAGGGCATTTTCACCCCCTTCCTGCCCAGGCCAATTTTCAGCTTGCAGTGCTGTAACATTTTGAATTACAATTGTGCGGTCATGCAACACTGTACCCATATGAAATTTAAATAATCTTTTCCCCCCACAAATGGAGCTTTGTGTTGGTGGTATTTGATTACCTCTGCGGTTTTTATTTTTTGCGCTATAAACAAAAAACGAGCGTCAATTTTGAAAAAAAAAACAATTTTTGTGCTATAATAAATATCCCATTTAACGACTTCAATACAGGGCTTTTATACCCACCTCCATACCGAGCCTATTCTGGCACTTCTCTCCTACATGTACAAATTATTCTTTTGCTAGAAAATTAGTCAGAACCCCCAAACATTATATATGTTTTTTTTTTTAGCAGACACCCTAGGGAATAAAATGGCAGTCATTGCAACTTTTTATCTTGCACGGTATTTGCGCAATAGATTTTCAAACGCCTTTTTTTTTTTTTTGGAAAAAAAAATGGTTTCATGAATTAAATAACAAAACGGTAAAGTTAACACCATTTTTTTTTTTTGTAAAATATGAAAGATGATGTTACACCGAGTAAATGGATACCTAACATGTCATACTTTAAAATTGCGCACACTCATGGAATGGCGCCAAACTTCGTTACTTAAAAAATCTCCATAGGCGACGCTTTGAAAAAATTTACAGGTTACCAATTTAGCGTTACAGAGAAGGTCTAGTGCTAGAATTGTTGCACACGCTCTAACGCACGCGGCGATACCTCCCGTGTGGTTTGAACGACGTTTACATACATGGGCGGGACTTGTGTGTGTGTGTGTGTTCGCTTCTGAGCGTGAGCGACAGGGGTGCGTTTTTATATTTTTTTACATCGCTTTTATTCCTATTACAAGGAATGTAAACATCCCTTGTAATAGGAATAGTGTGTGACAGGTCCTCTTTAAGGAGAGATGCGGGGTCAATATGACCCCACATCTCTCCTCCAGGCTGGAAAGCATAAGATCATGGGGGGAAAAAAAAAATTCACAGATCTCATGCTTCCTAGCCGCAATTGCGGCTTTGTTTACTTACGGGTACCTGGGCGTGACGTCATCACATCGTGTCTGGGACTCCGATGGTCATAGAGATGACTGGTAGCCATCTGGTCACCAGTCATCTCTATGCTTCCTATCCGTCGCAGGGCGATCCTTTCTCCGGGCCCCCAAAGGCACGGGGGAGCCCGGAGAAGCACCGGATGAGGGGGGGGGGGGGGGGGGGGGAGTGTCCCTTCCCGCCACCTAAGAACGATCAAGCGGCAGAACTGCCGCTATGATCGTTTTTATGGTGTGCAGGATCGCCGCCGGAACACAATGATATCTGAATGATGCCTCTAGCTGCAGGCATCATTCAGATATCACCGCATAAAGTCCAGGACGTCATATGATGTCCACCCAGAATAGGAGATCCCCTTTGTGGACGTCATATGACGGTGTGCGGTATTGAAGTGGTTAAAAAAAAAAAAAAAAAAGCCTCAGTTTAGGCCGATATGTATTCTTCTACATCAGGGGTGCCCAACCTTTTAAAGAGCAAGGGCCATTTAAGCAACTTGGTAACCGCTCGTGGGCCACAATGAGCAGAGTGGGTGGATGGCAGCCCACTTGGCTCTATAGAGCCCACTCTACTCTCAGCACACCAAACTCACAGGTAAAAAAAGTGTATGGCTCAGTACAGGTACCCTGCAGGTGCACTTCTCTGCACCTGTGGATCGGTTTGAAAGCAGCCCTGTAACGACTGCAGAACAGATATGCCCATATATACACTGTGATTTTTACAGTATACTATTCCATCCCAGAGCAGGAGGTCGCGGGTCACATGATGGCTCCGTGGGCCACTTGATGGGCACCCTGTTTTACATAGTTTTGGTAAAAAAATCAGCATATATTGATTGGTTTGCGCAAAAGTTATAGCGCCTACAAAATGGGTGATAAATTTTTGGGTTCCCCCTTTTTTTTTTTTTTTTTTTTTTTTTTTTTTTTTAATTAGTAATGGCGGCGATCTATGGAGGCCGTAAAAGACCCAGTTTGGGAATTTTTTTTTTACTAACCTGACAGATTATTATTCTGAATAATAAAAAAAATATGTAATTTTTGTTTGCAAATATTAAAGATTTTAACTACCAGCAAGACATTTAACCGCTTTACAACCGCATGCCGTCAAATGACGGCGGGCGGAATACTCTATTTTTCTGACAGGACGTCATATGACGTCCTGTCATTTAAATAGGGAATGCGCGCGATCGCGTGCGCATCCCTGTACTGTCGGTGGCGGCGTATCACCGAGACACTGCTCGTAACCGACAGAGGTGAACAGTGGCGCGGATGCGCTGTTTACCACGTGATCGGCCGTGATGAAGTCACCGCTGATCACGAATGGTAACACCCCATTCAGCACGGCGCATGCCCGTCGGTGGCAGAGTGTTCCCGGGAACACTGCTCGTCACCGACAATGGTACACAGCCATTGGTCAGGGATGTGTGCCACGTAATCGGCTGTGATCCATTCACAGCCTGATCACAAAAAGTAAACAAAGAGCTGTAACTAACTCTTGCCATCTCTTCTCCTCACACATCGTTTCCAGTGTGAGGAGAGAAGAGCTACCTGTCACCATCTGTGACCATCACCCGTTACCGTCCGTGGCCTGTCACCCATCCGTGACCATCGCCTGTCACCCATCCGTGACCATCGCCTGTCACCCATCCGTGACCATCGCCTGTCGCCCATCCGTGACCATCGCCTGTCGCCCATCCGTGACCATCGCCTGTCACCCATCCGTGACCATCGCCTGTCACCCATCCGTGACCATCGCCTGTCACCCATCCGTGACCATCGCCTGTCACCCATCCGTGACCATCGCCCGTCACACCATCATCACCTATCCGTGAACATCACCTGCCACCCATCACACAACCCATCAGTGACCGTCACCTGCCACCCATCGTATACAGCTACCCGCCACACTGCCATGTCCAAAAGATTATTTACTAGTGAGGAGGCGTTCCAGATCCTCTCAATGACCAATGAGAGCACCGGGGAGTATTCATCAGATTCTGATTCCGAATTAAATTCGGAATTTGAACCGATTGATTATAGCAACAATTCAGATGAAGAATGGGTCCCTCCTAAAAGGACACGGCACTCTGAAAACCAGGCAGCCGCCAGCAACCAGGATTATATTCCGAAGGCCCAGTACCAGCGCTGCCACCAGCAATAGGACCCCGGGAACAAAGGCCCAGTACCAGCGCTGCCGCCAGGGAAACCCCTCGCGAACAAATGCCCAGTACCAGTGCTGCCACATCACACCTGAGTACCAGCACAAGAAATTCAACCCCCCCCCCCCCCCAACTACTGGAGTGTCACGTCCCCCAGGAGCCAGGGCCACTACATTCATGCCAGATGTTCTTGCCAACCCAACATGGCTGCCTTCCGGCTTGGGATCACCAATTATTCCCCCTTTCACAGCACAGCCAGGTGTGCAGGCCAACACCCAAAATTTCTCAGAAATTGATTACCTTCATCTCTTTTTGCCCGACACTTTTCTACAGTTCATTATCGACAAGACAAATTTATATGCCCAGCAGTATATTGCCAACAACCCCCAATCATCTTATTCACGTCCATTTGAGTGGAAAGATCTAAATTTGGAGGAGTTCAAATTGTTTATTGACCTCACCCTAAACATGGGACTTAACAAAAAAAATCAAGGACATTCCTATTGGTCCACCAAACCCATCTACCACCAGCCCATTTATTCTGCGACAATGCCCAGGTCCGATATGAGATAATGAGATTCTTTCATTTTAATGACAACACCCAGTGCCCTCCCCGTAATCCAGATTTCGATAAGCTGTACAAGATTCGCCCCCTGATAAATTTCCTTTCCTATGAATTTGCAGAACTCTATGTCCCCGAGAAACATATATGTGTGGATGAGTCCCTGGTACCCTTTTCAGGCCGTCTAGGAATAAAGCAATACATTCCTAGCAAAAATGCCAAATACTGTATGGAGTCAAATTTTAGGCCATGGATCCTTTCTTAGATCCTGAAAATAATACAAAAAGGGACTCTGACTTTCTAAATTATCTAGTGCATTCTAAGTATTGGAGAATGCACCTCCTAACATCTAAATTATGGAATGAACGTTCCTGTTCCCTCACAGGATTAGAACAAAAAGTGGGTAAGATGATTTCTTGGCTTCTATGAAATCTTGAAGCCACCTTTGGCAAGAAGGCCGAATCGGTTTTAAAAAATAACCCTATCCGGAAAAATTTGAAAATAAGGGGCCCTAATGGAAAGGGCTTCGAGTTCGCTGACTCGTCTTGCCGTGGTAATTGCCACCAAAAACGCAGTTTTGAGGGTAATTAGTTTCAAAGAACAGGATTCTAATGGTTCAAAAGGTTCTTTTGTAAGAGCCTGTAAAACCAAAGAGAGGTTCCAAACTGGAAGAGAAGAGGTTCTAACTGGCCTCTACTTAGACCCTTAAAGAACCTTGCTATCCAAGGGTCTAGCGCTAGTTGTTTCTCTAGAAAAACGCTCAACGCAGAAACTTGTCCTTTCAATGTGCTAAACCTTTGTCTGCACCTGACTGTAGGAATTCTAGCACTGCCACTGAACTATGAACGTCAAAGGAGCCTTCTGAGCACCAGCTATTAAAACGTCTCCACACCTTACAATAGATGTTTTGAGTTTCTACTTTTCTACAATTTAGGAGAGTCTTAATCAGACGCTCAGAAAAGCCCCTGCCCCTCAACAATGTCCACCTGAGGGCAGCAGATTGGACCCTGAGTGAGAAGGTTGGTCTGGGTCGGGAGAATCCAAGGAGGTTCTATTGCCAGGTTTTTTAGAATGGAGAACCACGGTCTCCTGGGCCAATAAGGAGCGATCAAAATGAGGATCGTATTCTCCCCTTGCAACTTCCTCAATACTGCTGGAATCAGGACCGGAGGGGGGAAGGCATAGCACTTTGAAAATGCCCATGTCTGAGCGTGTGCGTCTATTCCCAGCGCTCCGTCCCATCTGTTTAGGGAGAAGAAAAGACCTGTCTTGGTATTGTGTTTCGAGGCAAAGAGGTCTATGCATGGTATTCCCCATCTCTGAACGATCATGTTGAATACCTCCTGGTTTAAGATCCAATCGCCTTCCCTCAGAGTTGTTCTGCAGAGGAAGTCTGCTGTCTGGTTCTGATCCCCCTTCAAGTGGGTTGCCGACAGGGACAATATATTGAGTTCGGCCCACTTCAGGATGGCTTCTGCCAGAAGCCATAGGGAGCAACTTTTTGTACCCCCCTTCCTGTTGATGTAGGCTACTGTTGGGGAATTGCCCGAACGGATTCGCACATATTGCTCCTGAAGTTCCCCCTGAAAGGATCTTAGTGCTAGTTCTACTGCTCTCGGCTCCCTCCAATTGGAGGATCTTTGGGCGTCCTCTTTCCTCCAGGTACCTTGTACCCACTTGGGACCCAAGTGCGCTCCCCAACCTGAACCGCTGGCATCGGTTGTGACTGTCTTGGCCACTGGCAGAATCCACTCGAGACCCTGGGACAGATTTGCTCCCTTTCTCCACCACCAGAGTGACCTTTTGACCTGATTTGGGATGGAGATTAAGGCATCCAAAGAGGTCTGACTGTGGTCCCAAACCTTCAGAATAAATAACTGAAGAGGACGAAAGTGCAGTCCTGCCCAATCTACTGCTGGAAGTGTGGATGTTAGTAATCCCAATCCTGACATGGCCTCCCTGACTGAAACCTGACTGTTGCTCTGCAACCGTAACATGGTCTTGTCCACCTTTAGGACCTTCTCTGAGGGAAGAAAGACCCTTTGGCTCGTTGAGTCCACCACATAACCCAGGAAGGTGACTCTCTGGGCTGGGACTAAACTGGACTTTTCTAGGTTCAAAAGCCATCCTAATTTTTCCAGGATGTCTCTTGCTACCTGAAGATCCTGAACCAATTGTTCCGCTGAGGGTGCAAACAGGAGAAGATCGTCTAGATATGTGACTATTAAAAGACCCCTGAGTCGCAGAAAAGCCAGGACTTCTACCATCACCTTTGTGAAGCTTCGGGGGGAAGATGATAGCCCGAAGGGGAGAGCTTTGAACTGCCAATGCAGTACCCGTTTCCCAGTCCTTACTGCTAGCCTCAGATATTTTTGATCCTCGGCTATGGGAATATGTAGATACGCATCCTTTAGATCGATCGATGCCATGAAGCAGTTTGGCGGAAGGAGCGCTCTGACCGAATAGATCGAATCCATTCTGAATCTCCTGTACTTGACGGAGACATTCAGAGGCTTCAAATTCAGGATGAGCCTGAATTTTCCCCGACGGCTTGCGGACCACAAAAATGTGGGAGTAAAAGCCTCTGCTTGTCTCCGGACCTGGCACCTGGACAATCACCTCCTGCTCTTCCAATTCCTGTAAAGAGCACAGTAGAGCGGAGGCTTTTTCCGCACACACTGGTAGGTTGGTAACCAAAAACCTGAGTGGTGGGGGATTTGAGAACTCCAACATGTAGCCCCGTCTGATGATCCCCAAAACAAATTGGTTTGAGGTGATCACCTCCCACTGTGGGAGGAAGGCCCCCAACCTTCCTCCCACTGTTACCGTGTCACTGGGCCTTTTTGGGCTGTTCAGGAGGGCGAAAAATTGCCGCCCCACGCCCTTTCCTCTTTTGTCCCCAAACCTTCTTTTGGTGACCTGTTTTAGAGGTCTCAGATTTCCTGGGAAACTGAAATTTCCTTTTCGCCTGTTGCCCAAACTTCCTTTTAATGGGAAAGGCTTTCTTTTTGTCAGCCGGCTTCCAGGCCAGGCCCAAATAATAAATCTCCGGTAAGAGGTATGCCACAGAGCTTTATCTTAGACGCACTGTCCCCCTGCCACGTCTTAAGCCACAAGGCTCTCCTTGCTGAATTGGTCAGGGCTGAAGATCTAGCGGACATGCGCACTGATTCGGCCGAGGCGTCTGCCAGATAGGCCACCCCTTTAAGAAGCATGGGAAAAGAAGCAAGGATAGTATCCTTTGCTGTACCGGCTTCGATATGCGCCTTGATTTGAGTGAGCCAGAACTCCATATTGCGGGCCACCATGGTGGCTGCCATGGCGGGTTTGAGATTTGTCTGTGACTCCCAGGATTTTTTCAAAAGGGAATCCATCCTCTTATCCATGGGGTCAGAGAGTACCCCCATATCCTCGAAGGCCAGATCTGTATTTCTGGACACCTGAGAAAATGCTGCGTCTAGTTTTGGAGTTTTATTCCAAACTAAACTATCTTCTCCTGCAAAAGGAAACCTCCTTTTTAGTGCATTAGAGAAAAAAGGTTTCCTCTCCGGGTCTTGCCATTCCTTCTTAATGGCATTGACCAACACGTCATGGACTGGAAAAACTTTATTTTTCTGTTCCTCCAGACCCCTATACATTTGGTCATGTAATGACAAAACTTTCTTTTCCTCCTGGATACCTAGAGTGGTGTGGATGGCATCTAAGAGCTCCTCCACCTCCTCTAGAGAAAGTTTGTACCTTGAGGCTTTTGAGGACTCCCCGTCCAGCCCCTCTGTATCTGATTCTTCCTGGGAATCAGAAATGGCGCTACCCGCTTCTTCCTCAACGTCCTCCGCTAGACCCTCCGGTTTCTCACCACTACTAGGGAGAAAATCCGTGGGATTAGTTGAAACAACCTGCTGTGCTGGTGGGGCACTGCTTTGGGGCTGGGGCAGTTGAAAAGAGGGGAAAAAGAGCTTGAAAGGTACTAGAAAGCTCCTTAACTGACGCCGCCAGATCTGCCCCCTGTTCTGCTGTCTGTTCTCTTAACACATCCCCAATACAACGCTTACAGAGCGGTTTCAACCAGGATTCCCCTAGTGTTGATCTGCACACAGGGCACTTCCTCTTAGAGCCATGGGCTGATTTGCTTGTGGCTTTCTGAAAAGAGAAGCAAACAAAAGACAGCAGCACATTAGCTGGAGCCCACCAGCGATATACACAGGGATCACCAGGAGTGCCCCCCCCAGGACCAACCACCACCAGGGTCCCAGAAACTCCTATCCCCACCGACCACCAGGAAGGGAAAACACCCGTGGAGCTAACAGGGTACAGGCAGGTGAACACCACCCCAGGGTTCCCTTACCTGCGACTGGCTGGTGCTTTCCTTGGATGGAGCTGTCCTCGAGACCTCTGTCTCCGACATTGCTGCTCAGCGGAGCGGTGGTCCGTTGTCTCCCTGTTGCTGACACCTCAGACTGGAGAGACTGCACCAGCCAGAGTGCCTGGTCCGCTTTCCTAGGCCGCGTCCAGAACCGGAAGACGCGGCCTCGTGTAGCTGTCCCGCCCCCAACCGGAACTGACGTCGCCCATCCTCCGGACCAGCGAGCTCCAAGCTGGCTGCAAAGCAGGGGGGGACCTGAGACCGCCCACAGCGCCACCCTAGGCAGAGAAAAAGACGGACCTCCCAGCTTACACTTTCCCCAAAGAGACGCTGAGATGCACATGCGGCGCTGCAGGTAACGACTCACTAGCCGGCCTGAGCGCCAAATTCAAAAGTATAAACTTTTAGGCAGAAGATCCCAACCTTCTAAAAATGCCAAATAAAGCCTCAGCTTCCCCAGCCATCGGCTCCTGGTTCCACAGCGATGTCTCCAAACCGGAGGAAACACCATAACTGAAGGGCCAGTGGGAGGATGAGACATAAATATCTGAGTGAACAAAAAGAAAACAATTACCCCCAGGCCAGACTCCAGTAAAGATATATACATTTTATTAGGTGGTTAAACCAAAATGGGTTGACATTTGTTTACAGAATAATTCTGGATGTTGGATTACAAGAGTCTTCTGGAACAGTCAAAAATTAAAAACATAAAGAAGATAATAGAGTGACACCTGGGACGTACGTCCCGTGTGTGGAACCCAGAAAAAAACACTCTGTAGAGAGCAGTGGAGAATTGCCCGACGCGTTTCTGGTCTGTTGATGGAGCAACAGACCTTCATCAGGGGCCACAGGAGTGTATGGTTACAAGCTTTTTTTCTCTCTAAAAAAATAGAACACACAGCATTATATTATGTCATAACATCAGCTGTATATAAATCCATTTTCTACATTTGTTATTGAGATGCCTCTATTGTAGTATATGTGATCAACATACCGTTTGTAGTAAACAAAGGTTTAGAAAATTGACCCTCAAATTTTGGGTTCTAGATGTCCCCAGAGCCGATTTATAGGGTCCTAGGGGTAGAGAGAAAGGGAGGGATGGCTCCGACTGACCTCAAACACACGGTGTCCTGTAAGAATTTAAAGACACAGAAAAACAGAAGAAAGAAGGAAAAGAAGAGAAAGGAAAAAGGAAGAAAAATAAAAGGGGGGGGGGGAATATATAAAATAAAAATAAATATAAAAAAGGAACAAATAATAAAAAGAATAAAATGAAAAAATAATAGAATATAAAAATAAACAGAAAAAGAGGAAAGAAAAGGAAACAAAACAAACGAAGAAAAAAACAAAAGAAGAAACCACTTTCAAAATAGGAGCTGGTGTATGGTAACTAATCTAATGCATGAGTGCCTTTTCATACTGCTAGTGTTCATAGTATAGATAGAAAGGTCATATTTACCCAGGTATGGGACTTTAAGGGCAAGAGTGCAGCAGGTCAGTGAGTTCACTGAGTCCAATGCGGACGGTCCTCTTAACGGTGCTCGGGGGAATCCCGAGCTGAATATGTATAGGGGAACCTGATGCCAAATGCCTGGAGAGCAGACATATATGAATTAAGGATAAGGCATACATTATAAAAGAGAGGTGCATGCTGGAGTAGAGTCCAGCTAGTTGCAACAAATATAGAGGTGTAAAGTATGAATGGCACTCACCGTGGTTTTAAGTATGTTGTAATACCAGCGTTAGTCCCTTCAGCTCACAGGGTGCTTAGGAGACTAGTCATGAACTGACTATTTATAGGGTTGACAAGACCTGGGCGGGCCGTATTAATCGGCACCTCCCAGTGACATTAATCAAATGGAATGGCCATCTCCTGTGTACATTTGGTGGAGGGGCGGAACAAACTAGTGGGCGGCATAGTACGCCCCTAAATGGGGAGGGATGCCCTCTTCTCTGCATTATTGTGTCCCCATGGTGATGACGCTGGCGTCGTGGGTCACGTGACCCCGCGTCACACCATACCCAGCGGGGAAGCCCTCTTACAAGCCAGGCCATGTCCCCATGGTGATGACGCTGGCGCCAAGGCCACGTGACCCGGCGTGCCGCGTCACACCGCGTACAGCAGGGAAACCCTCTAACGAGCATGGCCACATCCCCCTATTGATGACGCCAGCGCCGAAGGTCACATGACCCGGCGTCCCGCGCTATATTCCACACAGCGGGGAAACCAGTGCTGGTAGCGGTACCCCAGTTCATCGCATGGACAAGCTGTCCAATGATGTTGCGATGAACCAAGTACCTAGCAGCAGGGAGGGTCAGTGCAAGGTACCTCATTAGAAGTAGAAAGTTAAATGTGGGTAACCAGAAGTGAAGTTTGGAATGGTGCACAGCGGTGCCTGCGAAGTGGAAATAATCTGAATAAATAAAAATAAAAAATTAAAATGAGATGAAAATGAATTGGAAAATAAAAATAAAGAAAAAGAAGGAAAAAAGAAAAAATATTAAATGGTAATAAAGATTAAATTAAATTAAATTAAATGAAAATAAATATAGAGAAGGAAAAAAGAGTAATAAAATAAATGAAAGAATACTGAAAGAAAATAATGAAAATATGATAAGGTACAAATGAGAATGAATATAAACCATTAAAATGGAGAAAGGAGGAGGAAGAAAAGAGAGGAGATCGAGATGCAGAGTGAGCAGAAGGAGCCACAACACCCAAATCTTGGCCAAAATTAGAGGTTAACAGTAACGGCCTTTTGATCTTAGAATTTTTTAAGTATGCAAATATTAAATATAAATAAATACATAAGAGAAAATTAAAAGGATTAAAGCGGATGTGCCATGGGGGAAAAAATATTAAAAGCCAGCAGCTACAAATACTGCAGCTGCTGATTTTTTATATTCGGACACTTACCTGTCCTGGAGTCCAGCGCTGATCGCAGCAGAGCAAGAGCGATCGCTCGTCTCTCTGCTGCTCCCCCCGCCATCCACGCTGAGCGCTGCGGCTTCACTGCCCGGTTCCCTACGGCGCATGCGCGAGTCGCGCTGCGCCCGCCGATTGGCTCACACACTGTGTGCTGGGAGCTGAGTGTTCCCAGCACACAACGGGCGACAGACGGGAAGTCAGAAAAACCCGTCTTTCGCCCGTAGCGTGTGGCCGGAAGTGGGTGCAAATACCTGTCTTTAGACAGGTATTTGCACCCCCCTCCCCCTGAAAGGTGTCAAATGTGACACCGGAGGGGGGGGGCGGGTTCCCATCAGCGGGACTCCACTTTAGGGTGGAGAACCGCTTTACGTTTTTTTAGGTCTATCATAAATAGACCACCTGAACAATAGGCATAATGATGGATTAATGCAAGAAGTATCATAATGGATAAATACAGACAAAATATTTTTGTCGAGTTATACTGATATAAACAATTGGCACGACGTTTATTTGATAGGAGGCAGTGATCAGACAGTTAGTACATCATGATTAAATGGTCTATGCAAAAATAGGATAGTAGGAGAAGAGGAAGGGGGAAACGGGACACTTGACGTTTTGTATCCTATAAGTTCGGGTAAAGATAGAAAGGTTAGTATATTAATTAACCCTCCCCCTCCCAGACACCCAATTTGTATCCTTCAAGGAAAGGTCTGTAACTGATGTTATTGTTCAAACCCGGAGGAGAGGTGGCATTCAAGGCCACTATCCAGCGGGTTTCCCGCTGCAGCAGTAATTTGTCCCAGTCCCCCCCTCTCGGGTTCGGGTGTATTCGATCGAGTGCTAGAAAGGTGATTTTAGGAAAAAGCCCCTGGTGCACATCTCTTGTATGTCTTCCGAGAGGGAGGTCAGGATTGGCAGTTTTCATGCTATGCACATGCCTGCTTATTTTTTTTATTTTTTTTTCCAACTTCGTTTTTCCCACATAGAAACAACCGCATGAACAGGTCATGAGGTATACAATTCCAGCGGTACTGCAATTTGCAAAGTGTTTTGGTTTGTACAGTTGACCGTTTGGAAGGTGTACAGTCTTGCAGATATTTTAGTGTTGACATTGCGGGCATCCGCCACAAGTGAAGGTGCCCCAACGCTTGCAAGGATCCCCCCTGAAGGCCCCTGTATATTCACTCGTAACCAATATGTATTTTAAAGACCTAGTTCTTCTGTAGGTGATAAGAGGGCGATCAGACGAATTGGCCCATAATAGGGTCAATTTGAAGGATATGCCAGTTTTTTTCAATGATTTTTTTTAATTGATTTGTACTGTTTGTTATATGTCGTAATTATCCTTGTAAGCGTCCGTGAGTTCTTTTGGTCATGTGATACCTCTTTTTTACGAAAGAGGATGTTCGCTCTGGATTGGCTTTGGGCTCTTTTAAACGCCTTCTTGAGGCATGTTGAGGAATAGCCTCGTTGTAGAAGGCGGTGTTTCCTGAGAGGGGAGGAGCCGGGATCTCTCTAAGGTGGCTGTCCTGAAAGACGATCCAGGGAAAATAACCGCTCAAGACTCATTATGCCTCAGATTATACGTTGGGGTATTTGCTTACCAAAATGGGGTCATTTTGTGGGCAATTCCATTGTCCTGGTGCTCCAGGGCCTTCAAAAGTGTAATAGGTGGTTGAGAAATGAGATGTGCAATTTATGCTCGTAGATCGCCTGATGGTGCTACTTCAATGTTGGGCCTTTGTATGTGACCAAACTGTGTAAAAGTCCCACACATTTGGTATCCTCATACTCAGGAGGAGCAGCAGAATGTATTTTGGGGTGTAATTTGTTGTATGCATATGCTCTGTGAGAAATAACCAGTTAATATGACAATGCTACTTATTTAATACATTGGAATGTCTACTTTCTAAAAAAGGGGTCATTTGGGGGGTATTTGTACTTTTCTGACTTGTTAGCATCTCAAGAAATTAGATGGGCCGTCAGTACTTCAAGTGTGATCAGATTGATCAATTTTACAGGGATTGGCACCATAGTTTTGTAGACTCTAGAACTTTCACAAAGACCAAATAATATGTACACCAATTTGGGTTATTTTTACCAAAGATATGTAGCAGTATACATTTTGGCCAAAATTTATGAAGAAAACTTACTAATTTGCAAAATTTTATGACAAAAACAAAGAGGCAATTTTTTACGAAACTACGGTCTTTTATTTATAGCGCAAAAAATAAAAAACCCACGAGTGATTAAATACCACCAAAAGAAAGCTCTATTTTGTGTGAAAAAAAGGACGCAATTTTTATTTGGGTACAGTGTTGCATGACTTTTCATTCAAAGTGTGAGGGCACCGAAAGCTGAAAATTGGTCTGGGTAAGAAGGGGGTTTAAGTGCACTGTATTGAAGTGGTTAAAGAGCGCCTGTCATTTCAGATCAATCATGGCAGTGCCTGTTACCGGGCATCCACCCACCTCACCTTGTTGTGTCACTGCCGAATCACCAGCTGTCTCATTAAAGTGAATGGGACTGTCGGTGAGTCAACAGCGGGTCAGGGGAGGAGCCGCAGTGGGACAGATGACAGTTGCTCTTTTTAAAAATATTAGTACTTGTACTCTGTCCTAAAAAAAAGTGGTGTCGGGACAACCCTACTTTGTATATCCCTGTATGCTGTGATCATTCAGGTGCTTATCTAATAGATGCTCCCCGCTAAAACCACCACCTGTGGAAGGGACTTCCACATCCTTGCCACTCTTACAGTAAATAACCCTCTACACAGTCTAAGGTTTAACCTCCTTTTATTCTAATCCTAATGAGTGGCCACGTGTCTTGTTAAACTCCATTCCACGGAAAAGTTTTATCCCTATTGTGGGGTCACCAGTATGGTATTTGTAAATTAATATCATATTCCCCCCCCCCCCCCCCCCCTCTCCCCTCGAGCATCTCTTCTTCAGAGAGTATAAGCTCAGTGCTCATAACCTTTCTTCAGAACTTATGTCCTCCAGTTAGCAAACAGAATAGTCATCTGTTAGATGACTAATAGGACCCCCAGGTCCTTTTCCATCCTTTATTCCCCCAGAGGTCGCCCCCCCCCCCCCCCCCCCAAGTGAGTAGATTGCATTCATATTTTTGCCACCCAAATGCATTATTTTAAGTTTTTTTCACATGTAGTTGCCCACCCCATTAATTTGTTCAATTCTTGGATAAGTTATTGCCCTGCTTAGCTTGGTATCACAAGCAAATGCAGAGATTGAACTGTTTACCCCATCCTCCAGGTCGTTTATGAACAAATTAAATAGGATTGGTCCCAGCACAGAACCCTGGGGGACACCAATTTCCACACCTGAACATTCTGAGTACTCCCAAATTTATCACCACCCTCTGAACTCACCTTTGTAGCCAGCTTGCAATCCATGTACTCGCCCTATGGTCCAAGCCAACAGACCTTACTTTGAACAGTAAATGTTCATGGGGAACTGTGTCAAATGCTTTTGCAAAATTCAGATATACAAGTCTACGGGCCTTCCTTTATCTAAATGGCAGCTCACCTCCTCATAGAATGTTAATAGATTGGTTTGGCAAGAACTATTCTTCATGAATCCATGCTGATTACTGCTAATGATACCGTTAAAGTCCCAAGTGCCATGAAGTCCCTAATCAAGGAACTGAGATCTGAGTCATTGTTTTCTGGTCCCTACAAGGGAATTCCTCCAGGGGTTCCACTATTCCTAGTTCAGAAACCCTCAGGAAAGTTCTGTCTCATCCTAAATCTCAAGATGCAAAATTGATCGATGGCATACAGAAGATTTCAGGTGGATTTCATTTTCTCAATCAAAAACCTCCTGAACCAAGGGTGCTGCATGGCATTATTGGATTTGCAGGATGCCTACTGCTGCCAGGTCTCAAAAATAGGTCTCAAAAATATCTGATTGGTATTAAAAGTAGGGGGGAAAAAGTGGTACACCTGCAGTCCAGAGCATTCCCATTTGGCACTTCCCAAGAGTGTTCACAATGGTAATGGCTGAAACATTGGCACCTCTGCGTTTAGAAGGAATCTCTGTGATTCCTTATCTGGACGACCTGTTTTTCGCTCAAACCAAAGAAAAGCTTCAGAAAAACCTGGCCAGAGCTTGCACCCACCTAGCATCTATAGGATGAATCTTAAACCTCCAGACGTCGAATCTGATTCCCTTGCATGAGGTGTTTGGGGGGGGGGGGGGAGTTACTGAATCGACTCTGGAGCAAAAGATTTTTCTTCCAGAAGAAAAAGAGAAAAAGCTGGTTGAAGTAGTGTCGTTGTTGCAGTCCAGTCAACTCCTGTCCATCAGGAAGATCATGTCAGCATTGGGAACCCTGACCTCTTCCATACCTGCAATTCTGTAGGAAAGACTGCACTTCTATTTGCTTGCTCTCCTTGACCTACGAGGTGTGGGCTTGCAGTATTAATTTCAGACGGTGTTTGCCTTCCAGTGCCAAATGTATGACCAGTTTCGGTATCCGGAGCGCATTATGAGTCAGTCTCTGTCTCTGGTTTTCCTTTGGCGCCTTGAGGTGACTGCTTCTGGCAGTATGAGTGAGCCTTTGCTGCTGTTTATCTTCCGGTGGGTGGTGAGGTAGGGTTTGCTTCCGGTATTCTGAGTGTACTGTGATTCTTTCTTTCTTTTTATTGATTTAATTGCTTGGTCTCCCCCCCCCCCCCTTCTTTACTTAAAGCGGGGGTTCACCCTAAAAAAAATCCTAACATTACATTCTGCTCACTACCGACATTGACAGTATGCAGATTTTTTTTTTTTGCTGTACATACCTCCTATAGCCATTTTCTTAGCCGGCTTCCAGGTAGTGAATCCCGCGAGAGTGGGCGTTCCTATGCAGCAGTTAGTTATTGACGTGATGACAAAAACTCCCCCACCCGTCGCATAAGGAGCGTCACAAGTTGCCAAAAGAAGCCAAACGTCGGTGCGCAGGCGCCGTATAGCGCCGACTCGACTTTCGGCTTCTTTCGGCAACTCGTGAGGCTGCTTATGCGACGGGGGGGGGGGGTAGTTTTTGTCATCACGTCAATCGCTAACTGCTGCATAGGAACGCCCACTCCTGTGGGATTCACTATCCGGAAGCCGGCTAAGAAAATGGCTATACGAGGTATGTACAGCAAAAAAAAAAAAAAAATCTGCATACTGTCCATGTCGGCAGTGAGCTGAATGTAATGTTAGAATTTTTTTTTTAGGGTGAACCCCCGCTTTAAGACCCGGACCAAAATGCAGGTAAAGGACCCGGCCAGTTTTTGCGATTTGCAACGTGGCTCCCAAACAAAATTGGCGTAATTTTTTTCCCCCCACAAATAGAGCTTTCTTCTGGTGGTATTTGATCACCTCTGCGGTTTTTATTTTGTGCTAATATTTTTTTTCCTTTTTTGCTATAATAAATATCCCCCAAAAATAAAAAATGTTTTTTTTCCCTCAGTTTAGGCCGATACGTATTCTTCTACCTATTTTTGGTAAAAAAATCGCAATAAGCGTTTATCGATTGGTTTGCGCAAAATTTATAGTGTTTACAAAATAGGGAATAGTTTTATTGCATTTTTAATTTTTATTTATTTTTTTACTACTAATGGCGCTGATCAATGATGATATTTTTTTTATTTATTTTTCGTGACCGCGACATTATGGCGGACACATCAGACAATTTTGACACATTTTTGGGACAATTGTCATTTTCACAGCAAAAAAATGCTATAAAAATGCATTGTTTACTGTGAAAATGACAAGTGCAGTTTGGGAGTTAACCACTAGGGGGCGCTGAAGGGGTTAAGTGTGACCTCATATGTGTTTCTAACTGTAGGGGGGATATATATATCCCTATATAAGGGAACACACGGTCAATGAAAGCGCCACAGTGAAGAACGGGGAAGCTGTGTTTACACACAGCTCTCCTCGTTCTTCAGCTCCGGGGACCGATCGCGGGACTCCAGCGGCGATCGGGTCACGGAGCTTCGGACCGGGTCGCGGGTGTGCGCCTGTGACCCACGGCTGGGCACTTAAAGAGGACGTACATGTACGTGCTTGTGCCATTCTGCCGTCGTATATGTGCAGGAGGCGGTCCTTAAGTGGTTAAAGTATTCCCGGGATACGAATGCCGTTCGTTGTCCGGCCTGAGGAATGTTTGCTGATTGTTCGTTAGTTTTTTTTTTCTTCCGGTTGTTGCGGACCTATGGAACGCACGCAATTTCCGGTTTCCTGTCCAGGTTCACCCTATATAAACAAAAGTGTCACACGTCAACACCACGCCCCTGAAGATCCACATTTGTGACGAAACGTCAGGAGTAAGGGATGTGTGACGTACTGGCACGGACGGAGATGCAGCCACCATCTTGTTGGTAGGAGGTGCTGGACGCTTTCCTTTTTTGCATGTAATCTTTTTATGAAATGTGAGTTTAGTTGGCTTGCACTCAATACATTTTCTAGTGTTTGGATGTCTGCACAATGAGCGTATTTCTTTTGCGCATGTGATTACTGGGCTTCATTCCCTGGAGTGTATGTGTAGCCATACCTTGCTGGGATTAAATTAAAGCATACCTGGTGGGCCATTGAAAGCAAGATCCCTTTTGTATCAGTCTGCTCAATGAATAGGAGGAACTGTGATTATCACCTTTGATTTGCATACCTATTGTGTATACACTGACGGTAAGGCCCCTTTCACGCCAGGGCGGGAGGTGCAGTATTTGGCCACTAGTGGTGTGGTTTTAACCCCCGCTAGTGGCGAAAAAGGGGTTAATACCGCTGGCAATGCGCCTCTGCAGAGGCGCATTGCCGGTGGTATAGCCGCGGTGTCCCATTGTTTTCAATGGGAAGGAGCGGTAAACGCACCGCTCCAATTATGCTGCTGGCAGGACTTTTGGAGCGGTCCCGCCAGCGCATCGCCTCAGTGTGAAAGCACTCGGGCTTTCACATTGAGACTGCAAGGCAGGAGTTTTTCAGGCGGAATTTAGGTGCTATTTTTAGCACTAAACCGCCTGAAAAACTCCTCAGCGTGAAAGGGGTCTAAGTAGGGGTGCAACGGATCAAAAAACTCACGTATCGATCCTCGGATCGGGAGTCGCGGATCGGATCATTTTCGGATCAGTAAAAAAAAATAAAAAAACACAAGACAAACAAGTTTTGTCTTTTTGTTTTTTTTGTTTATTAACACTCTTAAATTACTTGAAATTATATAAAATCGAGTTACAGTGCACAAGGCATAATATCTTCTTTTTAACATAATGAAAAACAACTTAAAGTGCAACATAAAGGCATATCTTCTTCCTTGAAACATGGATAGTGAAAGCCTAATATGTCCACATCAAAGAAGAATAAAAGAAAGAAAGCAAAGCATTCCTGAGCTTATAATTTCAAATTCTTTTTCAAAAAGACAAGGATGTCTACATTCTCTGGGGAGAGTGTGGACCTCTGTGCAGTCACTATGTCCCCTGCTGTTGAGAACACTCTCTCAGAAGGAACTGAAGAGCCTGGCACAGCGAGATAGCATTTGGCAACATAAGGGTATTTACACTCATTGCTTTTCCACCATGTCATCGGATCACCATCCACTGTAATACCGCTTGCTGCCAGCAGATAGGATTCCACCTCCTCTTTGATGTCAGCAGAAGTCTTGTTGTCTTTGCAAAGGTCTCTCCAAAAAGCTCTGCCATCGCCGACTTCTTTTGTGGAGGAGATGATGAGTCCAAGTTTGCTCCTGTTGGCTCTGCAGCTTGAGCTTGACCCTGCAGAGAAAAAAATTGTTGATTAATTAAACCTATTTATTTTCATGTTTTTTATAGACATGAAAATAATAACATTTAATAAAAGCCATTATTGCAAAAAAAAAAAAAATATGTATTTAGATTTAAATTTATCATTTTTAAAGAATATTCTTTATTTACCTCATCAGTCTTTAGTGCCCAGACTGCTCACAATCTCGGTGGTGAGGTCACTGTATGTTCTCTGGCGTAGGGCAGGGTCCATGTGAGACAGGGACTTGAACCTTGGATCCAGGGCAGTAGATCTGTGAAGGTAGTCCTGTAGAGTAGGGGGTGAAGTGTATCTGGGCTGCAGGTCCTCTCTAATGGTCTTGACATCTCGTGTGATGGTGCGGTCTTCCACACCTGGAGCCATGGATTGTAGAATCCTTGTTTTTAGGGGCATGGTCATCGATACAGATGGTGAACTTTCAGTGCTCAGAAGAGATGTTACCATCTTGAGGGGTTGAAGCACCTGGTGGACCTCCTCTGCCACTCTCACATCAGACAGGGTAATGATGTCCTTGACAATTTTCTTTAGGGTCTTGTCAGTCAGTGCAGAGTATATAGCTGCCTGCTGCTCCAGATAACGCTCCAGCATATCATAAGTGGAGTTCCACCTTGTTGGCACATCATTTATGAGCTTGTGTTTAGGCAGCTTTAGCATTTCTTGCTTTGTTTTAAGCACATGGGCAGCTGTTGTGCTTCGGTGGAAGTAGGAAACCACCTTCCTAATCCTCCCAAGGAGGTGGTCCATCCTACTGACAGAAATTCCTTTCTGAGATGCCAAATTTACGACATGTGCAAAGCACCCTATCTGTGGGCCCAGTCCTGCCTCAATCACGGCATTTACTTGGTTTTTGGCATTGTCAGTTGTGACTGGGATATTAGTACTGGGCCTCTTTAGCTTCCATTCGTCCACCGCTTCTGTCAGCACCTGCGCAAGATGAGCGCTTGTGTGACTCTCGTAGAGGGGGCGTGTCTGCAGCACCGGACTTCTTATCTCCCAGTCTGCCGTGATGAAGTGAGCGGTTATTGTTGCATAGCTCTCTGTTCCCCTGGACGTCCACCTGTCTGTCGTGAGCGCAACAGACGATGCTTGGTATAGTTCATCCACAACTTTTTTTCTTCTCCTGTTCATAAAGTTCTGGCACAACCTTTTCGCTGAAGTGGGTGCGCGACGGGATGTTGTAACGTGGCTCAAGCACTTTCAGCATCTGCTTAAAGCCCTCGTTGTGCACAATCGAATATGGCCTCATATCTGCACCTATAAACACGCCGATCGCTTTTGTGATGGCTTTAGCCCGGTCCGATTGTGGAATGAGGGGCTGTTTAAATGCTGCGGTGATGAGCGGTTGCTGAACAGCTTTCTGTTTCACTCCTGTCAGTGGAACACCGGGGTGATGACGCTTCAAATGCGTGGCCATACTTGACGTGTTTCCACTGTCATATGGCTTTCTTGTGCCACAGTGCCTACACGCCGTCACGGTTTTATCCACTATCCTCTTTCCTTCATGATCATATTTCACAGGGAAGCCAAAATGCTCCCATACAGGAGATTTAAAGGACGCGGGGCGTTCAAGCTCCTCCGTTCCTCCACTCGCCATGACCACACTGTGTGTGTGGACTGATTGTCTTATTGCTGAAAATATCTTATTCATGATGTTTTATTTGTCGACGACTGACGACGGTGAGGTGTTAGACCTCGACTTACCTCTTGGAACGACACTTTGTCGACCCAATGGGTAAGAATATAGTCCCTTTCAGGGACTATTCAAGAAATTTTTGTTTGAATGGAGGAAGGAGAATTATTCTCTTCCTTCATTCTGGGTCGTGGATTGACCTTGCACGATGTTATATATTATTGTGCTGTTTCTACTTTTATTTTTATTTTTTTATCTTCTCTTTCTACTTTTCTTTCTCTCACATTTTACTCTTTTTGTCTACCTGCCTGCCAATAAGAATGTTCCAGAAATCGTCGATACGGTTCTTACTGAAATACCTACTTGTAGCTACTTTCGAATCTCATGGCAGGATCACATAATGTTTCTAGACCCCTTAGTGTTGTCACTCACAACACTCAGGGGTTAAACTCCCCTATTAAGAGACGGAAGGCTCTTCAGGTTTATAAATCTCTACGTGTTGATATTGTATTCCTTCAGGAGACCCACTTTCCTAAACGGTACAACCCCTCCTTTTTACATGCTCACTTTCCAGTATTTTACTTAGCTAAAGCTGAAAATAAGACTAAAGGTGTGGCCGTTTTATTCTCTAAGTTTTGTAATTTTAACTTAATCAAGGAATATGGAGACCCAGAAGGTAGGTTTATCTTGTTAAAGGGTACCCTTGATGGGAAGCTATATACATTTGTTTCATATTATGCTCCCAATAGAGGTCAGAAGAGGTTTTTTTCTCAGATGCTCGATATCCTCCGACCATTTATGGAGGGTATCATTATCATGGGGGGGGACTCTAACTTAGCATTCAGCGTTGGACTTGATAAATCTAAACCGAACGCCGACAAAGTCATCAGACCGACTAAGGCTAGTTTGCAAGTAGCTCGTATTTTACATCAATCTAGGTTAACTGACATATGGAGGGAATTGAATCCTAAGATTAAAGACTATACTCACTTTTCTAACCCTCATCGTTCATATTCTCGTATAGATCATATATTGATTTCTAATCATGTCCCGGCCGCCATTAAATCCAATATAATAGATGTTCCATGGTCGGATCACGCCATGGTTCTTCTGTCATTGCGGAAAGAGGATACATCTCCTAAAGTGTCTCACTGAACACTTAATCGGTCGATTTTAAAAGATCCTGTCTTAGTGACGGAAATTGAACGATCCATACGAGAATATTTTGACTTAAATGACATTGAAGATGTTTCCCCCGAAACTCTGTGGGCTGCCCATAAGGTTACTGTTAGGGGCAAATTAATACAAATTGCAGCCAAACTCAAAAAACAAAAGCTACTGGATATAAAAGAATTGGAAAAGACGTATTTGGATTTATGTAGAAAACATAAATCGGACCCCTTTAACTTCCCTACTCAAACACTCGATGCTGCTAGATCCGCTTTAAACTTAGCACTTACTGCGAAATCAGGGGAGGACATGAAATGGACTGGAGCAAAATTTTATACATTTAAAGATAAAATTGGTCCAATGCTGGCACGCAAATTGTCACCTAGATTAAAATTAAGGACACTTCCTAAAATAAAAATGGAAGATGGATCATTCACTCTAAATCCTAGGCGGATAATGAAGGTCTTCCATGACTTCTATTCCACTCTATATGCTTTCAATGATAATTCTACGTCAGAAAAGATGGATAAATTTCTTGATAATTTGACTCTCCCCAAATTGAATGGAATACATAGAGATATTATGGAGACCCCCATATCTACTGAAGAAGTATTGTCAGTAATCAAAAGCTTACCTCTAGATAAAGCCCCGGGTCCTGATGGGTTTTCAAGTTCCTATTACAAAACTTATTCTAATACTTTGACACCTTACCTGGTAAAAAATTTTAACCACGTAACTGAGGGTACTCCTATGGATAAACAACTCAATTTAGCTTATATATCGGTAATCCCTAAGCCGGAGAAAGATCATAGTAGTGTAGAAAATTATAGACCAATTTCTCTTATCAATAATGATCTCAAGATACTTACTAAGATAATGGCCAATAGGATGTCTTCTTTCATTGGTCGGTATATTGGTAAAGATCAAGTTGGTTTTATTACTGGTAGACAAGGTCCGGATCAGATTAGGAGAGCTGTTGATCTGATCACTATACTGAACTCAGGGTGGACTGGTGAAAGTAATCAAAAAGGTATGCTTCTTTCCATTGATCTTCAGAAAGCCTTTGATTTCGGTTTCTTGGCCATTTATGTTCACGATAATGAGGCGTTGGGGATTTGGCACTAAATTTTTGGGTGTCTTGTCTTCACTTTACTCTTCTCCTGAGGCCAAGATACGCTTACAGGGTATTTTTTCGGAGTCTATTGGAATCCATAGGGGCACCAGGCAGGGATGCCCTCTATCTCCCCTAATATTTGCAATTGTTATTGAGTCCCTGGCTATAGCTATTCGTGATAACTCAACGGTCAAGGGAGTTTGCTGTGCCAAGAAAGAACATAAATGCGCCTTATTTTAGACGACCTTTTGCTTTTTATCACTACCCCTGAAACCTCTCTTCCTGCAATTTATTCTATCCTAGATGAATTCTCTGCGGTTTCAGGTCTGGCCGTGAATATAGTCAAATCTAGGGCTCTCAATATATCACTTTCCGATTCCACAGTTTCCCTATTGAAAAGCAGATATGGATTCAAGTGGGACACTTCTTATATCAAATACCTAGGTATTAACTTAACCCCAAATATTCAAGATTTGTATTCGGCCAATTATCCCCCTATGTTTAGGAAACTTGAAAAGGATTTAAATGACTGGAGCACTCAAGATATTGGCTGGATTGGCAGAATTAATTCTGTCAAGATGACTCTTCTTCCTAAACTTTTGTATCTTTTTCGATCATTACCTATACCGATAAAAGAGTCATCTGAAGTCTTTTCAAGGTAAGATTACCAAATTTATTTGGAACAGGAAGGGTCCACGCCTACCATCCCGTACTCTTTTTAGTTTACCTGATCAAGGTGGTCTGGGGGTTCCGAATTTACTATGGTATTATCAATCAGCTAGATTGGCGCAATTATCGGAAATTTATCTCAAACATGACCGTCCTGATTGGATCGACATAGAAGAACAAGCATCCCCGACTCTTACGATAGAGAATTTATTATGGAATTCCACTAAAAATAGGCCTCCTATTTTATCGCCGACTTTATCTCAAGCTTTGGTTTTATGGGATTCACTTAAAAACAATCCTTCGCTAATCTCTAAAGGCCGACCTTTATCGAATGTATTTCGCAACCCATCTTTTATTTATAATATTGACATTGATTCCTTCAAATGGTGGCATGATAAGGGGTTGTACCGTATAGGACGCTTTTTCTCACGTTTGGGCCCTCTTCCTAAACAACATTTTATAGATAATTTTGATCTTCCTCCTTCAGAAGGAATGAGGTTTTCGCAAATACATGACCATGCTAAAAGCCTATGGAATAGTGATTCGATTTCTGGTATTTTAACACCTTATGAAAGTAAATGCGACCAGACTTTGATCAGAAAAGGTTATATTTCAGTTATTTATAAATCGCTTGCTACTAGTGACACCAAATTATCTCATATGCTGGCTTGGGAGAGAGAAATCCAGATGGGATGGGATTTGACAGACTGGTATAATAATTATCGCAGGTCAATTAAAGGCTTCATGAGTGTGTCTCTTATAGAAGCTAATATAAAAATTTATACTAGATGGTATCTAGTCCCTCTTAAATTGGTCTCAATGTATCCATCTTCTTCACCACTATGCTTTAGAAATTGCCAGGGATTAGGATCTATGATACATATATGGTGGGAGTGTCCCAGAATACGGGGTTACTGGAATAAGGTGTTTAATATTATCAGACGAGTCACGGGCTGTAGCTTACATCAGTCACCTACTATAGCGTTACTTAATGGAATGTTACCTCAGATTTCAAAGGTTACCAGACAACTCATCCTATTCATTTTGACAGGTGCTAGAATCACTATCGCGGCGGCATGGAAGAAGCCGACTGTTTCTATCTTATACATGAAGAGAAAGGTTACATGGATCATGGAACAGGAAAAGAGGATCTGTTCCATGTTGGATAATTCTATTCTTTTTCATGAAATATGGGAACCTTGGTTGAAATACATGGGAATATCTTTTACCCCTTGAATTTAAAAATTATTCATGCAAATTCAAATTGGGATCGACCATTGGCAGGCAGGTTGCCAATTTCTCTTACTCTTCTTGTTTCCTTCTTTTACTTCTTCTTTTCTTTTTTTTTTTTTATTAACTTCTTTCTTTTTTATCTGTGAGGATGTTGTCCTTTGTTTAATACATCCTTATTCCAATCTACTTTGAAAGGATATGTTTATATATACATGGTTGTAGTATTCCCTCATTTATCTCGGGAATTTAAGTTAGGTAAGGGTTTTCTATGTGTGTTTTCAGATACCAGTTTGATCCAAATTGATATAGAGATGCTGATTAGATTGGCTGGATGGCTCTACCTCTCAGACACAGGTTGATCCCGTTAGGGGTGTTTGAGAGGTGGAAATATTCTAGGCATCTACCATTTCAGTACATTCATAATTTTAATCTGGTTTATATGATATACCTTTTTTATATTGGATGATATTAAGGATTCATCAATCCCTTGGTATATGTGATCATTTTTTATCTTTTTTCCATGAATCGTTATTTTTGATAATTTTTGTTATTTACCCTTTTTACTATGATATCGAGCCTATGTCCTTATTGGAGGTTGAGACAAAGGAAGACAGATAGGGATTATATAATATGAAATGTGCTTTGTCGATAGTATATGTATCAATGTTATATATTCCTCTATTTTGTTTGATTGTATCTTCGTTTATTGAAAATAAACTAAATTTGAGTGGACCGATTCCTTGCTCAAAGTAGAGGCAGGATGTGGAGGTGCTTTGGTAGCCTGGAGGACGGGACACTGGGCAGTCAGTCGCCCGACTCGCCAGTCAGGGAAGGCAGGGGAGCTCACCTGGGGAAAAAAGGAAAGAAACTGCGCTAAGAGTCGACGTAAGACCTAGAACTAGAAGCAATCTTGTGCAGTCGGCGGCGGTCCACAAAAATTACCTAAAACTCAGTGGAAGCAGCAATCCTCCTACAAAACCCCAACAGTGAATAAAATATAGAAAAAAATAGGATTGCGCTAAACGTAATATTACAATAGTGAACGACCGACGTAAACTCATGAATTGACAAGAACATAAATATAAAAAATAATTAGAAAAAAAACTATGGATAATCTAAAAGTCAATTTGGATAAACGTGCAAAACGCCTGCCCGCAATTAATTGAATTTGCATAAACTTATGAAAATTCCACATCATATAGTCCCCACTGTAATATCCACAATCTCCCCCACTACTGTAATCCCCACTGTAAAAATGCCCCACCTCACTGCAACATCCGCCATTGCCCCCATCTCACTATAACATACCTCATCCACCATTGCCGCCGCCTCACTGTAACATCATCCACCATTGCCGCCTCACTTTAACATCATCCACCATTGCCCCCACCTCACTGCAACATCCATCCACCATTGCTCCCACCTCACTGCAACATCTACCATTGCCCCCGCCCCACCTCACTGTAACATCCAGTCATCCACCATTTCCCCCCACTCAGAGTCATCACTGTAATGTCCACCATTGCCCCCCACTGTAGTCAGTGTCACTGTAATGTCCACCATTGCCCCCCACTGTAGTCAGTGTCACTGTAATGTCCACCATTGTCCCCCACTCGCCATCATCACCATCACTGTTCCAGTCCAACATTACCCCCACACTAGTAAAACAGTAACACTGTAATTGCCATTTTTCCTACTGTAATAATAGGCTTACTATTACAGTGGGAAAAATGGCAATTACAGTGTTACTGTTTTACTAGTGTGGGGGCAATGTTGGCTATTATTAATAGCCATAGCCAACATTGCCCCCACACTAGTAAAACAGTAACACTGTAATTGCCATTTTTGCCACTGTAATATAATGTTCATAGCCAAGATTGCCCCCACACTAAACACTGCAGTAACACTTGTATAGCCATTTTTCAGATAGCCAACTCACTGTACTGAATTACTGATGTACTGTACTCGTCCGTCTCGCTGTACTGTAATGTACACAGCGCGCTCTTTCAGAATAGAGAAGATTCACGAGCAGAGGGAGGGGTGATGACGTCAGCGCGCACCGCCGCCGAGTGTACCAAGATGGCCGACCGCTCCGGAGCTAGGCCGAAGCCGCGGTCTTTCCTAAGGCCGTGGCGGCGGTGCGTTCCGCGGATCGCATGCTGTGCCGATCCGAACAGGTCGACCCGTTCGGATCGCGGATCGGGCACGATCCGTTGCACCCCTAGGTCTAAGGCATGGGTCTTCAAACTACGGCCCTCCAGTTGTTCAGGAACTACAATTCCCATCATGCCTAGTCATGTCTGTGAATGTCAGTGTGTTACAATGACTCATGGGATGTGTAGTTCTACAACAGCTGGAGTGCTGTAGTTTGAGCATCCCTGGTCTAAGGGTTAGTTAAATTGGGTGTTGGTGCGTATATATTATGCTTACACATCTATAAAGTGACATAAATGTCCTCTATGGTAAATATTGACACCTCCTAAAAGTAAGTGAACAGTGTCCAAGGTGAAAACGTGTAGTGACTATGTTAAATATTAACAAAAAAAGTCCTGGGTGAAACAGTGATCCAAGGTAGCAAAAGTTTCAATGTAGAAAATAGTCCTCTGTGTGAAAAAGATGCCTGAAAACACCGCCACCAAAATGAAGAGGAGGCTTACCAGAGATCTCGGACTCAGAAAGGCATATGCCGTCCAAGTTGAGAAAGGCTGAATCGTCAGTTGACCCGATAAGTGCAGCTTGCCCTGAATCCAAAGTGGTCATTCAGCATCAATCAGAGCTTCAGTAGGTATATTCATATAAAAGCAGAGGTCTGGTACCAACCTATCATGCAAAAAAATTCCCATAGCATGATACTGTATTGGAAAGGTAGTATTTTAATAAAAAATTATAAAATGAACATTCACATATGATCATAAATGTGTGTATCAATGGGAAAATACAGGTACTTGAGCGATGTGTGTAAGTGGGTCCACCTGACTAGTTTCGACTTATAAGCCGTCATCTGGGGTATGGTCTCCCCTCCCACACACACACACACACACACCCCGCTTGTATAGATCTAATGACCCCAGATTCAATAATCATGGCACCAGAAACGCATACAGCGTTGCGTCACTTCTGGTTCTTAGGACTGGAAGTCTGTACCGCAGAGTTTCTCAAATTTACAGTTTTAATAGTCAGAGGTCATTAGTAATGTTAAGATAAAAGAAAGGTCCAGACGCATATAAATTATAAGTTTGTGCTGCGCAAGCAGCACTAAACCCGTCATATACCCAAGCCTCGCTTTGAAATCAAAGCCGCATGACGTCCCATCTGCCTGCGTGTCATTCCCGCCCTTACGTGCAAGGCCACAACTTCCACCACCAGGCCTCACTGTGAAAGCAAGGCTCAAATGTGAAGTGACTAAGCCAAGCCTCTATCTGAGTACAAGGCATCATCTTCACTGTATATTAAAGCTTAACAGCTGCAACGCGTGTCATGGTATTGAACACACCCTACTGGGCGGGGCTGTATTGCTCTATAATACTAGTGCCATAGACGATTAGACCTACTGTACACTTAAATCTCGTCATCCTAGCCTCATTATGTTTTTAATTGTACTTATTTTATATTTAGCCCACTTCCTTGCTAGTATTATAGCGCAGTACAGCCCCGCCCAGTAGGATGTGTTCAATACCATGACACGCGTTGCACCTGTTAAGCTTTAATATACAGTGAAGATGATGCCACGTACTCGGATGGAGGCTTGGCTTAGTCACATTTGAGCCTTGCTTTCTGTTAGATTTTGAATTTATTACTATTTTAAGTGATAAAAGTTTCTGACATCTCTATTGAAAACATGTTAATTTTGAAGGTTGATGAAGAAAGAGGTAATCTGTTGTAGGTTACATCTATTCTTGAAGTTCTACGTCAAGACAATGGGTGGAGTTAGATTACTTAATATACACAAGTGGGTGTTACTTTTGTGACAGTAACATCATCTCCTTCCTTGGAGCTATTCTAAATGTAAATTATGCTTAGCTTGGCTTTAAGAACAGTATAAGAATCCATGTGGTTGGAGTAGCTACCCACCCACCCAGCAGAAAGATGTACCATCATATCATTCCTCCTTCTGAAGCAACCATCTTACCATGTGTTACCAGCTGTCATTATGTAAGCATTGTCTTTTGCTTGTCTATCTTGAAGAATAAACTTCGTACTTTTTAAGGAAGCCTAAGTCTTGTATATTGGGAACGAAACGCCTGGAAGAAGAGACTATTGACATAACACATGACACGTGTCAAAAATGTCCCCTCTCCCACATTGTTCACTTTCACAGTGAGGCCTGGTTGTGGCCTTGCACGTAAGGGCGCAAATGACGTGCAGGCGGATGTGACGTCATGTGGCTTTGTTTTCATAGCGAGGCTTGGGTATACGACGGGTTTAGTTCTGCTTGCGCAGGTCGCAATCGGCACAAACTTTTATTTATGTGTCTGGACCTTTCTTTTTATTTTAACATTACTAATGACCTCTGACTATTAAACTGTCAATTTGAGAAACTCTGCGGTATGGACTTCCGGTCCTAAGAACCAGAAGTGACGCAACGCCATATCCGTTTCCGGGGTCATTGGATCTATACAAGCTGTGTGTGTTTATTAAAATGCTACCTTTCCAATATGGTATCACGCTATGGGAAATTTTTCATTTTATTTTGCATGATATGTTGGTACCGGACCTCTGCTTTTTATGATATACCTCCTGTAAGTCTTACTTGAGGTTTTTTATTTAACACATTTGTGAAATTCTCAGGTGTGAATGCAGCTGTGCATCAGAAAAAAATGCATCAAAATGTGTTTATTTACCTGACATCTATGATCTACTAATGACTTTTTTTTTTTTTTTTTTTTTTTCAGAAACTCCTACGGATGAGAGTGAAGTTGAGGACAGCGATGTAATAGCGTTAACAGATGAAAACTTTGATAGTTTTGTTGCCGATAAAGACACGGTTCTTTTGGAATTTTATGCTCCCTGGTAAGTAGGTTTTTCATTGGCATACAAAGCAGGGATATACCTAAGGGCTAACCAACACTTTTAGCATACCAAAGACAACCATTTAAAAGTGGGACTAAAGGGAAAATATTAAATTGTAACCGGCAGACTTTTTTTTGCAGAAGGGGCATACATATTTACGAAAGGCAAATCCACTTTGCATTGGAAGATCTGAAATGAGGGGAAGCTCTGCTGATTGTATCATCCAACCATGTGCAAGTTAAAATGCTGTTTTTTAATTTCCTTGCATGTCCCCCTCAGATCTACAGCGACTGCACTTAAAGCGCACTTTCAAGTGCATGTGTGCAAAGTTGATTTGCCTTTTGTAAATTACCCCCACAGTGCCTTCTGCAATAAAAATGCACTTGCTTGCCTGTTTGTCCCCATTAGAATGTACACTGAGCTTTGCCTGTTGGGACTACAACACTCCTGCGAAGTGACGTCATCCTGCGCCAGGCTCTCTCCCTCTCCAAGATGTAGCTTCATCAACGCGTAAGCTTGAGGCAGGCGCATGACGTTATGTGCAAATCGCTGTAGAGAATGTACCCAAACTTTTATCTGCTCACTGCCTGATCCTGTCTTAAAGCTATATGCCAATTTGAGTTAGTACAATATTGCTGTATAGTTTAATAACGCATTTTATAGAAAAAAACTAGTTTTGAGGGAGGAGTGGTGCATTATTGACCAAAGGGAGGGAAACCTCCTAGATTATTGGAAGGATTTCATACATCTGGCATTCTTAATGAGTAACTAAACTTGTGTTGATAAAAATATATATAATAAAAAAATTTTAAGCCTTCAAATCTAAGCTGCCTATAGTTCCCGTGTGTGTGGGTTTTTTTTTTTTTTTTTGTCTAGATAGTCTGTTTTTAGAAATCGGGTAAGGTTTTTAACTTTGGGTGGGATACACATATTATATATATATATATATATATATATATATATATATATATATATATATATATATATATATATATATATATATATATATCACACACACACATACATTTTTTTGTTTAGACTGTCTTCCAATGTTTTGTAAAGGCATATTCTTGTGCAGGGGTAGGCAACCTTATAGAGGTGGAGATCTACCTGAACAACATGGGAGAAGTCCAACATCACCGGACACAGTGTCACCTCCTCGCACCCGATTCAAACATCTACTGTGTCACAATTGCGTGCACTGCAATCATGGTTTTAAATTAGGTGTGGCTGAGGCAGCAGCCAAAGTAGTACACATGCTTCAGTAGGAATTAAGCACCTCTGTTGCTTTTGGTGGGTGCTATTGCCTGCCAATCTTCACCATTCAAGTAAATGGGGACACTCTACAAGCTCCCAAAACTGCAAGCTTCTGTTGGGTCCAAGGGGTTAAGTGGGTTATGCTTGGCAGGTGCTATATCCAAAAACCATGATGGAGTGTATTACCCCTTCTGCAACACTTGTACACCCCTGACCACTGCAGCTAAAAGGAAGTGTGGTATAAACACCCCCCCCCCAACTGAACATGTAAATTAACCCTTAATGTTCTGAGTTCCCTATAATGTTGCTGGGTTAGCTGAGCTTTGCCATAGACTTCTTCTATTATATCCTGCAAGTTTGGTGCACTTGAAGCGCACCAAAACTTCTGCATTCAGTATGGGATAGGAGCCAGTGCTTGTTGACCATATTTTCAAAATAATAATAATTTTCAAACGAAGGTGCACAAAGATAGGGGCCCACAGTGCACTTCTCGGCGCCAAAGAGAATAAATTAACTGTCAGACTCCACTAATGAGAAAAAATCATACAGCAAATCAAATGAATAAATACTGAAATTATATTAAGATGAATATATAGCAGCAGCTGTTTAAAAATAAATGAGAGAAATCATCTATTAAAACATAAAAAAAAATGTATCAAACACATAGAACCAAAGTCCAATTGATAAAACAGTGCTATTATTGGATTAAGTCCAACTCCACATAAGATAATAAATAAAGTCCAAAGGAAGAATCACAGTTACAAAGTGATAAGTGCTTCTAGGATAGGCTTTGTAGTGCACCCTACACCAGTTCCCAGTCTTCACCGCATAAGTGGGTCACACTCCCCCTCTGGGGTTCACACTCACCAAAAGGTATATTAACCAGAGGCTTGAATACAGAATCCTCTTAATTAGCCTTAGATCATCACTCTAAGATCAGCAAGGGTTAATTTCATTCAGGGCATATACAAAACACAAAGGCACTAAAATAGTGTAATCCTGCTTTAATAAATGTACCCCATGTAACAACCCCGCTTCCAGTATACGTACAATATAAACACTTGTAAAGAATGAAAAGTGTTCACCGCTGTCCTCCGTGTGCTAGAAGAACTGTGCTGAAGAGACCTTTTGTGGTTACGGTGTAGTCGGCGGTGGAACACACTTCTCTTCCTTCCTGGTTACGCCGTCATAGCCACGCCCTGATGCGTTTCGTCACTTCCGACTTCCACAGAGGGCGTTGCTACTCGGCGTCATCACAGTCCATTTATTATCCCTCCTCCAGGCCATTGGATAGGACAACACTGCCTGCCCGATCCCAATTGGTGCATTATGGAGCAGAAGCTAAACAGGTCGTCGGCTGTGTCAAGTCACTGGGACATTTAAAAAAAACACTGTAAAGACTGCACATAAATAAATAACACCGTAAGACCGCAGAGTGTGACACACGATCGTAATCCAATCATGTCTATCTGACAAAAACTGCATTTTATATAATTATAGGAAGCGCTATAAACTGACTGATTAAACATTGTATTTAGTTTCAGCCAGTTAAAAACCGCTCATGTCAGGAAGACACTCACCAATATACATAAACAAATGTGAAATCAGAAAAGAGGGAATTTTCATGTATCCTCACATGTAGTGGGCATGTGGATACATATGAGTATTACGTGTGCCGCGTCCTAAATAGATTCAAACAAGGAAATTGCCTAGGGGCAAGTCATGGACTTTAAGGGCACTATAGTCTGGTACAGATAGTCAAGAGAAAAAGGGGAATTTTTCTAAAAAAATATTTATTACAAAGATAGTATACATGTATAAAAAGATCTCGGTACACTAAGGATCATACAATAACAAACTACACAGCGTTGAAATAGTCATTCAAGACCACCAGGAAATAGTAAACGAACATAACCAAATAATAAAGAAACATTGATGGAGGTATAGCCTCCGACCGATTTTGTAAATTATATATATCCTGGATAGGAACCATAGACTTGATGTCTGGACGATGGTAGGTACAACTGGCTCTCGGGAGGCTTGCGGATCATTCACGTGAATTCCGTCTGCTCGGTAGTGGCCGTTTGGCTCTTTATTGGGAATCGGTTCCTCATTGCTAAGGGTGTTAAACATTGCTGCTTTATATGCATGTCAATGCGGAAGCTTTAATCCACCTCATTACTGCAGCGGCATATGTAATGTTATACCTATGATAGATACTACCATCTTCATTTATAAAAAAATGTTTTCCATATGGATTGTGAATGCTTGATTCTAGCAGCATTTAACCCTTGGATGGTTAACTCCCTAAGAGTACAGATTTTCTGGCATTTTTGCCCATGTTCAAAAAAAATTATTTTAGCATACCTTAATAAAAGGCCTTAAGCGCCAATTATAGCACAAAACATGTCAGGCCACGGCGTTGTACCTACCATCGTCCAGACATCAAGTCTATGGATCTTCGGTTCCTTTCGAGGATATATATAATTTACAATCGGTCGGAGGCTATACCTCTATCAATGTTTCTTTATTATTTACATTGATTTGGTTATGTTTGTTTACAATTTCCTGGTGGTCTTGAATGACTATTTCAATGCTGTGTAGTTTGTTATTGTATGATCCTTAGTGTACTGAGAGCTTTTTATACATGTATACTATCTTTGTTATAAATATTTTTTAGAAAAATTCCCCTTTTTCTCTTGACTATCTGTACCAGACTATAGTGCCCTTAAAGTCCATGACTTGCCCCTAGGTCATTTCCTTGTTTGATGCTTTTATTCCACATTTCAATCTCAGGAGTAGATCAAACAAATTATGTAAACCTTATATCAATGCAAATTGGCAGCAACGGTCAAAGGCTTAATAAAGATAGAAAAATCCATATTAAAAATAACCAGACCGTGATTTGACCTATACAACAGATAATAAAATTATATTGTATAGGGAAAAAAATGAAGCCATAAGATAAACAAAACTAATATATATTAAAAAGATGAGAGAGGCCTGTAATTGTCGTCGTAGGTATACCTCAACTATGAGAGACAAAATGTGGAAACGAATCCAGACAATCACATTGTCTGTCTGATTTGGAAAGAATTTATTTGCAAATTATGGTGGAGAATAAGTATTTGGTCACCTACAAACAAGCAAGATTTCTGGCCCTCTTTTAAGAGGCTCCTCTGTCCTCCACTCATTACCTGTATAAGACCTCTTTCACATTGAGGCGTGGAGCCGCGGTGGCGGTATAGACGCGCTATTTGTATCGCGGCTATACCGTCCGTATTTACCGCGATATTCGGGCGCTAGCGGTGAGGTTTTAACCTCCGCTAGCGGCCGAAAAAGGGTTAATACCGCCCGCGTTTTCCCATTGATTTCAATGGGAAGGCGCGGTATAGGAGCGGTGAACACACCGTTCCTATACCGCGGTAAAGATGCGGCTAGCAGGACTTTTGGAGCGCTAGTGCACCGCTTCAGTGTGAAAGCCTTCGGGCTTTCACATTGAGCACTACAGGGCAGGTTTTTTCATGCGGTATAGCAGCACTATTTTTAGCGCTGTACCGCATGAAAAACGCCTCAATGTGAAAGGGGCCTTAATGGCACCTGTTTGAACTTGTTATCAGTAAAAAAGACACCTGTCCACAACCTCAGTCACACTCCAAACTCCACTATGGTGAAGACCAAAAAGCTGTCGAAGGACACCAAAAACAAAATGTTAGACCTGCAGCAGGCTGGGAAGACTGAATCTGCAATAGGCAAGCAGCTTGGTGTGAAGAAATCAACGGTGGGAGCAATAATTAGAAAATGCAAGACATACAAGACACTGATAATCTCCCTCGATCTGGGGCTCCACGCAAGATTTTACCCCGTGGGGTCAAAATTATCACAAGACCGGTGAGCAAAAATTCCAGAACCACACAGGGGGACCTAGTAAATGACCTGCAGAGAGCTGGGACCAACGTAACAAAGGCTGCCATCAGTAACACACTAAGCCGCCAGGGACTCCGATCCTGCAGTGCCAGACATGTCCCCCTGCTTAAGCCAGTACATGTCTGGGCCCATCTGGGGTTTGCTAGAGAGCATTTGGATGATCCAGAAGAGGATTGGGAGAATGTCATATGGTCAGATGAAACCAAAGTAGAACTGTTTTGGTAGAAACACAACTCATTGTGTTTGGAGGAGAGAGAATGCCGAGTTGCAACCAAACACCATACCTATTGTGAAGCAGGGGGGTGGCAGCAACATGCTATAGGGCTGTTTCTCTGCAAAGGGAACAGGACGACTGATCCGTGTACATGAAAGAATGAATGGGGCCATGTATCGTGAGATTTTGAATGCAAACCTCCCATCAGCAAGGGCATTGAAGATGAAACATGGTTGGGTCTTTCACACCGTGATCCCAAACACACCGCGCGGGCAACGAAGGAGTGGCTTTGTAAGAAGCATTTCAAGGTCCTGGAGTGGCCTAGCCAGTCTCCAGATCACAATCCCATAGAAAATCTTTGGAGGGAGTGGAAAGTGTGTTGCCCAGCGACAGCCCCAAAACATCACTGCTCTAGAGGAGATCTGCATGGAGGAATGGGCCAACATACCAGGAACGGTATGCGACAACCTTGTGAAGACTTACAGAAAATGTTTGACCTCTGTCATTGCCAACAAAGGATATATATAAGTATTGAGATGCACTTTTGATATTGACCAAATACTTATTTTCCACCATAATTTGCAAATTCTTTCCAAATCAGACAATATGATTGTCTGTCTGGATTTGTTTCCACATTTTGTCTCTCATAGTTTAGGTATACCTATGATGATAATTGCAGGCCTCTCATCTTTTAAAGTGGGAGAAATTGCATTATTGGTGGCTGACTAAATACTTTTTTGCCCCACTGTAAATCTTTTCCACTTCTTTATACTGGCTGTGGTAACCTGAAATAAAGCTCCACTCATGTATATTTCTATTGTGGAGGGGTACAGATTCTCTTAAGCAACATACCGAAAGGCCAATTAATGCGAGTAAGGCGAAATTGCTCTAACGATGAAGACTACAAGTCCCAAGCTCTGATACTCCATACATTTTTCTTTGAGTATCAGAGTTTGGGACTTGTAGTCTTCATCGTTGGAGCAATTTCGCCTTACTCGCATTAATTGGCCTAACGATGAAGACTACAAGTTCAAAAAAGAGATTGTACTACACTAGGTAGTGACATGGCGGACTTTCAAAGGCAATCACAGGGACATTTTGAGTTATATAAAAATAGATTTAATTACAAAAATACAAATATACAAATAAATTTCAATAAATGTTGAGGAAAATACATAAATACATATTAAGCAATATATTTATCTCGCCGACGCGTTTCGCCTTGCGGCTTCTTCGGGACGAGCTTTGAGATTTTATGACAAGAAGATATTGCTACTTGTATACGTCAATGGGTTGGTGGCCATCCACATCCATCAAGGATCATTGGAATCACAGGTAAAGAGGTACCAAGTGATGCGTTGGTAAGCCCAATGGGAGGAGAAAAGAATCTCCTAATGATGAAAAGGGGCCACAGCGAGAGCAAATTGCTGGTTCTGAAAATAAAAACAGAAGAGCAAAACCGGGACCAGCAAGACAGAGGGCAGGTGGAGGGAGCCTGGAGGAAAAATAGATTCCTGATACAAGGCAGCCACACTGCACTGTCCAGCAAAGGACAGACCGGAGGGTTAGGAGCCTTGCAGCCTGAGAGGTGTAGTGTGTCTGAAAATAAAAATAGAAGAGCAAAACCGGGACCAGCAAGACAGAGGGCTGGTGGAGGGAGCCTGGAGGAAAAATAGATTCCTGTGCTCCGCGCAGGCTGCTACCCCCCCCGGGACACACTACACCTCTCAGGCTGCAAGGCTCCTAACCCTCCGGTCTGTCCTTTGCTGGACAGTGCAGTGTGGCTGCCTTGTCATAAAATCTCAAAGCTCGTCCCGAAGAAGCCGCAAGGCGAAACGCGTCGGCGAGATAAATATATTGCTTAATATGTATTTATGTATTTTCCTCAACATTTATTGAAATTTATTTGTATATTTGTATTTTTGTAATTAAATCTATTTTTATATAACTCAAAATGTCCCTGTGATTGCCTTTGAAAGTCCGCCATGTCACTACCTAGTGTAGTACAATCTCTTTTTTTGAACTACTATTTCGGATGTGGGCTAATGTGAGTGCTTATATGTTATCCCCCTTCCCCCTCTTTTTGATGAAGACTACAAGTCCCAAGCTCTGATACTCCATACATTTTTCTTTGAGTATCAGAGCTTGGGACTATGGAGACAGAATTGTAAAGAAAGTCTTTATATCCCTCCCCCCCCCCCCCCCAAAAAAAACTCCCCTCCTTCTGGGATAAAGATGTGTTTTTTTTTTTTTTCCCCCCGTGTAGGGAAGCCACTAGACCAATGAGAGCGGTTGAAACCTTCATCTTCACATCTAACGGGATTGAGTTTTCCCATAAAGGAGTTCATAACTTGCAATACCTCCTATGTAGTATATATATCCTGGAATTCCCTTGCAAACTCGTGTACATAGGTCAGACTAAAAGGAGTATTGAAAGTGAGGATAGCAGAACATGTTGCAAATATCAAATTGGGTTTTAAAGACCATAATGTTTCATTACATTTCAAATTATTCCATGATCAAAACCCTGCAGACCTAAAATTTATGGGGGGTGGACCACCTAAAACCAGCATGGAGAGGGTCCAACTGTGTTTAGAGAATTATCTAAACTTGAGACACAATAGATATATTCAGTTGATACTTTATTGCCGAAAGGGTTGAATGTAGATCTCGATATCCACTGTTTCATTAGCGATTACTGATATACCTCCTTTCACTACTATGAATGATTTTAGTACTGTTTCTAGAAAATATATATATATATATATTAATTATTCCTGTTCTTCTGTCTGTAACTCCACAGTAATGCAAGGCTTTCTCCCTGGTGTGGAGTGTCATGCTCACCCCCTCCCTTGGACTACAGGAGAGTCGGGACGCCCACTCACACACAGCTCCTTTATCTGCAACGTAGAGAGCACCCTGACTGTCCTGTATTCCAGGGGAGGGGGCGAGCATGACACTCCACACCAGGGAGAAAGCCTCGCACTACTGTGTGGAGTTACAGACCGAAGAACAGGAAGTGAGGATTTCTCAGAAGAAATAAGGACATTTAAAAGCAAAATCGCAGGATGAGGTAAGTGAAGGAGGACTGCACTAAGGTAAAGGAAGCTATTTAGGAAAAAAAAATATAACCCCTTTTTAATGTGCTTCTTCTTGAGCCACTCCTTTTGTTGCCTTGGCAATGTGTTTTTTCTAATGCCCTGGCTGAGGGAAGGAGGTTCTCCCAAGACTTTGCAGTGAACTTGTCCTATCCCTTTAGCAGAGAAATGCCCCCAAAGCATAATGTTTCCACCTCCATGTTTGACGGTGGGGATGGTCATAGGAAGCCCCCCCCCCCCCCCCATCCTCATCGTCATCATCCCAGCTCGATTTTTGGTCTCATCTGGCCACAACACTTTCACCCAGTTATCCTCTGAATCATTCTGATGTTCATTAGCAAACTTCAGACGGGCCTGTACATGTGCTTTCTTTAGCAGGGGGAGCTTGCTGGTGCTGCAGGATTTCAGTCCTTCACAGCATAGTGTTGCCAATTTTGTTTTCTTGGTGGCTATGGTCCCAGCTGCCTTGAGATCATTTACAAAGATTCTCCTGTGTAGTTCTGGGCTGATTCATCACCGTTCTCGTGATTATTGAAACTCCCTGAGGTGAGATCTTGCATGGAGCCCCAGACAGAGGGAGCTTGACAGTTATTTTGTGTTTCTTCCATTTCCGAATAATCACGCTAACTGTTATCGCCCTCTCTGCTTGGCGATTGGTATTGTAGCCCATTCCAGCCTTGCGTAGGTCTACTACAATCTTGTCCCTGATATCCTTGGCCATGGTGGAGAGATTGGAATCTGCTTCAGTGTGCAGGTGTCTTTTATACAGGTAATAAGCTGAGATTAGGAGCACTCCCTTTAAGAGATATAGCTCGTTGCCTGTATAGACGACACATTGGAAGCAGAAATCTTGCTGATTGATAGGGGATCAAATACTTATTTCACTCATTAAAATGCAAATCAATTTAACTTTTTTTTTTTTTTTTTTTTATGTGTTTTTTTTTTTTTTTTTTCTTTGTCAGTGGGCAAACATACAAAATCGGCAGGGGATCAACTTTTTTTTTTTTTCTCCATAATGCATGGCTCGGTTCGCACTGCACTGTATTTGCATGTCATTTGTACAGGAATCGCACTGGATTGCAGCAGACTACATCAGTGTGAACCCAGCCTTATCCTAGATTCACACTGAATGCGGGTTTGAAATTCACACGATTTCAAACCAGCATTTGAGTCTGGCTTCGGGAGCAATTTGAGACATTTGGTGCGGGTTCATGCACAAATGTCTATTGAAATCGTCCCCGATGTCACCAAAAGTAGTGAAGGAACTACTTTTGGGAATCTGCAACATCGCCCCGATTCGGACGTTGCTGGCAATAGGCTCTGGTTTGGCATGTATATCATTTAACCAGCTGAGAGGATTCCACTTTCACTATGGGTATTGGGACAAAAATTTCCATAAGTGGACATCACTTCACAGAAATACCAGCCTCCAATTACGTAACTGATTGGAATGGTGTATGGGAGGGCCAGGAGAGGTATTCATGTTCTCTTTGCCCCACCACCCCTTTTTGGGCCTTTTTTTTTGGGGCTTTGCAAAAGATACAAGTATCCTTGTTAAAAATGAAACAAAATGTATTTATGATTTTGTATTTCTTAGGTGTGGTCACTGCAAGCAGTTTGCTCCTGAATATGAAAAAATTGCAAAGACCCTAAAGGACAATGATCCACAGATACCAGTTGCAAAAATTGATGCGACCGTAGCGTCGAAGGTTGCTGAAAAATATGACATTAGTGGCTATCCTACAATTAAAATCCTAAAGAAAGGCCAGCCTGTTGACTATGATGGTCCTCGAACAGAAAAAGGTAAGTCAAACATCAGTCTAACATGTAACTGACTGACTTGAAATGCTTGGGATGAACCTTCACCCACAGACCGTCCTCCCTCCCCCTCCTTCTTTTTTTTTTTTTTTTTCCTATAAAATAAGATTTTAATATTCTTTGTTTTTCTGTTGTGACAACAGAAAAGCTACTAGATAGAGTGGCACAATTAATCGTTAATCTATTCCCCCACCCCAAAACGCCATTTCCCGATTTGTAATAAGTGCTCACTTCTGACAGCTGTCAAAAAAATAGAAAATCCAGCCTGTTAAGCAGTGTTAATTTTGTTGACCTAAAACTGTGACAGGAGTGACTTTGGGTCAGGGGGGTTTGTGCGGCTCGACTTGTTCTGGAGGCTCCTTGTCCAGCTTCCCTGGCCCATCTTGTGTGTAAATCACCCTGTGTGTGTGTGTGACTGTATTCTATTGTCTGTTGTGGCTGTCTGCCTCAACTATTATGGGATGTGTGTCTTGCTGTGAGGTAGAGCTGCACGATTAATCGTCAAGAATCGTTATCACAATCTTTTTCCTGTTGCAATTCTTGACACAAGGTTTCACAATCTTTGGCATGAAAAGAATGTTCTCTCTGCACTTTGGTATGCAAAGAATTTCCTGTCTGCTCTCAGCCAAAAGTCAAAGTCTGGCCAATCTGCCAAGTCTGGGCAGCCTGCCAAGTTTTGAAAACATTCTTTATCGGTGAAAAGTTAAGTCTAAACATTGTATCACATTGACTTGCATCAAAGGAATAAACTTCTGTATGTAAATTAGAAACGTTTAACCACTTACACCAAACCTTTTTTTTCTGACAGCTCTTTTTAAGTTAAAATCATTTATTTATTTTTTTTGCTAGAAAATTACTTAGAACCCCCAAACATTATATATTTTTTTTAGTAGAGACCCTAGAGAATAAAATAGCGGTTGTTGCACTGTATTTGCGCGGGAGTCTTTTTAAATGCAATTTTTTTTGGGGGGAAAAAATTACTTTAATAAAAAAAAAAAAAAAACTAGCCAGTAAAGTTAGCCCCCCCCCCCCTTTTTTTTTTTTGTATAAATGTAAAAGATTTTACGCCGTGAGAATCGTGATCTTCATTCTAAGCAAAAAAATTGTGATTCTCATTTTGGCCAGAATCGTGCAGCTCTACTGTGAGGAAAGAGTGTTGATTCCTCCAGCAGCCCCCCTGCTAAGACTGTTTACCAATGAGAAGTTTAAACACACATGACCTGTGTGTCCATTGTCATTGGACAGTTTAACCCGCCCTGTTTTCCAAATGTGAGGGGGGGGGAGTGTTTTTAAAGTGGGATCGGTATAACATGTGCTTGAATAAAGTAGTCTGTTGGTTTTTACCCTACACTGAGGTGTTGTCTGGTGACTGGGGGTGTCTGGAGAGTCTTGCATGGGGCTAGTTCTGGACAGAGGAAGCATTGACGGCGGACCAAGTTCTGTTTGAGGACAGAGGGTTTGTCACAAACATTTTAGTCTACTAAAATATGGATAAAACTGAAATGCCATTTTTGTCGAAAAAGACTAAAACTAAGTGCATGTTCTCAAATTGTCCGACAACAAATGTGTTCCATCGGATTATCCGATTTGTGTGTACACAAATCCGTCGGACTAAAATCCAAAGTACAAGCACGCATGCTCCGAACCGATGCTAAACATCGGACAATAGCAGAAGTTGCCCAAAGGGTGGCGCTAAAGAGCTGAAAAAAACGTAGTTTGGTGTATGTTGGCTGGAAATGTTCTGCCGTATTTATGCAGAACAAGTTCAGACAACACCCTTCGGACAAAAATCAACAGATTTGTCCGATGGAAGTCGATCTTGTGTACAAGGCTTAAGACTATAAAACAATCGAAATTTGCTGCTAAAATTAACACTGCTGCCAAGTTTATCATAACATCGGAAATAACTATAAACAAAGTAACATTTTGTTCTTGAATCAAAGGAATAAACTTCGGTCAGTATATGAGGTCAGTTTAACCACTTTATAGGGGACTACCACCCACATTTTTCACTCCTCACCATGCAGTACTAATGTGCATACTTAAAATTAATTGGCAATCTTTTATTCTGTTCACTTGCCTGATTTATGCCTAATTTAACTTCCTCCTTTAGGGGCCACGGTGTTGAACGTCATTTGCGTTGGCTCCTGGGAGATCTTTGTCAGCTTGACATGGCACTGCTCCCTTACCATTTAACATTGGCGTCTATGGAAAATCTTGGTCAGCTTGACCAAGTCAAGCTAACCAAGATTTCCTATAGAAGACCATGTTGATGGTTACTGGAGCTGTGCCATGTCAAGCTGACCAAGATTGCACCGCACTGCACATGCACAAAATCGTCAGGTGCAGTCTGGGTAGCCAGCATGCACGGAATCCAGGAAGGACACTGAGGCTCCAGATGCCCACATTGGAGATGGCCATGATGTGCAGGAACATCACAAAGTAAGAGAACAATGCTGCAAAAAGAAAACTGGGCATAGTTTACAGCATACCTTTGTTACATTGCACGAGGCTTGAGTATTCTGGGGGTATTTTTATCTTAAACGGCATATTTGTCGGCACTCCACTAAACCTTTTTCTGATACTTGTTGCTTACAAGTTAAAATCGATATTTCTCTTTCGTTCATGGACGGACACAGCAGCAATCTTGACAAATTGGGTATTCAGCCTTCAATCAGGAGAGCACAAGGCAGAAAAATTAAATGTTTAAGCGCATCAAAAAAATGTACAGTACTGCCCCGGGGGCGGTCCCTTTAGGTACAACCCCTCTCCCTGCATCATGCAGCTCCAGTTTTTTTTTTCTGCCTAGTGTAGGGGAAGGACATGGCTCCCTTCGGGCCCATGGGTCTGGGTGATTTTCTATTTTTCTCTACTTGTTCCTGAGAATCTACTATCAACTGCCGACAGGCTGGATCCCAGATCCTTGTAGCCCCCCCCCAGTTTCGGCCATCCGAGTGTCGACCTCTAGCTACGCGCTGGGTTGTCCACGACGTGCCCCGTTACTCCAGGGCCTGCTGGCGAGCTACATGCTCCGGGGCACACACATGACTGGGCTCTATGCTTGAATCACAGTGTGCCAGGCCGACAGCCACCCATGTAACCGTGCGGGAGATGGACCTGTCAGGAATGCCTTCCAGCTTATCCACACAGGACGGGTGAGTAGTAGCACCCTGGGTGCTATTTTGGCTGTTATTCTTGTGAGGGGGCTTTCTACATGCCGGCGGCTATTTTGGCGGCACCGCTTTGTTTTCACGGCGGCCATTTTCTTGTGGCCGCGTGCCTCTTTACAGTGTGGCCGCTCGGCGGACATTTTGGAGGAGTACTTTTGGCCTCCTCCTACAGTGAAACAGTGTGACACAGGCAGCGGTGTGAGAAGCACCTCAGGCGGGAGACGGACGGCAGCTGGGCAGTACCGTTCAGGGGGTGAGTCCTCTGGGGGAGGGGCTCATTCTTTTTGCGGCAGCTAGGAGGGTGGGCTGTGTACCTTGCCAATACATGTGGGTCAGCATAGCGTCGAAGCGGACGCCTCCTCCCCAGTAACACCTGAGTTGGCAACTGGTGCACCTGCTGTGTCAGTGGACGCTATGTCGGCGGCCCTGGAAGCTTTTGTTGCCAGGGTTGAAGTGGCGCATGGGCAAACGGGGAGGGGGGGGTAAAAAAAACACCCCCATTTTCCCCACCATCTTCCGGGGACAACTCTGAGGCGGAGCCAGGCCCAGCTGCGGCTGATGGCCCTGGTTCTGATACGTCAGAGGATGAGGACCGCGACCCGTTGGACAGTGAGGATGTCTCCGGGTCAGCGCGCAAAAAAGGCTCTGGTAAGTGATCTGATCACCGCAGTGCGTGATGTGCTAAAGATGGAGGATTCTGCGGATGCGGCAGAGATATTGGTCCCCTTCAGGTTCCGTAAGCTGGCCCATACCGCCAATGTTTTTTCTTGTGTATCTTATCTTGATAAGCTTTTGTACAAGGATTGGGGAAAACCCACAGAAGGTGTGTTTTTTTTTTTTTTGGTCCAAAAAATTTGGTGGTCAGTTACCCCTTTTGAGGGTACAACAATTTAGGATGGAATTGGTTTGCTTTGTGGTCACTGCACTTCATCCGGGGGATTTTCTGGCTTCCTTGGACATCAAGGATGCATACTCGCATGTCCCCATTTATTCCAGGCATCAGAGGTTTCTGCGCTTTGCGGTCGGGGACAACCACTACCAGTTTGTGGCTCTCCCGTTTTTTGGCTTGGCATCTGCACCAAGGGTTTTCACCAAGGTGCTCGCCTCGATTTCTGGCCTTGCTGAGACAGCGAGGAATCTCTATTGTGGGCTACTTGGACGACCTCCTGCTTAGGACTTAGACTTAAAGGAGGATGTGGCGATTGCCAGCCAGACTCTTCAAGAGTTTGGTTGGGTGTTGAACCTACAGAAGTCGGTGTTGGTGCCGACTCAGCGCCTGGAGCTCAGAGGTGAGAGTTTGCTCCCCCTTGGAGAAGTTGCAGACTCTTCGGTCAGCGGTGAAGCTGTTGGCTTCCCGCAGGTGGTCGATGCTGCGCTTCTGCATGCAGGTCCTGGGTCTCATGGTGGCCACCTTCGAGGTGGTACTGTATGCTCAATTCCACACTTGTGTCTTGCAGAAGGGAATCCTGTCCAAATGGCACAAGTCTCCGTTGTCCCTGGATTGTCAAATCCGGGTGAGTCAACTAGTCAGGGCTTCCCTGGTCTGGTGGCCGAGATCTCCGGCTCTTCAGTCTGGGAAGTCGTTCCTTCCTTTTTTGCTGGACGGTGATCACGACGGACGCCAGCCTGACCGGCTGGGGGGTGTCTGGGTTGTTCAGTCTACACAGGGTCGATGGACGCAGGTGGAATCCTGTCTGCCGATCAATGTGTTGGAACTTCGGGCGATCAGACTGTGCCTCTCCACATGGTCCCTGAGGCTTCAGGGACGTCCAGTCAGGATCCAGTCAGACAACGCCACGGCAGTGGCGCATGTCAAACATCAAGGAGGAACAAAAAGCTTGGCTGCAGCATTGGAGGGCAGAGCGGAGCGTGCCGGCCCTGTCGGCCATATGCATTCCGGGTGTAGAAAACTGGCAAGCAGACCACCTAAGTCGCCAGATGTTGGACCAAGGAGAATGGTCACTACACCCGGATGTGTTTCAGCTACTTTGCCGGAGATGAGGCATGCCAGACATGGATGTCCTGGCTTCTCGACTAATTCGGAAGGTTTTGAGGGTTGTGGCCAGGTCCAAAGATCCCTGGGCGGATGCGATGGACACGTTGGTGGCTCCGTGGAGACAGTATCGGCTGATATATGCTTTCCCCCTCACTGAAGCTTTTCCCTCGTCTGCTTTGCAGAGTGAAGACAAGGGGATTCCGGTGATTCAAATTACCCCAGATTGGCCTCGGTGCCCTTGGTACGCCGACCTTGTACGCCTGGTGTCCGATGTCCCTTGGCGACTGCCAATGTGGGAGGACCTTCTGTCGCAAGGTTTTATTCTTCATCCTGCTTTACAGTCGCTGACTTTAACGGCATGGCTGTTGAAAGTCAGGTACTGAGGGACCGGGGTCTTTCTGACTCAGTAATTTCCACCATGCTGAGTTTTCTTTCAACGACCCTTGCGGCTCATCCACTGGTGAGAATGTTTGTGCAAGGGGTTCGACATGTGGCCCCTCCGGTTTGTCCACCACTACCCCCCCCCCGTGGGATTTGAATCTGGTGCTTTCGGCACTTCTGAAGCCTTCTTTTGAGACCATCGGGGGGATTCCCCTTTTGACTCTCTCTCAGAAGGTGGCCTTTCTGGTGGCTTTTGCATCAGTCAGGAGTAGGGGTACAACGGATCAAAAAACTCACGGATCGGATCGATCCTCGGATCAGGAGTCTCGGATCAGCAAAAAAAAAAAAAAAAGGGTCAGTTTTCATTGGTCCAAAAATATATTTATATATATATATATATATATATATATATATATATATATATATATATATATATATATATATATATATATATATATATATATATATATATATCTATCAAGATAGTACTTTTAACAAGTCCCAAACGGCCTCACCTGCTTCCTCTTTAATCCACCCCTGAATTGTGCCCTTTCCCTCCCCCCCCCCCCCCTCCTCTCACACCAGTGCTTCACTGCTAACATTCCCTCTCCAAGTCTGCTTGCCAGTGCACAGCGTGACACGCCTCCCCGGGGAGGCGGGGAGGCGTGTCACGCTGGGCTCTGGCAAGCAGACTGGGTGGAGCAAGATGGCCGCCGCTCCGGAGCTAGGCCGAAGCTGGGGACTTGCCTAGGCTCCGGAGCGCTCCGCGGATCGCGGGGTGTGCCGATCCGAACGGGGTGGCCCGTTCGGATCACGGATTGGTGACGATCCGTTGCACCCCTAGTCAGGAGGGTTTCTGAATTGGCGGCCTTGTCTTGCAAGTCCCCCTACTTGATCCTCCACAAGGATAAAGCAGTGTTACGCCCGCAGCCTTCCTTTCTTCCGAAGGTTGTTTCGGCCTTTCATCTTAATGAGGAAATGGTGCTTCCGACCCTGTGTCCTCGTCTGTCGCATCCCAAAGCTGTTGCGCTACATTCCTTGGATGTGGTGCGAGCTCTGCGAGTATATCTCTCGGTTACGGCTCCGTTTCAGAGGTCAGACTCACTGTTTGTATCGGTGACTGGTCCAAAGAAGGGCCTGGCGGTCTCGTTGGCCACCATTTCTCGGTAGATCAGACAGATCGCGATTCAGGCTTATGCCCTACAGGAGCGGGCGCCTCCCTTTCCTGTCACAGCGCATTCAACCAGGGCAATAGGTGCTTCCTAGGCCTTCCGACATCAAGCGTCTGTCTCACAGGTGTGTAAGGCGGTGACCTGGTCGTTCGTGCTCTTAATTTTACAAGGTTGATGTGCATGCATCTGCAGATGCTTGCTTTGGCCGCAAAGTTTTTGCAGGCGGCTGTTTAAGGTTGCAACTCCTCCGTTGAGGAGCACAGTTTTGTTTTTGGGTGGAAGTTGGTTTGCTTGCTGTGCCCACCCCTTGTTTTGACACTGCTTGGACGTCCCAACTGTCAAGAATATTTGGAGTGTGTCTGTCCATGAACGAAAGAGAAAATAGGATTTTTGTACTCGCCGTAAAATCCTTTTCTCTGAAGTTCATGGACTGACACAGCACCCACCCCTCTAAGTTTGTACTGCTGTTTGACAAACTGAGCTGCCGACTGCAGGGTGAGAGGTTATGAACAGAGGGCCCGCCCCCTGGGCGGTGATGTTCAGCTTTGCTGTGTTGCATGTTTTTTTTTAACTGTTTAACATGTCTGCCTAGTCCTCTCCTGATAGATGGAACATAACCCTGTCAAGAATATTTGGAGCTGTGTCTGTCCATGAACTTCAGCGAAAAGGATTTTACGGTGAGTACAAAAATCCTATTTTATAGGGGTGCAATTCCACATATATAACCATGGCGTGTGCCATGCCATATATCATTAAGTGACTTTTTTTTTTTGTATTTTTTTTTTTTTTTTTTTTTTTTTTTTTTAATTACTTGGGACAAAAAAGTTTAATATTCAATGGGCTCAACATGCCTCTCAGCAATTTTCTTTGGGGTGTCTACTTTCCAAAATTGGGTCATTTGGAGGGGTTTTGTACTGCCCTGACATTTTTAGCACCTCACGAAATAAGATGGGCAGTCATAAACAACAGCAGTAGCTGTTTAGTGATGGTTTGCTGTTAATTTGAGCGCAATAGCGCATGCAAACCGCTCCAGTGTGAAAGGGGTCTTAACAAAAATAGGTGAAATGCCAAGTACACACAAGCGGTTTTCTCGACTGTATGCCACTCAAGCTTGTTTTGCGTACAGTCACACCAAATTCCAACAGTCAAAAACACGGCGATGTACAGCACTACGATGAGCCAAGAAAAATAAAGTTCAATGCTTCCGAGTAAGAGCGTTTGTGCGCGTTGAAATTGCATAAAAACCAATTGATTTTCCCGCTAGGATTTCTTCCTGACGCGAAAAAAAGATCCTCCCCCCCCCCCCCCCTTTTTTTTTTTTAATTTACGGCAGTTTTCCTATGTGGGGGGGGGGAGTCAGATGGAGAATACATACGGTCGGGATTCCCGGGCCAAAAGCTTTCATCTGACTTTTTCAGACGGGAAAACCGGTCGTGTGTACGGGGCAAAAGATTTTACACTGAGTTGAGCAAAACATTTTTTTTTTTTTTTTTTTTTCATGTGCAATTTAAACTAAAACCCATAATTGTTGTTTTTCAGCAATTGTGGAAAAAGTAACAGAGATATCCCATCCAGACTGGACATTGCCCCCTGAAGCAACAATTGTGTTAACTGGAGAAAATTTTGATGAAGTTGTGGACAAAGCAGATATTATCCTTGTCGAGTTTTATGCACCCTGGTGAGAAGTGTGTGTGTGTGTGTGTGTGTGTGTGTTCCTCCAACCCCCCCATTAACCACCTCCCTCATATGACATTGTCCCACAATGATCTGCGGCACGCTGTGTCTTTGGAACACGACGAACCCTGATCTTGGGTAAAGAACCGATAAAAGAGTTGTGTTATTTACCCATGTGTCCAATCACATGTAAACAAAAATGTAAACGGATCGATCGGGCTTAGGGTGTCCCAAACGGCTGTTCCACAAGAGTGTCAGCGAGATTCCAGAAGAGGGTGGAATCTAGCTCATTGGCGACCAAACCAAGAAAAGCGGATAGGCCCAATGTTCCTCAGCCAAAGACTACTCTGGTATGGAAGACCCAACTAAGCTGTTGGTATGGCAATCGTAGGGATCCACCAAACATCCAAGTGTACCCGGTTCAGGCAAGCGGCAACCCTGACTAGGGTGTTAGAAACCAACTGGAGAGAACTCATCTTCCACAAATTCATGTAAAGAGAAGAAAAATAGGGGGCTCCAATAGTGTATGTCAAAAGGCAGTTTTTAAAAATAAAAGCCAGCATACATGGTAAAAAAGTGATCACAAAGAATTAAATGTTACCATTTTTTTTATTGAACATGCCATGTAAACCTTCTCAGTGCAGGTGGAAAACGTATGTGAACCCATAGACTAATGACATCTCCAAGAGCTAATTGGAGTGAGGTGTCAGCCAACTGGAGTACAATCAATGAGGTGAGATTGGAGGTGTTAGTTACAGCTGCCCTATAAAAAACACACACCAGTTCTGGGTTTGCTTTTCACAAGAAGCATTGCCTAATGTGAATGATGTCTCGCACAAAAGAGCTCTCAGAAGACCCATGAGGTGAAGAAGAATCCTAGCGTGTCAGCTAAAGACTTACAAAAGTCTCTGGCATATTCAAACATCCCTGTTAGCGAATCTACGATACGTAAAAACGCTAAACAAGCATGGATTTTATGGGAGGATACCACAGAGGAAGCCACTGCTGTCCAAAAAAAACATTGCTGCACGTTTACAGTTTGCACAAGAGCACCTGGATGTTCCACAGCAGTACTGGCAAAATATTCTGCGGACAGATGAAACCAAAGTTGAGTTGTTTGGAAGAAACACTCCACTGTGTGGAGAAAGAGTCATTGGAATTGAGTAAGGACATGAAATCATCCAGTGATTCCTGGTCGCCTTATTTCTGGTTTCAGAACCAGTTCTATGTGCATACCAGGGGAGTGGCCATAGGGGCAAAATTTGCCCCCAGTTTGGCTAATCTTTTTATGGCCAAATGGGAGGAGGATGTCGTCTATGCCTATAAGAGACCTGAATTGATCCTTTGGGCTCGATGCATAGACGACCTAAACCTCCTATGGAAGGGCGACCAGGAATCGCTGGATGATTTCATGTCCTTACTCAATTCCAATGGCAGAGGTATGCGTCTGAGCCATGAGGCTAGCTTTACCTCTGTGCATTTTTTTTGGACCTTTGAAATCAAAGTAGTTGAACACCGTTTGGAGCTTACTACTTTTTTCAAGCCGACTGACCCGAATGGTTATTTTCCGGTCGATATCTGCCATCACACCCAGTGGCTTAAATCTGTGCCACGTAGTCAGTTTCTCCGTTTACGGAGAAACTGTACTAGAGTGGAAGATTACACTGCACAGTCTGCGATCCTTAAGGGGGGCTTTTTGTAGAAGGGATACTTGCCTGTTGACCTTGATGGTGAAATTGATCGAATCTCACGGATTGAGCAAGATTCACTGCTACAGGTACACCCCAAAAACATAACGGACACCAAGTTTAGGTGGTCCTTTTTTACTATTTACTCTGTTCAATCTAGACAGGTTAAAGAGATCCCTAAACACTGGGGGGTACTTCAAAATGATCGCTTTTTTTGGGATCCACTATTAGGACCTTTTTTCTATCCGTGTTAACGAACATATTGGTTTTACCTTTTTTTTATGTTAGCATAGTGTCCCTCGCCACTATTTACAATGTCACAATCATGACCCTACAGGGACACAATTTTTGGTGATGGATCAGTTCGTCCCTCATTGGAGAGGAGAATACCGGTTACGGGGGGGGTTTCTCGTTTTGGAAGCTTACTGGATCTTTGCGTTGCGTACCTACACGCCGTTCGGTATTAACGTTGAGTGGGACGTTAACTCCTTCATGAATCTAGCCTAAATACCCTTTATCTATTTTTTTTGAAGAGATTTGTTCTTTCTAACCCTAATTTTATTGCTTTAATCCTGCCCTATTTCCAGACCTACATCTGAATAGGGAGATGTGAGATATATTTTTGGTTATATTTATAATCGTATATACCTTTTCTTTATCGTACATCAGGGGACACAGAGCAGCATAGCCATTACATATGGGTTATATAGTGTACCTTCAGGTGATGGACACTGGCACTCTCCGACAGGAAGTTCCCTCCCTATATAACCCCCACCCATAGTGGGAGTACCTCAGTTTTTTCGCCAGTGTCTTAGGTGTTGGTGCACGTTGAAGGTTGTGCCTGCAGTTGTCCTTGGGACCAGGGCCAGCCGACCGGATCTGTCCAAGGTGCTTCATAGCCAAAGTGGACGGTACCCGGGCCCCAATTTGTGGATGGGGTTTTGCCTATAATGCCTCTCCTTGGAGGGCTGGACTCTGGGTTCCAGGACTGGGTTTTTAACCTATGAATACCTGTTGCCAGTAGTGCTCTATAGGTCCAGGTGTGTGGTGTTCCTGATCTGGACCCCGGTCCCTGAAGGTCTATGACCATACCCATGGAGAGGGGAGAAGATTGGGCCTCTTGCAGAGCAATACCCTGCGGCGTGGAAAGGTAAGCGGGGGGCCTACGGAACTTGGTTTGTCAGTAGGCCCCCCACAGGGGACTCTGGGGTAGCCTATTTATGCCTCTGTGCATGGGCAAAAGAGAACCACAAAGTTTACAAGCTGGATGGCTCAAAGCACCCAGGTATGGTTTCCCCTGGCTGGTCTAGTGGGCTGCTGCTGCTTCTGCCACAAGGGGGTTTGTTCCACAGAGAGGTAGAGGAACCATACCATTATGGAAGCAATCAAGGCTTCCTGTTACCTGTGTCTGCTGCTCCAGCCTCTCCGCATGGCTCCCTGCTTCCTCTGGCGGCGTCAGTAAATAGACGGCGGCGCGCCGCTGGGAGGGGGCGGGTGACGCCCGGACAGTCTCCCCCTCCCTGCACGTCAGGGAGGAAATCTCTACTTAAAGAGGGGATGACTTATCAGTCTGCTGGAGGCTGTGTAGGGACACGGAGCAGCGGTGCTGGCTACAGCATAGGAAGGTTTGACAGATCCTTCTGGCGCAGTGACACCCGGTGGCAGTTGTTGGAAGTACACCTTGCTAAAAGAGCCTCTGGCTCAAGTTTTCATCTAAAAGCCTGTGTACTAAGTAGCACCTTGAGCACTTAACATCTGTATGTGCTCTCAGCTAGCCCAGCATTAAGGGGGTCAATACTATACTGGGAATAGTTGTAGGCCCTTGTGGCTCAGTATTGACTATCCCTCTTTTTAGGTTATGGGAAGTCTAGATTCCTTCTAACATTACCCTAGCCTATTGATTCACATTTATTTGTTTATATGTGTATTCTCTCCAGCTATTACAGTCAGTTGTATACTAGCGGAGTGCCTCAGAATTTGTATATTATGGCTCCTAAGGGTGCAGGGAACGCTAAAAACGCTAAAAATGTAAAAAAGCCAAAGGGTTCCCCATCGGGCTCTGAGGATATCCAAAATCCAGCTACCCCTACCTCCCTGGAAGATCCGGAGGTTGCTGCCCTAGGTGAGCCATCAGGGTTGCTAGGTGCTATGGCTGGCCCTACTCAACCAGCTCCTTCCTATGTGACGGAAGAGATGTTAGCCTCCACCTTGGGTGGATTGGAAAAGAGGATGGCCACTCTTATTACGGCATCTTTATCAGGGAAAAAGCGGGCTAGGTCCCCGACTCCCAGGTTTGAATCTCCCGATGAAGATATCCTTTCCCCTGAGGAATTGGAAGATCTAGGAGACCAGACCGAGGATCACCTGGACCATTTAGGTTCTGAGGATTCTACAATAGAAGAACCCTTTTCAGCTTCTCACGCAGAAAAACTGTGGGTTCAGTCCCTAACGGATATGGTGCGGTCAGCTTTTAAAATGACTTTGCCTCAGCCTCTAGCTTCCGCAGTATCCTCATTGGGCTACCTGAAAGCGCCCCAAGCCAATTTGGTGTTTCCGGTGCATCCTTTGTTAAAGGACCCGATATTTCAGGACTGGGCTAAACCAGACAGGATTTTTTTGCCACCTAAAAGGTTCGCAGTTATGTACCCCTTGGAGGAGGAGTTTTTGAAAAAGTGGGTTGTCCCTACTGTTGACGCGGCCATCTCATGTGTCAATAAAGCTTTAACGTGTCCAGTAGACAATATTCACATGTTTAAAGACCCTGTGGATAAGAGACTTGAGACCTTATTGAAGGCATCCTTTGCCACTGCGGGGGCAGTGGTCCAGCCGGCTGTAGCTGCTATTGGCGTCTGCCAGGCCTTAAAGGACCAGGCAAAGCAGGCCATAAGGGACTGCCCAGCTCAACAGGCTCAGGAGCTGGCCGACCTACCTAGAGCCTTATGTTTCGCGGTAGACGCTGTTATACCTGAAGGGTTCCACATGTACTGGCACTTTAAGGCTGGCTCCACCCAGCAGTGATGACAAGGGGCATAGTAGCCATCTTAGAGAGAGAACACATGTAGAAAGCGGAGATATGTATGTTCCTGAGATGCATGTTCCAGTGTACAGCCTGTACTGAATAAACATCCATTGTTCCAGCCCAGAGTCTTGTGTCCCTCACAACACAGAGGATATAACAGTGGCGACGAGGATGGGATTTACAAAGTGTCTATCAGTCTGAGAGAGAGACAAAGACATTGTGGATTGTCACCTGGATAAAAGCAATCACAGATCCCAGCAGCAAAATGTCATTAATCGGGACATTAAGTGAGTTTGATGGAGAACAGACATCCTGGAGTTCCTGGGTTGAGAGGCTGGAACAGTATTTCAGTGCAAATGCCATCACAGACAACAGGCAAGTAGCAGTGTTTCTGACAGTGGTTGGGGCCAAGACATATGACACTGAGGGATCTGCTTTCCCCTGTAAAACCAGCAGCTAAGACATTGGCAGAGCTGCTGACACTGCTAGAGGATCACTTCCAGCCTAAACCATTAGAGATTGCAGAAAGATTTCGCTTCTATCAGAGGCAGCAGCAGACAGGTGAAGAGATTAAAGTTTATGTGCTCGCCCTTCGCAGACTAGCCTCTACCTGTTCTTTTGGGGACTACCTACCTACTGCACTGAGATATAAGTTTGTTATGGGACTGAATTGTGAGTCAACACAAAAGAGACTGTTAACAGAGAAAGACCTTACCCTTACAAAGGCAATTGAGATAGCTTCAGTGATGGAAATGGCTGTGAAAGATACAGAGGAATTGAACCCCCAGAGCAGAAGGGAAGAGGTGAAGCAGGAAGTTTTCAGGACAGCAGTCAAGCCAACTGCTGCAAACTGGAAATACAGACCCCCACCAAGCCGGGAGTCAGCTTGCTACCGTTGTGGGAATACAGACCATGATCACAAAGTCTGCCGGTTTAAGGATCAGACATGTCATAATTGCGGTAGGATCGGCCATCTGAAACGAGTTTGCCGTAGCAAGAAGGTGCGAGATAAACAACCTCTGAACCCCAAGACAAAGACATATATGGTGGGAAGATATACATCATCTGAGTCAGAGGATGAGGAAGTGCTCCACAGGTTAGACATATATCATATGCATTCAGCACCCTCCGCAATGACTGTAGATGTAACCGTTGAGGGAAAGAGACTCAAGATGGATGTAGACACAGGAGCAGCAGTTTCAGTTATCACCCAGAAACAATGGAGACAACTTCAGACCCGAAAAACTGTCCGCCCAACACCAATCAAACTGCAGACATACTCAAAGCAGATACTCCACCCACTGGGTTACGCAAAAGTAAAGGTATTGTACAAGGGTCAGACAAAGAGACTGCCATTATATATCCTAGAAAATGGGGGACCCCCTCTCTTTGGGAGAGACTGGATTGCTCACTTTGGTATGCCAGACATCGCCATAAGTCCCTGTAACACCGTTGCCATTCCATTAGGAGATAATGAGGGATGGGTGGTGTCCCTGAAGCAGCGGTTCCCAAAGATTTTTGATGACCAGTTGGGAAAAATAAAGCATGACTGTGTGAGACTCAAGCTGAAACCCAACGATCAGCCCAAGTTCTTAAAAGCTCGGACAGTACCTTTCGCACTCCGAGCAGGTGTGCAAGCAAACCAAGTCGGCTGGAGCACAGCGAGTGGGCATCACCAGTTGTACCGGTAAAGAAAGCGAATGGGGACTTGCGCATTTGTGGCGATTTCCGCATGGCACTGAACTCTCAACTGGAAATAGACCAGTATCCCCTACCCAGAGTAGATGACATTTTTGCCTCTCTTGCAGGAGGTCAAAAGTTCACCAAGCTTGATCTCAAACAAGCATATTTACAATTTGAGGTCCATCCTTCTTCCCGCAAGTTTCTGACCATCAACACCCACAAGGGACGGTATGAATATAATCGGATGGTGTTTGGGGTAGCCTCTGCCCCAGCCATTTGGCAACGAAAAATGGACAAGATTTTGGCGGACATTCCTTTCACTCAGTGCCTGCTAGATGACATGCTCATTACAGGACGGACCGACCAGGAACACAAGCAGAATGTGGAGCTTGTGTTGGCGAGACTCCAAGAACAGGGTCTGAAAGTGAACTTAGCAAAATGCCAATTCATGGTGCCTAAATTGGAGTTTTGTGGCCACCTTGTGGATGCAGAAGGTATACACACCACAGAAGCCAAGGTTGATGCTTTAGTCAAAGCTCCAGCCCCAACCAACGTCCAGCAGCTGCGATCATACCTTGGCTTGCTGAACTATTACCACAAATTCCTGCCAGATCTGGCACAAACCTTGTTTCCGTTGAACAAGCTTTTGGAGAAACATTCCAGATGGGACTGGTCGGCTGCATGCCAACGTGCCTTTGAAGTTTCTAAGCGGAAGCTGTTGGCGTCACGCATGCTTGTGCACTATGACCTCCAGAAGCCTCTCACCTTGGCTTGTGATGCCTCACCCTATGGTCTGGGGGCGGTACTATCCCACATCAGATGGGTCAGAAAAACCAGTGGCATTTGCCTCCAGGTCTTTGACAAAAGCAGAAAGCAATTACTCACACATTGACAAAGAGGCACTTGCGCTGATATGGGCAATTAAGAAGTTTCATCTTTACCTGTATGGTAGGGAGTTCACCATACTGACGGACCATAAACCACTCCTTCAGATCTTTAGCCCTGACAAAGGCATCTCCCAGACTACTGCGGCCCGCCTCCAACGTTATGCCCTGTTCTTGGGGGCATACAGCTACAAAATTCAGTATCGTGGTCATGCCAATGCTAATGCGAACGCTATGTCCCGACTGACAGGGAGGTCCATGGACTCTACTCCACCAGTCAGGAGTTGTCGTTACACCAGCCTGTCCTTCTTGTCTTCTGGGGAGATAGCAGCCCATACAACCAAGCATACCTTTCTGAAAACAATACTCTCCTGGGTCCGGTCCAGTATGAACCTTATTTCCGTAGGCGTATGGAATTAACTGTGGCTGGCAACTGTGTTTTATGGGGAGACCGAGTGATCATTCCACAGACCCTCCAGAGACACATTCTGGACTTCTTACATACTGGTCATCCCGGGAGCACACGTATGAAACAAAAGGCCAGAGGCTATGTGTGGTGGCCAAACCTAGACTCAGATATCACAACATATGTGAATGCTTGTGCTGGATGTGCACAAACGGCAAGAGACCCTCCTCGAGGGTGCGTCCAGCCCTGGACTTGGCCCACCGTTCCTTGGTTTCGCCTACACTTGGACTTTGCAGGCCCGATCAGAGGACACACCTTCTTGATCATAGTGGACGCCCATTCAAAGTGGCCTGAGGTCATTCCTGTTACTCAGCCAACGACTAAGGCAACGGTTTCCATACTGTTTTTTTTTAAATCAAAAATAAGTTTATTGTATCAATACAAACATCTCGCTGCTACGTTTGGATACCCCAGAGAAATCGTCACAGACAACGGTGCACAATTCACCAGTCAGGAGTTTCAGCGTTTCCTGACTGCCCACAACATCAAGCACAAGTTGACCGCACCTTACCACCTGGCTACAAATGGTCAAGCAGAGCGGTTTGTGCAGACTTTTAAACGCTATTTCAAAGCTACAGTGGCTGCAAGTAAACAGTCCCCGTCACCCCAGCAGCTGGACTCCTTCCTTTCTGCTTACAGAAACACACCACATGCGACCACTGGGAAAACTCCAGCAGAACTCCTTCTGGGGCGGCAGCCATGGACTGTTTTGGATATGCTCCGCCCTCAAACAGTCCAGGAACCTGTACTACAGTCCCAAGACAAGATGGTCCAACACAATGAGCTTCCCCGATTCACAGCCCAACAAAAGGTATGGGCCAGATCTTATGGGGCTTCCAACACCCGTTGGCTTCCTGCTGTCATTGCAGAGACTTTGGGACCCAAGATGTACAAGGTCCGCCTGGAAGATGGTTCCATTTGCAGACGTCATGCGGACCAACTGCGTCCTCGTTCTCAACTGCCCGAATCCCTGATGCCGGCTGAACCACCAGTATCTCAAGGATCTGCTCCCAGCGAATCAGGATGCACAGAGACTGATGATTGTGGGGACTCTGAACTTTTGAACTCGGCTCCAACAGAGCCCTCCAGCTCTGGTCCGGAGGTCTGTTTACCCTCTGAGCTGGGGGATCCCTTCTTGGCCCCGCCGATACCCATTCCGGCCAGCCCTGTTTCCTCCGGTCCCGAATCCCTGGATGCCCGGCCTAAACGACACTGTCGCCCTCCTGACCGGTTTCAGTTGCAAGAGCGGTTACGAGACTTTCGACGGGGCAGACGGAAGTGATCCGATGACATATTAACCCCGCAACGGTTCCTGGAAGGTTGAAGTCCCATAATTCTCCTGTGTTTGGAGGACTGTTATTGGACAGTTATCAGTTAATGTTTTGTGCCTGTTATTGTTTTTTGTTTTTGTTTTTTGTTTTTTTTTTTTTTGTTTTTTTTTAGGGATGGATGGAAGTTTTTTTTTTTTTGAAAAGCCTATGGCGTGTGAACACACCCAAAAAAACTCCACCCGGTGCAGAAAAAATGTGCACACACATAAAGAGTGTTCACAAAAACGTGCAGACGGGTGCAACGTCAAGTGGTCCTCCTGTGAAGAGGGACCCAAACCCTGATCCCCCGGGGCGTTAGGCTCCAGACGGGGACTGAGGTACTGTGGTCCGAGCAACCGAAGCCGACACGGACCCAACTTCCTCGGAGGGACTGCCGAAACAGAACCCTCCCAGTACTAGGTGGGGCCCCCCCGAAGGGAGACCCCATGAGAGCAGGCGAACTAAGCCAGAAGGCCATGTCCACCCACTCCCAAGACGTTCAGGGCTGGCCCGAGGACCCGCACCCTACTAATCACACAGTGACACAAAACGTGCACAACAAAAAAAGACAAAAAAGTGACAAACACAGGCTTAAATTAAATAAAGTGGGGGAAGGGATAGTGGAGAGGAGAGTGAAAGAAGTGGCCATTGTGGTGAAACAATGACCAGGCCCTCCGGCCAGGAATAAAAAATTCCTCCGGTCCTAGCCAAAAGGCCCGGCCCAGGAGGCAGGTGCTAAAAAAAGCGTGTATCTGGTGCAGTGACCGTGGTATCCTTCAATCAATGTGTCCCTCACACACAGTGATCTTCAGATACCCCTGGACTGCCACTCCAGGGGCACATGCACCATAGGCTTTTCGTTCCATATCCGACCCCCCGACCGGCCAGTGCAGCCCTCCACCCCTGCCAGCCAACCCAGCGGATTTGCATGGTTCTGCCCCGTCCCACCACAGGGCATTACCAGCTCCTCCAACCGGATCGCTGACAGAGATAGTACTTACACCAGCCAGCCAGAAGGCCAGACTAGAACTCGGCAAAAAGACCAAGACCAAGCGCAGCACCCATCCTCACCAGGAGCACCCTCCCAGATGGCTCAGACTCAACCATGGGCCGGCCCCCAGTATTCTATCGGGCAGCACAGCGTAGTCCCTGCTGAAACCATCCTTCCAGGTGCAATGACATCATTGGATTGCATCCACCCTCCCCATGTAGGAGGTGCTTCAGCGCTCCGCTAACTGATAAGGACAGATACCACACCCAGTCCCAGCCAAAAGGCCGAGAAGCGGCAGGGAAGACAATCACGATCAGCACGGCCTAGAGTGTGCAATAGCCGTGCCTCGCCCTGGGAGAACCGCCTTCATGATCATGGTGTCTCCCCTGCCAGGTAAGTATGGATGGAAGGTGTTATACCTGAAGGGTTCCACATGTACTGGCACTTTAAGGCTGGCTCCACCCAGCAGTGATGACAAGGGTCAAGGGGCATAGTAGCCATCTTAGAGAGAGAACACATGTAGAAAGCAGAGATATGCATGTTCCTGAGATGCATGTTCCAGTGTACAGCCTGTACTGAATAAACATCCATTGTTCCAGCCCAGAGTCTTGTGTCCCTCACAACACAGAGGATATAACAGACGCTATCAAGGATTCGATCCAACAAGCTTCTCGCCTATCCCTGTTTCTGGTTCACATGAGGAGATTACTATGGTTGAAAAACTGGTCTGCAGAAACCCCCTGCAAGAAACTCCTTACTGGTTTCTCTTTTCAGGGAGAGAGATTGTTTGGAGAAGATCTTGACAAATACATACAAAAGATCTCTAGTGGTAAGAGCACCCTCTTGCCGGTTAAGAAAAGATTCCGGGGTCCCTCTTTTAAGCGTCCAACCTCTCCAGTTCCAGGGCCCTCAGCTTCTAGGCAGTATCGACGGCCTCCTGGACGCGCAGCTGCAAATAGGCCACAGGGGCAAGCTGCAGGGAACAAGAGACCTTGGAATCGCAAGCCGGTTAAGGCTGCCCCTAAGTCAGCCTTGTGAAGGGGCGCCCCCACTCTCTCGGGTGGGGGGAAGGCTCCGGTTCTTCTCGGAGTTATGGAGGGCCAGAATTACCGACCAGTGGGTTCTGTCCTCAGTGGCTCAGGGATACAAGCTGGAGTTTCGGGAATTCCCCCCTCCTCACTTTCAGGCGTCAAGTCTTCCAGGTGACCCTCTAAAGAAAGCTTCGCTTCTGGCCGCCCTAGATCGTCTCCTATCTCAAGTAGTGATTGTGGAAGTACCATCAGGGGAACAGGGACAAGGGTTTTACTCAAACCTCTTCATTGTCCCGAAGCCAAACGGCGACGTCAGGCCTATACTGGACCTTAAGTTATTAAACCGCTTTTTAAGAGTCCATTCGCTCTGTGGTTGCCGCCCTTCAAGGAAGGGAGTTTTTGGCCTCCATCGATATCAAGGATGCCTACCTGCACGTTCCAATTTTTCCCGGGCATTACAGGTTCCTGCGGTTCGCCCTAAACCATTGGCATTACCAATTCGTGGCTCTTCCGTTCGGGCTAGCCACGGCTCCTCGGGTTTTTACAAAAATCATGGCCCCTGTATTGGCCATCCTAAGGGAACAGGGCATTCTGGTCATGGCTTACTTAGACGACCTTTTGGTAGTCGACCACACTGCGGCCGGCTTAAATCAGGCGGTGTTGCTGGTAGTGAACTGCCTAGAGTCCCTGGGTTGGGTTCTAAACCGGGACAAATCAGCCTTGCAGCCCACAAGGAGGTTGGAATATCTAGGTTTGATTCTAGATACAAGACGGCAAAGGATCTTTCTCCCCCAGTCCAGGGTAGATTCGATAAGGGAATTGATCCAAGTGATTCTAAGCAACACAAAGCCGTCCATGCGCCTCTGCATGCGCCTGTTAGGGAAACTAGTGGCCACCTTCGAAGCTGTGCCCTACGCCCAGATCCATTCCCGGAGGTTACAGAGAACGATTCTCTCAGCCTGGGACAAAAGGCTCCAGGCCTTGGATCTTCCCATTTCTCTTCCCTATGCGGTAAGACAGTCTGTGCTGGTGGTTAGTCCCAAAAAATCTTCTGAAGGGAAGATCGTTCAGCCCCCCCTCTTGGAGGATAGTAACCTCGGATGCCAGTTTATCAGGCTGGGGTGCAGTCCTATGCCGGGTACACACGAGAGGATTGATCCGCGGATACGGTCCGCCGGACCGTATCCGCGGATAAATCCTCTCGAGGATTTCCGCGGATTTTGATCCGATGGAGTGTACTCACCATCGGATCGAAATCCGCGCCGAAATCCCATCGCGATGACGTGTCGCGCCGTCGCCGCGATTACGACGCATGCGGGGGATTCATTCGGACGGATTGATCCGGTGAGTCTGTACAGACCAGCGGATCAATCCGTTGGGATGGATTCAAGCGGATAGATTTTAAAGCATGTCTTAAAATTTTTATCCGCTGGAAATCCATCCCAGGGGATAAAAATCCGCGGAAACAGATCCGCTGGATTGTACACACCAGCGGATCTATCCGCTGGAACTGATCCACAGATCAATTCCAGCGGATAGATCCTCTCGTGTGTACGGGGCCCTAGACGGATTAACCCAACAGGGGAAATGGTCAAGGGCAGAATCAGCCCTATCCATAAACGTCTTGGAGATCCGGGCGGCTCGGTTGGCTCTTTTGGGCTGGACGGAGATTTTGCAGGGCTCCCCAGTAAGGGTACGGATTGCCACTGCCATGGCTTATATAAACCACCAGGAGTCAGGCAGCCCAGAGAGGTAGATCGGATCTTTTCTTGGACAGAGACCCATGTCCCCTGCATCTCGGCGATTTTTATCCCCGGGGTGGACAATTGGCAGGCGGATTTTCTCAGCCGCCAACAGATGGCACCAGGGGAATGGTCCCTCCATCCCAAGGTGTTCCAGGACATCTGCCGGAGATGGGTCTCCGGAGGTAGACGTTATGGCGTCCAGATTCAATGCAAAGGTAGCGAGGTTTATCTCTCGAACGAGGGATCCATTGGCTTGCGGGACGGATGCCTTGGTGTGCCCTTGGCATCAGTTTGCGCTGATTTATGCCTTCCCTCCGCTACGGATGCTACCCCGTCTCCTTCACAGAATTCAAAGGGATCACAAGCCAACAATTCTAGTGGCTCCAGCGTGGCCCCGAAGACCTTGGTACTCCTTGATAAAGAGGATGGCGATCGAGGAGCCCTGGGTCCTCCCTCTACGTCCAGACCTCCTCTCACAAGGGCCGTTCTTCCACCCTGCCTTACAGGCCCTAAATTTAACGGCCTGGCGGCTGAATCCCTGATTCTCGAGGACAGAGGCCTTTCGGGTCAGGCTATTTCCACTCTTATAAACGCAAGAAAACCAGTTTCTAGGTTAATATACTATAGGGCATGGGTGCTCAACCTGTGGCTCTCCAGCTGTTGCCAAACTACAATTCCCATCATGCCTCGGCCTTTGGGAGTCAGGCTTGTAACTATCAGCTTTGAAGTGCCTCATGGGACTTGTAGTTCTGCAACAGCTGGAGGGCCACAGGTTGAGCACCCATGCTATAGGGTGTGGAAGGCCTATATCGCCTGGTGTGAGGCCAAGAAATGGCATCCCCGCAAATATGCCATTGGGAGAATCCTGGAATTTTTACAACTGGGAGTGGAAAAAGGTTTGGCGGTTAGCACAATCAAGGGGCAGGTGTCTGCCTTGTCGGTTTTTTTCCAAAGACCTTTGGCTACCCATTCTCTGATGAAGTCTTTTTTACAGGGGGTTATTCGGGTTAATCCCCCGATTAAAGCTCCCCTGTATCCTTGGGATCTAAATTTGGTTCTGTCTGCCTTGCAAAGGCAGCCCTTTGAGCCCTTGTCTGAGATCCCTTTGGTCCTTTTGACTAGGAAACTAGTATTTCTGGTGGCCATGGCATCCGCCAGAAGAGTGTCGGAGTTGGCAGCCTTGTCATGTAAGGCACCTTATTTGTTACTGCATAAGGACAGGGTCGTTTTACGGCCACTTGCTGCCCAAGGTGGTGTCTAATTTTCACCTTAATCAAGATTTGATTCTTCCATCATTTTTTCCTAAACCCTCTTCTAAGGAAGAGAGATTACTACATTCCTTGGATGTAGTTAGAGCTGTTAAGATTTACTTGAAAACTACAGCTCAGATTCGTAAGACGGACGTCTTGTTCATTCTGCCAGAGGGCCCCAGAAATTTCCGTTGGGATGTTTCCTTCAATCTCATGACATCTTTTGATCTTATGATGGACACCACATTGTAATTTTGATTTATATTGAATATCTTGTGGACTGATTTTTCAATTTTATTTTTATTTTTTTCACTTTGCTGGGTATGTATTGCTTAGTATTCTCTTTCTCTTTCTCCCCTAGGACTAAAGTAGAACTATAGGCAACACTTCTTTTTTTTTTTTTTGGATAGAGTAAGAGATGGTTATAGCCCCTGTTAAGTCTTTTTGCCATCCATTTATTTCTTGCCCCATAGCCAAACGGGAAGTGAGAGGAAATCTCTGCAGATTAAGGGAATCCCCCTCCACAAGGCCCTCAGAACTAGTGTCCCCACTGGAAATTTCAGGGCAGGTCTTATGGGCGCGCTCTCTTACATGTACAATTCTACATTAATTACTGTTGGTATCTTGCATTTAATTGTACTTTAGGTGTGGACATTGTAAGAAGCTTGCCCCTGAATATGAGAAGGCTGCACAGGAATTAAGTAAACGAATACCACCTATACCTTTGGCAAAGGTTGATGCTACGGCTGAAGCTGAGCTTGCAACGAGATACGGGGTAACTGGCTACCCCACACTGAAGATTTTTCGAAAGGGCAAAGCATTTGACTACAACGGGCCAAGAGAAAAATATGGTACTGATTTGTACTTTTTAATTTGATTAAATTGTTGGCTGTCAAAATACTAGAACAACTACTATCAGTGTACACAAAAAGCATGAAATGTGAAGAGGCAGATCAAATTGATTTTAGTTTTAATAATGTTAAAGGTGTGTGTGTGTGTGTGTGTGTGTGTGTGTGTTTTTTTTTTTTTATATATATATATATATATATATATATATATATATATATATAATTTTAACCTAATCAAACCAAAGCCTTTTCACACTGCTTTTTGGTACATATATGCTATTGGGTATAGGTTCTGTACCTGGTTTGCATTTTGCAGATGATGGTCACAATGTCCATATAATCTTTAAACCATAGATTTTTAAACAAAAATATGCATACTCTGTGTTTATACATTTCCATATTTTTTTAACCACGTAAGGACCACCCACTGTATATATATGTCGGCAGAATGGCACGGACAGGCATAATCGCGTACCTGTACGTGGCCTTATAAATGCCTGCCGTGTGGTTGTGAGCGCGCCGCCTTCCCCGTGAGTTGGACTGTGGGTTCCGCGGACTGGATTGCTGCGGAGATCCCCACGATCGTCTCACGGAGGTATAGAGCGGGGAGATACTTGTGCTAACAAGCATCATCTTGCTCTGCCTAGTGACAATGGCACTGATCTCTGCTCTGTGTACTCGGAGCAGAGATCAGTGTCATGTGACACAGAGCCCATCCCCCCCCTTCAGTGAGAAACACTATGCAGGGAACATTTAACCCCTACAGTGCCAATTTATATATATATATATATATATATATATATATATATATTAGTGATATTTATTATAGCAAAAAATATTTATTTATTTTTCTAAATTTTTGCTCTATTTTTGCTTTATAGTGCAAAAAATATAAACCACAGAGGTGATCAAATACCACTAAAAAGTTCTATTTGAGTGTGAAAAAAACGTCAATTTTGTTTGGGAGCCACGTCGCATGACCGCGCAATTGTCAGTTAATCACAAAAAGTGGCCTGGTCTTTGACCACCCAAATGGTATGGGGCTGAAGTGGTTAATGTACATTTTTTTTATTTTTTATATATATGTATTTTTATTATATTTTTGTGTATACTCTAACGTGTGCATTCATTTGGGTACACCAGTTAATTTTTTTTTTAGTCCCCCAAATAAATGACATACATATTTATTTATTTTCCTTTTTTTATATTAGTATCATATTTTTTATACTTGTCTTATGTTGGGCTGCACTATGCTTCTAATGATACTGTACTTCCTATAATTTTTTTGAGAAAACAGTATCTTACAAAAGTAAGTACACCCTCACATTTTTGTAAATATTTTATTATCTTTCCATGTGACAACCCTGAAGAAATTACACTTTGCTACAATGTAAATTAATGAGTGTACAGCTTGTATAACGGTGTAAATTTGCTGTCCCCTAAAAATAACTCCACACACAGCCATTAATGTCTAAACCACTAGCAACAAAAGTGAGTACACCCCCCTATTTGAAAATGTCCAAATTGGGCCCAATTAGCCATTTTTCGTCCCCAGTGTCATGTGACTCGTTGGTGTTACGAGGTCTCAGGTGTGAATGGGGAGCAGGTGTGTTAAATTTGGTGTTATCGCTCTCTCATACTGATCACTGGAAGTTTAACATTGCACCTCATGGCAAAGACCTCTGAGGATCTGAATAAAAGAATTGTTGCCCTACATAAAGATGGCCTAGGTTATAAGAAGACTGCCAAGACCCTAAAACTGAGCTGCAGCACGGTGTGTGTCCTATGTATGTGTTTTTGATCATCCAAAACCTACATTTGGTATTTTCAAAACTTTCTGCTTTTCATACCATACACAACACTCTTGACAACAAGAGCATGGATGTTTTAAAACACTTTTTTTTTTTTTTTTTAATGCATTTTTTAAGGGATCATTGATTACATGACTGAGCAAGCCGGGCCACCATCTAAACAGATTCAGACCATTAAACAAGTACAGGAGCATTTGAAAGATGGGGATGACGTTGTAGTCCTTGGAATTTTTAATGACGACCAAAAGAGAGAATTTGGAATCTATCAGAATTCAGGTATAGATTTTAAATGTGATTGTGTTGTTTTTTTTTTTTGCTTTGTATCTATTTTATGTGAGCTGCTGATATCTTTAAACCATTCCAGCCCTCTCAAAAGTGCCCCCATTCTGTTAACATCTAGATAAATACCTGTGGGAGGTTCTATAGACTTTCATACCGACAATGGTATAAAATGTAGAGTCTTGATCCACCCACTTTCCTGTAATTTTGCTTGTTTGATGTTGGCTCTCCATTCCGAGATTTCACAGAGCTAGCTGCCCCCCACGACTTACGCAAACGACGTAAACTTTTAAAAATTCGACGCGGGAACGACGTCCATACTTAACATAGGATACCCCTCATATAACAGGGGTAACTTTACACCGGAAAAAGCCTAACGTAAAAAAATGCGCCGGGCGGACATACGTTTCTGAATCGGCGTATCTACCTAATTTGCATATTCAACGCGGAAGTCTAGGGAAGCGCCTCTATCGGTCAGCGTAAATATTGCACCCTAAGATACGACGCCGTAGGAGACTTGCGCCGCTCATATCTAGGCAACATTGAGGCGTATCTGATTCTATGAATCAGACGCCGAGATGCGACGGCCCGCACTCAGAGTTACGACGGCGTATCTGGAGATACGCCGTCGTAACTGCTTTCTGAATCCGGGCCTATATTTTTAAAGAAGAATACATTTTTGGAATTTACAGCACACAGGAATTCCATGCATTACTAGTATAGTAAAATTAAATGAAATCAGAGCTAACATTGTGACTCAATCTATATATGAGACCATGAAACCTTCTATTCACATCTCCATCATACAGAGCTACTCAAACATATGGACAGACCCCCCCCCCCCAAAAAAAAATATAGTAATATAGAAAAATTGCTCCCATGGGTCTATAGGCAGCTAAAACAAGTAACTAAATGGAGTATATCCCAAAAAGTCTTTTTTTGTGTACAAATATACAGAAAAATACCTTCATATAAAAACTACATGAGCTGTGGTATGCATGATGTTCAAAAAAATATGATGTCAATATTACATGTGCAGATGGCAAAAAAGTTTCTTAACACCAGATGCTACTATTTAAAGAGGAGCCCCTTTTGAGCAGTAGCATCTAGTTGTGTTTGAGATAAGTCCATATAGTTTGTGTGTGTGTGTGTACGTACATGCATACATTTTTTTATTATATAATATTTCCTAAGATCAAATGATGATGTATAGAACACATTAACACATTTAGTTCCTGCTGAATGTAGCGGTTGTATAAATGGGCCCCGCGGTCAGTGGGCAGCAAAACGACGGTTTACCCCAGACTCGCATACACAAGGACCACATTAGGGAAATTGGACCCTGGTAGTACCAGTCAGTCAAATTGGTAATCCAAAAATTAATGAACAATAGGGATTATCTTGTACTGATAAGGCAAAGAGATGGTTTAGAGCAGTGGTCCCCAACCCTTTTGGCACCGGGGACCGGCTGCATGGAAGAAATTTTTTGCCAAGGCCCGGTAGTAATAAATGAAATAGTTAAACCCACCATAATGCAGAATCAGTGGGAGCTTTGAGCGTGTCACTTGCCACGCTGCCTGCCACCAGATGCGGAATGTCACTTGCCACGCACATTAGTCCTCAGTCCCCCCCCACACATTACAGTCCTCAGTCCCTCACATCACAGTCCTCAGCCTACCCCCCACATTACATTCCCAACCTCCACTTTAATATACTCAGCCCCCCTCACATGACAGTTCTTGGTCACCCCAATTTAACTTCTTCAGGCCCCCCCACACTCCAGTCCTCAGCTCCCCCACATTACAGTCCTCAGTCCCCCACACACCAGTCCTCATCCCCTCCCTCCACATCACTGCAATCCTGAGGCTCGGAATCCTCCTCCCACATTCAGATGTTGGCTCTTTACTTCGCCCCTCACTGTCCTACCTTACAGAGACAGATCGGAAGGAGGCACAGCATGTCTGGATAGGGACAGGAGAGGAGTTGCAGGGAGGGAGGCGGGACAGTTCTGGATGGAGGGCCGAGGTAACAAACAGGTGATTGGCTGCTAGGATGAAGGACAGTCCTAGCAGCTAATCGCCTGTTTGATAACCTCGGCCAGCTCTGCCCTCCACCCAGAATTGTTCCGCCTCCCACTGTCGGCTCTGTGAGGATTACAGAGCGACAGCAGGAGGAAGAAAAGTCTACTACATCGCGGTACAAAGGTGATCCGAATGGCAGAGTGCCGCGGGCCGCATGTGGTGATGCCCGATCTACTCCAAGGAATGCCATTTTCTACAGCCGGCCTCTCTCATGTCGTCTGCTCGTACCCGCGGCCCGGCTGCAGAAGGTCCGCGGCCCACTACCGGTAGTGGGCCGCGGACCGGGGGTTGATGACGCCTGGTTTAGAGGATGTTTGGCAGAGAAAAAGAGTTTAAATTTAGAAGCCGTCCTTTTGGGGGGGCGGAGAGAGTCAATGAGGAGTCCATCCTTAACCACTTGCCGCCCGCCAATGACAGATTGACGTCGGCAAAGTGGTTTCAATATCCTGAGTGGACGTCATATGACGTCCTCAGGATATTGAGCCGCTGTGCGCCCCCGGGGGCGCGCATCGCGGCGATCGTTGTTGCAAGGTGTCAGTTTGACACCCCGCAACACCGATCTAGGTAAAGAGTCTCTCACGGAGACTCTTTACCACGTGATCAGCCGTGTCCAATCACGGCTGATCACGATGTAAACAGGAAAAGCCGGTAATCGGTCAGACGCGAGTAGAGCCGAGCCGATCGGCTGCTCCTCTGACAGTGGGGGGGGGGGGGTTTGTGCTGATTGATTATCAGCACAGCCCCCCCTGAGGATGCCCACTGGACCACTGTAAAACAAAGGTATGCCACCCTAGACCACCAGGGATACACAAATAATGGATGCCTATCCGTGCCGCCCATCAGTGCCGCATATTAGTGCCCATCAATGCCACCACATCAGTGCCACCTCATCGGTGCCGCCTTATCAGTGCAGTACCATCAGTGAAGGAGAAAAACGTACTTATTTACAATGTTTTATAACAGAAAATAAAAATCCCAGAGGTGATCAAATACCACCAAAAAGCTCTATTTGTGGGTACAAAATGATAAAAATGTTGTTTGCGCGGTCGTGCTGCACTGTACCCAATTGTCATTCAAAGTGCAACAGCACTGAAAGCTAAATATTGGTCTGGGTGGGTGTATAAGTGCCCTGTATGGAAGTGGTTAAAGGAGTTGTTTTTTTGCTGAAATGAAACTGATTCCTTTTAAAAATAGATAAAAATCAATCATATAATGTACCTGCAGTTTCTAGTTTAGTTTTTGCATGTTTCCTGGTTCTGTGATGTACAGAGCCAATACAGGGCAGTGATGGTTTGGAAAACAAAACTGATTGGTGCTGTGGGGGTTTTAGACACACAGTAATCGCACCTCCTTGATTAGTGACCACAGAGAGAAAGCTCCCAGTACTGTGGTCATCAGGAAACAGACAATCAGGAAACAGACAACCAGGAAGTGTGGAGATCAGAGAAGAATTACAGCAACTTGAGAGCAAGAACGAACAATGAGGACATGAAAACAGCACTGCATTAAGGTAAAGGAAGCTATTAAGATTAAAAAAAAAAAAAAATTCCTTTACAAACCCTTTAAGCGATGCCAGTATTTGTTTAAAATGTGTCTCACTTGTTCATGCTTTTTTATAGTATATGGTCACCATTCTAGTGACCTCGTTTTTTGATTCCCTGTGGGCAAAGAGCAATTCAGTACGTGACTTGATCTTTGCCTGTTTTTGTATGCTCCTTTTATTTTTTTTTTTTAAAGAGCAGTTTTAGAATATCGTCGTTGTAGAAGTCCTGGTTTTAATGTTTGGGCCTCTCTTTCAAAGTGTATATTATTAGAGCAGTTTTGTGTCTTGTCCTGATTTATTACCCATATGTGATAGAGGGCAGTAAGGGTTTGGGGGTGGAAGCTTGAAGCATATCATGTTTCCAGCAGTGGGTTTGCGAAAAAATTGGTTATTTTTTGATGCTTATGAACAAGCACATCCAAAAATGTGATGTTTGATTGGCTATAGGACATGGTGAATTTCAAATTCAATGTATTGTTGCTATTAATGTAGTTCAGGAAATCTCAGGCCCATCCCATAGCATGAAGATGTTGCCAATGTAGCAGTATAATGTGACATTGATGCTGAGTTGGGGGGGGAGAATTATCTGCACCGCAGGTAGAGATTGGCATATGAGGGGGCTCCTTGAGCTGGCAATTGTGTTGACTCCTCTGAGAGAGAACATGATGAATTGCTGGCAGTTCCTTGTTATGAGGAATTCAACTGTAGAGGGCCTCCACGTCAGTGGCCACCAAAAATGTTTGCTCAGTGACGTGGAGGTTCTCCAATATTTTTAGAAGGTGAATGACGCGGTATCCATTTTTTTTGTAAACCCACTGCTGGAAACCAGATATTATATGCTTTGAACTTCCTTCCCAAAACCTTACCGGTCTTTATCCCATATGGGCAATATATCGTGGCAAGACGCAACGGCTCGAATTGAAAAAGTGACCCAAACATTAAAAACTTGACTTTAACAACAAGGATATTCTAAAACTGCTTTAAAGAGAGCATACAAATGGGCAAAGAGCAAGTCGCGTACTACATTGCTCTTTGCGCAGCGGAAATCCAAAAAACAATGAGGTCACTAGAATTGTGACAAAATACTCTAGACAGCATGAACATATTTTCAGCAAGTACTGTCATCTCTTAACAATGGACACCACATTGGCTCCTTTTGTGTCGAGCACCCTGCCATCATAGGGCTCCATCTATAAGCGATCAGCTAGTACACAGCGAATTCAAAAAATAAACGGGCGATAGATGCAAAACAATAGAAACATTCCAATGTGGGAATTGTAACTACTGCCAACTTTTATGGACACACGGACAAACATAACTCCACCCAACGGCGCAATTCTGTAACCTAGACTCTATGTAAACTGTAAAACTCCCTTCATGGTATACATCCTGTCATGTGAGTTTGGCTGTTACGTCAGGAAGACTAAACTTTAAATGCGGAATAGCCCTTGGGTAGACACTGCCCTGATGCATGGTGAATCCATGCCCAGGGTAAAATTCCTAGCATTAGATTGTGTACACCCCTATCCGGGGTGGGGGGGGGGGGGGGCATTTTAATAAAATCTTGCTCCAGCGAGAACTAGAATGGAATTTCTAACTTCAGCCCCTTTCACACTTGTGCAACTTGTCCTGCGATTTGGAACTGCAAAGTCCCATGACAAGTTATACCATGATTTCCAATGAGTACCGTTCATATCTGTGTGACTTTAAGTCGCAGCGACTTCAAAGTAATGCCTGCACTACTTTGGTCTGACTTTAATCTTGAGGTCCGTGGACCTCATGTCGCATTAAACAGGCATATGCTTCAAGTCGCAACATAGTTGCGTGACTTTTAAGTGTGAAAGTGGCCTAAAAGCCAGCTCACCACCAAGCATCAATGCATTTCAAACCCTTCCTGCAAGGCTTTACCTCAAGGGATGTCAACTTAATTTGTAAAAACCTATGTCTACAATATTTTTTTTTTTTTGCCTTCACATTTAAGGGTATCATTTTATGCTTGTTACTTCTGGAAATTTTGTACGTAATGTTTGTTTTGTTCTGTTTCATATTTGTATTTTTATGTATCTGCCCAGTAATGTTAAATGCTGTGCTATTGTTGCAGTGCCTTTCTCTGTAAGTATTTCTTATGCATCTGGCAGGGTCGTTGATGTCTTCCGTGGATTCTGGGTGGTTTCCTCGGTCGTCATTGTTTTGGCTGGGGATGCACCGCCTCTCTTCCTCCGATCCAGTTTGAAACGCGAGTTATCGGTGATGTGGCGCATGCTGTCATCCCGCCCTATTGGGCGAGGTCGCCCCACGTGGGGACCCAAGATGGACGTCGCTCACCACCCCTGTGGATGGAACGAGCATCCTGGTGACTTAAGCCAGTTGCAATCCATCACCATCAGGGCGATTGGATTTCTGTCATTGTTAGGCTCAATTTGAAGCCTCATCAAAGCACCAAGCAAAAGCAGGTGTAAACAGGACTGTAAGCTAAAAAAAATATTTAGTGACAGGAGCTTTGACTGGGGTTCAGCGAGATTTAACAAAGCGTGCCTGGCTGCAGCTTCCTTTTCCTGCCTCCATAGCAGGTGGAATGCAGAAGGTGCGGCATGTCCGAACAGGGGGCGGGACATGCTTTTCACTACTTTTTTTTATATGTGTGTGTGTGTGTGTGTGTATATATATATATATATATATATATATATATATATATATATATATATATATATATATATATATATATATATATAAAGGATGGATTCGAAACCTGTTGAATTATACATTTCGTTGTTAAGGAGAGAGAGAGAGATATTCTACATTTAATTTTAATGATATTGATGTCAAAATAAAAATATCTTTTACTTCACATAATGAGTCTGCCTTCTATTCCACAAGGTTTCTTTGCGCTATATATGCACCCTAGTCTTGTTTCATTTCTATTGTGGATCTTGGCAGACCATTTCCATTACACCCCATTTCCATTACACCCCATCTCATCCCCCCCTCCTCTCGCTTCCAGCTATCTACCATAGAACAATTCAGCTCAATTTTCAGGTATTCGGTTGGGTGATCAGTTTTCAAAAATCTATTCCCCAGCCATTTCTCTCCCTGGAATACTTGGGCTAATGCTGGATCCATCCCAATCAATGGTTTTCTTTACAAAAATCAAGGTTCTGTCTTAAGACTTGCATTTGGGAGCCAAGGTCAAAATTACATTTGTTGGGAACATTTTTCATTGAAGTTCTGGGCCTTAATTGTAGTAACCTACAAGGCCTTTTTTTTTTTTTTGGAGGAGATTTCATTCTCTCAATTTTATTTTGAGGCCGCTCCAGCGCTAGTCGACCTGGAACAAACATGCACCGTCTCTTGATCAGGTTGGTAGCTGTTTCTGGGGCATTCGGACTCCAAGCCTCTTTCTCGGTTTTGGACGGCCACACTCTTCTGTGGGTGCAGCTTTTTGCTGCAAAGTTCTTGCAGCAGCACTCTAAAGTTGGGGCTGTTGAACCTTGTTGATGGCGTGTTGGCACATTTTCTTCTTGCCTAGTTGTTGTCCATCATCTTCTTCTTCTTTTTTTTTTTTTTTTGGATACCTCAGGGTTTGATTACTCCGCCTGTGTCCTGTACTGTTCAACTAAGGAAAGCATTTTTTACTTGTAAATGTTGTGTCTGGTATTACGGTACAGGACACCTTTCCTTTTATTGCTTGTTACAAAATTAAGGACCTACCGAGTGGGGTAGGGTTATAGGGGGAATGCAAAGGGGGTGTATTCTCAAAAACCTGCTAGTGTCTGTAAATGTACCAGCCTGTAACCCAAGGTTTATGAGTTGTTTGAGCCTGTTATAGGATATGTTTGGAGACATTTGTGTTCTATATCTGTCTGCTCATTCCTGTTTCCACAACATAGACTAATAATTACATTTAAATTTTAAGTACACTCATTCATATTTGCAACACCCATGTCCAAATTGTCCATTCTTGCTCACTGGCCCTGGTGAGGCTGCTCACATAAAGCAAGGCTCCTCTTTGGTGGGTGTTTTTTAGATTGTGATGTAAATCAAAACTTAAACCCAAAAGGATCGCCAGGCCAAATGGTGAAATAATGGTGATTAATTTATTAATCACCCAAATACTTTGGTAGGTAAACCTCCCATACATGTATTTCTTGTGCATTTGGTGGTTTTTCTGCAGTTCAGCTTTTAATATCTTCCATGAAACATTTGATATGCACAAAGGGACAGCAGTCATTAGCATTGTCTTGTTCCCAAATTGTATTCATGGCACACTTGGCTAATGTACTGTATATTTTATATAAATATAATTTCAGGATCTTTGTCTCTAGATATTTAACTTATTACGCTATTGTTATTCCTTGTATATTTCAGCAAATGCTCTAAGAGAAGACTTTAAGTTATACCACACTTTCAACACAGACATTGCAAACTTTCTTAAAGTTTCAGCAGGACAAATGGTTGTCATGCATCCTGACCGATTTCAATCAAAATATGAACCAAAAATGCACAGTCTTAAAATTAAGGTAAGGTTTTTTTACTGGTTATCTTTGAAATTATTATAAAATGTAGCCCTGTTACTGGACATGGCAACAGCTTTAAATTCAATTTGTGATGTGGTTGTCATGGGGATTCCCAGCTCTCTTACCACTTGCTATCAGCTCGTTGTATTCAAACAGACAGCTTACTTAACAGGTGGGAGGTTGCTTTTAAAAACATAAGCCCATGAAATTGGCCCTTTACCCTGTGATTTCTGTGACACCCCCCCAGAGCAATACAAAGTGTAAATAATGGCTGCAATATGCAGTTGGTTCTACCTTTCCTTTTGCACACGGGTCGACTGTAAAGCTGGGTATACGCGTTTAGTTTTTCTCCTTCTGCTGGCATACATACTAACCAAAAACTGATTCCTCCATTTACACAAATGTCCTTATCCAGAGCTTGTACCAGTGTCAGCGAGGACCGACCAGTGTCCTGATAACTGCCAGCTAGTACCCGTGTTATCTAGTAAAAATGTCAGCCAGGACCAATGTCCAGAGCGCCAGCTAGCTCCAGTATTGAAAGAAAGGGGGGTGAATGGCAAATGTATGCTTGTGCCACATCCAGTATATATGAGAAAAGAAAAAAAAGGGGTTCACTTCTAAGGCACTAATAGTATTCCAAAATATACAGGATATTGAGAGTAAAAAAAAATAGTTTTATTCACAATTGTACATATTTATCAAAAAAATGAAATATTGAATTAAAATATACAGTTCCATTGATTGTCACCATATAAGTAAATGTATATAGAACCTCCTTTCACCCGACGCGTTTCGGGATAACCTTCTTCAGGGGTGTGTAGAAAATGACAATTAGTTAATCTAAGCATAAGAATACATAAAGTTAACCGATCGCTAGCTATGCACATGGTGAATGCTGCACGGATGTGCATCCCAATCAAATGGCTTTCCCCACAACCCCCTTCTATAGCTGACTGGTTCCAGCGAATTCAAAAGATGATGGAGATGGAGGATCTAATCCATCAAGCCAATGATCATCTACAAGGCAATAACAACACGATATCATAAAGAAATCTTCAAAGCCAAGAAACATAATTTTTCTATGGCGATTAACAGCGCCCTAAACAGCCCCCGCGAACTCTTCAAGATGGTCACCCAGGCCATGAATCCAGGATGTCTTGAAGTCCCCAACTCAGACACCCAAGAGTTCTGTAATGAACTATCGGATTTCTTCATCAACAAAATTGAAAGAATCTGGGAAAGCATCATGCAAAACAATACCCCCCTCAACCCCACCGTCAATCAACCACAAAACACCCACAGAAACGCTCTACAATCAACAAAGTTCACTCTGGAACCGATCTCCATCGATACCACAAAAAATATCATTGGTGCTTTGCGGAACAGCACATCGCCCAATGATATCATCCCCACCAAACTGCTGAAGGAATGTGCCGACATCCTGGCACCACCCATCACACAGCTTATAAACCAGTCATTTAAGGAAGGCACAGTGCCATCCCTGTTGAAAGAGGGCACAATCCAGCCCATCTTGAAAAAACCTATCCTGGATCCCAAGGACCCAACTCACCGCCGTCCCATAACAGGCCTAAATGTTCTCTCCAAGATAATGGAGAAAGTAGTGGTACAACAGCTGCAACAGCATCTAGATACCCACAATCTACTGGATCCATTACAATCAGGCTTCCGTCCCGGACACGGGACAGAAACGGCCTTACTCAAAATATGGGACGATGCCCTCGAGGCCGCAGACGAAGGAGAATCTTGTCTCCTGGTTCTGCTGGACCTAAGCGCAGCCTTTGACACGGTAGACCACAAACTGTTACTGATGCGACTAGCCAAGGTAGCAGAAGTCGCAGAAGGTGATTTACCATGGTTTTCTTCCTTTCTTAAAACCGATCACAAACAGTTAAATTGGATTCTTTCACGTCGGAAAAGCGCTCGGTGTCATGTGGAGTCCCCCAAGGATCCCCCCTGTCACCGGTGCTTTTCAACATCTATCTTCGCCCTCTCTTTGATATTATCAGTAGCCAAGAACTACTCTATCACTCTTATGCAGACGATACGCAACTGTATTTTCGCATCAGCAACAAAAAGGATCATCCCAGTTTAGAGAAATGTCTCTCTTTGATAGAAAACTGGATGACTAAGAGTTATCTTAAACTCAACAGTTCAAAAACAGAACTCCTTATGTTTCACACCAGCCGAAAGAGTCAACTGGCAACAACCTGGACACCGCCGCCCATTCTGGGCCAAATCATCACCCCTAGCTCCAAAGTCAAAAGTCTCGGGGTCATCTTCGACACCTTCATGACAATGGACGCACAAATAGGGTCAGTAGTCAGCGGAGCGCACCATCTGTTGCGCCTACTACGCAGACTTATTCCATTTATCACCAAAGAAGACGTAGCAGTGGTGGTGGGAACAATCGTGAATTCCAGACTGGACTATGCTAACGCCCTGTACCTCGGACTCCCAAAGTACCAAATCTCCCGTTACATAGTTACATAGTTAGTCAGGTTGAAAAAAGACACAAGTCCATCCAGTTCAACCACAAAAAATAAAAAAACAAAATAAAAAACACAGTAAAATCCTATAAACCCAACTCCATACCCACAGTTGATCCAGAGGAAGGCAAAAAACCCCAGCAGAGCATGATCCAATTTGCTACAGCAGGGGAAAAAGTTCCTTCCTGATCCCCCCGAGAGGCAATCGGATTTACCCTGGATCAACTTTACCTACAAATCTTAGTACTCAGTTATATTCTGTACATTTAGGAAAGAATGCAGGCCTTTCTTAAAGCAATCTACTGAGCTGGCCAGAACCACCTCTGGAGGGAGTCTGTTCCACATTTTCACAGCTCTTACTGTGAAAAAACCTTTCCGTATTTGGAGGTGAAATCTCTTTTCCTCTAGACGTAAAGAGTGCCCCCTTGTCCTCAGTGTTGACCGTAAAGTGAATAACTCAACACCAAGTTCACTGTATGGACCTCTTATATATTTGTACATGTTGATCATATCCCCCCTTATTCTCCTCTTCTCAAGAGTGAATAAATTCAGTTCCTCTAATCTTTCCTCATAGCTGAGCTCCTCCATGCCTCTTATCAGTTTGGTTGCCCTTCTCTGCACTTTCTCCAGTTCTCCGATGTCTTTTTTGAGAACTGGTGCCCAAAACTGAACTGCATATTCCAGATGAGGTCTTACTAATGATTTGTACAGGGGCAAAATTATATCTCTGTCTCTGGAGTCCATACCTCTCTTAATACAAGAAAGGACTTTGCTCGCTTTGGAAACCGCAGCTTGGCATTGCATGCCATTATTGAACTTATGATCAACTAAAACCCCCAGATCCTTCTCCACTACAGATCCCCCTAGTATGTATGATGCATGCATATTCTAAGCCCCCAAGTGCATAACTTTACATTTATCTACATTAAACCTCATCTGCCACTTAGTCGCCCAAGTCGCCCGTCTGCAAGTCGTTCAGAATACGGCCGCCAGACTGGTGACTGGGGAAAAAAAATGGGAATCAATCTCACCTTCGTTGAGAACCCTTCACTGGCTGCCAGTAAAATACAGAATTGCATTTAAAGCACTCTGCCTGACACATAAGTGCATCCATGGGAAGGCTCTGCAATATCTTTGCAACAAGATAGAACCTCACTATTGGAATCGCGTTCTGCGATCCACCGACCAAAATCTGGTCAGGGTACCAAAAACCAAATACAAGTCCAAAGGAGAAAGAAGGTTTGCTTTTCAGGGTCCTAGACTATGGAACGCTTTACCAACCAGCATTCGGTTGGAGGAAAACCACCTGACTTTCAGAAGACCGATCAAAACTCTGCTCTTTGATGTCATGAGACACGAACAACTAGCGCCCACAAGCGATTCAGTTCACATGCGCCGCGCTTTATACGTTTTTCATTCATTCAATGACAATCCTGCACGATTCAATAAGACGTGGGCCTGTTGGATACACTTCGCCTCGACTGACGATTACACGACTGCTAGACCCTGATGACTCTGACCTGGAGACCCCACCTTCCAGTCCTCTGCCGAGCTGTGGCGGACTGCCTGTCCCCTCCATTCCCCCCCCCCCAATGTCTGCTCCCCTTACCCCCCCCCCCCCCAATGTCTGCTCCCCTCACCCCCCCCCCCCTTATTTTTTTTTTAACTTTTTTTTTTTTTGTTTTAAGTTCGTTTGTGTCCTTTCCTGCTCACGGGGAAGTTTTGGTGCTGAATGGTACTGACATTAGAGCTAGGAAGTGGCTAGTGCGACCTGCCTAGGCAACCATTATGCAAGCAGGTAGACCCCTGTTGCTAGTTATGCCCCACTGCCCCCGTAGGGCCCGGGTGCCTTTTGGGGGACATACTTCTTTCTCTCCCCCTGGTTATGCTATCCATTGCATCGGATCTACTGCGGCAACGGCGCACGAGGCTTATCTTCTCTTCCGGCCGCGACCCGCACTTGCAGGATTTAATGACAGCTTGTTGTTGCTTGTTAGGATGGTTACTGCCTGCGGATACTGTAATGCAGCTCTTAGATGCTTATATTTATACCTGCTGTGCTCCATGTACCGGCTGCGCCCGCATATACACGCACTATGGGTATGTTGGCACTACTAAGTTGGCCATTGGGCCGTTTGTCTTGATTGTAACTGCTGAAGAGTAATAAACATTTTTTGGGGGGGAAAAAAAAAATACATAAAGTTAATTACATGCATTTAGAACATTATTAAATTTATACAACAAAAAGTTTTCTTTATATGTGATGTATATACATGTACCATAATCATTCACTTGCGTATTATAAAGTGTAACGGAATGCCCCATGACACCCAGAGACTTTGGAAGGATGAGGGGTACTCCTGTGCCAGCGTCACTAATAACTCTTGGGTCTAGGTTCACCCTGTGCCCCTTTTGGGCATAGGGTGACGAAGAACCGACATCTCGGATGGGACATTAATAATTCATATATTGCAGGATATCTTGAGATATTGCAAGTTGTTAAAGTCGGATTCCAAATGAAGTGTTTTCATTCAATGGGGGGAAACATGCCTTTGAGGTGTTAATTGGGTCTGCTCCAATTATGTATGCTAATAACACTGTTTGTGTGAAGATGCTATTGATGATAGTTATGTGTTGTGAGTTAGCAGTCTAAAGGTCAGATATCTTCTTTCAGGGGTAGGTAATTGGCATGTCAATTATGTTTAGTAAAGGAATGTGTTTGTGTAAAAAGTCTATTGATGATACTATGTGATAGGAATAACAGGTGAGGGGAACTTGTCAACCTGTAGTAATTAACCCCTCTAAATGCGGAGACGGGACGTCTAGGGCAGTGGTTCTCAACCTGGGGGTCGGGACCCCCTTGGGGGTCAAATGACAATTTGCTAGGCGTCACCAAATCCTGGTCTGTTCCTGAAGCCCCGCAGCACTCACAGCCTTTTCGCAGATGCCCAGCAGGGCAGTTCCTGGAGCCTGTGGCCGCCCATTCAGTTCACTACATGGCTGTGGGGCAGGCAGAGACTAGAGGTCAGCTGACTGGTGAGAGATGTGAAGTATGAGGGGCTGGAGGAGACCCTATCTTCTGATTTTAGCATAGGGGTCACTGCTGCGAGACACTACAGAGCTGGAGACAATGTGGGTAACACTACCTGTGATTAGAGTTGCCATTTAAAGTCCCTACTACAGTTCTCAGGTCAGCAGGTGATCTTGATCAAGAGCACCCAAGTTGGTTGATCAGAACTCCCCGCCAGCACTGCCACTCATCCCAACTCCCCCCAACGAGTAAGAGAAGGCAAAAATAGAGAATACATGGAAGGGAGAGGGAGAGAAAAAATAAGAGAAAGAAAAGGAAAGACAGTTACAGAGAAGGGCTGGGGGGGGGGGGTAAAAAATAAATTAAGATAGAGAGATAAAAGGGAAAGAAAGGAGAACAAAAAAAGAGTGGAACATCCTAAAATTTACCAGAAGGGGTTTTAACCAGTTCCCGACCACCGCATGTACATATACGTCCACAATATGGCACGTACAGGCACATGGGCGTATAGGTACGTCCCCGCCTTACCTCGGTTCGGGGGTCCGATCGGGACCCCCTCCGGTACATGCGGCGGCCGGGAACGGTGTACGGGAGGTCCGGGAGGAGGGGGCGGCTATTGGTTTCCAGCCGTCCCCTCTCGATCTCCCTCGGCGAATGAGATTGCAGCAGAGCCCTCCCTGCCTGTGTAACTGTAAACACAGGCAGGGAGGAAGTGACGTTTTCTCCCCTCTGGCGGTCTTTTCGTCTGATTCCAGAGGAGAGAAGACGTCAGTACTGTGAGTTGCACCAACAGCACACTGACACAGCACACATAGGCACATAACCCCCCCCGATCACCCCCCCAGCACCCCCAGATCACCCCCTGTCACAGTGTCACTGATTGCAGTGATCATTTATTTTCTGATCACTGCTTTTAGTGTCAGTGTGACAGAAAAAAGTGTCAGGGCAGTTAGGTTTAGGCCCCTTTAGGTCCAGGGTAGCCCCCTACCCCCCCCCCAATAAAGGTTTAACCCCTGATTGCCCCTAAAGTTAACCCTTTCACCCCTATTGCCAGTGTCACTAAGCGATCGGTTTCTGATCGCTGTATTAGTGTCACTGTTGCCGCTAGGCAGTTAGTTTTTTTTGAGGTTCGCCGCCAGGTTTATATAGCGTTAGGTACCCCCATAAATAAAGGTTTTAACCCCTGATTGCCCCTAGAGTTAACCCTTTCACCCCTATTGCCAGTGTCACTAAGCGATCGGTTTCTGATCGCTGTATTAGTGTCACTGTTGCCGCTAGGCAGTTAGTTTTTTTTGAGGTTCGCCGCCAGGTTTATATAGCGTTAGGTACCCCCATAAATAAAGGTTTTAACCCCTGATTGCCCCTAGAGTTAACCCTTTCACCCCTATTGCCAGTGTCACTAAGCGATCGGTTTCTGATCGCTGTATTAGTGTCACTGTTGCCGCTAGGCAGTTAGTTTTTTTTGAGGTTCGCCGCCAGGTTTATATAGCGTTAGGTACCCCCATAAATAAAGGGTTTAACCCCTGATTGCCCCTAGAGTTAACCCTTTCACCACTGATCACTGTATAAGTGTCACTGGTGACGTGGTTAGCCAGTTAGTTATTTAGTTATTTTAGGTTCGCCACCAGGTTTTTAGAAAGCGTTAGGTACCCCCATATATTACCGAATAAAGGTTTTAACCCCCTGATTGCCCCCTAGTTAACCCTTTCACCAGTGATCACCGTATAAGTGTTACGGTTGACGCTGGTTGGTTAGTTTGCTGTTTATAGCATCAGAGCACCCGCCGTATATAACCCAATAGGTTTAACCCCCTGATCACCCGGCGGGTGATATAAATTTAATTTTAGCGCCAGTCAGGGTCTGCGTCACCCCAGGCAGCGTTAGGTTAGAGCCAGTACCGCTTACACCCACTCGCTAAGCATACACCCCCCTTAGTGGTATAGGATCTGAACGGATCGATACCTGATCTGATCAGATCTATACTAGCGTACCCAGCAGTTTAGGGTACCCAAAAACGCATTGTTAGCGGAATCAGCCCAGATACCCGCTAGCACCTGCGTTTTCCCCCCTCTGCCCAGCCCAACCCACCCAAGTGCAGTATCGATCGATCACTGTCACTTACAAAACACAAGACACATAACTGCAGCGTTCGCAGAGACAGGCCTGATCCCTGCGATCGCTTACAGTTTTTTTTGAAGCGTTTTCTACATTTGCTTTTCTATAGTCAGGTGCTTTTTTTACCTGTGAATCCTTACCATTGTACCACTAAATTTAGAGTCCAAAATGGCAAACCGAAGGTACAATGATAAGCAGGCCTTGGAGTTCATGTGCATGTCAGATAGTGAAGAGGAGGAGGTCACGCATCTGACAGATTCTGGCTCAGAATATGAACCCATTTACGACAGCGGCTCCATGTCAGATAGCTCGCACGACGAAGTTGAGGTCCCTGCTAAGGCCAGGCGTACCCGATCCCATTCTGATGTTGTTGAGCAGCAAGAACCGCAGGACCCTCGTATGGAGCAGAGATCCAGTACTAGCGCCGCTATTCCTTCTGGTGAATTGGCAAGCACCAGCGGCCTAGTACACCCTGGTCGTTTATCCAGCACTGCAGTAACACTTGGTGACGTGGCGAGTCCCATAAGTGCAGTTGAAGCTGGCGATGTGGCAAGCACAAGTAGTGTCCCGCTGCCACCAAGAAAAAGACAGAGACAGGCCCGTCGTGCCCATAGTGCCCTTCCTGTAGAATTTGCCTATCCTGATTGGGTCCCCACCACTTCTACAGCACCTGTACTTCCCCCATTCACTGGCCAACCCGGTATTCAGGTGGATACAGCGAACTTTATGTCACTTGATTTTTATTCGCTGTATTTCACGGAAGATCTCTATAGATCTATTGTGGACCAGACTAATTTATATGCTGGTACTTACATCGCCGCTAACCCCCAGTCTCGCCTTGCCAAAGAATGGAAACCTCTCGAGGTTTCCGAATTTAAGACCTTTCTGGGCCTTACCCTCAACATGGGCATACACAAATTTCCGTCATTGCGGATGTATTGGTCCACACATCCCATTGACCATATGTACATTTTCTCTGCTCACATGGCCAGGAGACGATACGAGGCGATCCTGCGGTTCCTGCATTTCAGTGACAATGCACTTTGTCGTCCACGTGGAGACCCTGAATTTGACCGGCTCTACAAAATTCGGCCCCTCGTAAACCATTTCAACGAACGTTTTGCAGCCTTGTTTAATCCCCAGCAGGTTGTATGCGTTGATGAGTCCCTGATTAAATTTGCTGGCCGCTTGTCTTTCAAACAGTTCCTTCCCAGCAAGCGTGCCAGATACGGGGTCAAGCTCTATAAGCTCTGTGACAGGGCCACAGGCTACACATGGAGCTTTAGGGTTTACGAGGGAAAAGATAGTCAGGTAGAGCCGGAAGGATGCCCAGATTACATGGGGAGCGCTGGCAAGATTGTTTGGGACTTGGTGTCACCCTTATTCGGAAAGGGGTACCATTTGTATGTGGACAATTTTTACAGCAGCGTGCCACTTTTTAGCCACTTATTTGATCAACAGATTGGAGCATGTGGCACCGTGCGACCTAATCGCCGGGGCTTCCCCCAGCGGCTTGTAGATGCCCGTGTTAGGCCGGGGGCGAGAGCCTGCTGCAGATGTAAAAATTTGCTCGCTGTGAAGTGGCGGGACAATAGGAATGTTTTCGTTCTTACCACCCTTCACGCAGACACGACAGTCCAAATTCGTACGGCGACTGGTGTTGTGGAGAAACCCCTCTGTGTCCACGAATATAACCTTAATATGGGAGGGGTGGACCTCAACGACCAGTTGATGGCGCCGTATCATATTGCCCGTAAGACGAGACGCTGGTACAAAAAAGTGTCTCTACATTTATTTCAATTGGCTCTACTGAATGCTCATGTCGTATACAGAGCTTCAGGACGGAATGAATCCTTCCTTCAATTCCAGAGGGATATCATCACAGAACTCCTGTATCCAGGCGGTATTGTACCTCACCATCTCCTACCAAATGCAGTAAGCCGACTGCATGAGAGGCATTTTTCTTATGTCCTCCCGAGTACCCCTACCCAACGAGCCCCCCAAAGAAAATGTCGTGTCTGTACCAAGCGCGGATTTAGGCGTGACACCCGTTATTTTTGTCCCAAATGTCCTGGCAATCCTGGTCTTTGTATTGGTGAATGTTTTGAACGCTTCCACACACACGTTAATTATTAGTGTAGGGTGAAACATTTCACAGGCTAGGCACACTCACACAGGGTCTCCCAAGATGCCATCGCATTTTGAGAGACCCAAACCTGGAACCGAAAAGTTGAAGTTACAGTTCACAGTTACAAAAAAAAGTGTTAAAAAAAAAAAAGTAAAAAATAAAAACACACAAAAAAATATAAAATAAAAAAACCAAAAATAGTTGTCGTTTTATTGTTCTCTCCCTCTCTATTCTCTCTCTATTGTTCTGCTCTTTTTTACTGTATTCTATTCTGCAAAGTTTTATTGTTGTTATGTTTTTTCATGCTTGCTTTTCAGGTATGTAATTTATTTTACTGTTTTCAGGTACGCCATTCAGCTGTTGCGCGGACTTATTTATCTTGACAGCAACAGCGTTTGCTCCCACGATATATAAAGCCGCGACTCCAGTGCTGTAGGAGGTGATTTCACCACCACAGTTAAAAAAAAGAGCATATATGCCGAAGCATGCGGGCAGCAGGGGCGGAGGAGCGATTTTGCTCCTAATGCCGCGTACATACGGTTGACATTCCTACGGAGGCTTTCCCGTGGAAAAGTCTGACCATGTGTACACGGCATAGAAAAGTCCGACCGTGTGTACGCGGCATAGAAAAGTCCGACCGTACGCGGCATAACTTTTTTGCGGGAGGATGCCCCCATGCTTTGGCATATATATATATTTTAGGCACAGGTTGCGTTAAAAAATGTTTTATTTTTTACTATGTTTTTTTATAGGTATTTGCTTTGCAGGTATGGTATGATCTTACTGTTATACTGGAATGTTACTTTGTTTTAATGTTAACCATCATTTGCTTAGCAGGTACGCCATTCAGTTGCAGTGCGGATTTATTTAGCGTGACAGCAACAGCGTTTGCTCCCACGATATATAAAGCCGCGACTCCAATGCTGTAGGAGGTGATTTCACCACTACAGTTCAAAAAAGAGCATATATGCCGGAGCATGGGGGCATTAGGGGCGGAGGAGCGATTTTGCTCCTAATGCCGCGTACATAGGGTTGACATTCCTACGGAGGCTTTCCTGTGGAAAAGTCTGACCATGTGTACACGGCATAGAAAAGTCCGACCGTGTGTACGCGGCATAGAAAAGTCCGACCGTACGCGGCATAACTTTTTTGCGGGAGGATGCCCCCATGCTTCGGCATATATAAATGGTGCATGTATGCCCATCATTAGAAGTGGGTGGATGAAGGGAGGTATTCTAATGGTGGGCATACCCACCGATCAATCTTTTTTTTGTTCAGCCAACAGACTGCATGAAAAAAAAAAAGATTACAATACATGTCCAACAAGAACCATCAACGTACTGGTATGTTGCAGGACTTTGAATGGTTATACCAGAATGATGCCTGCGGGTTTAGGCATCATCTTGGTATCATTCTTTTCAGCCAGCGGTCGGCTTTCATGTAAAAGCAGTCCTAGCGGCTAATTAGCCTCTAGACTGCTTTTACATTCAGTGGGAGGGAATGTCCCCCCCCCCCCAGATATAAACGGCGCCATTGAGAATATGGGAAAGCATTTTATCACACCGATCTTGGTGTGGTCAGATGCTTTGAGGGCAGAGGAAAGATCTAGGGTCTAATAGACCCCATTTAAAAAAAAAAAAAGAGTACCTGTCACTAACTATTGCTATCATAAGGGATATTTACATTCCCTGAGATAACAATAAAAATGGTAAAAAAATAAATAAATGGAAGGAACAGTTAACAAATAAAATAAAAAAAGCGAAATAAATATATAAAAAAATAAAAAAATAAAAAAAAGCATCCCTGTCCCCCCCTGCTCTTGCGCAAAGACGAACGCAAGCGTCGGTCTGGAGTCATATGTAAACAGCAATTGCACCATGCATGTGAGGTATCACCGCGAAGGGCAGATCGAGGGCAGTCATTTTAGCAGTAGACCTACTCTGTAAATCTAATGTGGTAACCTGTAAAGGCTTTTAAAGGCTTTTAAAAATGTATGTAGTTTGTCGCCACTGCGCGTTTGTGCGCAATTTTAAAGTATGTCGTGTTTGGTATCCATGTACTCGGCCTAAGATCATAATTTTTATTTCATCAATAATTTGGGCAATATAGTGTGTTTTAGTGCTTTAAAATAAAAAAAAGTGTATTTTTTCCCCAAAAAATGCGTTTGAAAAAACGCTGCGCAAATACTGTGTGGAAATTTTTTTTGCAACACCTACCATTTTAATCTGTAGGGCCTTTGCTTTAAAAAAATATATAATGTTTGGGGGTTCAACTTTACTTTCTTGCAAAAAAATATGTTTTTATGTAAACAAACAGTGTCAGAAAGGGCTTTTTCTTCAAGTGGTTAGAAGAGTGGGTGATGTGTGACATAAGCTTCTAATTGTTGTGCATAAAATGCCAGGACAATTGAAAACCCCCCCAAATGACCCCATTTTGGAAAGTAGACACCCCAAGCTATTTGCTGAGAGGCATCTTAAGTCCATGGAATATTTTAGATTTTGACCCAAGTTGCGGGAAATATAAATATATATATATATATTTTTTTTTGCGCAAAGTTGTCACTAAATGATATATTGCTCAAACATGCCATGGGCATATGTGGAATTACACCCCAAAATGCATTCTGCTGCTTCTCCTGAGTACGGGGATACCACATGTGTGAGACTTTTTGGGAGCCTAGCCGCGTACGGGACCCCAAAAACCAATCACCGCCTTCAGGCTTTCTAAGGGTGTAAATTTTTGATTTCACTCCTCACTACCTATCACAGTTTCGAAGGCCATAAAATGCCAAAATAGCACAAAAAAAACCCAAATGACCCCATTTTGGAAAGAAGACACCCCAAGGAAACTGCTGAGAGGCATGTTGAGTCCATTGATTTTTTTTTTTTTTGTCCAAAGTGATTGAATAATGAGAAAAAAAAAAAGAAAAATGTGTCACTAAATGATATATTGCTCACACATGCCATGGTTATATGTGGAGTTGCACCCTAAAATACATTCTGCTGCTTCTCCTGAGTACGGGGATACCACATGTTTGGGACTTTTTGGGAGCCTAGCCGCGTACGGGCCCCCGAAAACCAAGCACCGCCTTCAGCATTTCTAAGGGCGCAAATTTTTGATTTCACTCCTCACTACCTATCACAGTTTCGAAGGCCATAAAATGCCAAAATAGCACAAAAAAACCCCAAATGACCCCATTTTGGAAAGTAGACATGTTGCATGTAGCATGTTGAGTCCATGGAATATTTAATTTTTTTGCCCCAAGTGATTGAATCATGACCAAAAAAAATTAAAATAAAAAAATGTACAAAACATTGTCACTAAATGATATATTTCTCACACATGCCATGGTTATATGTGGAATTGCACCCCAAAATACATTCTGCTACTTCTCCTGAGTACGGGGATACCACATGTGTGGGACTTTTTGGGAGCCTAGCCGCGTATGAGACCCCGAAAACCAAGCACCGCCTTCAAGATTTCTAAGGACATAAATTTTTGATTTCACTCGCACAAATCTTGAAGGCAGTGCTTGGTTTTCGGGGCCCCGTACGCGGCTAGGCTCCCAAAAAGTCCCACACATGTGGTATCCCCGTACTCAGGAGAAGCAGCAGAATGTATTTTGGGGTGCAATTCCACATATAACCGTGGCATGTGTGAGAAATATATCATTTAGTGACAACGTTTTGTATTTTTTTTTTTTGGTCATTATTCAGTGACTTGGGGCAAAAAAATTAAATATTCCATGGACTCAACATGCCTCTCAGCAAATAGCTTGGGGTGTCTACTTTCCAAAATGGGGTCATTTGGGGGGGTTTTGTGCTGTTTTGGCATTTTATTGCCTTCGAAACTGTGATAGGTAGTGAGGAGTGAAATCAAAAATTTATGCCCTTAGAAATCCTGAAGGCGGTGATTGGTTTTCGGGGTCCCGTACGCGGCTAGGCTCCCAAAAAGTCCCACACATGTGGTATCCCCGTACTCAGGAGAAGCAGCAGAATGTATTTTGGGGTGCAATTCCACATATAACCGTGGCATGTGTGAGAAATATATCATTTAGTGACAACGTTTTGTATTTTTTTTTTTTGGTCATTATTCAGTGACTTGGGGCAAAAAAATTAAATATTCCATGGACTCAACATGCCTCTCAGCAAATAGCTTGGGGTGTCTACTTTCCAAAATGGGGTCATTTGGGGGGGTTTTGTGCTGTTTTGGCATTTTATTGCCTTCGAAACTGTGATAGGTAGTGAGGAGTGAAATCAAAAATTTATGCCCTTAGAAATCCTGAAGGCGGTGATTGGTTTTCGGGGTCCCGTACGCGGCTAGGCTCCCAAAAAGTCCCACACATGTGGTATCCCCGTACTCAGGAGAAGCAGCAGAATGTATTTTGGGGTGCAATTCCACATATGCCCATGGCATATGTGAGAAATATATCATTTAGTGACAACGTTTTGTAAAAAATTTTTTTTTTTTTTTTTTGGTCATTATTCAATCACTTGGGGCCATAAAATTAAATATTCCATGGACTCAACATGCCTCTCAGCAAATAGCTTGGGGTGTCTTCTTTCCAAAATGGGGTCATTTGGGGGGGTTGTGTGACATCTTGGCATTTTATGGCCTTCAAAACTGTGATAGGTAGTGATAGGTAGTGAGGAGTGTGAAATCAAAAATGTATGCCCTTAGAAATCTTGAAGGCGGTGCTTTGTTTTCGGGGCCCCGTATGCGGCTAGGCTCACAAAAAGTCCCACATATGTGGTATCCCCGTACTCGGGAGAAGCAGCAGAATGTATTTTGGGGTGCAATTCCACATATAACTATGGCATGTGTGAGCAATATATCATTTAGTGACAACTTTGTGCAAAAAAAAATCAGTTTGTCATATTCCCGCAACTTGTGTCAAAATATAAAATATTCCATGGACTCGACATGCCTCTCAGCAAATAGCTTAGGGTGTCTACTTTCCAAAATGGGGTCATTTGGTTTTTTTTTTTTGCTATTTTGGCATTTTATGGCCTTCGAAACCTTGATAGGTAGTGAGGAGTGAAATCAAAAATTTGTGCCCTTAGAAATGCTGAAGGCGGTGCTTGGGTTTTGGGGCCCCGTATGCGGCTAGGCTCCCAAAAAGTCCCACACATGTGGTATCCCCGTACTCAGGAGAAGCAGCAGAATGTATTTTGGGGTGCAATTCCACATATAACCATGGCATGTGTGAGAAATATATCATTTAGTGACAACTTTTTGTAAACATTTTTTTTTTTTTTTTTTTTTCGTCATTATTCAATCACTTGGGACAAAAAAATTAAATATTCAATGGACTCAACATGCCTCTCAGCAGTTTCCTTGGGGTGTCTACTTTCCAAAATGGGGTCATTTGGGGGGGTTTTGTACTGCCCTGCCATTTTAGCACCTCAAGAAATGAGATAGGCAGTCATAAAATAAAAGCTGTGTAAATTCCAGAAAATGTACCCTAGTTTGTAGACGCTATAACTTTTGCGAAAACCAATAAATATACGCTTATTGCGATTTTTTTTTACTAAAGACATGTGGCTGAATACATTTTGGCCTAAATGTTTGACTAAAATTTAGTTTATTCGATTTTTTTTACTTTTTGTTATAAGAAAAATCATTTTTTTTCAAAATTTACGGTCTTTTTGCGTTTATATCGCAAAAAATAAAAATCGCAGAGGCGATCAAATACCATCAAAATAAAGCTCTATTTGTGGGAAGAAAAGGACGCAAGTTTCGTTTCGGTACAACATTGCATGACCGCGCAATTACCAGTTAAAGCAGCGCATTGCCAAATTGTAAAAACACCTCTGGTCTTTAGACAGCGTATTGGTCCGGAGCTTAAGTGGTTAATATGGTACGAGTGGAAGGGACTCAGGGAGCTCTAAATGTCCGAGGGTTAGGGGCGCAAATTACTTGTCTTGCCATGGGTGCTGACAACACACGCTAAGAAAATTGTACCGTTAGGGGTCCCAACAGGTTGGGAAATTTTATCAAGGGGTCACAGCACTAGTGGGGTTGAGAACCACTGGTCTAGGGGATGACTAATTAATCAACTCAACTGAATGTCATTGTCTAAGAGTGTGTATTAAAGTGCCGTGTGGGTGGAGTTGATTCATTGTTCACTTGGGTTCTAAAACTGTATATAAGAGAGCTAACCATTAAAGAGCGTTGATACATTTTGACTCAGAGAACGGAGCTTGTCTCCTTTATTCTGGGGAAATCCATATGGATTCTGGAGTGTCAGATACGCTGTCGTGGTTGATGGAATGGGAATATCATAAACGGTGGTGACCGTTCCATAAAGGATGATGAATATTTAATTGGATACGTTTTTTTAAAAGAATTGAAAATATAAACGGCACGCTGGGTTCAATCAATGGAGGTTGCCAGCCAAACAAGAAATGGGTATCAGGATATACAATTAATGCAAGTTTGAGACGAACATTTATAAGGAACAGATGTTCATCCCGTTTGGGAGAAATTATTCCAAAGATCGAGAAGCCGGTGGATCAGCCAGAAGAGATATACTGGGACTGGGATGGAGGTCCCTAAAAATATATAAGATAATAGATTGTACCCAAATAGGGCTAAATGGTATATATTATATAGAAAGAAATAATTTGCTACAATAACAGTTTATATGTTAATAAAGTATAATGAAGGGTTATATGTACCTGATTTATATGAGATCCGCAACAAACCTAATAATGTCCACTGTCAAACAGTACACTGTATTACTACAGGGATTGAAAAAGATATGACCTTACTATAGGGATTAATCTAGCCTTACTTTTAACCTCTAATTTTTTAAAGTATTTGTAGAGCTATTTAAATTAATATAAAAAAAAAAAAAAAAAAGGAAGAGGGAGGGACTAGATCAAATATATACACTATCATCATTGGATTGAATTATGTTAACTAGTAGCCGACCGCGCACCGTCATTATACGGCGGCAGGTCGGCTCTCCTGGGTGAGAGCCCGTAGCTATACGTCCTATCGTATAGCCGCCACTAGGGGGCGCGTGCGCGCCGCCGGAGGCGCGCGCGCTCCCCGCTCGCCCCCGACTCCCGTGCGTGTGCCCGGCGGGCGCGATCGCCGCCGGGCACACGCGATCGCTCGGTACAGAGCGGGGAACGGGAGCTGTGTGTGTAAACACACAGCTCTCGTTCCTGTCAGCAGGGGAAATGCTGATTTTCTGTTCATACAATGTATGAACAGAAAATCAGTGTTTCCCCTAGTGAGGCCACCCCCCCCCCCCCCCCCACAGTAAGAACACACCCAGGCATACTTAACCCCTTCCCCGCCCCCTAGTGTTAACCCCTTCACTGCCAGTGGCATTTTTATAGTAATCTAATGCATTTTTATAGCACTGATCGCTATAAAAATGCCAATGGTCCCAAAAATGTGTCAAAAATGTCCGAAGTGTCCGCCATAATGTCGCAATACCGAAAAAAAAATCGCTGATCGCCGCCATTACTAGTAAAAAAAATATTAATAAAAATGACATAAAAATACCCCCTATTTTGTAAACGCTATAACTTTTGCGCAAACCAATCAATAAACGCTTATTGCAATTTTTTTTACGAAAAATATGTAGAAGAATACGTATCGGCCTAAACTGAGGAAAAAAAATGTTTTTTTATATATTTTTGGGGGATATTTATTACAGCAAAAAGTAAAAAATATTAATTTTTTTCAAAATTGTCGCTCTATTTTTGTTTATAGCGCAAAAAATAAAAAACGCAGAGGTGATCAAATACCACCAAAAGAAAGCTCTATTTGTGGGAAAAAAAGGACGCCAATTTTGTTTGGGAGCCACGTCGCACGACCGCGCAATTGTCTGTTAAAGCGACGCAGTCCCGAATCGCAAAAAGTACTCTGGTCTTTAGGCAGCAATATGTTCCGGGGGGGTAAGTGGTTAAGGAGCAAAAAAAATGTAAAATAAGAATGATATTTTCTGTTTTAGTATTTGTTCATATTGAGCATGAGTCTTCAAACTACGGCCCTCCAGTTGTTCAGGAACTACAATTCCCATCATGCCTAGTCATGTCTGTGAATGTCAGAGTTTTACAGTGCCTCATGGGACGTGTAGTTCCACAACAGCTGGAGGGCCGTCGTTTGAGGATCCCTGATATAGAGGATAACAAACAAATACGTTTAACTATATCCAAACTAGGAAGTATCTGAGCATAGAGGTGATGGTTTAGTAAACGTAAGCTATATCTATAGAAATCCACTAAAGGATAATGTTGCATAATATCATTAAAGCAGGTAATATAGACATGGACTTAACAGGATCAACCTCACAGCTTGACAACCCAGCAAAAAGTGCTGGTGTGAAGGTGTGAGTGCTCTGTATTTATAGGAAGACCCTCCTATCAGTTAACTGCAAACAGCTGACTGCAAGAAACAAAGGTAGTAGGGAGCTCCTAATTAGTCCCCTGAATCAGGTGGATGCCAGCATAGGGGTAATGGTTTAGTAAACCTGTAGCAACCACATCTATAGAGGCCCACTAGAGGGTAGTGTTGCATAAAATCATTAAAGCAGATAATATAGACATGGAACTTACACCACAGCAAACAATGCTGCTATGGAGGTGTGGGTGCTCTGTATTTATATCAAGTCTCTCCCATCAACTATCGCAGTAAACTGCAGACAGCTGACTGCAAGAAACAAAGATGGTAGAGAAATCCTAATCCCCTGGATCTAGTGAATATTAATATAATTGGTATTTTCTGTTATTTATTATTTGTTCGTATAAATGACCAATACGTTTGAATAGCTGAACAATGTGGATAAGGATCTCGCGCCAAAAAAATAATAAATATATATATATATATATATATATATATATGTGTGTGTGTGTGTGTGTGTGTGTGTGTGTATGTGTATATGTATATATGTGTGTGTGTGTGTGTATATGTATGTATGTATATGTGTGTATAATATATATATATATATAATGTGCTGCTCCCTAAAAAATTCAAATATTGAATGCAAAGGTGTAAAACAAAAAACAGGGGGCGCTCGTGAAACAATACTAGTGATAATAAATACAATGAATTAAATAAACACAAAATCCAAAATTAATAGATCAAACCAATATCAATGAAGTATCACATATGTGCAATATCCATACACTACAGATGCTAAATGGAAAAAGTGCAATTGTGCAATAATCCCATACATATACTGAGTTATGAAGGAAAACTGTGAAAAAAAGGAAGCAAAGTGTCCATAGAACTGAATGAAGAGTGTTCATATATTCCTTGCAATCTGCATTGTGCATACAATAAAGACAAGCAGGTTTCCACCTTCACCGATGCAAGACACCCAATAGTGCATATAAGGATGGCCCCTTACCGCAACATGTTGACCTTTCTCGTTTAGAAAAGAGGTAAAAAAAAGCTTGTCACCATAGACAAAGTGTAACACCTGGAGTTTCCTTTGGATCAGCTGGTTAAAGCGTCATAGGGCATAATGAAAAAGAGAGATACCACCATGGCATAATAACGTTTTATTTAAAAGACAATATAAAAACACAGTGCCGAGTGGCCTCTTACTTGGATGGTGCCCTCGTCCCGGCACTGAGGCTATAGGCTTGTAGGTCAAATAGATCGATCGAGTAGATGCGTCCGTGCTGGGGAGACTTACAGCGTGCGCTCCACCTCACTGCTGAGAAACCAGCTGGACCGGAAGGTGCTGTGCGTGTTCACTTACCGCCTCGACGTACGTTTCAATTTGTCGTCATCAGGAAGATGACGACAAATTCATTATGCCCTATGACGCTTTAACCAGCTGATCCAAAGGAAACTCCAGGTGTTACATTTTGTCTATGGTGACAACAAGCTTTTTTTTACCTCTTTTTTTAAACGAGAAAGGTCAACATGTTGCGGTAAGGGGCCATCCTTATATGCACTATTGGGTGTCTTGCATCGGTGAAGGTGGAAACCTGCTTGTCTTTATTGTATGCACAATGCAGATTGCAAGGAATATATGAACACTCTTCATTCAGTTCTATGGACACTTTGCTTCCTTTTTTTCACAGTTTTCCTTCATAACTCAGTATATGTATGGGATTATTGCACAATTGCACTTTTTCTATTTAGCATCTGTATTGTATGGATATTGCACATTGCACATATGTGATACTTCATTGATATTGGTTTGATCAATTAATTTTGGATTTTGTGTTTATTTAATTCATTGTATTTATTATCACTAGTATTGTTTCACGAGCGCCCCCTGTTTTTTGTTTTCCAATAAGTTTGAATAGCTAATTCCAAACTAGGGAGTACCCAATAATAAAGGTGATGGTTTAGTAAAAATCCCTATCTGTAAAGATCCCCTAGAGGGTAGTGTTGCATAATATCATTGAGGCAGGTAATATGGACGTGAAACTTATTTAATGACCTCACACCATAACAATCCAACAAGGAATGCTGATGTAGAGGTATAGGTATTCTGTATTTATATCAAGTCCCTCGCATCAGCAATCGCAGACAGCTGACCGCGAGAAACAAAGATAGTAGGGAACTCCTAGTTAGTCCCCTGGATGTGGTGTGCACGGCAAAGCCCCCACCGCGCATGCACAAGGTCATTGCGTCGGGGCGGCGTCACGCACACCACATCCACCGACACAATAAGCCTCATTTGCAGGCTAGGCATATCCGCTAGGAGTGGCAAAATAGAGTGTGGGCGGGGATGGAAGATCAACCCACAGAGTCTCTAGCGCCGCCCAGGTTCGAAGAACCGGCGGCTTTGTGTGCCAGGCAATCCCTTCGATCGGCCCCGCAAATAATCTCAGAAAGCCTGCATAAAGCAAAGGCAAGATAAGCTAAAAGTAAAATAAATAGTAATACCCAAATATTACATAACAGTTTAATCAATAATAAGAATGTTCAATATAAAGTTGACTGGCATACCCCATAGAAGTTAAATATGACCCAACTAGAAGATGGCAAAATTACATAAGCAGATACATTCATCATTAATTGTAAATTATATAAGATTTAGTGGTATTAAAAGGCAAACCAGCAGATATTAATATTACACTTGTGTTAGTGGCTCATTATTCTATGCCACCTGAGGAGAAGCCCTCCAGAAAGTGTTTAACGCAAATAGCCTCATTTAAGCCTGGAGGCAATGTAGCATTTAACTGGAAAATCCATCTCAGTTCCATCTGGAGGAGGGTCTTATTCCAGTCACCCCCCCCCCTGGGGTTGGGGTGTATCCTATCCAGAATAAAAAATTTGACAATGGGGAAGACTCCACCATGTACCAAGGTAACATGGCGTCCCAGGGGGAGGTCTGGATCACACAACCGCATGCTGTGGATGTGTCTATAGACCCTTGTGACGGTATCGGTATGATATCCCTGTCAAAGATTCCCTTCTTCCATAAGAACATCACCCCAATATTCCACTAGGAGGGATATTCCTGAGATCGCCCATTAAGCCACACATTAGTCCAGGCTTACTGCTAGAACAAGACAGACTTTAATGTTTTTTCTTCTCAGCTTTTTATACAGTCCAAGACATTGAAGCAACAATGAAATCTCCACCCCCCCAATCACACACTAAGGCTAATTACTAAAACATTCTAGACAGGTCGGCACCGACCGACAATTATCATGTCTAATCACTGCACATTCCTTAAACAACAAACCACCTTCACACACTGAATTTCCTAAGCAGACGTTTCGTCTGTATCCAGTTTGACACCTATTAACACCTCTGAGAATCACTAGGTTTTTAGACAGGGTTATCACACAATTAAAGGCCTTTCAAAAGCTAGCCTTATTTAACATATGAACAGTCTTTACAGAGAGAGATGAATCACACATGAAACACCTGTTACCTGTAACCCACAGCATTAAGTTAGCAGGGAGAGCATTAGACTGAAGCATATAGGCAATTGCATCACAATGGCCCCCCTTTTTCTCCCTGCTCCGGCAAACCCGGTTGGACCTTTCCTGGTCCAGTAGGGTTGACGGGTTCAGAGCTTTTAGTCCGAGGTTAACTCCGTTTGGCGTAACTGACCTCCCTTGGCAACTGCTCCCGACTCAGGTATGTCTCCGGGTCGTCAGATCACACGCCGGTCAGTCCCCAAGTCTTTGTGCGATCTGCAGAGTCACCAGAAGTCAGTGTGAAGACGGCGAATGGGTCTGTGCGCCGCCGTCTAGGTGTCCTGCTATGGGAGGGGGCAGGTTATGGCTCTGAAGTGACAGTCACAGGAGATTCATAAAAAGAAAACATTATATTTGTTGAAATGCTGTAGCACCGGTGCTCAGAGTTCGGGGGGGGGGGGCTATCAGGGCCCCATAGGGTCAGCCACCCTCTGCTCCCTCCGCAGCCACCAGTTCTCCTCTTTGAGCTTCTCCAGCTCCATCTCCAGTTCATGGAGCCTGGGGGGGTCAGCCTGCTGTGACCTCAGGTGGTTGTTCTCCTCCTCCATGCGGCTTATGCACTCCTCCAGCTCCATGTACTCACGGATCAGCTCCTGCTTGCTCATGTCCTGCAGGCTCTCCACGTGGTCCTTCATCATCAGGAACTGGGTGGTGGTGTAAGGGGCCACCGGTGGGCCCTTGGCGAACATCTCGGCCCGCATCTGGGACGCCCGCTGCGACTCCCTCTCCTCCAGTCGCTTCTTATCCTCCCAGGTCAGCTTGTTATACGGCTTCCAGGACCTCTTCTTCTTGGGGGGGGGGTAGCCGGCGGTGCCTCTTTCTGCCCAGCTCCCTCCAGGGCCCCTCCGGCTCATGGCTGTCGCCCATGACCAGCTGACAATGGTGTTCCCTGTTGTCCGTAATAACAGATTGTACCATGAGGGCTTCGTAAGGGGTGCCCAATGGTTCTTCCTGACCCAGCTCCTGGAGATCCCAAGCCGAGTCTACACAATGGGCTGCTGCTGGAGGGCGGTACCCAGGTTGAGACCAATTTGACCTGGTGTTGTCACTCATGGGGCAATTCTGCTTGAAGTGACCGAGCTGTTTGCACCGGAAGCAGCGTTGTTCGTTGTCCTCCTGGCGTGGATAGCGAGGGCTAGATGTCATCGGTCTGTTAGGAGGTTGGTATCTAGCGGCTGGTGGGTGTGAGGGCGCCGTTGGTCGTGGAGGTTGTACCCGTGGTGTGACCTGGTTCGTCTTGCGAGTATCCGCATATTCATCCGCCAACTTTGCGGCCTCTGGTAGAGTCATGGGCCTGCGATCTCTCACCCAATCTTTGACGTCCGTCTGGATGTGATTGTAAAATTGCTCCAGGAGCATTAGTTGCAAAATATCCTCTGCGGTGGTGGCCTGGCTGCTGTTAACCCAGTTAGAGGCCGACAGGGACAACTGGCATGCCCATTCCGCGTAAGAGTCTTTCGTGGTTTTGCGTGAGTCCCTGAACTTCTGTCGGTGGGACTCTGGGGTTACTGCATAACGAGCCAGGAGCGCTTCTTTAACCCGGGCGTAGCTATGGATATCCTGATCTGGCACGGTCCGGAAAGCATCAGAAGCTTTGCCTGACAATATTGCAACCCAGTCTCCTCTAGCTATTCGGTGCAGGTTACATTGTCGCTCAAAGTCTGCCAGGTAGTTATCAATCTCACAGTCCTTTTCATCAAAAGCTTTAAAAGCGCTAAACGGGATCTTCCTTGTGTCTGCTGTGCTGTACTCACTGTTTGGAGGATGTGCGGCTGCTTGTTGGACTGCTGCCAGTTTTAACTGTAGTTCTGCGTCCCTTATTTCTTTAGCCTCCTGTAGCTCCATCACTCTCAGCACCACATCCGGCGTTGGGTTCGGGCCGAACCATGCTAGCTTCTCTCTCATTAGCTTGTTGGCTGGCGATTCCTCCTCCTGAATCACTGGTGTCTCCATCTCTTGTACTGCTGGCGTTGCTGCAATCCCGTCCTCCTGGTCTATCTCCATTGATTCTGCTATGATGACCCGCTTGGTTTTGTTGCTAGCAATCCTTCCACGAACTTCCAGTAGTTTTTCCAGTGTCTGCTTGGAATCCGGGTGTGAAGGGGAATAGAAGGGAAAATCCCACTGCTACCAACCAATTGTGACGGTATCGGTATGATATCCCCGTCAAAGATTCCCTTCTTCCATAAGAACATCACCCCAATATTTCACTAGGAGGGATATTCCTGAGATCGCCCATTAAGCCACACATTAGTCCAGGCTTACTGCTAGAACAAGACAGACTTTAATGGTTTTTCTTCTCAGCTTTTTATACAGTCCAAGACATTGAAGCAACAATGAAATCTCCACCCCCCCCCCAATCACACACTAAGGCTAATTACTAAAACATTCTAGACAGGTCGGCACCGACCGACAATTATCATGTCTAATCACTGCACATTCCTTAAACAACAAACCACCTTCACACACTGAGTTTCCTAAGCAGACGTTTCGTCTGTATCCAGTTTGACACCTATTAACACCTCTGAGAATCACTAGGTTTTTAGACAGGGTTATCACACAATTAAAGGCCTTTCAAAAGCTAGCCTTATTTAACATATGAACAGTCTTTACAGAGAGAGATGAATCACACATGAAACACCTGTTACCTGTAACCCACAGCATTAAGTTAGCAGGGAGAGCATTAGACTGAAGCATATAGGCAATTGCATCACAACCCTCCTCCAGAATTCCAGCTTGGTCTTCCCAATATAGAAGCAACCACAGCTACATTGCAACAGGTAGATAACTCCCACGGTTCTACAATTTGCAAAGTGTTTCGGATAAAATGTTTTTCCATTTGGAAGGACAGGGTTCTTTTTGTACAAGCATATATCTAAAGTAATTGCACTTTCCACACATGAAAGTGCCCTTGTATTTACAATGTATAGGTACATTTTTTAACTCATTGCTAACGACTCTATCACTAATGGATGGCTCTTCAAAAAGTGAAGAATGGCTTTTCTGGAACCAGGGGACCCAAGGCTTCATCTAGTGTCAACATATGCCAATATTTTTCAATAATTTGTTTTACTTGATGTTGTTGATTATATCTTGTGATAATTCTCCAAATGTTGTTATCTTTTGGTGGCTTTTTGTTGTAAAGTAGATCATTTCTTGATCTCATTGTTGCTTGTTTAAATGATCTTTTTAAAGAAGCATGCGAGTAGCCCCTAAGAAGGAGCCCATCGCAAAGTTTCCCAGCCTCTATTACAAAGGTTTTGTCGTCAGTACAGTTATGATTTATCCTTAAATATTATCTATAAGGAATGGAGTAGATTAGCGGTTGAGGGTGGAAGCTCGTAGATTGGAGTATTGTTTTCTATATAGTTTAGTACACAATATGCCTCCAAATTTCCACATCCAGAAAAGTAACCGAGTCCTTATCAAAAGACATGGTGAAGTTTAAATTAAAGCGGATGTGCCACGGGAAAAATATATTAAAAGCCAGCAGCTACAAATACTGCAGCTGCTGACTTTTAATACTAGGACACTTACCTGTCCTGGAGTCCAGCGCCGATCGCAGCAGATGATCACTCTGCTGCTCCCCCCGCCATCCACGCTGAGGGAACCAGGAAGTAAAGCGCTGCGGCTTCACTACCCGGTTCCCTACGGCGCATGCGCGAGTCGCGCCACGCCCGCCGATTGGCTCCCGCTGTGTGCTGGGAGCAGAGTGTTCCCAGCACACAACGGGGGGGCGATGGGATATGACGGAATGCCCGTCTTTTGCCCGTGAATGCCGGGCCGGAAGTGGGTGCAAATACCTGTCTTTAGACAGGTATCTGCACCCCCCCTCCCCCCTGAAAGGTGTCAAATGTGACACCGGAGGGGGGGAGGGTTCCGATCAGCGGGACTCCACTTTAGGGTGGAGAACCGCTTTAAAGTTATTTTTATTCATCCTTAAAAAGCACTGCTGGAGCAAATCCTGGGGTCCGTCCCAGATGACCAGAATATCGTCCAGATATCGGTACCATCCAAGAATGTGATCAGTATATATGGCCAGAGTTTTGTCTGCCAAAAACATAGATTCCCACTCCCCCAGGTACAGGCTGGCATACGATGGGGCACAACATGACCCCATCGAACCCCCCTGCACCTGGAGGTAGTGGGAGCCATTAAAAGTAAAAACATTGGGCCAGATTCAGAAAGAGATACGACGGTGTATCTCCTGATACGCCGTCGTATCTCTGAGTTCTGCCGGTCGTATCTATGCAACTGATTCAGAGAATCAGTTACGCATAGATATTCCTAAGATCCGCCAGGTGTAAGTGTCTTACACCGTCGGATCTAAGGCTGCAATTCAGGCCGGCCGCTAGGTGGTGTTTCGTTTTTTTTACGCGACGAATATGCAAATGAGGATTTCCGCCGATTCAGAAATGAACGACCGCCCGGCGCATTTTTTTTACGTCGCTTGCGTTCGGCTTTTTCTGTCGTAAAGTTACCCCTGCTATGTGAAGGGGTATCCTATGTTAAGTATGGCCGTCTTTCCCACGTTGAATTTTGAAATTTTACGTCGTCTGCGTACGTCGATTCAGAAAAGGGCTGGACGTAAGTTACGCTCACGACGAAACCAATGACGTCCTTGCGACGTCATTTGGAGCAATGCACGCTGGGAAATTTGACGGGCGGCGCCGTTCGTTCGGCGCGGGGACGCGCCTGATTTAAATTTTACACACCCCTACCCACGGAATTTGAATTCCGCCGGGGGATTTACGATACGCCGCCGCAAGTTTACAGTCAAGTGTTTTCTGAATAAAGCACTTGCCTCAAAAACTTGCGGCGGGGTGACGTAAATGAGATGGGTTACGCAGATCTAAAGATCCGCTCGCCTATCTGAATCTGGCCCATTGTGTCCAAGGATATGCTCCAGGAGTGAAAGAATGCATTTGTTATAAACTGGATCCACAACCGTAGCTTGTTGCAAAATGTGATTTGATTACTGCTAATTCTTTGTCATGAGGGATGGATAGTATTGTATAAAGTTTCCACATCTATAGTGACTAAAGTTGCTGATTCCGGAATGTATATTGTATCCAGAATCTGTAAGAGATGAGTGGTATCCCTTACATAAGATGGTAAAGAAATTACATATGGTCTAAAAAATTTGTCAACCAATTTATTTGCATTGTCGCTAATTGACCCAATACCCGAAATAATTGGTCTACCTGTTTTTTTGGGGGGATTTTCGGTAGTATGTAGAACGTGGGTATTTTTTGGGAAGTTATTTCTAATATAACTTCATGTTTGTTTTTTTGTTTTTTTTTTATTTATGACATTATTCGGATGGGCAGCATCAATTAACCACTTCCCGACCTCCTCATGTACATTTACGTCGGCAGAATGGCACTGACAGGCACAATCACGTACCTGTACGTCCTCTGCTAGACGTGGGTGGGGGGTCCGATCGGGACCCCGCCACCGGTACATGCGGAGGTCGGGTCCGCTCGGGGAGCGATCCGGGACGACGGCGCGGCTATTTGTTTATAGCCGCTCCGTCACGATCGCTCCCCGGAGCTGAAGAACGGGGAGAGCCGTGTGTAAACACAACTTCCCCGTGCTTCACTGTGGCGGCGCATCGATCGGGTGATCCCCTTTATAGGGGAGACTCGATCGATGACGTCATTCCTACAGCCACACCCCCCTACACTAGTAAACACATACACAGTGATCCCTAAATGTTTCAGCGCCCCCTGTGTTTAACTCCCAAACTGCAACTGTCATTTTCACAATAAACAATGCAATTTAAATGCATTTTTTGCTGTGAAAATGACAATGGTCCCAAAAATGTGTCAAAATTGTCCGAAGTGTCCGCCATAATGTCGCAGTCACGAAAAAAATCGCTGATCGCCGCCATTAGTAGTAAAAAAAAAAAAAATGCAAAAAAACTATCCCCTATTTTGTAAACGCTATAAATTTTGCACAAACCAACCGATAAATGATTATTGCGATTTTTTTTTTTTTTACCCAAAAATAGGTAGAAGAATACGTATTGGCCTAAACTGAGGAAAAAAAAAGTTATATGTTTTTGGGGGATATTTATTACAGCAAAAAGTAAAAAATATTGCATTTTTTTTTCAAAATAGTCGCTCTATTTTTGTTTATAGCGCAAAAATTAAAAACCGCAGAGGTGATCAAATACCACCAAAAGAAAGCTCTATTTGTGGGGAAAAAAGGATGCCAATTTTGTTTGGGAGCCACGTCGCACGACCACGCAATTGTCTGTTAAAGCGACGCAGTCCTGAACTGTAAAAACCCCTTGGGTCTTTAGACAGCATATTGGTCCGGGGCTTAAGTGGTTAATGCATAAAATTCTTTATTGTATTTTTCAACGATAGAGGCTGGAATCTGGCGATACCAATCTATATTATCGAGGATTTTAAAAAAAAATTCAGATGTCAATGTTGTCCTTTTTGTTTAGGAGGACCACATTGCCACCCTTAGGCCCCTTTCACATTGGAGCGGTGGCGGTATAGCGCCGCTAAATATAGCGGCGCTATACCGCCGGGATTGCCGTGGGAATCGGCCGCTAGCGGTGCGGTATTAATTCCCGCTAGCGGCCGATAAAGGGTTAATACCGCCCGCAATGCACCTCTGCAGAGGCACGTAACGTGTTTCTTGGTCCACAGATTGCACAATTTGAGACAGATCAATAAGATCTGGCGTGTCACTTTCTTCCAGCAGTGAAATCAATCAATCCATAGCTTGATTTTTCCCTAGGGGTATAAGTTGTATTTTCTTGTTTCGGAAAAAGTTTCTTCAGGATTAGTTTACAAATGAATAGTTGTAGATCGTTATAGATCTCAAATTTGTCCAGATTTTGACTAGGATAAAAATTTAAGCCCTTTTGTAAGATCGAAATATCTTCTCTTGATAAAATATAGGATGACAAATTGATTGTACTTAAATCAGATTTGGCCTTTGGTTGGAATTCTTCTGTGGGGTTGATAATGCTACTTGTGTGTAAGTGTTCAAATTCGGTTGTGTTGGCTTGACGCCAGCTAGAATCCGTTCTACAAAAGACGGCCGTCGGTCTATTTATAAGGCTACCAAATGCTCCGCACTATGGGAACTTACTCAAAAACTGTCCCTCAGATGGTACTTGACTCCAGCGAAACTGGCCTCATTCGGTCTCAATGTGAATGACATGTGTAGGAGATGTAATTCAGCCAAAGGTGATTTATTTCACATAATGTGGAATTGCAATTCTCTCACACCTTATTGGAGGACTATCTTCCAAATTCTATCAGACATCTCAAACCAACACATTGCCCCCACACCTGACCTAGCGGTCCTCCATCTTTCTATAGATTCAGTACCCTCTTTTGCCAGGCATGTGACTACACACATTATTAGCAGCTAGACTGTCTATAACTAGACTGGAAGTCAGATAAAATTCCCTCCATAGAAAACACACTTGACTTGGTAAACCTTCATTATGGATATGAAATGACTATGGCGTCTAGTGGTGGATATTGGATTAGGGGAAAAAACACTTGGTCACTTTGGGGAAAAATGGAATGGAGCTGTGAAGTTTCTTTGACTTTGTTTGTTCTTAGTTCATAGTGTCATGATATGAAGGCAAGTTCAGCCGTGTGAGCTCTCATTGTACATGTTGTTTGTCGCCTGTGACATACCTCCGGGAAGGTAAAGAGATCCCAGTTGGGTTCCTGGGGGTATGGTATTGGTGACTCCTTTGAATGTATTTATTACAATGTATTTATTAACATATGATTTGCGTTCAAGATTTTCCTGTTAAATTATATTTTAGCCTTGTATTTGTATTTTGAAATGTCAACGGATTTCTGTAAACAATGTACACATTGTCTTTCAATGTTTATGATAAACTCAATAAAAACTCATTGATGGGGGGGGGGGGGGGAAAGACGGCCGTGAGGCCTAATTCTAGTGACTTTGGGCCAGATCCGCAGAGCAAGTACGCCGGCGTATCTACTGATACGCCGGCGTACTTTCAAATTTCCCGCGTCGTATCGTTGTTTTGAATCCTCAAAACAAGATACGACGGCTTCTGGGTTAGATCCGACAGGTGTACGTCTTCGTACGCCTTCGGATCGAAGATGCAATACTTCGGCGTCCGCTGGGTGGTGTTTTCCGCTTTGGGTATGCAAATTAGCGATTTACGACGATCCACGAACGTACGCGCAGCCGTCGCATTTTCTAACGTTGTCTGTAGTCGGCATTTTCCGGCGTATAGTTAAAGCTGGTATTTTGCGGCGTATAGATAGAATTGCCATGTTGAGTATGGCCGTCGTTCCCGCATCGAAATTTTAAATTTTTTTTTTATTTTTTTTTTGCGCAAGTCGTCCGTGAATAGGGATGGACGTAACTCACGTCTAAGTTTAAAAAAATGATGTCGTTGCGACGTCATTTCGCGCAAAGCACGGCGGGAAATTTCTGGAAGACGCGTGCGCATTTCATTCGGCGCGGGGACGCGCTTCATTTAAATGAAACCCGCCCCCAACACGCTCAATTTGAAATCCGCCGCCAGAAATACACTACGCCACCGTAACTTACGGCGCGAAATCGCTGAGGATTAAATGTAGGAACTAAATGTATGTGGATCTGGCCCTTAGACAGTGCATTAATAGTGGGAAGAGCTCTGTCTTGTGACAATGGGTTAGGTGTGGGTTGTGTAGTTGGTGTTTCTGGTATTAAAGTGGCCAAGTGAGGGAAGCTGGAAGTATTTTCCAGAACTTGTTTTTTTGCTTTACGATCTATTGCAGAATCGCCATAATACTGGCATTTAGTGCTCGTGTGGGTTTAGGTTTTTGTGGTGTTTGAGAAGAAGTGTGAGGACCTAGTTGAGTTGAAGAATGGTAATTTGTCTAATTTAAAGTTACCTCTAGTATATTTATTTTGGGTCTATTTGTAGGCTTTTCCAACTTTAAATGCATTTTTATCACGCAGATATTTTTGACCCTTTTTTAATAAGAATGTCTTTATTAAACATTTCTAGATGCATTTTTTATTTTCTTTAGAAACTACAGACTTATGCGTTTTTTTAATTCCTGTAATTTACTGCAAAGGTTAATAATCTCTGTATCAAGGGCCTGAGATCTTTTTGTATATTCTTGAATTAAAGCGGAGTTCCGGCCACAATTTCATATTTAAATATAAATACCCCTGTAATACACAAGCTTAATGTATTCTAGTAAAGTTAGTCTGTAAACTAAGGTCCGTTTTGTTAGGTTGTTACAGCATTTAGACACTTTATAAAATAGAAATTGACTGGGGCCATCTTAAGTGTGGGCATCATGAAGCCAGACTGTATGATTTCCTGGATTTCAGCCTTTCAGATCTCGCACATGCTCAGTGCTGCACAAGCAGTGTCAGATCAGGTTTCAGCACCTGTGCTGTCCAAGTCACATGATTCTTTGAGACTGGGGAGTGCACAGACTCCTGGAAAGTTACACCCACTACATTCCCAGGAGTCTGTGCGGTGTAGGTTAGGAAGCATTAAGCACCTAGGTGCAGGAAGTGGGAAGATTAACTATTCTGCCTAGCAACAACACTTTGAAGGCATCTAAAAAAAAAAAACATTTTTTTCGTAAAGGACTAATGACATTTTTTAAAAACTACTGATGTAATGTTATATTAATGGGTGGAACTCCACTTTAAAGTTTCCATCAAGATACATGAACACGTCTGAAGTATCTGCTCCCATGTTTGTTTGAAATCCGCGTCCAAATCATCCAAAGTAGGGAAGATCTGGACTCGGAGTCCTAGGGGATTGATATTGTCCCTAATATAATCTTTAAATGACTTGACATGCCAAAACATAAGTGACTTTTTTCAAGGGTTTTTTATAATCTAAAAAATAGAGACGAGATCACCGAATCTATCTGCTCATTATCACCAAACCTTTTGAGATACCCCTCCATGAGGGACTCCCAGTCACTGCCAGTAAAATTGTTGCCTTCAATATCCATGCTGTACATTTCAAAATCTAATACTTAAACCAATATTATATATTCCTAAATGAGTTAAATATTCTTAAATTGGAAGGGGGGAAAAAAGGGATTATATAAGGGATTTACAATAGTATTTAGTAAAGAGCATACTTTGCCAGACAATTCGGGGAGTCTAGCGAACTAGCTCCAGTTTTGGTAAAATCTAGTAATGGTGTCCTGTCTGCCAGCCAGTACCATTGTCATCAGGTACCATTCTAGCCACTGAGAAAAATGTCTAAAACGTACACTAGTGAGGAGGCATTTACAATTCTTGACTGACAGCAGATGGAGAGATCTTTTAGTCAGATTCATATGGTTCTGAGAATAAAGAGTTTGGTTCTAAATGTGTCAGGTGTGCTGTCACCATGCATTGCACATCCAGCTGAAAAGCAAAAGCCGGTGCGGTACATCCTGGTGGTAGTGGGGTGTTGCAACATCAGTCATGAATTGGAGCAGCATAGTTTAAGGCCCTGTACTAGTATCCTAGAGGCAATTTCAATTACTTTGTGGCTACCCTCTACTTCAGTACCACCTGTCATTCCCCCATATACAGCCCAACCAAGTATTCAGGTAAAAACTAAACATTCTCCACCCCCCCCCCCCCCCCCCACTTTTTCTTCCCCCCTCACCAAAGCATTCAGTTTAATTTTATAATCTAATTAAAAATATTTTCACCCAACAGTTCATGGTCTCTGTAATCAAGATTCCTTTTATGCCAGACCATTTTGGTGGAAGTTTTTCACGTTTTCAGAATTTAAAGCAGTATTAAGCCCAAAGGCAAACATGTATTGTATTGCAGCCTGCCATTAGTTTCCATTTTAATGTGATTTTTATTTCATTTTTCAACTCTTTTAGACCCCTTTCACACTGAAGCGTTTTTACAGCGTTTTAGCGTTAAAAATAGCGCTCTTAAAACGCTCTCCATGCATCTCAATGGACCCTTTCACACTGAGTCCTGCAAGCAGCATCTTTGGAGCAGCTTTTGAGCGCTGAAAAAAACGCTCCAAAAACGCCCCTCTCCATTAAAATGAATTGAAAAGCGCTGTAAAAACGCCTTACCCTTTCACACCAAGGCACTGCAAAAAACGCCCTAAAACTTTAGGGTCTTAGTGGTGCTTTACCAGCACATTGGGATTGCAGATGAGGCTTTGCTCGAATAACGCTCGAAAAACGCCCCAGTGTGAAAGGGGCCTAAAGGGTTAGTTCACCTTTTTACAACACTTGGTAAGATCTTGTAAAGGATGCCTCTATAACTATAAAACACTGTGCAGAATGGTAAACAGAGGTTTCCTTCCTATAATTTGGATGCTGCAAAACTGCTAGTTTCGGTTTTCCGAATTTTAAAAACTGCACCTTTTTTTCTTTCCCAACAAACATATCTCTACATGA